>NC_000070.6:25050000-25650000 GCF_000001635.26 Mus musculus
AAAACAGTAACTGGTGCTATGTAATAAATAGCAACAAAACACAGTGACTTTCATGTGTTGCTTCCAGTGGTGGAACAAGAAATTCAATCTGATTCTGAAGAAAAGTTTACTTATTTCAATGTTTGTGTGTGTGTGTGTGTGTGTGTGTGTGTGTGTGTGTTTGTGGGTACATATGTGTGTAGTTACTGAGAATCTTAATTATGTAAAGCATTTGATAAAAACACAAAGCTTTCATGTTTTCACTGGTCACCTTTGGCACATTTTCCAAGCACATAACATCCTTTGAAGGAAGCATGGGAGTCCCCTACTCCTTTGCCAACTATGAGTATGGTTGTCTTTGTGATATCTTATATTCAATGTCTCATGCACCTCCTTCTTTTTTTAAAAATTTTTTTTATTATGTATTTTCCTCAATTACATTTCCAATGCTAGCCCAAAAGTCCCCCATGCCCTCCCCCTCCTCCCCTATCCACCCATTCCCACTTTTTGGCCCTGGCATTCCCCTGTACTGGGGCATATAAAGTTTGCAAGTCCAATGGGCCTCTCTTTCCAGTGATGGCTGACTAGGCCATCTTTTGATACATATGCAGCTAGAGTCAAGAGCTCCGGGGTACTGGTTAGTTCATATTGTTGTTCCACCTATAGGGTTGCAGATCCCTTTAGCTCCTTGGGTACTTTCTCTAGCTCCTCCATTGGGGGCCCTGTGATCCATGCAATAGCTGACTGTGAGCATCCACTTATGTGTTTGCTAGGCCCTGGCCTAGTCTCATAAGAGACAGCTATATCAGGGTCCTTTCAGCAAACGCTTGCTAGTGTATGCAATGGTGTCATCGTTTGGAGGCTAATTATGGGATAGATCCCTGGATATGGCAGTCTCTAGATGGTCCATCCTTTTGTCTCAGCTCCAAACTTTGTCTCTGTAACTCCTTCCATGGGTGATTGTTTCCAATTGTAAGAAGGGACAAAGTGTCCACACTTTGGTCTTCGTTCTTCTTCAGTTTTATTTGTTTTGCAAATTGTATCTTATATCTCGCTATACTAAGTTTCTGGGCTAATATCCACTTATCAGTGAGTACATATCATTTGAGTTCTTTTGTGATTGTGTTACCTCACTCAGGATGATGCCCTTCAGGTCCAACCATTTGCTTAGGAATTTCATAAATTCATTCCTTTTAATAGCTGAGTAGTACTCTATTGTGTAAATGTACCACATTTTTTTATATCCATTCCGCTGTTGAGGGGCATCTGGTTCTTTCCAGCTTCTGGCTAGTATAAATAAGGCTGCTATGAACATAGTGGAGCATGTGTCCTTCTTACTGGTTGGGACATCTTCTGGATATATGCCCAGGAGAGGTATTGCGGGATCCTCTGGTAGTACTATGTCCAATTTTCTGAGGAACTGCCAGACTGATTTCCAGAGTGGTTATAGAAGCTTGCAATCCCACCAACAATGGAGGAGTGTTCCTCTTTCTCCACATCCTCGCCAGCATCTGCTGTCACCTGAATTTTTGATCTTAGCCATTCTGACTGGTGTGAGATGGAATCTCAGGGTTGTTTTGATTTGCATTTCTCTGATGATTAAGGGTGCTGAACATTTTTTCAGTGCACCTCCTTCTTAAGCTTCCAAGTAAGTTTCATAACTTGGGAACATTTCTCAGATCTGTAAGGCTCTGGGAAGGTAACAGCCAGTTTGAAGGGTCTGTGAAGTTACAAAACCAAGAATATATGAATTTACTGTTTCCCCTTGAAATATTAATGCAATAGCATGCCCCATTAGCCACTGAAGAGGCCTTTTCTGGATTTGCAATGTCTTTATTAGATTGTCCATGATAGTATCACTTTCTAGTTAAAATTTTTCAATAATAAAATTATTCACTTTCTTTTGTAGCTTTGTAGAGTTTGGAGATTTTTGTTTTTGTTTATACTTCCTCAGAACTTGTTATAAGTATCCCACTCAGAGAAGACTATTCAGCCAATTGAAGTGTTTATTTCAGCTGCCTGGGACTACACTTGTGCCAAGTCCTGCATAGTCTATTCTGTCAAATCTTTCTGTGATTCATCACTTTGCCTGTCACTCAATTAGACATCACTTTCCAATATGGGAGAGTCCTTCAAACTAACTTTACCTTCATTGTATGGGGTTATAGGTATGTACTAAGGGTATGTCTGTATTCTAGTCAGAGGGATTAAAAGTGTGTGCTAAGAGCTGAGTCACACCTTATGTAGAAACAGATTTTTTAAGTAAATAATAAAATCTTGGGTTTTGAAGGGTGATCAAATATCCTGCAACACCCACCCCCTAGACCCATATTTTTTCCAACCTTGGAAAGAACATAAGAGAGGAAAGTTCCACTTAAATGATAATTTCTAGTTCCCAGATTCTCTGAGTTCCGATGATCAGGTTTGAGGCTAATGGGGATTGTGTACCCCAAGTAAGTAAATTTTGGCCAGTCTTCTCTTTTAAGAGGTCCAGAGTCCAAGCATCAGTTCATATGTCTTCATCCTCGATAACCTTTTGTAAAAAATTGGGATTCATCAAGCAAGAGAGTGGAGCCAGTCACTTTCACAGCATTTGGAGTGGTGAGGATCAATGGGTAAGGACCCTTTCAAATAGGTTCCAGGGTCTGTGCATAAATCCTCTTTATCCAGGACAAATCTGGAACTGGTGGGTGGGTTTGGAAGTGGGAGATGGCAGGGTTCCCTTCACAATATGGTCAATGACCTTGAGAGTTTCCTGAAAACCCTGCAAGGACTTGAGGAGGGAGTGACTAGACATTTTTGCCTAGGTAGTATCTCAAAGTTTGGGAAGGATGGGAAGTGGCCCCCCAAACATAGCTTCAATAGGATTAAGCCTCCTCCCCCAACTAAGAAGTATATCAATCCCTGATTAGAGCAAAGGAGAGGAGGCTGGCTCAGTTTTCACCAGTGTCTAGGACTAAGGTGGTCACTCTCCTTAAGAGTTATATTCATCCTTTAAAAAAAACCTGACCTGAACTTTGTAGTCTATACATACAATGCATTTTCCAGTTAATATTTAATACCTTGGATAGATGTTGAGACACTTAGGTCATAAAGGCCAGGCCATTGTCAAACCCAAAGTCAGAAACACTTCAAACTTAAGAATTATTTCCTGAAGAAATTTTGTCGCAAGTACAGGAACAACTGCTGTTAGGATGGAATAAGCTTCCATTCATCCTGAGTGTCTACACCAAGTACATGATTTTAAATTTAAAGCTATTGGTTAAATAAAAGTGACTAAAACCTGTTACTGGGCAGAATAAAGGTAGTCAGAGTTTCAGAAACTGGGCTGGGGAGTCACAGTTAGGACTACAAGGAGAAGGAAAGGAGGAAGAAGAGAGAGGAGAAGGAGGAAGGAGACTGTCACAAGAGGAAATGGACCATGCTCACATTGCTAGCAAAAATGGACCCTGAGGACAGGCTGATGGAGCAGAAATAACCTGGGTGAGACTCAAACAAGTACTTGGGGAGCACAATTGGGAAATCAACAGTCTGGTACATAGAAAAATAGATTAGGGGTTGTAAGACTATGATGAGCTGTAGCTTACCAGGGAGCCCCCCCCCCCCAAAAAAAAGTGAGCAATGCAGAGCCTGGGATCGATGCAAAAGCAAGAGGAATTTATTGTTCCAACATGGGAACCCGAAGGAGAGGTGGAGAACCTTGGTGGCCTGTTTGGGGTGTTTTTATACAGTTTCCAGGGACAGAATAGAGCATCAGCAACTAGGCACAATATGATTGGCGGAACAGTGTGACTTTTAAGCTGAAAAATTCATAGGACTCAACCTTGATTATTGGGGGGCTGGCTTAGTTATAGTAATAGCTAATATAGTTATTTAATGACATTGAAAAATCATTTACAATTAATTAGGTGTGCAGTGCCATGTAGCATAAACAGCCCAAGAAAAACAAACCTGCAATGCTTGAATGGGAACTGATCTAGGCATGACTTTGATAAAAATTACACTTTGATAGAAATTACATTATTGTACATTTTATAATGTACAATATATACTGTACACAGTATCTATTATTACAATATAGATATGTACATTATAGAAGGTCACTGTTTTCAACTGTACCTTATATTAATCTCCAACAGACTAGGTTAGAAATCAAAGGGGCATCCCTCCTGCTGAGATCCTGTCTGGAAGCTATTGCCTTCAACTACCACAGAGAGATTAGGACTAGAGAAAGAGATTAGGATTAGAGAAAGGGCTCCATTTGCATTGATAATGAAGTTCACTCTGCCTTTCACAAGATATGGTAATCCAATGTCCTCTCCCTGAAACTAACCATTCAGTTCTTTCCCATTTGTCACTTTGTGCTGGACATATATGAAAAGTTGAATCCATTTTAAAGTTTCTGTTTCTGCTTTCATCAGGCCCTTTCTGTTTATAGAAGTAGGATCCTGTGAGTGGCTGATGGGAACACCAATTCCACTTCACAAAATGCAGGACTGTCCAGCTCAGGAATGGAAAATAAAAATAATTAAGAACTTAGGATCAGCTGATCATGGTGGCACATATCAGTGCTTGGGAGGTAGAGGCAGGTGAATTCTGTGAGTTCTAGGACAGACTGGTCTACAAAGCAAGTCCAGGATAGCTGTGGCAGTTACACAGAGAAACCCAATCTTCAAAAATAAACAAATAAATCAAAACAAAAAACAACAAAACCCCCAGAAAACCACCCCCCCCCCAAAGGGAGAGGGGAAAGAAAGACAGACTTAGGACCAAATTGTTATAATTTTTATCTTTTAACAGGAGAAAAAAAATATCACTAAAAAGCCTCTGGACATTGAGTTTAAATATTACCTTTTCAAGGGGGAAAAAAAGCTAAAAGAGGGTTAATTTTTCACCTAAGATTTTGACCGTCTTTCTGACTCATCTATAACTTCTCAAGAAATGCAAAGCCATCTCTTTATTACATAGTCATCTAGGAAGATGCATCTCATATAACATTCCCTGCAGGAGTGCAGGTGCCTCCCAGGGAACCTTTCTCTAAGCTGTGGAAGCAGGAAGCTATGAACAGTTGGTTTCTTCTTTGGATAAACTCGGTGGCAGTATTAACTGAAAGGAAGCACAACAGGAGACATTAACCATATGTTGAGTAGGCTTTTCTTGAATCTGCCAGCCTACACTCAGGATGGGAAGAGAATACAGATGCCCCTCTCCCCTCAGGGGGGCAAAAGTTACAGAATTGAGCTTTTTTTTAGGGGGTAGAATAGTGGCATGTTTAGCTAGTCAGACCCTGATTGGCTACAGATAGAACACTTCCAAATAAGAGCAGGGTTAGCTGGGCAATGGTGGCATGCACTTTTAATCCAAGCACTTGGGAGCCTGAGGCAGGCAGATTTCTGAGTTCGAGGCCAGCGTGGTCTACAGAGTGAGTTCTAGGACAGCCAGGGCTACACAGAGAAGCCCTGTCTCTAAAAACCAAATAAGAGCATGGGAGTGGACTCACCATACCTCAGGACCCCTAGCACACCCAGGATCTCATGATCTCCTGAGAGCACATGGGTAACAGAAGCAACAGAGCTTCATGTACAGGATCACATCTAGCCTTCATCCTCAGCCAGGAGGCAGAGCTGGGACCCAGATCCCTGGGCACCTTCCTTGCCAGAGGAGAGTTGGCCTACAGGGAGGGTTCTGACTCCAGGACTCAGGAGGTGGATCAGAGCTCCAGACTTCTGGACTCCTGCCCTGCAAGACGAGAGCTTGCCTGCAGAGGGTGCTTTGACCTCTGGAACTCAGGTGAGAGTTGGACTCCCAGGAGTGCTTACAAAGGCTAACAGAATCACAGGAGGATCAAGCTCCAGGCAGAAACAGCTTGAACATTAACACCAGAGATTACCAGATGGTGAAAGGCAAATGTAAGAATCTTACTAACAGAAACCAAGAACACTGGATATCATCAGAACCCATTACGCCCACCACAGCAAGTCCTGGATACCACAACACACCCGAAAAGTAAGGCACAGATTCAAAATTATATCTCATAATGGTGGTAGAAGATTTTAAGAAGGGCATTAATAACTCACTTAAAGAAATACAGTAGAACATTGCTAAACAGGTAGAAGCCCTTAAAGAGGAAACACAAAAATCCCTCAAGGAATTACAGGAAAACATTGTTAAACAGGTAGAAGTCCTTAAAGAAGAAAAACAAAAACCCCTTTAAGAATTGCAGGAAAATACAACCAAACAGAGGATGGAATTGAACAAAACCATCCAAGATCTAAAAATGGAATTAGAAACAATGAAGAAAACCCAAAGGGAGACAACTCTGGAGATCGAAACCCTAGGAAAGAAATCAGGGATCATAGATGTGCGTATCAGGAACAGAATACAAGAGATGAAAGAGAGAATCGCAGGTGCAGAAGATTCCATGGGGAACATGGACACAACAATCAAAGAAAATGCAAAATGCAAAAAGATCCTAACTCAAAACATCCAGAAAATCCAGGACACAATGAGAAGACCAAACCTATGGATAATAAGAGTAGATGAGAATGAAGATTTTCAACTTAAAGGGCCAGCAAATATCTTCAACAAAATTATAGAAGAAAACTTCCCAAACCTAAAGAAAGAGATGCCCATGAACATACAAGAAGCCTACAGAACTCCAAACAGACTGAACCAGAAAAGAAATTCCTCCTGACACATAATAATCAGAACAACAAATGCACTAAATAAAGACAGAATATTAAAAGCAGTAAGGGAAAAAGGTCAAGTAACATATAAGGGCATAACTATTAGAATTACTCCAGACTTCTCACCAAAGAATATGAAGGCCAGAAGATCCTGGGCAGATGTTATACAGACACTAAAGGAACACAAATGTCAGCCCAGGCTACTATACCCGGCAAAACTCTCAATTACTCTAGATGGAGAAACCAAAGTATTCCACGATAAAACCAAATTCAAACATCTTTCCATGAATCCAGCCCTTCAAAGGATAATAAAGGGAAAATACCAACACAAACATGGAAACTACATCCTAGAAAAAGCAAGAAAGTAATCCTTCAACAAAACTAAAAGAAGACAGCCACAAGAACAGAATCCCAACTCTAACAACAAAAATAATAAGAAGCAACAATTGCTTTTCTTTAATTTCTCTTAACATCAATGGAATCAGTTCCCCAATAAGAAGACATAGACTAAGACTGGCTACTCACACAGGACCCAACATTTTGCTGCTTACAGGAAACCCACCTCAGGGACAAAGATAGACACTACCTCAGAATGAAAGGCTGAAAACAATTTTCCAAGCAAATGGTCCTAAGAAACAAGTTGGAGTAGCCATTCTAATATCAAATAAAATTGACTTCCAACCCAAAGTTATCAAAAAAGACAAAGAGGGGTACTTCATACTCATCCAAGGTAAAATCTACCAAGACGAACTCTCAATTCTAAATATCTATGCTCCAAATGCAAGGGCAGCCCATTCATTAAAGAAACTTTAGTAAAGCTCAAAGCACACATTGCACCTCACACAATAATAGTGGGAGACTTCAATACCCCACTCTCACCAATGGACAGATCCTGGAAACAGAAACTAAACAGAGACAAATGGACACTAACAGAAGTTATGAAACAAATGGATTTAACAGATAGCTACAGAACATTTTATCCTAAAACAAAAGGATATACCTCCTTCTCAGCACCTCATGGTACCACCTCCAAAACTGACCAAAAACAGGCCTTAACAGATACAAAAATATTGAAATTATCTCATGCATCCTATCAGATCACCACGGACTAAGGCTGATCTTTAATAACAGCATAAATAACAGAAAGCCAACATTCATGTGGAAACTGACCAACACTCTACTCAATGATACCTTGGTCAAGGAAGAAATAAAGAAAGAAATTAAAGACTTTTTAGAGTTTAACGAAAATGAAGCCACAATATACCCAAACTTATGGGACACAATGAAAGCAGTCCTAAGAGGATAACTCATAGCCCTGAGTGTCCCCAAATAGAAACTAGAGAGAGCACACCCTAGCAGCCTGACAGCATACATAGAAGATCTAGAACAAAAGGAAGCAAGTTCACCCAAGAGGTGTAGACAGCAGGAAATAATCAAACTCAAGGCTGAAATCAACCAAGTGGAAACAAAAAGAACTATTCAAAGACCTTGAAGTTCTAGTCAGGGCAATTCGATAACAAAAGGAGATCAAGGGGATACAAATTGGAAAGGAAGAAGTCAAAATTTGCAGATGATATGATAATACACACACACACACACACACACACACACACACACACACACACATATATATATATATATATATATATATATATATATATATATATATATATATATAACCGTAAAAATTCCACCAGAGAACTCCTAAACCTGATAAACAGGTTCAGTGCAGTAGCTGGATATAAAATCAACTCAAACAAATCAGTGGCCTTTCTCTACACAAAGGATAAACAGGATGAGAAAGAAATTCGGGAAACAACACCCTTCACGATAGTCACAAATAATATAAAATACCTTGGTGAGACTCAAACTAAGGATGTGAAAGATCTGTATGACAAGAACTTCAAGTCTCTGAAGAAAGAAATCAAAGGAGATCTCAGAAGATGAAAAGATCTCCCATGATCATGGATTGGCAGGATTAATATAGTAAAAATGGCTATCCTACCAAAAGAAATCTACAGATTCTATGCAATCCCCATCAAAATTCCAACTCAATTCTTCACTGAGTTTAGAAAGGGCAATTTGCAAATTCATCTGGAATAACAAAAAACCTAAGATAGCAAAAACTCTTCTCAACAATAAAAGAACCTCTGGAGGAATCACCATGCCTGACCTCAAGCTGTATTACAGAGCAATTGTGATAAAAACTGCATGGTACTGGTACAGCAACATACAGTTAGATCAATGGAATAGAATTGAAGACCCCGAAATGAACCCACACACCTATGGTCACTTGATCTTTGACAAGGGAGCTAAAACCATCCAGTGGAAAAAAAGACAGCATTTTCAACAAATGGTGCTGGCATAACTGGTGGTTATCATGTAGAAGAATAGAAATTGATCCATTCTTATTTCCTTGTATAAAGCTCAAGTGTAAGTGGCTCAAAGACCTCCACATAAAACCAGACACACTGAAACTTATAGAGGAGAAAGTGGGGAAAACCCTTGAAGATATGGGCACAGGGGAAAAATTCCTAAAAAGAACAGCATTGGCCTGTGCTGTAAAGATGAAGAATCAAGAAACGGGACTTCATAAAACTGCAAAGCTTCTGTAAGGCAAAAGATACTGTCAATAAGACAAAAAGACCACCAACAGATTGGGAAAGAGTTTTCACCAGTCCTAAATCTGATAGGGGACTAATATCTAATATATACAAAGAGCTCAAGAAGCTGAACTCCAGAAATTCAAATAACCCCATTAAAAAATGGGGTAGAGAACTAAACAAAGAATTCTCAACTGAAGAATACCAAAGGGCTGAGAAGCACTTGAAAAAATGTTCAACATCCTTAATCATCAGGGAAATGCAAATCAACCAGTCAGAATGGCTAGGATCAAAAATTCAGGTGACAGCAGATGCTGGCGAGGATGTGAAAGAGGAACAGTCCTCCATTGCTGGTGGGATTGCAAGCTTGTACAACCAGTCTGGAAATCAGTCTGGCGGTTCCTCAGAAAACTAGACATAGTACTACCACTAGATCCAGCAATATGTCTCCAGGGCATATACCCAGAAGGTGTTCCAACTTGCAATAAGGACACATGCTCCACTGTGTTCATAACAGCCCTATTTATAATAGCCAGAAGCTGGAAAAACCCAGATGTCCCTTAACAGAGGAATGGATACAGAAAATGTGGTACATTTACACAATGGAGTGCTACTCAGCTATTAAAAACAATGAGTTTATGAAAATTTTTAGGCAAATTGATGGATCCGGAGGATATCATCCTGAGTGAGGTAACCCAATCACAAAAGAAGTCATATGATATGTACTCACTGATAAGTGGATATTAGCCCAGAAACCTACAATACCCAAGATTCAACTTCCAAAACACAAGAAAATCAAGAAGAAGGATGATCAACGCATGGATACTTCATTCCTCCCTACAATAGGGAATGAAATACCTGTGGAAGGAGTTGCAAAGACAAAGTTTGGAGCTAATAGAGAAGGATGGACCATCCAGAAATTGCCCCACCCAGGGGTCCATCCCATAATCAGCCACCAAAGGCAGACACTATTGTTTATGTCAGCAAGATTTTGCTGAAGGGACCCTGATATAGCTGTCTTCTGTGAGGCTTTGCCAGTGCCTGGCAAATACAGAAGTGGATGCTCACAATCATCTAAGGATGGAACACAGGGCCCCCAATGTAGGAGCTAGAGAAAGTACCCAAGAGCTGAAGGGGTCTGCAACCCTATAGGTGGAACAACAATATGAACTAATCAGAACGCCAGAACTCTTGACTCTAGCTGCATATATATCAAAAGATGGCCTAGTCGGCCATCCCTGGAAAGAGAGGCCCATAGGACATGCAAACTTTATATGCCCCAATACAGGGGAATTCCAGGGCCAATAAGTGGGAGTGGGTGGGTAGGGGAGTAGGGCAGGGGGAAGTTATAGGGGACTTTTGGGATAGCATCTGAAATGTAAATGAAGAAAATATCTAATAAAAAATGTCGGAAAAAAGATTGGCCTGTGAGTAAGTCTGCAGAGAATTTTTAAAATTAGGTTTTGATGTGGGACTGCCCAGCCCATTATGGGTGTAGCAGCCATAGGCTTATGGTCCCATGTGCTATAAGAAAACAGGCTGAACCAACCATGGGTTGCAACTCCGTAAAGAGCACTCCTATATGTCCTCTGTATCAGCTTCTGTCTCCAGGTTCTTGTCCTGACTTCCTTCTTATATGGTCTATGATCAGAACATATAAACTGAAATAAACCCTTTCCTCCCCATGTTCCTTTGGGTCATGGCATTTTATCACAGAAATAGAAGTTCCAACTAAGACACCCTCTGAAACCATAAGCCAAATTAAATTATTTCTTTTATGAGTAGCCTTGGTCACATTTTTTTTCATAGCAATAGAACCGGAACTAAGACAGACATCTACTCTATAGAATGCTACAGTGGTCAAAAGCATAAACAAGTCTTAGAAAAGCCTTTTCCACTTGCCTCTTTTTAGACAGCAAACTTTGATGGAAAGAAAGTGGAATATTCATGAAAACAATGGAGGATTCCTAGTCTCAAATGGACTCTAACTCAGGGATTAGGGATCTGGGTGTTCTTGGTCAGAAAAAGCATCAACTGAGTTAGTAGCTTGTTGGTCTTTATCGCATGAATTCCAAGCATCAAATTCATCAACTAGGAAGGGGTGTGTGTGTGTGTGTGTGTGTGTGTGTGTGTGTGTGTGTGTGTGTGTGTGTGTAGGTGCATGTGTGCCCTGGCACATGTCTACTGTACAAGCTAGATGACAACTTCTCTGTTCTCTTTTTCCAGAGATAGAGCTCAGGTTGCCAGGCTTGGTGTCAAGTTCCTTTACCTGCTGACCCGTCTTGCTGGACTGAAGATGAATTTAGAAATGAGTTTGATAGGTGGGAGCTTAAAGGGAAAGGAGACAGTTTTAGGAGCAGGTACCCAGGAATGGGAACCTTGGAGTGTACTACCTTGGAGTTTATAAGGCTTTATGGAGTAGAAGTACAAAGCAGAGATGAACTGGCCAGAATCCAGCTGGTCCATCAGCTAGGTGTCCATGGGCTTCAGTTTTAATACATCCTCCAATATACTTTTCAAGGAAGAGAGGAGAGATGAGGGGAGGCTAGGCTGTCTTACTGGCATCCCTTGCCTCTGGCTTGGGTAGAACCTATGACATTGGATTAAGCATTTCTGTCAACTCTGGCCTCTCATCAGAACAGAGCTGGTGACAAGGCCAGGGGCATTTCTAGTTTTCAGTAAAGAAAAGATGTTAACTTTAGGGAATCCCTTACCCTAAAACTGCTTGACTTGTTTCTCTTTCCTGTTCTCATCATCGTTATGTTAAGCACACCATTTTAGCTGTCCTTAAGCTTTCTAGTAAGAAAGCTGCAGCTTCCATGCCTAGGCAGAGAAGAAACACCTTAGTGATGTGGCAGACCTTCATGTCCGGGGGGATTAGTTTTTCTTTTCCCATTTGAAGGTCAACCATTCAAACGTGTCGGTACCTTTTGAAGGGTAACAGAATGCACTCAGTCATATTTATACACAGGACAGAATGAACACATGCATGAATTTTGTAGCCTATTTCCCTTCATGAGATTCTGGCGTTTTAAAATTATATTTAGCTTGAATGGACATCAAAAGAAAAAGCTGTGTCTCTATGTGCATTGGATTCTCCTGTTTTGGGTGACAGAGAGGTTACCACCTAGTCCTCCAATGGAATACCTAACTCTTCTCATTTCAGAACCTTTGTGTTGGAAACATTTTTGCATAAGCTGCGACCAAATGCTCCCATTGTCAGAGTGAATGGTCCTCACTGCAAGTGCAAGCAAAATCTAAGGAAATGAGAGCCCTAATGCTCAAGACCACAAAACCCAATCAGTATAATACTTTTTAAATTTAAGAATGTAAAGAATAAGGATAATTAGCTAATAAATAATATTAGTTGTTAGGCCAGATGTAGTGGCATTTGCCTACATTCTAACTGATTTGGGAAGCTGAGGCAGAAAGAACAAAAGATCCCAGGAACTCTAAACCAGCCTCAGCAACATGTTTAGGACTCCTGTGTTAAAACAAAACAAAGAAAAAACCCTGTTGTCATTTGTTAGAACAAGTGTTTTTCTAGAAGTCATCAGATTTTTCAGTTATATGTGTCAGTGAGATGTGCATATATTTCTTGGCCACTGTTTCCCTATTAGATTACAGTTCTGAAACTAATAATTACATTTCACTTTTTTTTTTTTTACCAGTAAAATCAAAGGAGAAAAGCAAAGTCATTAAACTAAACCCACACATATATATCATATTTTCTTTATCCATTCCTTTTTTTTTTTTTTTTTTTGGTGGACATAGGGGCTGGCTCCATTTCTTGGTTGTTTATGGTGCTTCAGCAAACATTGACAAATATTGGCACACAGGTATCTCTGCTGTCTGATCACTTAGACTCCTTGAGGCTTATAGTGAGGAGTGCTCTGGGTGGTTCATTTCTTTGCCTTTTAAGAGCCTTTCCCTTTTTATTTTATTGTCACACCATCTTGTCTTACACCTCTTAGGTTATTGAAGACGGTTATCAACATTTGCTTTGCTACTGTCAAGTTTGCCTTGATCTCTTCCATAACCACTAAAAACTGTGCTCAGATGTTGATAATCTTTGATTGCTTGTCCGCAGTCTAGAATGAGAGAATAAAATTGTGGATCAGAGCTTCTCATGGCGTGGGTAGAATCTTTGTATTTACATTGCCAATTTAAAGGCTATGAGTAAATAGCTTTATAGGAAACCTTAAATAGTTTCTTTGCAAAAGATCATGTTATTTTTAGGCAGTGAGTGTTGGGCTGTGTAAGCTTTGAAGAATTGGATGGGATAGAACAAAGGTGGGTCTTCAGTCCTAGGGTCAAGGGTGCTTCATCTGCAAGTGCTTTAACCTTATCACCCTGCCTCATGTCTTCAGTTCTCTATAAGTGGCTAGTATAATTCAAATATATGTATGTATATGCATATGTGTATACATGGTCATATTCAGTATATGCATATGTGTATATATGGTAAGTATATATATATATATTTGTGTAAATGTATATATGGCGTATATGGTATATATGGCATATATGGCATATATGGTATAGATATAGATAAAGATAAAGATAAAGATAAAGATAAAGATAAAGATATAGATATATGGTATGAGCTGGCCCATGGGGGATAGTATAGTTATTCACCACACACACAGTAGAGAATGAGCATGTCAGTAATAAATATAACCTCACTGATTGTTTTTTGTATGGGAAATAGTCACAATTTTCTATATTTTAAATATATATGTAGATATATAATTTTTTAGGCTATATAATACACACTTAATTAGTTTCAGACACCATACTGAACTACAGAAAGTAGAAGTTATTCCTCCTAAGTATGGTTTTGTATTCCTTTATTACCCTTACTCATCTTCCAAGTCCCTCTTTCCAAACCTTTGGTACAGCATTCTGCTTCCTTTTTGTGAGATGAATGGTTTGAGCTGACCCACAGGGCAGAGAAAGTACTACAGCAACTGTAGCCATAATGGGACCTAAAGAAGGAGTGAATTAAGGCTGCTGCTCAGCTTGCCAACCTCGGAAAATATGGGCAAGTTTGCAGTCTATTTCTTAAGCATTTCAGAAGACTTACTTAAAAGCTACAGTGACAGCATTTAAGCACACCACTTAAAGATGGTCATGGCTCTTTGGTACCATGCCTGTATGCTATAGATCAGGGAACAGACTTCTAAACTGGATTAACAGTAACCCAGACTTGGGGCAAGTGGTGCCATACCATATTGTTCTGTCTTAATTAATGATCAGTGAGGATGTAGTACATAAAAAAATGAATTACGCAGAATTAAACAATGTACAGAGACATTAAATTCTACACTTTTCTCCAGGGGGAGAATTTTGGGTGACCTTTAGCTTTTACATTGTAAAGTAAGCTTCTGCTTCTGTTGGGTCTAAGAAATAATGTCTTCACTTATATAAGTCAGTATATATACAAGTATATATTTACATAGGTATGTATATAAATATATACTTATACAGGTATGTATATTATTATATATAAGTATACATATATATGTATATATATATCTGTATGTATGTATCTTCTGTGTTTGTTATCTTTCTATTTCTGTGACAAAGTACTTGAGAAAATCAACTTTCTTTTTTGTCTGTTTTTGCAATTAAGTTTCATATAGTTCATACTGATTCCAAACTCACTATGAACTGATTCTGTCCCAGAATTCCTCATCCTTTGGTCTCAACCTCCCAAATATCAGAATTATAGGTGTGATTTCCATACTAAGCTAATAGAATCACCTGAAAGGAAGACCATTTTACTGCAGCTCATCACTATAGAGTTTCCATCTGTAGTTGCCTGGCTTCACCACTGTGGTTCTGAGGCAAGTCTGAATGTCATGATGGGCAGTGCATGATAGAGAAAACTTGGTCATCTTGTGGCTGAACCAGAAGAGAAAGGGAGAAAGAGGCAGATGGCAAGATGGAGCCCCCAAGGGCAAGTTCCTAAGCATACATTTCAGCTAGACCTCCTCTCCTAGATTTCTGTCACTCCCTTTGACAAATCAGATTGTAAACACACCAATAAATGAATCCATTAGGTGAGGTTAGAGCCCTCAAGACGGAGTCATTTCTTACCTCTGAGTCTGGTACCTCGTGAGGATCCAGACTTTAACGCATGCGCCTCTGGGGGACGTGCCACATCTAAGCTACAGTGTTTGTATCTAAGACTAAATTTACATTGTACAGCTGTACACAGAGAATGCTTTTTGTGGTGATTGCTCCACTCATACTGTGGTGTAAAAGGAATCTTGTTTTGTAGCTAGGTGCTGTTGAGCCAGGATGAAATTCCCCTACTGTTAAGCAAAAATATATTGTAGCACTACAGAGAAACTTGTGGGAAAATGGTCACTTATAGCCACTGTGGGTGTTCACATTTTAAAACAGATGGAAGGTGGGTCTTCTAATTGCACACAGAGTGATGAGCAAGTCAATTACACTTCAAGTATCTTGATATAAACATTCTTTTAAAGGATTCAATCATAGGCTAAATATGGGTTTTGACAACCTTTGGAAAAACTCTTTCTTCACAAGTGAAAAATATGTCAGCTTGCTATTTTAAGCACAGCCTTCCTGAGAGATAGGGTCTCTGGTGATTTGCTAGATACATGAGTATCTTGCTGATGCTCTCTGTGTCAGGGCTCTGGACAGCATCAGTACTGGGTAAATGTGGCCTGAGAAAGATGGAAGAAAGCGAGTCGTGCAGAAAAGACACCTGCAAGTTATTTATTGATAGAAGTAGCTGGTTTTAGTTTCCTAGGTGAGAGAAGAGAGTATAATTTAACTATGTAGTGACTGTTTTGTTTCACTGTTTTCTGTGTTAATTGCTTTGCTTCTATGTGAAAGGCACACCAGCTCTTTTTTTCAGTGCTAAGGTTGCTCTATGGACCTGCTGTCATAACTAAATAAGTATAGTAAGGGAACATATATGTCTGGGGAAATTACTGCCTGCTGCCAGGGGCTAGGACTCCATGTGTTTAGATTTATCTTAAACAAAGAAAGAACCTCTCTATACCATTTTAGTTAGCCAAGTTTACATAAAACTGTTGATTACTACTACTTTGCAGGCAAAGTTTGATATCTCCTGTCTTATGTAGCAATAATTTAAAAGATGTCTAATTTAGAATAAAATGCTATCCCTGCTAACTTTATAGACTTACATTACAGCAGTTGAAGAGAGCTGGCAGAGTAGGCATGGCTGTCTGCTTATGCTTTTCTCTGTGGGAGGACTTTCAGAACAATGGCTGCCCTTGACAGCTTTCATGCTCTGTGCTCTCAGCTCTCCTATGGTTCTTCAGATATTTAACCCAGCCTCCCAACTGTGCTATTTCTTTGAAAAGGAATACTAACTCTAATAATATCGACCTTATTCCAAATCACTCTGTCTTTGGCACATGCACCCACAAGGATGTCAGTTGGTGTTCTGGGAAGTTCAGATCTGCATGTGCAGAGTCCCATCGTTGTGGGTCATTGTGGTGGGTTTTTGCCCCTGGGACCCTGCTGTTGAAGTAAGCTTTAAACAGACATGGCCTTGACATAACCCAGTATCAGCCACCATGCCTCTCTTTTTTGACTCTTTCATGAACAATATGAAAAGATTCAGGAGTTATAAAGCCATATTTAGCCATGGGATCAAAGCTCCTTTTTTTCCATCTCTTAGGTGTGTGCTACAGCAACTGACACACATTCTCCTGGCCTTCAGCAAAACAGGCCATGTGATATGTAGGTTTATAGGAAGGACTAGGTCACATGTTTGCATAAGCTAAGTCTCTAATCTGTCTGCAAGGTGAGGGTTCTTCCCCAAGCCAGTGGCCTGAGAAGCAGGGATCTGATGGTCTGAGTGTGGAGTCTTCTGTCCGAAAGCAAAGAAGATGGATGTCACAGCTCAGAAAGTGAAAGCGAATTTGCCTTTTGTTGTTGTTCAGGACTTTAAAGGACTAAATGGTGTCCATTTACACTGTTAATTGGACAACATCCTGAATTATGTTCCCAACTAAAAATAGACATCTTAACCACAGACACAGCTTTAAAATAGTGCTTCCAGGTCCTACTTTAAAGGAGTCAGGATCACCTCAAAACTTCTCACATTAGTTCCCAGTCACTGTGGAGAGTCACTGCTTATTTTCAGTTGAGGATACTAAAGCCCAAATAGATTTTCTGGGAGCCTGCTGACATAAGAAAGCAGAAGAGAACAGAGGTGTGGAGTAAGGACCACATCTGCGCCAAGTCATTTGCATTTCAGGGCTGTGAGTTTTCATATGGTTTTCAGGAGGGTATAAGAACAACTTATCTCCATTTTAGTTTTCTTACTTCCTACATAACATGCATGGTCTGTTCTAGGAGGGACAGGAGGGACACATGGGGACACTTTTTAAAACTATTAAAGCTCTCAAGTAGCTAATGTCAGATCATTAAGCTGATTACAGAATTCTTGCAAGGTCAGTGCTGGGGATTGACACACAAGCTCATGAAACCAACTCTGGGCCAGATTTTTTGAGGGGTTCTTTTGTTTGTTTTGCTTTGAATTTTCAAGACAAGATCTCATGAGTCCTGGCCTCAAATTCAGTATGCATTCATTCAGGAGAGCTTTGAACTTCTGCTCTTCCTGTGTCCGTTTCCCTGGTACTAAAATTACAGTTATGTGCCACGTGGCCAACTACAAGACAGCTTTTTAGAGGATTTTGCATTTAGTAACAATATGTTGGTTTAAAGTAATAGCAATCATAATACTTGAGAGGTAGAGGAATAAATTTTGCATATACTATACATCACGCCGGAACAAATTGACCCACTGCTCCTAGTTCCCACGTATATTCCAGGATTTGTTTGAACATAAAAGGATGGGTTACTCAGACAGCAACCACTACAAAACAACATGACCAACCAAAATGTAGAGCAGGAGAGTTCAGTCCCAACAGATATATCTACAAAACACTCCCCTACCTAAGACTCAGGGAACATTCTAGAAGGGCATGATTGAGAAGGAAGAAAGATTGTAAGAGACAGGGAATCAGGGAGTTTCTTGTGAGATTGTGTTTTCCAGTAACATTAGAAGCTACGCCAATGAAATCACATTAACATGACTACTGAACCATAAGCTGAACAAGGATGACACCAATGGACATCCAACATGGATGGAGGAAAGCTTATGATGTCCCAAACTTATATTAAGAACTATGAGCAACAGGAGATGTGGCCTTCCACAGGGAAAAACACACTAATAGTTTAGTGCCAAATGGTGATCCCTGAAAAAAATATGTACAAATAACATTATACAGGCTAAGTAGGTTATATTTATATATTAATGAAAAAAAGAGACCATGGCTTTGAAGGAGAGTAG
The DNA here is from genome assembly GCF_000001635.26 of Mus musculus. Taxonomy (NCBI): domain Eukaryota; kingdom Metazoa; phylum Chordata; class Mammalia; order Rodentia; family Muridae; genus Mus; species Mus musculus. The sequence continues at coordinate 25,068,633 of NC_000070.6, forward strand.
GAATGAGATATGGAAGAGTTTGGAGGAAGGAATGGGAATTATATTAATCTAAAAATATTTTTAAAAGTTAATTATATTATAATCTTAACATTTTAAAAAGGGCAGCAGATGCTGGCGAAGATGTGGACAAAGAGGAATACTCCTCCAATCCTGGTGGGATTGCAAGCTGGTACAACCACTCTGGAAATCAGTTCGGTGGCTCCTCAGAAAATTGGACATAGTTCTTCTACCAGAAGATCCAGCAATATCACTCCTGGACATATACCCAGAAGATTCTCCAACTTGTAATACGACACATACTTCTGTATGTTCATAGCAGCCTTATTTGTAATAGCAAGAAGCTGGAAAGAATCCAGATGTCCCTCAACAGAGGAATGGATACAGAAAATGTGGTGCATTTACACAACGGAGTACTACTCAGTTATTAAAAACAATGAATTTTCGGGATCCTCCAGTAATACCATGGCCAATTTTCTGAAGAACCGCCAGACTGATTTTCAGAGTAGCTGTACAAGCTTGCAATTTCACCAACAATGGAGGAGTTATTCTCTTTCTCCACATCCTTGCCAGCATCTGAGGACACCTGAATTTTTGATCTTAGCCATTCTGACTGGTGTGAGGTGGAATCTCAGGGTTGTTTTGATTTGCATTTCCCTGATGATTAAGGATGTTGAACACTTTTTCAGGTGCTTCTCTGCCATTCAGTATTCCTCAGGTGAGAATTCTTTGTTGAGCTTTGAGCCCCATTTTTTAAGGGGCTGTTTGATTTTCTGGCTTCTACCTTCTTGAGTTCTTTATATATATTGGATATTACTCTCCTATCTGATTTAGGATGGGTAAAGATCCTTTCTGAATCTGTTGGTGGCCTTTTTGTCTTATTGACGGTGTCTTTTGCCTTGCAGAAGCTTGGCAATTTTATGAGGTTCCATATGTCGATTCTCGATCTTAGAGCACAAGCCATTGCTGTTCTATTCAGGAATTTTCCCCCTGTACCCATATCTTCCAGGATTTTTCCTACTTTCTCCTCTATAAGTTTCAATGTCTCTGGTTTTATGTGGATTTCCTTGATCCACTTAGATTTGACCTTAGTACAAGGAGATAGGAATGGATCAATTTGCATTTTTGTACATGATAACCACCAGTTGTGCCAGCACCATTTGTTGAAAATGCTGTCTTTCTTCCACTGGATGGTTTTAGCTCCCTTGTCAAAGATCAAGTGACCATAGGTGTGTGGGTTCATTTCTGGGTCTTCAAATCTAGTCCATTGGTCTACTTGTCTGTCGCTATACCAGTACCATGTAGTTTTTATCACAATTGCCCTGTAGTACAGCTTTAGGTCAGGCATGGTGATTCCACCAGAGGTTTTTTTATCCTTGAGCAGAGTTTTTGCTATCCTAGGTTTTTTGTTATTCCAGATGAATTTGCAGATTGCTCTTTCTAACTCATTGAAGAATTGAGTTGGGATTTTGATGGAGATTGCATTGAATCTGTAGATTGCTTTTGGAAAAATAGCCGTTTTTACTATATTGATCCTGCCAATCCATGAGCATGGGAGATCTTTCCATCTTCTGAGATCTTCTTTAAATTCTTTCTTCAGAGACTTGAAGTTCTTTTTTTTTTTTTTTATGCTTAAGTTATCCCACTATTCTTTTTTTTTTTTTAATTAGGTATTTAGCTCATTTACATTTCCAATGCTATACCAAAAGTCCCCCATACCCACCCACCCCCACTCCCCTACCCGCCCACTCCCCCTTTTTGGCCCTGGCATTCCCCTGTTCTGGGGCATATAAAGTTTGTGTGTCCAATGGGCCTCTCTTTCCAGTGATGGCCGACTGGGCCATCTTTTGATACACCTGCAGCTAGAGTCAAGAGCTCCGGGGTACTGGTTAGTTCATTATGTTGATCCACCTATAGGGTTGCAGATCCCTTTAGCTCCTTGGGTACTTTCTCTAGCTCCTCCATTGGGAGCACTGTGATCCATCCATTAGCTGACTGTGGGCATCCACTTCTGTGTTTGCTAGGCCCCGGCATAGTCTCACAAGAGACAGCTACATCTGGGTCCTTTCGATAAAATCTTGCTAGTGTATGCAATGGTGTCAGCGTTTGGATGCTGATTATGGGGTGGATCCCAGGATAAGGTAGTCTCTACATGGTCCATCCTTTCATCTCAGCTCCAAACTTTGTCTCTGTAACTCCTTCCAAGGGTGTTTTGTTCCCACTTCTAAGGAGGGGCATAGTGTCCACACTTCAGTCTTCATTTTTCTTGAGTTTCATGTGTTTAGGAAATTGTATCTTATATCTTGGGTATCCTAGGTTTTGGGCTAATATCCACTTATCAGTGAGTACATATTGTGTGAGTTCCTTTGTGAATGTGTTACCTCACTCAGAATGATGCCCTCCAGGTCCATCCATTTGGCTAGGAATTTCATAAATTCATTCTTTTTAATAGCTGAGTAGTACTCCATTGTGTAGATGTACCACATTTTCTGTATCCATTCCTCTGTTGAGGGGCATCTGGGTTCTTTCCAGCTTCTGGCTATTATAAATAAGGCTGCTATGAACATAGTGGAGCATATGTCCTTCTTACCAGTTGGGGCATCTTCTGGATATATGCCCAGGAGAGGTATTGCTGGATCCTCCGGTAGTTCTATGTCCAATTTTCTGAGGAACCGCCAGACGGATTTCCAGAGTGGTTGTACAAGCCTGCAATCCCACCAACAATGGAGGAGTGTTCCTCTTTCTCCACATCCTCGCCAGCATCTGCTGACACCTGAATTTTTGATCTTAGCCATTCTGACTGGTGTGAGGTGGAATCTCAGGGTTGTTTTGATTTGCATTTCCCTGATGATTAAGCATGTTGAACATTTTTTCAGGTGCTTCTCTGCCATTCGGTATTCCTCAGGTGAGAATTCTTTGTTCAGTTCTGAGCCCCATTTTTTAATGGGGTTATTTGATTTTCTGAAGTCCACCTTCTTGAGTTCTTTATATATGTTGGATATTAGTCCCCTATCTGATTTAGGATAGGTAAAGATCCTTTCCCAATCTGTTGGTGGTCTCTTTGTCTTATTGACGGTGTCTTTTGCCTTGCAGAAACTTTGGAGTTTCATTAGGTCCCATTTGTCAATTCTCGATCTTACAGCACAAGCCATTGCTGTTCTGTTCAGGAATTTTTCCCCTGTGCCCATATCTTCAAGGCTTTTCCCCACTTTCTCCTCTATAAGTTTCAGTGTCTCTGGTTTTATGTGAAGTTCTTTGATCCATTTAGATTTGACCTTAGTACAAGGAGATAAGTATGGATCGATTCGCATTCTTCTACATGATAACAACCAGTTGTGCCAGCACCAATTGTTGAAAATGCTGTCTTTCTTCCACTGGATGGTTTTAGCTCCCTTGTCGAAGATCAAGTGACCATAGGTGTGTGGGTTCATTTCTGGGTCTTCAATTCTATTCCATTGGTCTACTTGTCTGTCTCTATACCAGTACCATGCAGTTTTTACCACAATTGCTCTGTAGTAAAGCTTTCGGTCAGGCATGGTGATTCCACCAGAGGTTCTTTTATCCTTGAGAAGAGTTTTTGCTATCCTAGGTTTTTTGTTATTCCAGATGAATTTGCAAATTGCTCCTTCTAATTCGTTGAAGAATTGAGTTGGAATTTTGATGGGGATTGCATTGAATCTGTAGATTGCTTTTGGCAAGATAGCCATTTTTACAATGTTGATCCTGCCAATCCATGAGCATGGGAGATCTTTCCATCTTCTGAGATCTTCTTTAATTTCTTTCTTCAGCGACTTGAAGTTTTTATCATACAGATCTTTCACTTCCTTAGTTAGAGTCACGCCGAGATATTTTCTATTATTTGTGACTATTGAGAAGGGTGTTGTTTCCCTAATTTCTTTCCCTAATTTCTTGTGTAGAGAAAGGCCATTGACTTGGTTGAGTTAATTTTATATCCAGCTACTTCACTGAAGCTGTTTATCAGGTTTAGGAGTTCTTTGGTGGAATTTTTAGGGTCACTTATATATACTATCATATCATCTGCAAAAAGTGATATTTTGACTTCTTCCTTTCCAATTTGTATCCCCTTGATCTCCTTTTGTTCTCTAATTGCTCTGGCTAGGACTTCAAGTACCATGTTGAATAGTTAGGGAGAAAGTGGGCAGCCTTGTCTAGTCCCTGATTTTAGTGGGATTGCTTCCAGCTTCTTACCATTTACTTGGATGTTAGCTACTGGTTTGCTGTAGATTGCTTTTATCATGGTTAGGTATGGGCCTTGAATTCCTGATCTTTCCAAGACTTTTATCATGAATGGGTGTTGGATTTTGTCAAATGCTTTCTCCACATCTAATGAGATGATCATCCAGAAGATGTTCTAACCGGTAAGAAGGACACATGCTCCACTATATTCATAGCAGCCTTATTTATAATAGCCAGAAGCTGGAAAGTACCCAGATGCCCCTCAACAGAGGAATGGATACAGAAAATGTGGTACATTTACACAATGGAGTACTACTCAGCTATTAAAAAGAATGAATTTATGAAATTCCTAGGCAAATGGATGGACCTGGAGCGCATCATCCTGAGTGAAGCAACCCAATCACAAAAGAACTCACATAATATGTAGTCATTGGGAAGTGGATGTTAGTTCAGAAACTTAGAATACCCAAGATATACAATTTGCAAAACACAGGAAACTCAAGAAGAACCAAGACCAAAGTGTGGACACTTTGCCCCTTCTTAGAATTCGGAACAAAACACCCATGGAAGGAGTTACAGAGACAAAGTTTGGAGCTGAGACGAAAGGATGGACCATCTAGAAACTGCCATATCTGGGGATCCATCCCATAATCAGCTTCCAAACACTGTCACCATTGCATACACTAGCAAGATTTTGCTGAAAGGACCCAGATATTGCTGTCTCTTCTGAGACAGCAAACATTGGCCTAGCAAACATAGAAGTCAATGCTCACAGTCTGCTATTCGATGGTTCACAGGGCCCCCAATGGAGGAGCTAGAAAAAGTAGCCAAGGAGCTAAAGGGATCTGCAACCCTGTAGGTGGGACAACAATATGAAATAACCAGTACCCCCCGGAGATCATGTCTATAGCTGCATATGTATCAGCAGATGGCCTAGTCAGCCATCAGTGAAAAGAGAAGCCCATTGGTCGTGCAAGCTTTATATGCCTCAGTATAGGGGAATGCCAGGGCCAAGAAGTGGGAATAGGGGGTGCGTGTGGGACTTTTGGGATAGCATTGGAAATGTAAATGAAATAAATACCTAATTTAAAAAAACAATGAATTTATGAAATTCTTAGACAAATGGATGGATCTGGAGGATATCATCCTGAGTGAGGTAACAGAAAAGACGTCACTTAATATATACTCACAGATAAGTGGATATTAGCCCAGAAGCTCAGAATACCCAAGATACAATTTGCAAAACACATGAAACTCAAGAAGAAAGAAGATCAAAGTGTGGACACTTCAATCCTTCTTAGAAGGGGGAACAAAATACCCATGGAAGGAGTTATAGAGACAAAGTTTGGAGCCAAGACTGAAGGCATGACCATCCAGATACTGCTCCACCTGGGGATCCATCCCATCAACAACCACCAAACCCAGACACTACTGCAAATGCCAACAAGTGCTTTCTGACAGGAGCCTGTTATAGCTGTATCCTGAGAGGCTTTGCCAGTGCCTGGCAGATACAGAGGTGGATGCTCACAGCCATCCATTGGACAGAGCACAGGGTTCCAATGAAGGAGCTAGAGAAAGTACCCAAGGAGCTGAAGGGGTTTGTAGCCCCATAGGAGAAACAACAATATGAACTAACCAGTGACCCAAGAGCTCCCTGGGACTAAACCACCAATCAAAGAAAACACACGGAGAGACTCATGGTTCTAGCTGCATATGTAGCAGAGGATGGCCTAGTTGGTCATCAATGGGAGGAGAAGCCCTTGGTCTTGTGAAGGTTCTATGCCCCAGTTTAGGGGAATGCCTAGGCCAGGAAGCATGAGTGGGTGGGTTTGGGAGCAGGGGAAGGGGGAAGAGAATAGGGGATTTTTGGAGGGGAATCTAGGAAAGGGGATAACATTTGAAACATAAATAAAGAAAATATCTAATAAAAAAGAAAGATTAAAGTAATATCGCAGAAAAAAATTAAAAAGGGAAATTACTGAAGGATTCTAGGTTTAGAGGTTGGAGTGACCAATCACTCTGGAGAGAGTTGTGTATGCAGCTCAATGGAGTTGGGGGTCCTGGGTTGCTAAGTACATTGCCAGAAAGGAAGTGTGATTACTCTTCTTAATTGTCAATTTGACTACATCTGGAATAAAATAGAGGGCACATCTCTGAGAGAGTTTTTTTTTTTTGTTTGTTTGTTTTTGTTTTTGTTTTTGTTTTTTTTTGTTAGTTTGAAGTAGATCCACTTACAGTCCTGACCTTGGAAGTAGGAAGACACATGCCTTCAATTCAGATCTTGGGGAAGAAACACACATGTTTCATCTGGGCCACACCTTCTACTGAAAACCCATATAAGAACATCGAAGAAAGAAGCTTTGGCTCTTGGCTTGCTACCAAATCCATTCCATCACTGGGATTAGATTTAGATTTATCTTCTTCAGGATTCTGTCATACACTGAAGACCAGCTGAGGCATCTAGTCTCATGGACTTAGCAACTACTGGATTTTTGGTCTTTTATAGACAGCTATAGTTGAACTAGCTGGTCTGCAACTTGTACATTGTTCTAACAAATCTCATATATGTACACACACACACACACACACACACACACACACACACACACACACACATTTTGTTACTTAGAGAACCCTGACTAATACAGGGATGTATGTATGGCTCAAGTGGGGTAAGATCCCAAGTAGTTGAAATAGTTTTTCCCTTGTCTTCTTCAAGAGAGAATGTTTTATAAAGAGAAATGAGGAATAAAGCAAAGAGAGAGCAGAACAAACATAATACTCTGAAAATATAATGAAATAACTGCTTGCATAATATAATATAATACAATATAATATGTACCCCTTAGAGTGGCAGAATTTTCATTGATATACAAAGTGGAGAAGAATATTTTTGATAGATAAAATGTGTATCTGAATTATTTGTAAAGTTCTCTCTATAATGTAGAAGGAAACTATTAACAATACACTGTGTGTTGGATAACATTTATTTTAAACATAGGCTATCACATAGTTAATATAAACCTCATTATGTTTTCCCTCAAAATCAGTTGCTTTCTGGGAAAGATGAACAAGCCAGTTGCCTCCAATTTTTGTAGCAGACTCTTTTGCTGTTTTCTTCCACAAAGGCTTCTTTCACCTGCCATCTCACTTTTGTCTAATATCACTTGATGATGTTCATCTATATAAATTCAAAACCATCAGCTAAATGCCCTTAAAATTCAATTTCAATTTTGATTTGTTAAAATATTAATGTAAGAGGAAGACTATTTTATCACATTCTGATTTCTGTATATAATGAAGTTCATTGTGGTGCCACTCTGTGCAACATACCAGAAAGTCACCCATAATGATGCCTGTACTCAATAACTCTTTGGAAACTTACAATAATGTCTGTCCTCATAAGCTGTTCTTATTGTCCAACTTTATTCTTTTTTCTTTTCCATTTAACTAAACCTGTGAAGTTTGAGAGATTTTTTTTTTTTGAGGGAAACCTGTGAGCTAGTGGTATGACTGGTTGGTAGCATCTCTTCCCTTTGGTCTGGGCATTTCTCTACAGAAAGTGTCAACCCTTGGATGATCTGTGGTAAAAGAAGTGATGTGGACAGTCCTGGTTATTCTATTGATAAGGAATTTGAGCTTTTTTATTTTTTAGAAATTAAATAAATAAAAAAGAATGGATTATATAGCTTCAATTTTTATTTTTAGGAACTCTGATAGAGAGAGATCATTGATATTCTATGCACCCAGTGTGTGTGTGTGTGTGTGTGTGTGTGTGTGTGTACAGAATGAAAAGTCAAAATGATGTCATGTTGAGAGAAACTGATTTAGAACCAGTTCAGGAGTTTATTGATTATTTATTCTATGACTAAGCTCCATGTTATATTTTATATCTTTGTAAAGCCAATAACAAATATTACAAACTGACATAAAATTTCCAGGAAAATCCGTAAAAGTTTTGTTTGATTTGTATCTTTATTCATGTTTGTGGCTTACTTTGTAAATTATTTGAGACAAGTGGCAAAGTGCAAATTAAAGATTTTTGAGGAATTAAAAACAAACAAACAACAACAAAAACCAAAGGATGCCATATCACCATTTTAGATTTATAACCCATATGCCCATCATTATGGAAACCATATAATTTTAAAGACTGGTAAACATAGGTTATAAAAGCTTAAATATCTGTGTGTAGTCACTAGAGCTCATGGAGTTTTAAAACTATATATTCACTAATATTATCATTATACTTTTCAGCCAATATTTTAATTTGGGCTATGTTATTTTAATTGTCCTATAATGAAGTCTCAGAAACATACTTTTAAAGGATATCATACATAGAAAATTAAATCTCCTTACTCCAGGAATATAAAGTTATGATAGAAATATTTAGTGAATAATTACAATTTTTAGTGATGTTTATTCCAATCTCTGGAGTCTTTATTGAAATACATTTTGGATGCATGTAGCATAGGATTTATCTCATTAGTCACTTTTGATCACTAGGCAATGTTTTTATAGCATAGACCTTCACTTGAACTTCCAAATGGATATTTGCTTGTAAAGCTTAGCATCATTTTAGATAATAAAAGTTATTTCATATACTTGTGTGTCTCTGAAAGGCTATAACAAGAATTATGGTAATTGATAATTTAATTATGGAGTATTTCTCAAAGTATCATAGCTCCAGAGTAGTCACTTTATGAAGAGGTAACTGGCTCCTGAGAGTGCTTTCCTCCACAGTAGATTAACCCACTGGTGTATTTTTGGCTGAATGGATGACTAGGAGGTGAAGTCTGGTAAAAGGAAGAAGGGAATATTGGATATTGGGAGGGCATACCTTATTTTTAGTCTCTTAAAAACAAAAAACAAACCAAAACCTTTCTCTGTTTCTTGGTACCACAAGATTGGCAGCTTTTCTTGATCATGTTATTTGTCTATGCTTTTACAACTATGATATGTGTGGGTTCACCATGTGGGTTTATGAGAGGATGGAAGCTGCCTTGTATGACTTCCTTAATCACTCTCCATTTAATTGAGGCAGGATGATTTACTGAGCACCAAATATGCTGATTTGGTTAATCTATCTGGCCACATTGACCCAGGGGGCCTTGTTTATGCTCTCCTGGTATTGGAATTATGAGGAGTTGCCATGCTTAATCAACTTTTATCTGGGATCTTGTTTCTGGGCCTTTGAACTTTATCTATTGCGTCATCTCCTGGGCTCATACATGTATTATGACATTAAAAATGTTTATTGGTACTCAGAAGACTGAGGGTGATTAGGTAGAGAAAGTGTGATTTGAGTAACTCCTTGAAATCTCTAATTTTTTTTTTCTATTACAGTTAGCTGCAGGGTCCTGTTCATGGGGATTTGGTTCACAATGGTGTTTACAGATAACCTTTAGAGAGATAATATGAGATTATTTTTTTTTAAGAAAAACTTAAAATATGTTCTGAAGAACATGAGCATCAGTTTAAAAGCTCATTTGTATTGTCAGAAGAATATGTTGGCCTTAGGCTTCATCATTTCTTACCAGTGATATGGTGTGTGGCGTTGTCACTTTCTGTATTCCCAGCACTAGGGTAAGGCTTGGAATGCACTAAACATTTAGGAAATTTCTAGTGCTTTTACTAGAAAAGCATAAAAGATATCCATTACCATTAATTTGCCTTTTTCTTCTTAAACAGTGCAAAATTATCTGAAAACTTACTTGTCTTGAACAGAAGTTCCCTCTGTTAGCTCTTTAAAAAAAAAAAACCCAAAACCAAACTATAGTGAGAATAATAAATGTGAAGAGATGATTCATTTACTGTGTTGGAAGCTGAGAAAAAGGACAGCATTTAAGTGATTGTTAAAGTGCAATAAACAAAAGCATCTTGCCTTGTAAGTGTCAAACTTATTTATGTGAAAAGCTATTAGGTATTAATTGTGTTGTTATGATTCTGAAACTTTGACCGCCTTGATAATTTATGGTTATAGCTTTATATGAAGTCTAAAGAGGAAGTGGATGAATAGACCTAAATTTATCATGCTTGATATTTTAAAAAATTGTATTTTTTTAATAGTTCATACCATCTCTTTTCAAGTTTTTCTGTCCCCAGGAAATAATAACAAATTTGTGATGCATTAAACACTTATCTCACTTGTTGTTGAAGCTGATAAGAAATATCCTGAACCCATAACAGGCACACTAGAAAGATCTGCAACTATTAGAACCTCAATTGGATTGTCATATCATTTAAAGGAATTTTAATTTAGCAACATGGATGCTGTGGCAAGGGAACACATCCAAAGTCCTTCTAGGTCTGTGTGATTAGATGGAATGACACACCTTTCTTTCCTCTGAACGGATAACAGGCATGCCCTTAGTACATATTTTTCACCCAGAACAATGAAAATAAAGTTAATTTGTAGAAAAAATATCAACCATATTTGAAAGTGACTTCTAATTGAGGGGTAGACAAAGTGATGAATCAGAGAAAGCTTTGACAGAATGAATCAGATATAGGATATGCCCAACTCATATGAGAAAAACACAGGAAAGAAAAGCAACTTAACCTTCTGGTCCCACCAGCACCCGGGAAGCTAGGGCACGGAGTTGGCTGACACCCGCCACCTACCCAAAAGACCCGCCACGGGATCTTAAGACCTCTGGGGAGTGGAACACAGCTGCTGCTCCAATTCAATCTCACGGGACCTGAGACTGCATTTATTAGGAAAGCAGAAAACCCGGCCTGATCAAGGGCACAAGTCCCATCCAGTCCACACCAGCACAGAGGTACCTTGGGCGTGGAGTCTGCGGACACCTGTAAGGTATACACAGGACCCTCCACAGGATCTTAAGACCTCTGTGAGTGGATCATAACTTCTGACAGGAGGCAGGTTCAAACACCAGGTATCTGGGCACCTTCCCTGCAAGAGGAGAGCCTACCTGCAGAGAGTACTCTGAACACTGAAACTCAAGAGAGAGCTAGTCTCCCAGGTCTGCTGCTCCAGTCTAACATAAACACCTGAGGAATAAGATCTAACCAGAGACACCTACAACAACTAACTGCAGAGATTACCAGATAGCGAAAGGGAAACTTAAGAATCTTATTAACAGAAACCAAGACCACTCACCATCATCAGAACACAGCACTCCCACCCTACCCAGTCCTGGAAACCCCAACACACCAGAAAAACTAGACCCAGACATAAAAGCATATCTCATGATGATGGTAGAGAACATCAAGAAGAACTTTAATAACTCATTTAAAGAAATACAGGAGAATACTGCTAAACAGGTAGAAGACCTGAAAGAGGAAATATAAAAATCCCTTAAAGTATTACAAGAAAACACGACTAAACAGGTAATGGAATTGAATAAAACCATCCAAGACCTAAAAAGGGAAGTAGACACTATAAAGAAAACCCAACATGTGGCAACACTGGAGATAGAAAACCTAGGAAAGTAATCTGGAACCATAGATGCAAGCATCAGCAACAGAATAAAAGAGATGGAATAGAGAATCTCAGGTGCAGAAGATTCCATAGAGAACATCGGCACAACAATCAAAGAAAATACAAAACGCAAAAAGATCCTAACAAAAAACATCCAGGAAATCCAGGACACAATGAGAAGACCAAACCTATGGATAATAGGAGTAGATGAGAATGAAGATTTTCAACTTAAAGGGCCAGCAAATATCTTCAACAAAATAATAGAAGAAAACTTCCCAAACCCAAAGAAAGAGATGCCCATGAACATACAAGAAGCCTACTGAACTCCAAATAGACTGGACCAGAAAAGAAATTCCTCCAGATACATAATAATCAGAACAACAAATGGACTAAATAAAGATAGAATATTAAAAGCAGTAAGGGAAAAAGGTCAAGTAACATATAAAGGCAGGTCTATCAGAATTACACCAGGCTTTTCACCAGAGACTATGAAAGCCAGAAGATCCTGGACAGATGTTATACAGACCCTAACAGAACACAAATGCAAGCGCAGGCTACTATACCCAGCCAAACTCTCAGTTACCATAGATGGAGAAACCAAAGTATTCCACGGCAAAACCAAATTCACACATTATCTTTCCAAGAATCCACCCCTTCAAAGGATAATAACAGAAAAAAAAAAAAAAACAATACAAGGACAGAAATCACTCCCTAGAAAAAGCAAGAAAGTAATCCCTCAAAGAACCAAAAGGAAGACTGCCACAAGAAAAGAATGCCAACTCTAACAACAAAAATAAAAGGAAGCAACAATTACTTTTTCTTAATATCTCTTAATATCAATGGACTCAATTCCCCAATAAAAAGACATAGAATAACAGAATGGCTACACAAACAGGACCCAACATTCTGCTACTTACAGGAAACCCATCTCAGGGAAAAAGACAGACACTACCTCAGAGTGAAAGGCTGGAAAACAATTTTCCAAGCAAATGGTCTGAAGAAACAAGCTGGAGTAGCCATTTTGATATCGAATAAAATCGACTCCAACCCAAAGTTATCAAAAAAGACAAGGAGGGACACTTCATACTCATCAAAGGTAAAATCCTCCAAGAGGAACTCTCAATTCTGAATATCTATGCTCCAAATGCAAGGACAGCCACATTCATTAAAGACACCTTAGTAAAGCTCAAAGCACAACTTGCACATCACACAATAATTGTGGGACTTCAACACACCACTTTCATCAATAGTCAGATCGTGGAAACAGAAACTAAACAGGGACACAGTGAAACTAACAGAAGTTATGAAACAAATGGACTTAACAGTTATCTACAGAACATTTTATCCTAAAACCAAAGGATATACCTTCTTCTCAGCACCTCACGGGACCTTCTCCAAAATTAACCATATAATTGGTCACAAAACAGGCCTCAACAGATACAAAAATATTGAAATTGTCCCATGCATCCTATCAAACCACCATGGACTAAGGCTGATCTTCAATAACAACATAAATAATGGAAAGCCAACATTCACGTGGAAAATGAATAACACTCTTCTCAATGATACCTTGGTCAAGGATGGAATAAAGAAAGAAATTAAAGACTTTTTAGAGTTTAATGAAAATGAAGCCACAACATACCCAAACCTATGGGACACAATGAAAGCATTTCTAAGAGGGAAACTCATAGCTCTGAGTGCCTCCAAGAAGAAAGAGCAGAGAGCACACACTAGCAGCTTGACAACAAATCTAAAAGCTCTAGGAAAAAGGAAGCAAATTCACCCAAGAGGAGTAGATAACAGGAAGTAATCAAACTCAGGGGTGAAATCAATCAAGTGGAAAAAAGATGAACTATTCAAAGAATTAACCAAATGAGGAGTTGGTTCTTTGAGAAAATCAACAAGATAGATAAACCCTTAGCTAGATTCACTAAAGGGCACAGGGACAAATCCTAATTAACAAAATCAGTAATGAAAAGGGAGACATAACAACAGACCCTGAAGAAATCCAAAACACCATCAGATCCTTCTACAAAAGGCTATACTCAACAAAACTGGAAAACCTGGATGAAATGGACAAATTTCTGGACAGATACCAGGTACCAAACTTAAATCAGGATCAAGTTAATGATCTAAACAGTCCCATATCCCCTAAAGAAATAGAAGCAGTTATTAATAGTCTCCCAGCCAAAAAAAGCCCAGTACCAGATGGGTTTAGTGCAGAGTTTTATCAGACCTTCAAAAGAAGATCTAATTCCAGTTCTGCACAAACTATTTCACAAAATAGAAGTAGAAGGTACTCTACCCAACTCATTTTATGAATCCACAATTACTCTGATACCTAAACCACAGAAAGATCCAACAAAGATAGAGAACTTCAGACCAATTTCTCTTATGAATATCTATGCAAAAATACTCAATAAAATTCTCGCTAACCGAATCCAAGAACACATTAAAGCAATCATCCATCCAGACCAAGTAGGTTTTATTCCAGGGATGCAGGGATGGTTTAATATACCAAAATCCATCAATGTAATCCATTATATAAACAAACTCAAAGACAAAAACCACATGATCATCTCGTTAGATGCAGAAAAAGCATTTGACAAGATCCAACATCCATTCATGATAAAAGTTTTGGAAAGATCAGGAATTCAAGGCCCATACCTCAACATGATAAAAGCAATCTACAGCAAACCAGTAGCCAACATCAAAGTAAATGGAGAGAAGCTGGAAGCAATCCCACTAAAATCAGGGACTAGACAAGGCTGCCCACTTTCTCCCTACCTTTTCAACATAGTACTTGAAGTATTAGCCAGAGCAATTCGACAACAAAAGGTGATCAAATGGATACAAATTGGAAAAGAGGAAGTCAAAATATCACTTTTTGCAGATGATATGATAGTATATATAAGTGACCCTAAAATTTCCACCAGAGAACTCCTAAACCTGATAAACAGCTACGGTGAAGTAGCTGGATATAAAATTAACTCAAACAAGTCAATGGCCTTTCTCTACACAAAGAATAAACAGGCTGAGAAAGAAATTAGGGAAACAACACCCTTCTCAGTAGTCACAAATAATATAAAATATCTTGGCGTGAGTCTAACTAAGGAAGTTAAAGATCTGTATGATAAAAACTTCAAGTCTCTGAAGAAAGAAATTAAAGAAGATCTCAGAAGATGGAAAGATCTCCCATGCTCATGGATTGGCAGGATCAACATTGTAAAAATGGCTATCTTGCCAAAAGCAATCTACAGATTCAATGTAATCCCCATCAAAATTCCAACTCAATTCTTCAACGAATTAGAAAGAGCAATCTGCAAATTCATCTGGAATAACAAAAAACCTAGGATAGCAAAAACTCTTCTCAAGGATAAAAGAACCTCTGGTGGAATCACCATGCCTGACCTAAAGCTTTACTACAGAGCAATTGTGATAAAAACTGCATGGTACTGGTATACTGACAGACAAGTAGATCAATGGAATAGAATTGAAGACCCAGAAATGAACCCACACACCTATGGTCACTTGATCGTCAACAGGGGAGCTTTCATCCAGTGGAAGAAAGACTGCATTTTCAACAATTGTTGCTGGCACAACTGGTTGTTATCATGTAGAAGAAGGCGAATCAATACATACCTATCTCCTTGTACTAAGGTCAAATCTAAGTGGATCAAGGAACTTCACATAAAACCAGAGACACTGAAACTTATAGAGGAGTAAGTGAGGAAAAGCCTTGAAGATATGGGCACAGGGGAAAAATTCCTGAATAGAACAACAATGGCTTGTGCTGTTAGATCAAGAATTGACAAATGGGACCTCATGAAACTCCAAAGCTTCTGCAAGGCAAAAGATATTGTCAATAAGACAAAAAGACCACTAACAGATTGGGAAAGGATCTTTACCTATCCTAAATCAGATAGGGGACTAATATCCAACATATATAAAGAACTCAAGAAGGTGGACTTCAGAAAATCAAATAACCCCATTAAAAATGGGGCTCAGAACTGAACAAAGAATTCTCACCTGAGGAATACCAAATGGCAGAGAAGCACCTGAAAAAATGTTCAACATGCTTAATCATCAGGGAAATGCAAATCAAAACAACCCTGAGATTCCACCTCACACCAGTCAGAATGGCTAAGATCAAAAATTCAGGTGAGGGCAGATGCTGGCGTGGATGTGGAGAAAGAGGAACACTCCTCCATTGTTGGTGGGATTGCAGGCTTGTACAACCACTCTGGAAATCAGTCTGGCGGTTCCTCAGAAAATTGGACATAGTACTACCGGAGGATCCAGCAATACCTCTCCTGGGCATATATCCAGAAGATGCCCCAACTGGTAAGGAGGACACATGCTCCACTATGTTCATAGCAGCCTTATTTATAATAGCCAGAAGCTGGAAAGAACCCAGATGCCCCTCGACAGATGAATGGATACAGAAAATGTGGTACATTTACACAATGGAGTACTACTCAGCTATTAAAAGGAATGAATTTATGAAATTTTTAGCCAAATGGATGGACCTGGAGGGCATCATCCTGAGTGACATTCACACATTCACAAAGTACTCACACAATATGTACTCACTGATAAGTGGATATTAGCCCCAAACCTAGGATACCCAAGATATAAGATACAATTTGCTAAACACATGAAACTCAAGAAGAATGAAGACTGAAGTGTGGACACTATGCCCCTCCTTAGAATTGGGAACAAAACACCCATGGAAGGAGTTACAGAGACAAAGTTTGGAGCTGAGATGAAAGGATGGACCATGTAGAGACTGCCATATCCAGGGATCCACCCCATAATCAGCTTCCAAACGCTGACACCATTGCATACACTAGCAAGATTTTATAGAAAGGACCCAGATGTAGCTGTCTCTTGTGAGACTATGCCAGGACCTAGCAAACACAGAAGTGGATGCTCACAGTCAGCTATTGGATGGATCACAGGGCTCCCAATGGAGGAGCTAGAGAAAGTACCCAAGGAGCTAAAGGGATCTGCAACCCTATAGGTGGAACAACATTATGAACTAACCAGTACCCCGGGGCTCTTGACTCTAGCTGCATATGTATCAAAAGATGGCCTAGTCGGCCATCACTGGAGAGGCCCATTGAACATGCAAACTGTATATTCCCCAGTACAGGGGAACGCCAGTGCCAAAAAAAAAAAAATGGAAATGTGTGCATAGGGAAGTGGAGGGGAGGGTATGGGGGACTTTTGGGATAGCATTGAAAATGTAATTGACGAAAATATGTAATAAAAAAATAAATTAAAAAAAAGATAAGTGGATATTAGCGCAGAAACTTAGAATACCCAAGATATAAGTTACAATTTGCAAAACACATGAATGTCAAGAAGAACGAAGACCAAAGTGTGGACACTTTGCCCCTTCTTAGAATTGGGAACAAAACACCCATGGAAGGAGTTACACAGACAAAGTTTGGAGCTGAAACATAAGGATGGATCATCTAGAGACTGCCATATCCAGGGATCCATCCCATAATAAGCCTCCAAACGCTGATACCATTACATACACTAGCAAGTTTGTGCTGATAGGACCCTGATATAGCTGTCTCTAATGAGACTATGCCGGGGGGGCATAGCAAACACAGAAGTGGATGCTCACAGTCAGCTATTGCACAGATCACAGTGCCCACAATGGAGCAGCTAGAGAAAATATCCAAGGAGCTAAAGGGATCTGCAACGCTATAGGTGGAACAACATTATGAACTAACCAGTACCCCTAGTCGGCCATCAAGGGAAAGAGAGGCCCTTTCGACTTGCAATCTTTATATGCCCCAGTACAGGGGAATGCCAAGGTCAAAAAGTGGGAGTTGGAGGGTAGGTGAGTGGGGGAAGGGTATGGGGGACTTTTGGGATCGCATTGAAAATATAAATGAGGAAAATACCTAATTAAAAAAATGTGTAAAAAAAAAAGAAAGAAAAACAACTTAAGTGAGCAGTGCAGAAAGATGAAGTGGGGCACTTTGACCAGGATAGTTTAATGGAAATAGGTTGGAAATAGAACAAGTTATGCACAGATAAAGACAGAACAATCTAGAGAATGAGAAGGCAAAATGATTAAAACAGATTTTCAGAGTCAGTTTGAGACCAAGTATAGCAATTCATTTGAAAGCCATTTTGAATCAGACAGCTTGGAAAGGAGTTAGGACCAGAACAACTTAGTTGAACTAGCCAGTCAAAGTTCAGAAAGAGATAGAAAGGGAGAGTTCATTTAGCAATATGCCTCCAAGATGACAATTACATCTGGTGATCAAAAGATATTTTTACAATATTCAAACTTAATCTAAAATATGTACATATTCTAATTCTCTTAATAATGAAATTCTTTTATACATGTTCACCCTATGAATTATACGTGGTCTCTGCCTGTAGCAGATCCTCTGCCACAGGGCTCCATACCCAAATAACACCTGGAGGGAGCGAGCCTCCCAGATGTATGGACAGGCCTGTGTATGCAGACAGGACTACAACTCCTACCCAGAGAAACCTGCCTGAAACCCTCAAGACACAGGATCTGAGGGGTGGCCTCGAATGGGAACCCAGATCTGATCCTGTGCCACAGAACTTCATATACAATAAAGCCAGGAGCTCTCCCATGAAACTCTGGTTTCCCATGAATGCCTACAGACCTATGAGCACAGGTAAGGCCACCACTTCTCTTCAAATTCCTGGCCCAAGAGGGACCCTTCCAGAGCCATCAGGACACAGGAACCAAGGATCATCTGGGCACAGGATTCTTCTAGTCTCTGTCCGCACCCCAGAGATGAGCCTGTACCACAGATCTCCATACCCAAATACCTTCCGGGGAGAACCAGTCTCCCAGAAGTATTGACACACAGGAAGTTTGTGCAGGAGGGACAAGCCAAAGTCAGAGACAAAAAGACAAGCTAGCACCAGAGATAACAAGATGGTGAAAGGTAAGCACAAGAATATAAGCAACAGAAACCAAGACTACTTGGCATCATCAGAACCCAGTTCACCTACCACAGCGAACCCTGCTTACCCCAGCACACCAGAAAAGCAAGACTCTGATTTAAAATCACATCTCATGATGATGGTAGAGGAATTTAAGAAGGACATAATTAAGAGAACACAGATAAACAGGTAGAAGTCCTTAAAGAGGAAACACAAAAATCCCTTAAAGAATTACAGGAAAACACAACCAAACAAGTGAAGAAACTGAACAAAACCATCCAGAATATAAAAATGGAGATAGAAACAATAAAGAAACCACACAGGGAGAAAACAATGGAGATAGAAAACCTAGGAAAGAGATCAGAAGTCATAGATGCAAGCATCACTAACAGAATACAAGAGATAGAAGAGAGAATCTCAGGTGCAGAAGATATCATACACAACAGTCAAAGAAAATGCAAAATGCAAAAAGATCCTAACTCAAAACATCCAGGAAGTCCAGGACACAATGAAGAGATCAAACCTAAGGTTAATAGGTATAGAAGAGAGTGAAGATTCTCAACGTAAAGGGCCAGTAAATATCTTCAACAAAATTATAGAAGAAAACTTCCCTAACCTAAAGAAAGAGATGCCAATGAACAAACAAGAAACCTACAGAACTCCAAATAGACTGGAACAGGAAAGAAATTCCTCCCATCACATAATAACCAAAACACCAAATGCACTAAACAAAGAAAGAATGTTAAAAGCAGTAAGGGAAAAAGTCAAGTAACATATAAAGGTAGTCCTATTACAATTAAACCAGATTTCTCACCAGAGATTATGAAAGCTAGAAGATTCTGGGCAGGTGTCATACAGACCCTAAAAGAACACAAATGCCAACCCCAACTACTATAATCAGCAAAACTCTCAATTACCATAGATGGAGAAACCAAGATATTCCATGACAAAACCAAATTTATATAATATCTTTCCACAAATCCAGCCCTATAAAGGATAATAGATGGAAAATGCCAATACAAGGAGGGAGACTACACCCTACAAAAAGCAAGAAAGTAATATTCTTTCAACAAACCCAAAGAGGGTAACCACACAAACATAAAAATAACAGGAAGCAACAATCACTATTCCTTAATGTCTCTTAACATCAATGGACTCAATTCCCCAATAAAAAGGCATAGACAAACAAACTGGATTCATAAACAGGACCTAGCATTTTGCTGTATACAGGAAATGCACCTCAGTATCAAAGACAAACACGACCTCAGAGTAAAGGGCTGGAAAACAATATTCCAAGCAAATGTTCCCAAGAAACAAGCAGGAGTAGCCATTCTAATATCTAATAAAATCAACTTTTAACCAAAAGTCATCAAAAAGATAAGGAAGGACACTTCATATTCATCAAAGAAAAAAAATCTACCAAAAATTCTCAGTTGAACACCTATGCTCCAAATGAGAGGGCACCCACCTTCATAAAAGAAACTTTACTAAAGCTAAAAGCACACATTGCACCTTATATAATAATTGTGGGGGACTTCAACACCTCACTCTCATCAATGGTCAGATCAGGGAAACACAAACTAAACAGAGACACAGTGAAATTAACAGAAGTTTTGGACCAAATTGATTTAATAGATATCTATAGAACATTTCGTCCTAGATCAAAAGAATATTCCTTCTTCTCAGCAACTCAGAGTACCTTCTCCAAAATTGACCACGTTGTCACAAATCAGACCTCAACGGATATAAGAAGATTGAAATAATCCCATGCCTCCTATCAGATCACCGTGGATTAAGACTGGTCTTTAATAGCAACAAAAACAACAGAAAGCCCACATACGTATGGAAGCTGAACAATGCTCTATGCAATGATAACTTGGTCATGGAAGAAATAAAAAAAGATATTAAAGACTTTTTCGAATTTAATGAAAATGAAGATACAACATTCCCAAACTTATGGGACACAATGAAAGCAGTTCTAAGAGGAAAACTCGTAGCTCTTAGTGCCTCAGAAAAGAAACTGGAAAGAGCATACACTGGCAGCTTGGCAGCACACCTGAAAGCTCTAGAACAAAAGGAAGCAAATTCACCCAAGAAGAGTAGAGGGCAGGAAATAATCAAACTCATGGCCGAAATCAGCCTAATAGAAACAAAAAGAACTATAAAAAGAATTTAAAAAAAACCCAAAAAACAAAAACAAAAAACTAGGTGCTGGTTTTTTGAGAAAAAAAGATAAATCCTTAGCCAGACTAACCAGAGGGCACAGAGACAGTACCAAAATTAATAAAATCAGAAGTGAAAAGGGAGATATAACAACAGAAACTGAGGAAATTAAAAAAAATCATCAGATCCTACAACAAAAGCCTGTACTCAAGAAAACTGGAAAATCTGGATGAAATGGACAATTTTCTAGACAGATACCAAATACCAAAGTTAAATCAGGATCAGATAAACTGTCTAAACAGTTGTATAACCCCTAATGAAACAGAAGCAGTCATTAAAATCTCCCAACTAAAAAAAGCCCAGGACCGATGGTTTAGTGCAGAATTCCATCAGACTCTTCAAACTATTCCACAAAATAGAAAGACTACCCAATTCCTTCTATAAAGCCACAATTATGCTGATACCAAAACTACACAAAGACCCAACAAAGAAAAGACTTCAGACTATTTCCCTTCTGAATATCGATGCAAAAATCTTCAATAAAATTCTTGGCAATCAAATCCGAGAACACATCAAAATTATCATTCACCATAATCCCTGGGATGAAGTAGGCTTCATCCCAAGGATGCAGGGATGGTTCAATATACCAAAATGCATCAGTGTAATCTACTACATAAACAAACTCAAAGAAAAAAACCCATATGATCATTTCATTAGATGCTGAGAAAGCATTTGACAAAATTCAACATCCTTTCATGTTAAAAATCTTGGAAAGATCAGGAGTTCAAGGCCCATACCTAAACATAGTAAAAGCAACATACAGCAAAACAGTAGCCAACATCAAACTAAATTAAGAGAAACTCTAAGCAATCCAACTAAAATCAGGGACTAGACAAGGCTGCCCTCTCGCTCCCTATCTGTTCACAATAGTACTTGAAGTTCTAGCTAAAGCAATTAGACAACAAAAGGAGGTCAAAGGCATACAAATTGAAAAGAAAGTCAAAATATCACTATTTGCAGATGATATGATAGTATACTTACATGACCCCAAAGATTCCACCTGAGAACTCCTAAATCTGATAAACAACATCAGCAAAGTGGCCAGATACAAAATTAACTCAAACATACCAGTAGCTTTCCTATGTTCAAAGGGTAAACAGGCTGAGAAAGAAATTAGGGAAACAACACACTTCATAATGTAAAGTATCTTTGTGTGACTCTAACCAAACAAGTGAAATAACTGTATGGCAGTGGTGGCACACGCCTTTGATCCCAGCACTTGGAACATAGAGGTAGGTGGATTTCTGAGTTCTGGGCCAGCCTGGTCTACAAAGTGAGTTACAAGAAAGCCAGGGCTACACAGAGAAAGCCTGTCTCAATAAACAAATGAACAAACAAACAAACAAAACCACCAAGACCCAATGAACTTCAAGTCTCTGAAGAAAGAAATTGAAGAAGACCTCAGAAGATTGAAAGTTCTCCCATCCTCATGGATTGGCAGGATTAATATAGTAAAAATATCTATCTTGCTGAAAGCGACATACATATTCAATGCAATCCCCATGAAAATTCTAACTCAATTCTTCAGAGAGTTAGAAAAAGCAATTTTCAAATTTATCTGGAATAACACAACACAACACAACACAACAAAACAAAACAAAAACAAAAAACAAAACAAAACAAAACTCAGGATAGTGAAAACTATTCTCAACAATAAAAACTTCTGGGAGAATTAGCATCCCAGACCTCAAGCTGTACTACAGAGCAATAGTGTTTAAAATTGCATGGTTTTGGTACAATAACAGGCAGATGGATCAATGAAATAGAATTGAAGACCCAGAAATGAACCCACACATCTGTGGTCACTTGATCTTTGGCAAAGGAGCTAAAACCATCCAGTGGAAAAAAGACAGCATATTCAACAAATGGTGCTGGTTCAACTGGCAGTATCATGCAGAAGAATGCAAATCTATCCATTCCTATCTCCTTTTTACAAAGCTCAAGTCCAAATGGATCAAGGACCTCCACATAAAGCCAGATACACATAAATAAAAAAGAAAGTGGGGAAGAGCCTCGAGCATATGGGTACAGGGGAAGATTTCCTGAACAGAACACCAATAGCTTATGCTCTAAGATCAAGAATTGACAAATGGAACCTCATAAAAATTGAATGGCTTCTGTAAGACAAGGAAACTGTCAATAGGCCAAAACAGAAACCAACAGTTTGGGGAAAGATCTTTATCGATCCTACATCTGATAGAGGGCTAATATCCAATATATATATAAAGAAGTCAAGATGTTAGACTCCAGAGAACAAAATAACACTATTAAAAATGGGGTACAGAGCTAAACAAAGAATTCCCAACTGAGGAATATTGAATGGCTGAGAAGCACCTAAAGAAATGTTCAACATCCTTAGTCATTAGGAAAATGCAAATCAAAACAACACTGAGATTCCACCTCACATCAGTCAGATTGGCTAAGATCAAAAACTCAGATGACAGCAGATGCTGGTGAGGATGTGGAGAAAGTGGAACACTCCTCCATTACTGGGGTAAGCTGGTACAACCACTCTGAAAATCAGTATGACTGTGCCTCAGAAAACTGGACATAGTACTACTGAAGGACCCAGATATACTACTCCTGAGTGTACCCAGAAGATGCTCCTAGGTGTAATAAGGACACTTGCTCCATTATGTTCATAGCAGCCTTATTTATAATAGCCAGAAGCTGGAAAGATCCCAGATGTCCCTCAACAGAGGAATGGATACAGAAAATGTGGTACATTTACACAATGGTATACTACTGTGCCATTAAAAAGTTATAATTGAGGACATATTTGGGGATGAAATTATCATCCATCCTTGCTGTAGACTAACTCCTTTTTTGGGTCTCCTATCTGCATGGAACGGGTCTCTAGTTGCAGGTGGGCAAGGAGTCAATGAATGATAAACAGAAACGACAAGAGAGAGTGTGTGGAATCTGAGTGTATTGTCACAAAGTCAACACCAGTCTTATATAATACAGAAAACAAAGGGGTAGGATGTCACAGTAGGCAAAGTACATTGAAGTTATCTGACACAAAACAAAGGAATGACTTCAAAAGGACTTACAGGAACCAGGTAATATTTACAATAAAGATAAAACAGTCCTGCCTAGGGTCAGCTAATGACAGGTAAGGATTTCACACCCTAGTCACAATTTGTGCTACTCCTTTGAGCCTTGTGAAGGCTAGCACCAGGGGGTTCTGCTCTAGCAGACCTTCTGATGAATAATGCAATACCACAAACCCCCTCTTTCGAGGCCTTGATAAATTAAATTCTTGCATGAGTGTAACTTGGCTGTTCTTTAAAGTATCTGTGGGGAATCTCCATTTGTCAGAAGAATTCACCAACTTGCTTCCAATATGCAATGTAGCCTGCTATACCTGGCTATAGTGAAGATTCCTGTCTCAGTGGGATTCCCTAACTCTTTCATGGTAAATCTACCTATTCACTAGGCCATTGTGTATTCTCTTGTTTGGGTGAGACTGCCTACTGTCCTAAGTAACCACTCTGCAGACTAACCCTGAGCTATTCTAGCTCCGTTCTTTGTAATGCCTAATTAGTTTCACTGTCTCTAAGTAAATTTGAATGTTACTGAATAGGTAACATTTTTACTGAGTTCCTACTGAATTCCAAGCTCCTCGGCTTCAAGGATTTTTCTAGGAACACTGATGAAGGCTTACCTATGTCAGAATTCAATCTTTAAAGGCACTGATAATAAAACAATACTTAAAGAGAGCACATGGATCCATACAACAGACAAACACGGGGATAGGGTATGAGTATATGGTTATGAGAATGCCAGGGTTCCAGGAGGTTGAGTTTTCTTGAAACTCTTGGCCTTGTGAGGGCTTCCAGGTCTCTCAGCCTGTCAAGCAGACTTCAAATGTATGTAGCACATCCTGATTCTAAAGTACCAGTCTTAGGTAATTAAGAATGAAATTTTACTTGGGATCATTTCTGATATATTCAAGTATATGGGGGTAAGATGGCTATTCTTGGTTGTCAACTTGACTACATCTAAAATTAACTAAAACCCAAATAACTGAGCACACCTCTCAGGCTTTCTTTTCTTTTGTTTTGTTTTTGTTTTTTGTTTTTTTATTTTTTTCAAGACAGGGTTTCTCTGTATAGCCCTGGCTGTCCTGGAACTCACTTTGTAGACCAGGCTGGCCTCGAACTCAGAAATCCGCCTGCCTCTGCCCCCGAAGTGCTCGGATTAAAGGCATGTGCCACAACTGTCTGGCAGGCTTTCTTTTCTTAATTAAATCATTTTAATTTGAAAGATTCACTTCTAGTCTAGATCTTTGAGGTGGTAATATAAAACTTTAACTCTAAAACATTTGATG
Organism: Mus musculus; assembly: GCF_000001635.26. Classification (NCBI taxonomy): domain Eukaryota; kingdom Metazoa; phylum Chordata; class Mammalia; order Rodentia; family Muridae; genus Mus; species Mus musculus. The sequence continues at coordinate 25,093,778 of NC_000070.6, forward strand.
TGGGGAGATACACCTATGATCTGAACATCACCTTCTATTGGCAGCCTATATATAAAGGACATGGAAGAAGGAAGCTCTGTTTCCCGTGCCTGCTTGTTCTCGTCCTTGCTAGCAAGTCCATTCCTTCACTGGCATAGAGCCTACTTCTTTGGGATTCTAGTGCATACTGAAGACCAGGTGAGACATCCAGTCTTGTGAAATAAACAACTGTTGGATTTTTGGCCCTTCCCTTCATAGGCAGCTATTGTTGGATTAGCTGGACCATAGCCTAAACCTGTAAATCATTCAAATCATTCCAATAAATTTCACACATTGTGTGGTGTGTGTGTGTGTGTGTGTGTGTGTGTGTGTGTGAGAGAGAGAGAGAGAGAGAGAGAGAGAGAGAGAGAGAGAGAGAGAGGCCAAGGACCAGCCTTGGTGAGAGGGGGTCCTGAAGAAGGGGTGTTTGGGAGTGGTAGAAGAAATGACTTGAAGCCAAGAAACTCACTTCACAGCCAAGCAATTATAGCAGGAACCATGGAGGATACTGTTGGATGGATGATAGCTTGATAGCTCTGTTCTTCTCCAGCTGGCTCTCTAGACAGCTGAGGAGATAACTCAGCTCTTGCAGACCAAAGCCTCATCTTTTATTTATGTATTAATTCAATCATTACCCAGGTCCCCTTTTGATTTTCCCATGAATTATCATTTTTTATGACCTTAGCCCCTTGATTCTCAGAAGATAGCTAGTAGTTTTTTTTTTAAACATAGAAAATTAATTCAGAAGTTTGCCTGCCTTTATAAGCACAGAAAATCCAGGGTAGCTGGGTAGGATCTTGCTCTTACATCATCATTCCTATCATGCCTGGCCTAAACTTTCTTTGTCTCAGGCTGACCTTGAACTCAAAAATCTGTCTGCCTTTGTAAGCACAGTAAGTTTAGCTGGGTGGAATCTTGCTCTGAAATCACCATTCCCTATATGTCTTTATCTCTTTCCTTAATATCTTTATGACAAGCTGGCTCATAGTGCAGCTGCCTCGGTTCTTTTAGGCTTGTAAAGCCCCTCAAACAATTCATATTGCATCCTTATATGTTGCATAGTTGAGAATGTATATATTTTTGAACTCATGTTTTCAGAGTTCTTTCCCACAGCCTTAAGGGCTGTCCTATAAAGTCACAGCATTCACCATTTTGCTAAGGAACATATTCTTGCCTCCCAGACTCATGCTGTTTCTAGTTATCATGGAGCCATTGACCTTAATGGAGAGAGCATTTGCTGAAAGAAGAACATGGAAATATTTACATTATACAAACAAGCCTTATGCCTAGCAATGGTCAACACTTGTAGAGGCCCAGCTACTCAAGGCGCAGGAACCGTTTCACATTGTCCCTTCCCCAGCCATGCAGGACTTGGCTGGTACACCTCCTCTCCTTCCCCACATATATATTCACTCTGTTACTCTTGAGAACCCTGACAAACATACAAGGTTATTGGGATGGGCTCTGGGTAGTTTTGTATGGTAACTTGCCACAACCTAGAATCACCTGAGAAGAGAGTCTCAATTGAAGAATTACCTAGATCAGGTTGGCCTGTGTGTGTGTGTGTGTGTGTGTGTGTGTGTGTGTGTGTGTAATTCTTTATTCATAGTTGATGTAAGAAGGTCCACCCTACTGTAGAAAACACCCTTCTCTGGGCAGTTGATCCTAACCTGTATGAGAAAGATAGTTGAGCAAAAGCAAGCCTACCTACTAGTCATACATATAACAGTATCCTCCATGGTTCCTGCTGTAATTGCTTGGCTGTGAAGTGAGTTTCTTGGTCAGAGGTACTGCTGTGTGGAATAGCAAGCTGGACTGCTTTCAAGTTTCTGCCTTGAGTTACTGACTTTTCTCAGTGATAGACTGAAACCTGGAGGTATAAGCTGAATAAACTCTTTCTCTAAGTTGTTTTTGGTTAGACCGTTTTATCACAGCATCATGAATGAGACTAGAACAAGCTCTAATTTACTGTGAGCACTGTCTTTATAAAATGGGTGAATTGTTCTAGAGGTGTACACATAGAGGGAAGATGAGATGAGAGAACCACACTAACTACAAGATCCATTGCCACGGAGTAGGAATGGACATAGTCTCCCTTCATAATCCTCATAGAGACATGCCAGTCTGTGTACTGGAGGCTATCCATGGAGATCTCTGGCCCAGCCTGGTGGGAGGGTTCATGCGAAGAGGAAAGAGCATGAACAGGACGGGGGAAGCACCTTTGCCACCTCTGCTGCTGCTCTGGTACTGCTATCCTGCAGCTGCTGTTGCTCCGAGATGCTGCACTGGCTGCACTGAGCTAAGCAGAGCTGAGCTAGCAGAGGGCTGGCTAGCAAGTGAGCAGAGTACAGAGATGCTTCCAGTGGCAAAAGCTTCAGGAGAGTGCTCTCTTCCCAGGAGTATTATAGCTCTTGTGACAGATGGTCTCAGATGATGGAGTAATTCTAACACACCTTTATTCCTTCTGGATAGGATCTTATATAAAGGTGGGTTGGGATCTGGCAGCATACATTCATAATATCACTACTTAAAGAAGTAATACTTTAAAACAAAACAAAACAATTTTTATGTGCATTGGTGATTTGCCTGCATGTATGTCTGTGGGAGAAGGTCAGATCTTAGAGTTTTATACAGTTGTGAGCTGTCATATGCAAGTTGGGAAATTGAACTGGAGTCCTCTGGAAGAGCAGTCAGTGCTCTGTAATCACTTAGGTATCTCTGCAGCCCCAGACATAATAATACATTTTTATAGGAAAATATAATATACAATTATAAATTAAAATATGACTTCTTTCAATATCCCATTTCTCCATGGCATTTGCTATCAGGATCTAAATATGTGATTTGAATTCAGTTAAAAAATAAAGAAAGAGCTTCTTTTTGGTTATGTCATCAAAGGTATCAATGATGGAACTCCTACAAGCATTGTCAGCACAAAATGAGAATAATTTGTTAAGTCAAGTAAATGGGATATCAATCCTCTAATTAAAACAAATTGATTTCAACAACGTTTTCAGACAGAAATAACGTTGTGCAGGATAGGTGTGGTGGTTTGAATATGGTTGGCCCAGGGAGTGATGCTACTAGGAGGTGTGGCCTTATTGGAATAGATGTGGCTTTGTTGGAGGAAGTGTGTCACTTTGGAGATGGGCTTTGAGGCCCTTCTCCTAGCTGCCTGGAAGCCAGTTGTCTCATGTTTTGCCTTCTGGACAAAATGTAGAACTCTCAGCTCCTCCAGCACCAAGCATGTTGCCATGCTTCCCACCATGATGATAGTGGACTGAACATCTAAAACTGTAAGTCAGTCTCAAATAAGTGTTGTTCTTTATAAGAGTTGCCTTGGTCATCATGTCTCTTCCCAGCAATGGAAACTCTTAGAGAATATGAAAATACAATCTCTTTAAATTTCCCATTGATTGAAAAGGAAACAGAGCATTTTAAAGTTCATTAAGTAGGGCTGGATATTTAAAATTTTTTGTTATAAGAGACAGTCCCACACTGTATTCTCAAAAAAATATTTTTTCAAATATTTTACTGAAAATTATAAGGTTTGTGGTGCTTCAATTGCCAACCCACAGACCAAAATGTGTTTTCTTGTATTACATGAATTTCGTGATCCCACTACTTCCAATGATGTAAAACTATCTCTTATTCACCTGATATAATTGTCTCCATCTGTTAACCTGGGCCTAGTCTTAGAAGCTTCTAGCCTCCACACAGTCTTATCTAGGCCTAGAATATTTTCAGCCTTTGAGGGTTATTGCTGAATAAGCTCACCCTTTCTTGTTCTTTCTGAACTCTGGCTAGCTGGTTCAACTCAGCTGTCTGGCTCAAACTCCTCTCCAAGTTAACTTATTCAAATTGGTTTCTCTCAGATTTTGACTGAATGTCTCTGCTTGGCCTCATGCTAACTTTGGCAATCATGCTAAATTTGGCAATATGTCCTAATCTTTTGGCTCTTTCTCATTCTCTGCCTCCATAAGCCCAGGTAATAGGCAAGCCAGTTGGGCATTTTCTTAATTAGCGATTTATGTGGGAGGCCCATTGTGGTTGTGCCATCTTTGGACTGGTGGTCCTGGTTTTGATAAGAAATCAGGCTGAGCAAGCCATGATACTGAGTTAGTAAGTGTACCCTTCATTGTATCTGTATCAGGTACAGTTCTGACCCTGTTTGAGTTCCTGCCTTGACTGTCTTAAATGATGGAATAAGAAGTAGAAGTGTAAGCTGAATAAATTCCTCCCCAACTTATTTTTGAGTTTCATGATAGCAATAGTAAATCTAACTAGCACAATAAAAAAGAAAGAAAAAGAAAACAAGACAACTGTGTCTATTTTTGTGCTTGGTTTTAGTTAGAGGACTATGATAAGAGAAGGAAATAAAAATGATACAAACAGTAAAAGAATAATTCAGTGGTGTATTCTTTTTGCAGAAGATAAAATTCTATACATAAAAAGATTCAAAAGACTCCACTAAGAACACACAGCATTGATTCTGTCTGTCTGTCTGTCTGTCTGTCTGTCTGTCTGTCTGTCTCTCTCTGTCTCTCTCTGTCTCTCTCTGTCTCTCTCTGTCTCTCTCTCACACACACACACACACACACACACACACACACACACACACACACACACACACATGTATGTTTAGCAAAATAGAATAATACAAAACTCAAGAACCTTCTATATCAATAGCAAATATACCAAAACCAGAATCAAAATCAAAGAAATGATCCTATTCAACATAAACACACACACACACACACACACACACACACACACACACACACACACACACACACAGAGAGAGAGAGAGAGAGAGAGAGAGAGAGAGAGAGCTTCGAAATGAACTTAACTAAAGAGAAAGACATTTTAAGATCATGGAAAATGACCTTCCTACCAAAAACAAACTAGCGATTCAGTGCAACACTGATAAAATTCCAAGCCATTATCCACAGTCTCAAGAGAAAAAATCCAAACATAATATGGAGGCATAGTATATCAAAGACAGCTAAAGCACTCTTGCACAAAAATAATGCTGTGGAGGACTGACCATATTTGATGTAAAGTTACAGTGCAGAGCCATAGTAATAAAACAGGATAGTCTGGGCACACAATAGACACACACAGTAATGGGATAGAATTGAGCACCCAAAGACAAATCCATGCAACTACAGGTATCTGACTTTTCTTTTTTGACAAAGTTGTCAAAAATATACATCACTGGAAAACAGATAGGCTTTTCAAATTTTGGTTCTGGGAAATCAGAAAAATAAATCTACATTCTTATCACCCTGCACAAAACTCAACTCCAAATGGATCAGGACCTTCAAAGTAAGATATAATACTGAGTAACCGCTAGAGAAAAACCTAGGTAGTATGATTCAACTCCTAGGCACATGTTAGGACACCCTAAATACAACTTCCCCAGTAACACAGGAAATAATAGCTAATATAAAAATATACTTAAAATATCCAGAGTTCAAATGGACTTACTGCATGTAGGTAGACAGTACTGCCCTTAGAAAGTATGTGTTATTAAATAAAAACTGCAAGTAATAAAATCTCTCTCTCTTTGTTATTGTACAGAGAGTCTGCAGAAGTATCTAACATTTCAGCCTATTGTCACTGTCCTTGGCTAACCACCATAGCTACATAGCTAGACGTTATTCTTGAAGATTCCACACAGCATGACTATAGGACATAGGGAAATCATTCCCAATGTTACAAGGAAATTTACCTTGTTGACTTGCTTGCATGGTGTTGGAAAGTGCTATTCAGGACACTGAAGAAGAAGAAAAGACATCAATGGTCCTCCCCAGTGCAGAACTTGTCTTGCTGCAATAAGACCCACTAAATAAGATGCCTACAATACATTAGAAGCAAACTTATTGTGGAGTAACCATGCACTTTCTGATTGAATGTGAGGCTCTCCACAGAAGGAAATTTTATACCCAGTACTGTAATTCTGATCAAATTACCATGGCTGTGGAGGTCCCAGGCTCAAAGGTAGAGTCTGTTATTGGTGTTAAGTGGCTTCATTGGCAAATTGCTTTCTAAATGTTTATCCATATATGCAGGCCAGTCAGAGCTGTTGCTTCTCCTCCTTCTCTTCCTCCTCCTCCTCCTCTTTTCCTCCTCCTTCTCTTAATATTGGGCAAATTTCACTGCAGAAACACATAAGTTGTCAGTCCTAAATAGGTCATCTTTTTAACTGTCTCTTCCTACCACACAGCCCACCATCAGAGAAAGTTACAAAAGAGGCAACAAAAAGGACATAAGAGGTAGAAGATAGAGAGGAATCCTGTGAAGTGCTGTTTTGCACACATGGCTTGGATACCACACTCATGGACCTACAGTAGCTGTGATTAGCTGAAAAACAACTGCATAAAATCAAGCTAGTCAAAATTCTGGCATAGATGGGGTGGTGTTTTCCAGGCCCCAGCTACTACTGAGTGAAAAAAAGAAAAAGGAAGGACATGACTGCTTCTAGGTATGACAAGGTGAGAGTTTATTGTAGATAAGGAAGAAATAAATAGTCAGAGGCAGGGGCATCTGTGGGAGTCCAGAGTGAACATGACTAGACTGAACTAGGCCATTTGAAGAAAGGAGGGAAGGAAAGAGTAGAGAGACAGAATAAGAGGCCAGGAAGGTAAAGAAAAGACAAAAAAGGGCTAGGGAACCAAATGGCTGGATTATACAGGAAAGAGCAACTCATGGAAGGGCAGCCCAGTACATACTGGGCTGGAGATTAGGGAAGGGTTATGACAGCCAGGAGGACCCTGTAACAGGTCGGAACTGTGGGATGCTGGGAGAACCTGGCAGCCAGGTCCAATTTGATGTGTTAAGTAAGTACCTCAGCTGTTTGTGTTGGGTTTGAGAGCTAGCACCGAGCAACTGTTAGTGTTTGATAGCTGCTGGAGGAGAAAGAAATATTTGTTTGAGGGTGTTTCCATTCCTAGATTTTTCATGCTCCAGTGGATGGCCCCTCAGTCATACAGATCTGAGCAGCACTAACTTGACATAGTGGGCCATTACACACACACACACACACACACACACACACACACACATGCACACATACACGCACAAACATACACACACCTATACAACATGAATGACATGAACTTTGGAGGGGAACATTGTAGGAGTTTATGGAGGGAGTTGCAGAAGAGAGATCGGGGAGTAGATATAATCATATTTCATTGTGTACATATATGAAATTCTCAGGAAAAGTAAAGAAAATATAGATAAAATCAATGATCACAATTACCTTTATTTCTTAATTTGCATATATATAAATGCAGGCAAGATTATACCCAAGGGTATTATCATTCTCTTTTGTAGAATATGTGTTTGAAAAGCTTAGAACAAAAGAAGTGACCAAGAAGTAGGCATTATCTATATTGGCTGGAGTAATATGGACTGAATAATGGTATTAAGGAACACATTATTTAAATATCATCCTGAAAGTAAGAACTGGAAATGTGGACAATATTATACACATACTATATCTCGATTTATTTTGACAATGTTGTACACATTTGTATTGTAATAGCCAAAGTTAACCTATAAGCCTCATTTGTCCAAGGAAAGATTACTTCTTGGAACGCTGAAGGTTGTGGTCCTTGAAAATTTACAAATCCACATATTTTCACTCTTGTAAATAAGCTTATTTGCACTGTAAGTGCTTGATTGGATATAGGTTAGAGGTAGGAAGCAGGAAACATGATTTCCCCTGATTGGACATGATGGGAAATTTGATGGTTTTGCCTTTTTAAGCCTCTTCGAAACCTGACTCATCACCATTTCCTAGGAACCCTGTAATGGACCTGGCCAGAGTCCATCATCCAGCCAGTGTTTAATTAAAGCTTGCTTCAAAATTGCCTCAAAAGTGTGGAACTGGTTTTTCTCTCATGATTCTCAGCTTTAGCAGTATTTCCACATATGGTATAGACTACTGCTTCTTGCCCCACTGACACACATTATTTTAAATGCTTAAGTACATATTAAAAATAGTTCTGAGAAATATGTGGTTGCTTGACCATCATTCTAAGGTTATGTAATACCCTCCAGGCCACAGTGTTCTCTTATCTGAAGAAACTGCATTAATGAATCATGTGCCAAAATTCTCAACAGTGACCTTTACAGAAATCCTGCTAGAAATGAACATTTTACTTCTCAGAAAAGATAAAATTAAAGTTGAAGAGAAGGAAATATCTGACAGACTGAGGGAACAAAAGATAAATTGTGGCTGAAGCTAAGGGTACAGAGAATCACGTGCAGTACATCAAAATAATACTTAGTAATAAAAATGCCTAAGGTCACAGGCAAAAGTTCAAGCATCCTAGCCAGTGAGTCATTGAATAGAAATGTGAGAGAACAATTTCTTGCTGTGAATAGTTGATGTGATGATAACAATAAATAGGTTGACAACTGTGCTGCAAATAAAATGTGATAGCTTTATTATAGAGAAACTGATTTCTTCTGGCCTGACAGGATTGGGAAGTTAGGAAACTTGTATAAAACCAGAGGAAACACAGGCCAATTCCAAGTGAAGGATTGTGAGGTGGACTCTTGATCTGAGTCTTTGCTCCTCCTGCAAATTTTAGTGTAAAAATCAACCAAATAAATAAACAAATCCAAACACTCTAGACCAAGACAATAGAGTCTTCAGCCTGGGTGGAGACCTGATATTCCACTTGGGGTTGATTCAATAACCTGGGAAGGGTCAACTCCAGGAAGACTTGTTCACCGTAAACCATGCTAATGAGGTAGGTGGAATAATTACTCCTTAAATAATAGGCTGCTGCTTTTTCCTTCCCAGGGTCCCCACTCCTGTTTGCAGTGACTTCTCAGGGCTGCAGCCATGTGGCACTGTATGTCTTCTGAATAATTACAAAAATCACAACTTTCCCTTTTTCTTTTCTTTTTCCTTTCTAAGCATGCTGTCCATGACATGTTGGGTTTCCCCAATCCCCATTCTTCCATACTTTGTCTCTAAAGCCTCCACCCCCCCACCACGTAGCTCCTTGTCTGCCACATGAGTGACCTTCATGCCATCTTAAATGGTCATGACTGTTTTCCTTCTCTCCTAATTTTCCTCTTCCAGTCAGTGGCTGAAATTTACAGCTGCCCTGCCTTGGGGTTTTTCTCTAAAATTCCAATAAGATTGAATTTGAGCTTCCATTTGATTCCAGAAGAGGGTAGCCCCAACTTTCCTGTATTACAAGAACTAAAATGATAGTGACAAGTTTTAGTAATCAGGTACCTCCCCAGCCAGCCTCCAGGAATTTCAAGATATCACTCAATCTTATAGTCTAGTCTCAGTTTCTGTTACATATACATGATCCTCACTAACAATTTACTCCCCAGGGAAAGTAGGCGAGTCTCGGAACAGGCTAGAGCAAATGCAGATGACATACACCAAACCAAAGCAGTATACCCATCTGGTCTGAGGCAGTGCCCGACCAGGATCCCCAATGGAATTATAATAGCCTAGGTGGTGTTTTAGGTAGAGACCAATTTATATCTTGTCTCCTGGCTAGTCTCTGTAAGGCTGCCCTTAAACCAGTAAATTATGAAAAACTCCAGGAGGTCATCCAGCACAAACAGGAAAACCTGTCTTAACTTTTAGAACCCCTTACAAAGGCCACCTTATAATATGCTAACCTAGACCCTGAAAACCCAGAAGGTAAGAAACTCCTGATGACCTATTTCTTTTCCCAAATCTACCCTGACATTAGGGCCAGGTTTAAATGGTTTGACAGAGAAACCTTAACTCCACAGACAGAAGTCTTAGTGTTGTCCTTTAAAGTATACCATGGGAAATATGAAAAGGCCTACAAACAAAAATACCATATGCTGGCCAAGGCTGTTCAAACAGCATTAGGGACTGTATGGGCTTTCTGGCCTCCTAAGACTTGAGAACCACTAGCTCCCTGTCTCAAATGTGGTCCACAGGTTCACTGAGCACTGGCCTGCCCTAATTCCTGCAAACTACCAGGGCCATGTCCAAAGTGCTACCAAGAGGGACCTTGGCTGCAGATTACTCCATGTCGCTCATGGCACAGGGATATTACTCTTATTTTAGACTACCCTCCAGCATATCTCCTAGGCCTGGCCATAGATGAATGAAGGGGCCCAAGCTCCCTTGATCCAACCACTACCATTTTTAAAAGGGGGCCCTAGGTAGTTATTATGGTATTAGGACAACCTATCTCCTTCCTTTTGGACACTGGAGTCCACTTATTCAGTCTGGACAGAGTTTTGGGGACCCACCTCTCCTCATTTCCCTATTGTCTGGCAGGGGGACCACCTTATTAACCTCACGAGACCCCAGAACTCAGTTGCATTTTTAGGGGTGTTCCTCTTACCCATTCTTTTCTGGTAGTACAATGTGTCCAGTTCCCTTATTGGGAAGATCTTCTAGCCAAAGTAGGAGCCTCTAATTTTTTGTTCCTTCCATTTTCTTGAATTCAAGCTTGTCAGCAGCTCCTCTTCTCCTCCTAGATACCCAGCCTACTGGCTCTAACACTTCATTTCCTTTGCCAGCCTCCCAGTTAGACTCCCAAGTCTGGGACATCCAGAACTCCTCTGTTGCAAAACACCATTCTCTCATTAACATCTAATTACAGGACCCTGCTTGGTACATCATGCAAGTTCAGTACCCCTATTCTCTCTCCAGAGCCTCAGAGGTCTAAAGCCTATCATCTCTGACCTCCTATGAATAAAACTTCTCCATCCTACTTCTTCCCATTTTTACATTCCTATACTAGCAGTCAAGAAACCCTATGGGACCTATCACCTGGTTCAGGATCTCTGGTTTCTTAATTATGCAGTGGTCCCTCTATACCATGTCATGGCTAACCCTTATATGATGCTTTCCACTATGCCATCAGGGACCCATTTCTCAGTCTTAGATCTCAAGGATTCATTCTTCTCTACCCCCGCCCCCCATACCTAGTCACAAACATTTTTGCTTTTATCTGGACTGAGCCTGACACTCACTTCTTTACACAACTCATCTGGACTGTCCTACCTCAAGTGTTCTGGGACAGTCCACACCTATTTGGCCAGGACCTGGCTTTTGACCAACTCTTCTTGTGCCTCACTAAATGTAAGATTATTCATTACATTGATGGCATTCTCCCTTGCAGTCCCTCTTTAGATATTAGCCAAACTAACCTCTGCTCTTCTAAATTTCCTGTGAAGTCAAGGCTATAGTGTCTCACCTTCTGTCTTAGTTAGGTTTTTACTGCTGTGAACAAAAATCATGACCAAGGCAACAATAAGGAAATAAACAATTAAAGAAACCCCTCTCAGGATACAAGGGATAAAAGGATTGTTTTTGCAGTTTTAGAAAATTCAGAAAGTGAAATCAAAGTAACTGCAAAGGATTCTTTTCAGTTATGCCCAGATCCTGGGATCCCCATAGACCACCAAAGACTACCAGGAATCCAACTCATATACAAAAGCAAAGAGTCTTTATTCAAGTTCAAGTTCAGACTTCTCCAACCTCTCCACAGCAGTGGATGGGTGTGGAAGGCTCCAAGCTGGTAACGCTTTGCCTATTTATCATAGTTTCAGCAGGATAAGGGATTTTCCAACTCCCTTACATGATTGGTTAACATTTGAAATTTTCAGCTTTGTGTATTTCTATTGGCTAGTAATCATTTCAACTTGTTATGACCAATTGTGGTTAACTTGAGTAATCTATTTCAAAACATCTGGTACATAGGTACCTTCCTCCTAGGAGTTGATCGACTGTTACTAAGGTTAGAATGGCTATTGCTAGGGGTGTCTGGGTTTCTGGGATAAGTTGTGTATTTTTCCAGTAACTGAGTTCAAACTAAGGACAAACTTAAGATGGAGTCTGAATACAAAATGGAGTTTATAATGTTAGACTGGGTCTTTCAGTGTTGTGTAGTGCTGGGCATGCAGCCTACCCTTATGATTGGTTTATTTCCCCAGTGAGAATCCCTTGGAGAAAAGTAATTTTTTCATTTTCAATGGGTATCAAATAAAGATAGCTTCTGGGCTAAGGATGGGGACATGTATCCATTTCTAGGACACCAGTGGGTGCAGACTCATGCAGATCTGTGTGATTTCATATGTGTGCCAGTTATCCTGTGTTTAGAAGGCCTTCTTTCTTTGGTATCCACTATTTCCTCTGGCTCTTTCATTTGTTCTGCTTCCCAGAGGGTTCCCTGAGCCCTAGGAGGTGGAATTTAATGGAGACATCTCATGTAGGGCTGAGTGTTCCAAGGTCTCTCACTCTGCATATTGCCTGGCTACAGGTCTTTACATTTGTTTCCATATACTGCAGGATGAAGCCTCTGTGATGATGGGTGAGCAAGGCACTAATTTATGAAGATAACAGAATGTCCTCACAACTCATTTATTGCTGTGTTCCTTTAGCACAGTGGTTCTCAACATGTGGATCATGATTCGTTTGGGGGTGAAATAACACTTTTATGGATGTTGCCTATAAGATAATCCTGCATGGTAGAGAAAATATCTCCTATACTATTATGGAAACATCACCTGCAATAAAAATCTGATGGTCTTTTAGCGCAGGCAGAAAATAGAAGGTGGGGCATTCAGCAGAGAGAGGTAGGACTCTGGGAAAAAAAGAGTGGTAGATTTCTCTCTGAGCTCAGAGGAAGCAGACAGGAGAAGTAAATAGCCATGTGGCAGACTTAGACTAAAATAAACAGATTATATAAGTTTCAAGCTAGTTGGGGAACAAGCCAAAGCTTATGACCTAGGCATTTATTTATAAATAATCACATCTCAAAATTTTTATTCTGGAAGCAGAGGCCAGATAGAAAATCTTGTGGCTACACTGCATATCAAATATTTACATTACTATTCATAACAAGAGAAAAATTACAGTTTTGGAGAGGCAACAAAAGTAATTTTATTGTCGGAGGTCATCACAATATGAGGAATTGTGTTAAAGTGTTTCAGTATTAGGAAGACTGAAAAATGTTTGCTACTTTAGCAGAACAATAGTGTTTGATTTTCCCTTAGGTTCTTAGCCTGTCTTGTCTTGGATTCTAGACAACCCAAGTGGCCTTAGGTGTGGGGAGCGGGTGTGGCAGTAGTCCCAAGATGGCACCCAGGACTGCAGCCAAGTCTTATGACCTACACCTGACTTCCTTATACACCCGAAAATAAGCCACGTTCATCATGAGAGCTGCACAGGATCACCATGATGCAAGATCAGGCCATACAAGGACTGGGCTGATGGGGCGTGGTTGAGGGGTTATATAAGGGATTGTGATTGGGGGCTAAGAGAGATTCCTGCTTGCATGTTGAAAGGTTCCTGAATAAACTGCTTTGAGAAGAACACTGTGTCATCACTCTTTTCTGCTGGTTGGAGACAGAAGCGACACTTAGGCATAGGTTCCATTTCATGAAGTGGGTCTTAAATCCAATCAGATATTATTTGGTTACTCCCACAAGCTTTGTCTCACTATGGCTCTAGTGCAGTCAGGGCACCATTACAGACCAGGAAATAAGAATGTATTTCAAAGAGCAGAAAGTAGGTACCCTGTTGTTCAGGATATGAAAGTTTGGATGAGTCTAAAATTAGGTGGAAGTGTGAGGAAAAGCAGAAGTAGTGGAGGAACAAGTCTTAGAACTAGATGAGAGTGATGAGGCAATTTTCAATCTATATGCTGAGCAACTGATTAAAAGAATGAAAGACAAAGAATGACAGAGATTGGGGCAAAGCTTAGAGTACTGTAAGTCTCTGCAAAATTGGGATATTCACCTGGGGGAGCCATCTTGATTCGCCGATCCCTCATAGACTAGTCTGCGCAGGTGAGAGTGCAGACTACAGAAGCTACACAGATTCTGTGACAGGCAGAAGTGACACAGTATCTGGGGCAGACCCTGTTTCAGGCTCCAGACATCCAGGCACCTTCACTGCCAGAGGAGAGGTGTCCACCTGGCCAGGGAGGGCTTTGCCGGAACACCTGGGGAGCCATCTCTGGTCCAGGATCTCTCAGAGACTACTCTGTGTAGGTGAGAGTGCCAACTATAGAGGCTACCCAGATTCTGGAACAGGTGGAAGCGACAGAGCTTCTGGGAAAGGCCCTGTTTCAGGCCTTCATCTTCTGCCAGGAGGCAGGTCCGAATGCCAGATATCTGTGCACCTTCCCTGCAAGAGGAGAGCTTAGACTCGAGCCCCGGGCTACCTTGCCAGCAGAGTCTTGCCCAACACCCGCAAGGGTCCACACGGGACTCCCCACGGGACCCTAAGACCTCTGGTGAGTGGACCACAGTGCCTGCCCCAATCCAATCGCGCGGAACTTGAGACTGCGGTACATAGGGAAGCAGGCTACCCGGGCCTGATCTGGGGCACAAGTCCCTTCCGCTCGACTCGAGACTCGAGCCCTGGGCTACCTTGCCAGCAGAGTCTTGCCCAACACCCGCAAGGGCCCACACGGGACTCCCCACGGGACCCTAAGACCTCTGGTGAGTGGACCACAGTGCCTGCCCCAATCCAATCGCGCGGAACTTGAGACTGCGGTACATAGGGAAGCAGGCTACCCGGGCCTGATCTGAGGCACAAGTCCCTTCCGCTCGACTCGAGACTCGAGCCCCGGGCTACCTTGACAGCAGAGTCTTGCCCAACACCCGCAAGGGCCCACACGGGACTCCCCACGGGACCCTAAGACCTCTGGTGAGTGGAACACAGCGCCTACCCCAATCCAATCGCGTGGAACTTGAGACTGCGGTACATAGGGAAGCAGGCTACCCGGGCTTGATCTGGGGCACAAACCCCTTCCACTCCACTCGAGCCCCGGCTACCTTGCCAGCTGAGTCGCCTGACACCCGCAAGGGCCCACACAGGATTCCACACGTGATCCTAAGACCTCTAGTGAGTGGAACACAACTTCTGCCAGGAGTCTGGTTCGAACACCAGATATCTGGGTACCTGCCTTGCAAGAAGAGAGCTTGCCTGCAGAGAATACTCTGCCCACTGAAACTAAGGAGAGTGCTACCCTCCAGGTCTGCTCATAGAGGCTAACAGAGTCACCTGAAGAACAAGCTCTTAACAGTGACAACTAAAACAGCTAGCTTCAGAGATTACCAGATGGCGAAAGGCAAACTTAAGAATCCTACTAACAGAAATCAAGACCACTCACCATCATCAGAACGCAGCACTCCCACCCCACCTAGTCCTGGGCACCCCAACACAACCGAAAATCTAGACCCAGATTTAAAAACATTTCTCATGATGATGATAGAGGACATCAAGAAGGACTTTCATAAGTCACTTAAAGATTTACAGGAGAGCACTGCTAAAGAGTTACAGGCTCTTAAAGAAAAGCAGGAAAACACAGCCAAACAGGTGATGGAAATGAACAAAACCATACTAGAACTAAAAGGGGAAGTAGACACAATAAAGAAAACCCAAAGCGAGGCAACGCTGGAGATAGAAACCCTAGGAAAGAGATCTGGAACCATAGATGCGAGCATCAGCAACAGAATACAAGAAATGGAAGAGAGAATCTCAGGTGCAGAAGATTCCATAGAGAACATCGACACAACAGTCAAAGAAAATACAAAATGCAAAAGGATCCTAACTCAAAACATCCAGGTAATCCAGGACACAATGAGAAGACCAAACCTACGGATAATAGGAATTGATGAGAATGAAGATTTTCAACTTAAAGGGCCAGCTAATATCTTCAACAAAATAATAGAAGAAAACTTCCCAAACATAAAAAAAGAGATGCCCATGATCATACAAGAAGCCTACAGAACTCCAAATAGACTGGACCAGAAAAGAAATTCCTCCCGACACATAATAATCAGAACAACAAATGCACTAAATAAAGATAGAATATTAAAAGCAGTAAGGGAGAAAGGTCAAGTAACATATAAAGGAAGGCCTATCAGAATTACACCAGACTTTTCACCAGAGACTATGAAAGCCAGAAGAGCCTGGACAGATGTTATACAGACACTAAGAGAACACAAATGCCAGCCCAGGCTACTATACCCGGCCAAACTCTCAATTACCATAGATGGAGAAACCAAAATATTCCACGACAAAACCAAGTTCACACAATATCTTTCCACGAATCCAGCCCTTCAAAGGATAATAACAGAAAAGAAGCAATACAAGGACGGAAATCACGCCCTAGAACAACCAAGAAAGTAATCATTCAACAAACCAAAAAGAAGACAGCCACAAGAACAGAATGCCAACTCTAACAACAAAAATAAAAGGGAGCAACAATTACTTTTCCTTAATATCTCTTAATATCAATGGACTCAATTCCCCAATAAAAAGACATAGACTAACAGACTGGCTACACAAACAGGACCCAACATTCTGCTGCTTACAGGAAACCCATCTCAGGGAAAAAGTCAGACACTACCTCAGAGTGAAAGGCTGGAAAACAATTTTCCAAGCAAATGGACTGAAGAAACAAGCTGGAGTAGCCATTTTAATATCGGATAAAATCGACTTCCAACCCAAAGTTATCAAAAAAGACAAGGAGGGACACTTCATACTCATCAAAGGTAAAATCCTCCAAGAGGAACTCTCAATTCTGAATATCTACGCACCAAATGCAAGGGCAGCCACATTCATTAGAGACACTTTAGTAAAGCTCAAAGCATACATTGCACCTCACACAATAATAGTGGGAGACTTCAACACACCACTTTCTTCAAAGGACAGATCGTGGAAACAGAAACTAAACAGGGACACAGTGAAACTAACAGAAGTTATGAAACAAATGGACCTGACAGATATCTACAGAACATTTTATCCTAAAACAAAAGGATATACCTTCTTCTCAGCACCTCACGGGACCTTCTCCAAAATTGACCATATAATTGGTCACAAAACAGGCCTCAATAGATACAAAAATATTGAAATTGTCCCATGTATCCCATCAGACCACCATGGCCTAAGATTGATCTTCAATAACAACATAAATAATGGAAAGCCAACATTCACGTGGAAACTGAATAACACTCTTCTCAATGATACCTTGGTCAAGGAAGGAATAAAGAAAGAAATTAAAGACTTTTTAGAGTTTAATGAAAATGAAGCCACAACGTACCCAAACCTATGGGACACAATGAAAGCATTTCTAAGAGGGAAACTCATAGCGCTGAGTGCCTCCAAGAAGAAACGGGAGAGAGCACATACTAGCAGCTTGACAACACATCTAAAAGCCCTAGAAAAAAAAGGAAGCAAATTCACCCAAGAGGAGTAGACGGCAGGAAATAATCAAACTCAGGGGTGAAATCAACCAAGTGGAAACAAGAAGAACTATTCAAAGAATTAACCAAACGAGGAGTTGGCTCTTTGAGAAAATCAACAAGATAGATAAACCCTTAGCTAGACTCACTAAAGGGCACAGGGACAAAATCCTAATTAACAAAATCAGAAATGAAAAGGGAGACATAACAACAGATCCTGAAGAAATCCAAAACACCATCAGATCCTTCTACAAAAGGCTATACTCAACAAAACTGGAAAACCTGGACGAAATGGACACATTTCTGGACAGATACCAGGTACCAAAGTTGAATCAGGATCAAGTTGACCATCTAAACAGTCCCATATCACCTAAAGAAATAGAAGCAGTTATTAATAGTCTCCCAACCAAAAAAAGCCCAGGACCAGATGGGTTTAGTGCAGAGTTCTATCAGACCTTCAAAGAAGATCTAATTCCAATTCTGCACAAACTATTTCACAAAATAGAAGTAGAAGGTACTCTACCCAACTCATTTTATGAAGCCACTATTACTCTGATACCTAAACCATAGAAAGATCCAACAAAGATAGAGAACTTCAGACCAATTTCTCTTATGAATATCGATGCAAAAATCCTCAATAAAATTCTCGCTAACCGAATCCAAGAACACATTAAAGCAATCATCCATCCTGACCAAGTAGGTTTTATTCCAGGGATGCAGGGATGGTTTAATATACGAAAATCCATCAATGTAATCCATTATATAAACAAACTCAAAGACAAAAACCACATGATCATCTCGTTAGATGCAGAAAAAGCATTTGACAAGATCCAACACCCATTCATGATAAAAGTTTTGGAAAGATCAGGAATTCAAGGCCCATAACTAAACATGATAAAAGCAATCTACAGCAAACCAGTAGCCAACATCAAAGTAAATGGAGAGAAGCTGGAAGCAATCCCACTAAAATCAGGGACTAGACAAGGCTGCCCACTTTCTCCCTACCTTTTCAACATAGTACTTGAAGTATTAGCCAGAGCAATTCGACAACAAAAGGAGATCAAGGGGATACAAATTGGAAAAGAGGAAGTCAAAATATCACTTTTTGCAGATGATATGATAGTATATATAAGTGACCCTAAAAATTCTACCAGAGAACTCCTAAACCTGATAAACAGCTTCGGTGAAGTAGCTGGATATAAAATAAAATCAAACAAGTCAATGGCCTTTCTCTATACAAAGAATAAACAGGCTGAGAAAGAAATTAGGGAAACAACACCCTTCTCAATAGTCACAAATAATATAAAATATCTTGGCGTGACTCTAACTAAGGAGGTGAAAGATCTGTATGATAAAAACTTCAAATCTCTGAAGAAAGAAATTAAAGAAGATCTCAGAAGATGGAAAGATCTCCCATGCTCATGGATTGGCAGGATCAACATTGTAAAAATGGCTATCTTGCCAAAAGCAATCTACAGATTCAATGCAATCCCCATCAAAATTCCAACTCAATTCTTCAACGAATTGGAAGGAGCAATTTGCAAATTTGTCTGGAATAACAAAAAACCTAGGATAGCAAAAAGTCTTCTCAAGGATAAAAGAACTTCTGGCGGAATCACCATGCCAGACCTAAAGCTTTACTACAGAGCAATTGTGATAAAAACTGCATGGTACTGGTATAGAGACAGACAAGTAGACCAATGGAATAGAATTGAAGATCCAGAAATGAACCCACACACCTATGGTCACTTGATCTTCGACAAGGGAGCTAAAACCATCCAGTGGAAGAAAGACAGCATTTTCAACAATTGGTGCTGGCACAACTGGTTGTTATCGTGTAGAAGAATGCAAATCGATCCATACTTATCTCCTTGTACTAAGGTCAAATCTAAGTGGATCAAGGAACTTCACATAAAACCAGAGACACTGAAACTTATAGAGGAGAAAGTGGGGAAAAGCCTTGAAGATATGGGCACAGGGGAAAAATTCCTGAACAGAACAGCAATGGCTTGTGCTGTAAGATCGAGAATCGACAAATGGGACCTAATGAAACTCCAAAGTTTCTGCAAGGCAAAAGACACCGTCAATAAGACAAAAAGACCACCAACAGATTGGGAAAGGATCTGTACCTATCCTAAATCAGATAGGGGACTAATATCCAACATATATAAAGAACTCAAGAAGGTGGACTTCAGAAAATCAAATAACCCCATTAAAAAATGGGGCTCAGAACTGAACAAAGAATTCTCACCTGAGGAATACCGAATGGCAGAGAAGCACTTGAAAAAATGTTCAACATCCTTAATCATCAGGGAAATGCAAATCAAAACAACCCTGAGATTCCACCTCACACCAGTCAGAATGGCTAAGATCAAAAATTCAGGTGACAGCAGATGCTGGCGAGGATGTGGAGAAAGAGGAACACTCCTCCATTGTTGGTGGGAGTGCAGGCTTGTACAACCACTCTGGAAATCAGTCTGGCGGTTCCTCAGAAAACTGGACATAGTACTACCGGAGGATCCAGCAATACCTCTCCTGGGCATATATCCAGAAGATGCCCCAACAGGTAAGAAGGACACATGCTCCACTATGTTCATAGCAGCCTTATTTATAATAGCCAGAAGCTGGAAAGAACCTAGATGCCCCTCAACAGAGGAATGGATACAGAAAATGTGGTACATCTACACAATGGAGTACTACTCAGCTATTAAAAAGAATGAATTTATGAAATTCCTAGCCAAATGGATGGACCTGGAGGGCATCATCCTGAGTGAGGTAACACATTCACAAAGAAACTCACACAATATGTATTCACTGATAAGTGGATATTAGCCCCAAACCTAGGATACCCAAGATATAAGATATAATTTGCTAAACACATGAAACTCAAGGAGAATGAAGACTGAAGTGTGGACACTATGCCCCTCCTTAGATTTGGGAACAAAACACCCATGGAAGGAGTTACAGAGACGGAGTTTGGAGCTGAGATGAAAGGATGGACCATGTAGAGACTGCCATAGCCAGGGATCCACCCCATAATCAGCATCCAAACGCTGACACCATTGCATACACTAGCAAGATTTTATTGAAAGGACGCAGATGTAGCTGTCTCTTGTGAGACTATGCCGGGGCCCAGCAAACACAGAAGTGGATGCTCACAGTCAGCTAATGGATGGATCATAGGGCTCCCAATGGAGGAGCTAGAGAAAGTACCCAAGGAGCTAAAGGGATCTGCAACCCTATAGGTGGAACAACATTATGAACTAACCAGTACCCCTTGGAGCTCATGTCTCTAGCTGCATATATATCAAAAGATGGCCTAGTCGGCCATCACTGGAAAGAGAGGCCCATTGGACTTGCAAACTTTATATGCCCCAGTACAGGGGAATACCAGGGCCAAAAAGGGGGAGTGGGTGGGCAGGGGAGTGGGGGTGGGTGGATATGGGGGACTTTTGGTATAGCATTGGAAATGTAAATGAGTTAAATACCTAATAAAAAATGGAAAAAAAAAAAAAAGAGGAGAGCTTAGTAGAGAGAGTAGTCTGCAGAGAGTAGTCTGACCACTGAAACTCAGGAGAGTCTCCCAGGTCTGCTGATAGAGGCTAAAAGAATCACGAGAGGAACAAGCTCTAACCAGAGACAACTATAACAACTAACTCCAAAGATTACCAGATGGCAAAAGGCAAACATAAGAATCTTACTAACAGAAACCAAGACCACTCACCATCATCAGAACCCAGGATTCCCACCTCAGCCAGTCCTGGATACCCCAACACACCCGAAAAGCTAGATCCTGATTTAAAAGCATATCTCATGATGATGGTAGAGGACATCAAGAAGGACTTTAATAACTCACTTAAAGAAATACAGGAGAACACACCTAAAGAGGTACAAGTCCTTAAAGAAAAACAGGAAAACACAACCAAACAGGTAGAAGTCCTTAAAGAAAAGCAGGAAAACACAACCAAACAGGTGATGGAATTGAAAAAAACCATACAAGACCTAAAAAGGGAAGTAGACACAATAAAGAAAATCCAAAGTGAGGCAATGCTGGAGATAGAAACCCTAGAAAAGAAATCTGGAACTGTAGATGCGAACATCAGCAACAGAATATATTAGATGGAAGAGAGAATCTCAGGTGGAGAAGATTCCATAGAGAACATCGGCATAAAAATCAAAGAAAATGCAAAATGCAGAAAGATCCTGACGCAAAACATCCAGGAAATCCAGGACACAATGAGAAGACCAAACCTACAGATAATAGGAGTAGATGAGAATGAAGATTTTCAACTTAAAGGGCCAGCAAATATCTTCAACAAAATTATAGAAGAAAACTTGCCAAACCTAAAGAAAGAGATGACCATGAACATACAAGAAGGCTAAAAAGCAAAATCAACCAAGTGTAACCAAGAAGAACTATTCAAAGAATCAACGAAATGAGGAGCTGGTTCTTTGAGAAAGTCAACAAGATAGATAATCCCTCAGCCCAACTCACTAGAGGGCACAGGGACGGCATCCTAATTAAGAAAATCAGAAAAGAAAGGGGAGACATAACAACAGATCCTGAAGATATTCAACACACCATAAGATCCTTCTACAAAAGGCTATACTCAACAAAACTGGAAAAAATCTCTAACTGACACCATTGCATACACTAGCAAGATTTTATCGAAAGGACCCAGATGTAGCTGTCTCTTGTGAGACTATGCCGGGGCCTAGCAAACACAGAAGTGGATGCTCACAGTCAGCTAATGGATGGATCACAGGGCTCCCAATGGAGGAGCTAGAGAAAGTACCCAAGGAGCTAAAGGGATCTGCAACCCTATAGGCGGAACAACATTATGAACTAACCAGTACCCCGGAGCTCTTGACTCTAGCTGCATATGTATCAAAAGATGGCCTAGTCGGCCATCACTGGAAAGAGAGGCCCATTGGACACGCAAACTTTATATGCCCCAGTACAGGGGAACGCCAGGGCCAAAAAGGGGGAGTGGGTGGGTAGGGGATTGGGGGTGGGTGGGTATGGGGGACTTTTGGTATAACATTGGAAATGTAAATGAGCTAAATACCTAATAAAAAATGGAAAAAAAAAGAAAAAGAAAAAAGATGAAATGGAGATTAAAAAAGAAAGAAAGAAAAATGACAGGAAGAGAATTTACATAGATTCTTGACTGCAGTAGTTAGGAAAAGCAAAGAAGAGAGACTCCAAAGAGAGACAGAAAATCCTTTGATAAGGACCAATGCACATCTTATGAGAGGAGGGGCCACTATGCCTGAGTGTCCTAACAAACATAAGTCAGGGGCAGGAAATTCCAGGCTTTGGGAAAAGCACTTCCAAATGGAGAAAGTGTTAGCCCTGGGGGAAGACAGTGACTAGAGAGGACAGGGTTCATACCTCCTCCATGAATCAAGGCTAACTCTGAGCATGGAGGGAAACCCACTCAATTTTGGTGGACACGGGCTCAACATTTGGTTCCTCTCCAAGATGATGGTCCCATTTCCAAGAAAAAAAAATCTTGGGTCCAAGGAACCACTGGCACCAAAATGTATTCATGGACTACCCAAAGAACAGTGGACCCAAGGATGGGCTGGGTATCCCATTCACTTCTGGTCATCCTAGACTGTCCCTACCCTTTGTTGGGTCAAGATATACTCTTCAAGATAGGGCCCCAGATACACATCCTGCCCAGCAGATCACAACTAACTGGCCCACAGGTGGAGAAAAGACCTCTCTGACTGACGCCTGCCAGAATCCAAGGCTACCTTGTTTACAGATGGGAGAAGGTCATAGATGAGAGGGTGCTGCCATGGTGAATGGCATAAATATCATCTGGGCTGAATACCTACCCCCAGCATGTCAGTGCAGAAAGTGGAGCTAATTGCCCTCACCAAGGTCTTGGAACTTGGGGACAGCAAGAAAATTAACATCTACATGGCTAGCAGGTATGCCTTTGCCACAGCCCACATTCATGTAGCTATATACCAAGAGAGAGGACTGCTCATATCAAAGGGAAAAGAAGAAAACAAATAGGAAATCTTGGATCTCTTGGAAGCCCTGATGAAGCCAGCAACTTTGAGTATTGCTCATTGTCCAGGATATCAGAAGAGAAGAGACTCAGTGACCTGGGGCAATAACCAGGCAGATCAAGTAGCTCGAGTAGTGACTATGTAGGAGTATATCCAGGTTATGGGCCTGTAAGAGATACCTGCTGGGGAATTAATTGGACTAAGGAATGGCATCACTTATAATATACAGAAGAAAGGACTCAGATTGCTAGCCACCCTACCAACTACTAGAGAAGGAAGTGCAATGGTGCACACAAGGAAAATCTATACTCCCCAGAAAACAAGCTGAGGACTTACTTGACCGAATGCATAGATTTAGGGGTAAGAAACTCATCAAAGCATTCAAGGGATCTAAGGTATATGTAATGGACCTTAGGGTTTTAGTCAGAGAGACAAGTATATCAGTATATGGTATGCCAGCAAGTAAATGCTTATACAGCCAAGAGCAAACAGGGCAAAAGACCTAGGTGAGAACAGCCTGGAGTATATTGGGATGCCAATTTTACAGAAGGCAGGAAAATATGGCTACAAAATACCTTATACTGTTTGTGGATACTTTCTCTGGATGAGTTGAGGCTTTCCCCACCAAGCAAGAAACAGCTACAGTGATAGCCAAGAAGATATTAGAGGAAATTTTTCCGAGGTTCAGAGTGCCCAAGGTAATTTGATCAGAAAACGGTCCTGCTTTTGTCTCTAAGGTAAGTCAGAGATTGGCAGAGATATTAGGGACTAATTGGAAGCTCCATTGTGAATAGAGTCCCCAGAGCTCCAGGCAGGTGAAGAGAATGAACAAAACCCTAAAAGAAACCTTAACTAAATTGTCCTTGGAGACTGGTACTGACTGGGTGGTGCTCCTTCCCCTGGCCGTGTTCCAAGCCCAGAATCCCCCCTACCATTTTAACCTGACCCCTTTTGAGATCCTGTACGGGACTCCCACTCCCTTGACCCTGGCTCTTGACACACACACACACACACACACACACACACACACACACACACACACACCAGTGACTTTTCAGGCTGAAAAGGATCTTATGGCTTTATTGCAAGCTTTCCAGATCAGCCAACAGGAATTGTGGCCTAAACTTAGTGCCCTGTATAATGCAGGTACTTCAGAAGTTGGGCCATTCCTGGTTTTGCTGACCACACTTACATCCTTTAATGTATCTGCCTGTGTTCATGTAACTAATGTAGCAGTCAGACACCTGAGCAACCTCCTTCTGCAAGGCCAGAGAAATGATGAGATGGCTATAGTGTATCTTCCAGCACTGAGCCTCAGCAACCCCCACAACCCTACCAAAGTAACTTGGCAAGTACCCTCAGCCACTGGGGATGTAGCTTGGACCACTAGATAGGAACGCCCACCCTATATCTGGTGGTCAGACCTTGTCTTTGATATTTGTAAGTTAGCAGTGGGCCTTGACTTCTTGGATATCCCCACCCTAGAGACACACAGGGAGGGATGACCCAAATGTGTGGGACGAGGAACTTGTGAATCTAAACTGTGTCCCAAAAGCAGCCTTGGAGGGTGGGGCTTAGGGTTTGGACACCCAAAGTTGAGGAGTGTCCTTTGAGAAACCCCCATATACGTTTGCCCTGAGATGGGGGAAGCCAGCAGCAGGCCCATCAGTGTTAGGAGGTCAAGCACTTTTTCTGTGCTACCTGGGGATGTGAATTTTCAGGAAGCATATACTGGAAACCATTCCAGAGGTAGTTAAAGATTCAATGGCCAAGGTGAGAGAAGGGCTAGCCAAGCAGAAGAGAGAAAGAGAACAGAGTCAGGGCTGGTTCAGAGTCTTAGTTTAACTCCTCCCTTTGGTTAACCACCCTCATATCCACCTTATTAGGATCCCTATTTGTTCTCCTGCTATTGTTGACCTTTGGATCCAGCATACTGAACAAGCTTATAGCCTTCATAAGAGAATATAAGAGCAGTGCAGCTGATGGTCCTGGGCCAACAATATGAGACCCTGAGGACAGGACCTGAAGAATATGAGTTAGTTACCCAAGACCCCTGACCTTAGCTCCAGGATTGGAGCTTGTACAAGAAAAAAAGGGGGGGGGCTGGGAATGAGAGACCCTAGAGGGTTTTCCATTCCCACACCCTCTTTACAGCTTCCCCCTCCCACCTGGGGACAAGGCTAGGCCACGTTCCATTCTCAACCCACAGAAACATTCTTCAGTAAAAAATTCTCAGAATGTACTTACTGATAGTTACCTGACTCTCTGGAAAGTACCAGGTAGAGTTCAAATTCGTGTCATGCTTGCTAGCCAACAGAGTTAAAGGTTAATATGTTTAGCCAATAAGTTTGAACTGTAGCTTTGCTGATGTAACCTGTGCCCCTAAAAAGTACAAAAACTGCTTGTAAAAGCCATTAGGGGTTGCCTTCTTGTCACTCACTTCAAGGGACTGATTGAGGGTTGACCCCGACGTGTTTGAAAATTAGCCTCTTGGTTTTGGAAAAACAAAAAAAGAGGATATTTCAAAACATCATAACTAGTTTAAGGGTAATGCAAGGGAAGTGAATTTATGTCCCAAGGCTAGCTTGGTAAAAATCATTTTGGAAGGTATATCCAATATAAGTAGGAGAAGGAGGTGGTAGGATATTGTTTACGTAACTTTTCTCACCATTGTGCCCAAGATTCGGACAAAAATCAACTTGATAAAGAAGGGGTTCATTTAGCATACACTGCCTGACTGTAGGGAATAGCATCAAAGAAGACGTTCTGAGAACCTTGCTCATCTGAAATAAATAAATAGATGAGAGTCGGTCAAGAGTAGGTTAAAAGTAAGGAGGACGTACATGACATAAGCTCATATCTCCCAAATTGATTCTGTAATTTAGGAAATATTATTATCAGGAGTGTCCCAATTTTTCATCTTTTTTATTCGCCAAATGTTTACTAAAGAGTCTTAGTTTAACTCCTCCCTTTGGTTAACCACCCTCATATCCACCTTATTAGGATCCCTAATTGTTCTGCTATTGTTGACCTTTGGATCCAGCATACTGAACAAGCTTATAGCCTTCATAAGAGAATATAAGAGCAGTCATAATTTCAAGTAGCAGAAACATAACTAGGAAGCATCATAAGATACTGTGGTTTGTAAAGAAAAGCAAACTAATCATTTCAACAACTGGCATAAGGGTTGTGTAGAGAACTATAACACTATTTTATAACTATCTATGTTAATAAAATTATAGTGTTACTAGCAAAATATCTCCTCCCCCCCCCCTCTCTCTCTCTCTCTCTCTCTCTGTGTGTGTATGTATGAATGTATGTACTTATGTGCATATATGTGGAAGCCAGAGAAGCACAATAGGTCTGCACCTAATCAGTCCCCTCCTTGAGGTAGGGTTTTTCATTGAACAAGATGTTCAACATCTTGGCTAACAAGTTGGCCATGAGCTCCCAGGGTCTACCTGTTTCCATACCTCAGTGCTGGGGTTATAGGCATGTGCAGTCATGCTCAGCATTTTTACATAGGTTTTTGGGGGATTGAAGTTGGGTTTTCAGGCTTTTATAGAAAGCAGTCTTAAAGTGAGACATCTTTCTAGCCCCTATTATTAGCAAATTCTTGATATTCATCTTTACAATGGACTTGAGTTTCTTGTTTATCTATTTATTTTTTTGTTGTGGTGTGGTATGGTGTTGTTTGCCATCATGGACTTTACGTCTAGAACTGTAAGTAAGCCCAATTAAACACTTTTATAATAAATAATAATAATAATTTAATTAATTAAAAGACAGTGAACTAAAGTGGAAATATCTGGTTTCTTGGGGGACTCAGTTGTGTCATGTGATATTTTTCTGAAAACTGTTTTATGAGAGGCTCTTTTTGCTGAAGCAAACATGTGGAAGTTTTGCTAAAAACAGACACATAGTGTTTTTCTGGATGTGGCCTGGAAAAAGAGCATGTGATAGTTTGTTAGAGCTTAAGAGAACATGTGATGTTTGGAAAGGATATAAAAATAGTCCAAAAAAAATAAATAAAAATAGTCCAATAGACCCTGGGCAATGCTAGATAGTGTTTGTATGCCTTTGCTGGTCACCAGTGGTCATTGGCGATGATGTTGAGTGATATTGACATGCCTTACCATTCTTCATTGGTTGTTGTTTGTTGTGACTTCACAGAGAGAAACACACCACAAAACTTCTGGTGGTGTTACTGTGGCTTCTTGCCACTTCTGAGAACTCTGGCCAATTGAAAGAGCTTTGCAATTTCTTCGGGATTGACTTGCCATTGTTGTTTCATGAATGGTATTTGCAAGTCCTGCCATTGCTAATGCATGAATGGTGTTTGCAAGAGTAGTTAAGTTTACATGAATCATCATCATCTTTGAGATGATTCGTGTAAACTAAACTACAGATATCCTGACAACACAAATTGGATTTTCTCCAAAGAAACGTTTTTAAACAGGTCCACATCTTCCTTTGCTCTATGAACTTTTTCTTTCCACTACCTCTGGTGGGTAGTGAGCTAGAAGGGATGTTAAAGCATTTACGAACCCTCACTAAAAGTCAATTTTGAAAAATCTAAGATTACAGTGAATTTTTAATTTATATTAAATACCAGATTCCTAAAAATGCACATATAAGGATTTCAGAAGACTTGAACATTGTTTGGTCTCTCCATTGTGTTGTATTATGCTGCACAATGATCAGATCATGAGCATTATCAGCCCAGAAAGAAAAGGACCAGGTAGCATCAGGCCCTTGCTTCCAGTTTGTGACTAACTCCCACTGCTTTGATTTCAAATACAAAGTAAATCGAATTGTTTTTAAACAGTGAGAAAAAGAAGAGACTGGAAACAAAGGTAAATCTGATGTTATGCTAGACACTAAATTTGCTTTCTACCATTTGAGAGAAGCAGAGATTTTTGAAAATGGCTCTGCCACATGATTAAACTTGCTGTATGAGTAGAGTCAGTGGCAGTAGATGGTTTTCTAAATTTCTCCTCATTAACATGCTCAGAATTCAAGAGAGAATTTGTGAATGTTTGCCGCACATTTTGGATATCTCTCATTATCAAACTTGAATCAATAACATCACACAGTCTACTTGTTTAATACCAGCCCACTCAAGGTGCCAACCACAGACCTACAAGACAAACACAGTGTGAATTCTGCCAAGAGCTGAATAAAATTCTGAAGGGCTTGGCTAAAAGGGAATTATCTTAATGTAATTCTATCCAGCATGAAAGATCACAAAAGCCAAAATCTGTGGCCAAATTATTGCTACTGGGGATTAATTAATATCAATAGAGCACCTGAGCACATCTGGTACTTGACCAAAATTGTCTTTCTCAGGCATCCCTCACTGAAAATGGTTGCAAAGAGCTAGTAGCACTAACAAATGCACATCATTCTTGTTAGAGCAAACGACAAAGGGTGATAAACACAGGATAGCCCTTCCTGTCCCTCAGCAAGGCAAGAACATTTTTTGTAGTGCTTATCTAAAAACAGTTTGTCTCTTCCATTCAGAGAAAAATAAAATAGCTAAAAATGTGCTGATTTTCAACTATATCCCAGACCTTGAGTGGACTCATCTTGTGTGTTTAATCTGGTGGTGTTTACAGTAGCCCTGTAAGTTATTAACTCATTTTACAGTACAAGGAAATGATGCTTTAAGCAGTGGCCGAAGTCATATAACTCTCAGAGTCTCTATCTCCAAGGCCATTGTTCCCTCCCAATAAACGTGATTTTAGTGGGTACAAACAAATTTGGTGTGGACCAGTTTGTATAATAAATATAATGTTGTCTCATACTGGAGACCACTATAAATTTGTTAACACAAAATGCCCATGTTTCTTCCTATATAAAATGTTAATTATCACTCTTTATTTCTGAGTGTTGGCTAGATCCTGATCAATGTGCTAGAATCAGCTGAATTTACAGCTATACAGTGAAATTTCAAATAGGAAATGGAGAATAAATCTCATACCTTTGTATTATGCTATGATTTACTAGAAATAGATAAGTACCAAATGAACCTTTTGGGGGAAATAGTATTGAGCACTTTTTTTCTGTTATTTCTTGCTCTATTATTGGTTGTTTATGAAACACATACTTTAGGATATGAAGGATTTTCCTTGTTTACAGATATAATCTCAAAGCCTAAGGCTGATCAGACAGACACTTTGAAGATGCAATAGATAATCTAAGTTGAATTAGATTTCTTGCATGTAGATTATTTAAAATGAATAATAATATAATTCTGTTAAGGAAACATTAAAAGTTTAAGTAGTAAGTATATTACCCAGACTGGATACTGAGGCAAATTTTGCTCTGATTTATATTTTACAGAGTAAGAATTGTGTGATGGTAGATGCGTCTATGCCACTGACACAGGAGGCTACTTTCTCTTAGCTTAGTAAATCAGGGAACACAGAACAAGGAATGCAGGTACTCAGCTGTCATTATCCTTTCTCTTTGTATTCAGTGCCAACTTTAACAACAAAAATAACGGGAAGCAACAACTACTTTTCCTTAATATCTCTGAATATCAATGGACTCAACTCCCCAATAAAAAGATATAGACTAACAAACTGGCTACATAAACAAGACCCAACATTTTGCTGCCTACAGGTAACTCATCTCAGGGGAAAAGACAGATACTACCTCAGAGTAAAAGGCTGGAAAACAATTTTCCAAGCAAATGGTGTGAAGAAACAAGCGGGAGTAGCCATTCTAATATCTAACAAAATCGACTTCCAACCCAAAGTTACCAAAAATGACAAGGAGGGGCACTTCATACCCATCAAAGGTAAAATCTTCCAAGAGGAACTCTCAATTCTGAATATCTATTCTCCAAATACAAGGGAAGCCACATTCATTAAAGAAATTTTAGTAAAGCTCAAAGCACACATTGCACCTCACACAATAATAGTGGGAGACTTCAACACACCATTTTCACCAATAGACAGATCATGGAAACAGAAACTAAACAGGGACGCAGTGAAACTAACAGAAGTGATGAAACAAATGGACTTAACAGATATCTACAGAACATTTTATCCTAAAACAAAAGGATATACCTTCGTCTCAGCACCTCATGGTACCTTCTCCAAAATTGACCACATAATTGGTCATAAAACAGGCCTCAACATATACAAAAATATTGAAATAGTCCCATGCATTCTATCAGATCACCATGGACTAAGGCTGATCTTCAATAACAAAATAAATAATAGAAAGCCAGCATTCACGTGGAAACTGAACAACACTCTTCTCAATGACAACTTGGTCAAGGAAGGAATAAAGAAAGAAATTAAGGACTTTTTGGAGTTTAATGAAAATGAAACCACAACATACCCAAACTTATGGGACAAAATGAAAGCATTACTAAGAGGAAAACTCATAGCTCTGAGTGCTTCCAAAAAGAAACTAGAGAGAGCACACATTAGCAGCTTGACGACACACCTAAAAGCTCTAGAACAAAAGGAAGCAAATTCACCCAAGAGGAGTAGAAGGCAGGAAATAATCAAACTCAGGGGTGAAATCAACCAAGTGGAAACAAGAAGAACTATTCAAAGAATCAACCAATCAAGGAGCTGGTTCTTTGAGAAAATCAACAAGATAGATAAACCCTTAGCCAGACTCACTAGAGGGCACAGGGAAAGCATCCTAATTAACAAAATCAGAAATGAAAAGGGAAACATAACAACAGATCCAGAAGAAATCCAAAACACCATCAGATCCTTCTAGAAAAGGCTATACTCAACAAAACTGGAAAACCTGGATGAAATGGACAAGTTTCTAGACAGATACCAGGTACCAAAGCTAAATCAAGATCAGGTTAAAGATCTAAACGGTCCTATATCCCCTAAAGAAATAGAAGCAGTCATTAATAGTCTCCCCACCAAAAAAGCCCAGGACCAGATGGGTTTAGTGCAGAGTTCTTTAAGACCTTCAAAGAAGATCTAATCCCAGTTCTTCACAAACTATTCCACAAAATAGAAACAGAAGGTACTCTACCCAACTCATTCTATGAAGCCACAATTACTTTGATACCTAAAACACAAAAAGACCCAACAAAGATAGAGAACTTCAGACCAATCTCCCTTATGAATATCAATGCAAAAATGCTCAATAAAGTTCTTGCTAACCGAATCCAGGAACACATCAAAACAATCATCCATCCTGACCAAGTAGGTTTCATCCCAGGGATGCAGGGATGGTTCAATATACGGAAATGCATCAACATAATCCAGTATATAAACAAACTCAAAGACAAAAACCACATGATTATCTCAGATGCAGAGAAAGCATTTGACAAAATCCAACACCCATTCATGATAAAAGTCTTGGAAAGATCAAGAATTCAAGGCCCATACCTAAATATGATGAAAGCAATCTACAGCAAACCAGTAGCCAACATCAAAGAAAATGGAGAGAAGCTGGAAGCAATCCCACTAAAATCAGGGACTAGACAAGGCTGTCCACTCTCTCCCTACCTATTCAACATTGTACTTGAAGTCCTAGAAAGAGCAATTAGACAACAAAAGGAGATCAAGGGGATTCAAATTGGAAAGGAAGAAGTCAAAATATCACTCTTTGCAGATGATATGATAGTATATATAAGTGACCCTAAAAATTCCACCAGAAAACTCCTAAGCCTGATAAACAGCTTCAGTGAAGTAGCTGGATATAAAATTAACTCAAATAAGTCAATGGCCTTTCTCTACACAAAGAATAAATAGGCTGAGAACGAAGTTAGGGAACCAACACACTTCTCAATAGTCACAAATAATATAAAATACCTTGGCGTGACTCTAACTAAGGAAGTGAAAGATCTGTATGATAAGAACTTCAAGTCTCTAAAGAAAGAAATTAAAGAAGATCTCAGAAGATGGAAAGATCTCCCATGCTCATGGATTGGCAGGATCAATATAGTAAAAATGGCTATCTTGCCAAAAGCAATCTACAGATTCAATGCAATCCCCATCAAAATTCCAACTCAATTCTTCAACAAATTGGAAAGGGCAATCTGCAAATTCATCTGGAATAACAAAAAACCTAGGATAGCAAAAACTCTTCTAAAGGATAAAAGAACCTCTGGTGGAATCACCATGCCTGACCTAAAGCTTTACTACAGAGCAATTGTGATAAAAACTGCATGGAACTGGTATAGTGACAGACAAGTAGACCAATGGAATAGAATTGAAGACCTAGAAATGAACCCACACACCTATGGTCACTTGATCTTTGACAAGGGAGCTAAAACCATCCAGTGGAAAAAAGACAGCATTTTCAACAAATGGTGCTGGCACAACTGGTTGTTATCATGTAGAAGAATTCGAATCAATCCATACCTATCTCCTTGTACTAAGGTCAAATCTAAGTGGATCAAGGAACTTCACATAAAACCAGAGACACTAAAACTTATAGAGGAGAAAGTAGGGAAAAGCTTCGAAGATTTGGGTACAGGGGAAAAATTCCTGAATAGAACAGCAATGGCTTGTGCTGTATTATCAAGAATTGATAAATCGGACCTCATAAAATTGCAAAGCTTCTGCAAAGCAAAAGACACCGTCAATAAGACAAAAAGACCAGCAACAGATTGGGAAAGTATCTTTACATATCCCAAATCGGATAGGGGACTAATATCCAATATATATAAAGAACTCAAGAAGGTGGGCTCCAGAAAATCGAATAACCCCATTAAAAAATGGGGCTCAGAGCTGAACAAAGAATTCTCACCTGAGAAATACCGAATGGCAGAGAAGCACCTGAAAAAATGTTCAACATCCTTAATCATCAGGGAAATGCAAATCAAAACAACCCTGAGATTCCACCTCACACCAGTCAGAATGGCTAAGATCAAAAATTCAGGTGACAGGAAATGTTGTCGAGGATGTGGAGAAAGAGGAACACTCCTCCATTGTTGGTGAGATTGCAAGCTTGTACAACCACTCTGGAAGTCAGTCTGGCATTTTCTCAGAAAATTGGACATGATACTACTGGAGGATCCCGCAATACCGCTCCTGGGCATATATCCAGAAGATGTCCCAACCGGTAAGAAGGACACATGCTCCACTATGTTCATAGCAGCCTTATTTATAATAGCCAGAAGCTGGAAAGAACCCAGATGGCCCTCAACAGAGGAATGGATACAGAAAATGTGGTACATTTACACAATGGAATACTACTCAGCTATTAAAAAAATAATTTATGAAATTCCTAGGCAAATGGATGGACCTGGAGGGTATCATCCTGAGTGAGGTAACCCAATCACAAAAGAACCCACACAATATGTACTCACTGATAAGTGGATATTAGCCCAGAAACTTAGAATACCCAAGATATAAGTTACAATTTGCAAAACATATGAATCTCAAGAAGAACGAAGACCAAAGTGTGGACACTTTGCCCCTTCTTAGAATTGGGAACAAAACACCCATGGAAGGAGTTACACAGACAAAGTTTGGAGCTGAAACAAAAGGATAGACTATCTAGAGACTGCCATATTCAGGGATCCATCCCATAATCAGCCTCCAAACGCTGATACCATTACATACACTAGCAAGTTTGTGCTGATAGGACCGTGATATAGCTGTCTCTAATGAGACTATGCCGGGGGGCCTAGCAAATACAGAAGTGGATGCTCACAGTCAGCTATTGCACGGATCACAGTGCCCCCAATGGAGCAGCTAGAGAAAATATCCAAGGAGCTAAAGGGAACTGCAACCCTATAGGTGGAACAACATTATGAACTAACCAGTACTCTAGCTGCATATGTATAAAAGATGGCCTAGTTGGCCATCACGGGAAAGAGAATCCCTTTCGACTTGCAAACTTTATATGCCCCAGTACAGGGGAACACCAGGGCCAAAAAGTGGGATGGTAGGGGTGTGGGGGGAGGGTATGGGGGACTTTTAGGATAGCATTGAAAATATAAATGAGGAAAATACCTAATTAAAAAAATGTGTAAAAAAAAAAAAGAAAAGCAACTTAAGTGAGCAGTGCAGAAAGATGAAGTGGGGCACTTTGACCAGGATAGTTTAATGGAAAAAGGTGGAAATAGAACAATTTATGCACAGATAAAGACAGAACAATCTAGAGAATGAGAAGGTAAAATGATTAAAAGTGATTTTCAGAGTCAGTTTGAGACCAAGTATAGCAATTCATTTGAAAGCCATTTTGAATCAGACAGCTTGGAAAGGAGTTAGGACTTGAACAACTTAGTTGAACTAGCCAGTCAAAGTTCAGAAAGAGATAGAAAGGGAGAGTTCATTTAGCAATATGCCTCCAAGATGACAATTACATCTGGTGATCAAAAGATATTTTTACAATATTCAAACTTAATCTAAAATATGTACATATTCTAATTCTCTAAATATGAAAATCTTTTATACATGTTCACCCTATGAATTATAGGTGGTCTCTGCCTGTAGCAGATCCTCTGCCACGGGGCTCCATACCCAAATAACTCCTGGAGGGAGCGAGCCTCCCAGATGTATGGACAGGCCTGTGTATGCAGACAGGACTACAACTCCTACTCAGAGAAACCTGCCTGGAACCCTCAAGACACAGGATCTGAGGGGTGGCCTCGAATGGGAACCCAGATCTGATCCTGTGCCACAGAACTTCATATACAATAATGCCAGGAACTCTCCCATGAAAATCTGGTTTCCCATGAGTGCCTACAGACCTATGAGCACAGGTAAGGCCACCACTTCTCTTCAAATTCCTGGCCCAAGAGGGACCCTTCCAGAGCCATCAGGACACAGGAACCAAGGATCATCTGGGCACAGGATTCTTCTGGTCTCTGTCTGCACCCCAGAGATGAGCCTGTACCACAGATCTCCACACCGAAATACCTTCCGGGGAGAACCAGTCTCCCAGAAGGATTGACACACAGGAAGTTTGTGCAGGAGGGACAAGCCAAAGTCAGAGAAAAAATGACAAGCTAACACCAGAGATAACCAGATGGTGAAAGGTAAGCACAAGAATATAAGCAACAGAAACCAAGACTACTTGGCATCATCAGAACCCAGTTCACCTACCACAGCGAACCCTGCTTACCCCAGCACACCAGTAAAGCAAGACTCTGATTTAAAATCACATCTCATGATGATGGTAGAGGAATTTAAGAAGGACATAATTAAGAGAACACAGATAAACAGGTAGAAGTCCTTAAAGAGGAAACACAAAAATCCCTTAAAGAATTACAGGAAAACACAACCAAACAAGTGAAGAAACTGAACAAAACCATCCAGAATATAAAAATGGAGATAGAAACAATAAAGAAACCACACAGGGAGAAAACAATGGAGATAGAAAACCTAGGAAAGAGATCAGAAGTCATAGATGCAAGCATCACTAACAGAATACAAGAGATAGAAGAGAGAATCTCAGGTGCAGAAGATATCATACACAACAGTCAAAGAAAATGCAAAATGCAAAAAGATCCTAACTCAAAACATCCAGGAAGTCCAGGACACAATGAAGAGATCAAACCTAAGGTTAATAGGTATAGAAGAGAGTGAAGATTCTCAACGTAAAGGGCCAGTAAATATCTTCAACAAAATTATAGAAGAAAACTTCCCTAACCTAAAGAAAGAGATGCCAATGAACAAACAAGAAACCTACAGAACTCCAAATAGACTGGAACAGGAAAGAAATTCCTCCCATCACATAATAACCAAAACACCAAATGCACTAAACAAAGAAAGAATGTTAAAAGCAGTAAGGGGAAAAAGTCAAATAACATATAAAGGTAGTCCTATTAGAATTAAACCAGATTTCTCACCAGAGATTATGAAAGCTAGAAGATCCTGGGCAGGTGTCATACAGTCCCTAAAAGAACACAAATGCCAACCCCAACTACTATAATCAGCAAAACTCTCAATTACCATAGATGGAGAAACCAAGATATTCCATGACAAAACCAAATGTATACAATATCTTTCCACAAATCCAGCCCTATAAAGGATAATAGATGGAAAATGCCAATACAAGGAGGGAGACTACACCCTACAAAAAGCAAGAAAGTAATATTCTTTCAACAAACCCAAAGAGGATAACCACACAAACATAAAAATAACAGGAAGCAACAATCACTATTCCTTAATGTCTCTTAACATCAATGGACTCAATTCCCCAATAAAAAGGCACAGACTAACAAACTGGATTCATAAACAGGACCTAGCATTTTGCTGTATACAGGAAATGCTCTTCAGTATCAAAGACAAACACTACCTCAGAGTAAAGGGCTGGAAAACAATATTCCAAGCAAATGTTCCCAAGAAACAAGCAGGAGTAGCCATTCTAATATCTAATAAAATCAACTTTTAACCAAAAGTCATCAAAAAGATAAGGAAGGACACTTCATATTCATCAAAGAAAAAAAAATCTACCAAAAATTCTCAGTTGAACACCTATGCTCCAAATGCAAGGGCACCACCTTCATAAAAGAAACTTTACTAAAGCTAAAAGCACACATTGCACCTTATATAATAATTGTGGGGGACTTCAACACCTCACTCTCATCAATGGTCAGATCAGGGAAACACAAACTAAACAGAGACACAGTGAAATTAACAGAAGTTTTGGACCAAATTGATTAAATAGATATCTATAGAACATTTCGTCCTAGATCAAAAGAATATTCCTTCTTCTCAGCAACTCAGAGTACCTTCTCCAAAATTGACCACGTTGTCACAAATCAGACCTCAACAGATATAAGAAGATTGAAATAATCCCATGCCTCCTATCAGATCACCATGGATTAAGACTGGTCTTTAATAGCAACAAAAACAACAGAAAGCCCACATACGTATGGAAGCTGAACAATGCTCTATGCAATGATAACTTGGTCATGGAAGAAATAAAAAAAGATATTAAAGACTTTTTCGAATTTAATGAAAATGAAGATACAACATTCCCAAACTTATGGGATACAATGAAAGCAGTCCTAAGAGGAAAACTCATAGCTCTTAGTGCCTCAGAAAAGAAACTGGAAAGAGCATACACTAGCAGCTTGGCAGCACACCTGAAAGCTCTAGAACAAAAGGAAGCAAATTCACCCAAGAAGAGTAGAGGGCAGGAAACAATCAAACTCAGGGCTGAAGTCAGCCTACAAGAAACAAAAAGAACTATAAAAAGAATTAAAAAAAAAAACCCAAAAAACAAAAACAAAAACAAAAAACTAGGTGCTGGTTTTTTGAGAAAAAAAAGATAAATCCTTAGCCAGACTAACCAGAGGGCACAGAGACAGTACCAAAATTAATAAAATCAGAAGTGAAAAGGAAGATATAACAACAGAAACTGAGGAAATTAAAAAAAATCATCAGATCCTACAACAAAAGCCTGTACTCAAGAAAACTGGAAAATCTGAATGAAATGGACAATTTTCTAGACAGATACCAAATACTAAAGTTAAATCAGGATCTGATAAACTGTCTAAACAGTCGTATAACCCCTAATGAAACAGAAGTAGTCATTAAAATCTCCCAACTAAAAAAAGCCCAGGACCGGTGATTTAGTGCAGAATTCCATCAGACTCTTCAAACTATTCCACAAAATAGAAAGACTACCCAATTCCTTCTATAAAGCCACAATTATGCTGATACCAAAAACTACACAAAGACCCAACAAAGAAAAGACTTCAGACTATTTCCCTTCTGAATATCGATGCAAAAATCTTCAATAAAATTCTTGGCAACCAAATCCAAGAACACATCAAAATTATCATTCACCATAATCAAGTAGGCTTCATCCCAAGGATGCAGGGATGGTTCAATATACCAAAATGCATCAGTGTAATCTACTACATAAACAAACTCAAAGAAAAAACCCATATGATCATTTCATTAGATGCTGAGAAAGCATTTGACAAAATTCAACATCCCTTCATGTTAAAAATCTTGGAAAGATCAGGAATTCAAGGCCCATACCTAAACATAGTAAAAGCAACATACAGCAAAACAGTAGCCAACATCAAACTAAATTAAGAGAAACTCTAAGCAATCCAACTAAAATCAGGGACTAGACAAGGCTGCCCTCTCTCTCCCTATCTGTTCACTATAGAACTTGAAATTCTAGCTAAAGCAATTAGACAACAAAAGGAGGTCAAAGGCATACAAATTGAAAAGAAAGTCAAAATATCACTACTTGCAGATGATATGATAGCATATATAAGTGACCCCAAAGATTCCACCTGAGAACTCCTAAATCTGATAAACAACATCAGCAAAGTGGCCAGATATAAAATTAACTCAAACATACCAGTAGCTTTCCTATGTTCAAAGGGTAAACAGGCTGAGAAAGAAATTAGGGAAACAACACACTTCATAATGTAAAGTATCTTTGTGTGACTCTAACCAAACAAGTGAAATAACTGTATGGCAGTGGTGGCACACGCCTTTGATCCCAGCACTTGGAACATAGAGGTAGGTGGATTTCTGAGTTCTGGGCCAGCCTGGTCTACAAAGTGAGTTACAAGAAAGCCAGGGCTACACAGAGAAAGCCTGTCTCAATAAACAAATGAACAAACAAACAAACAAAACCACCAAGACCCAATGAACTTCAAGTCTCTGAAGAAAGAAATTGAAGAAGACCTCAGAAGATTGAAAGTTCTCCCATCCTCATGGATTGGCAGGTTTAATATAAAAAAAAATAGCTATCTTGCTGAAAGCGACATACATATTCAATGCAATCCCCATGAAAATTCTAACTCAATTCTTCAGAGAGTTAGAAAGAGCAATTTTCAAATTTATCTGGAATAACACAACACAACACAACACAACAAAACAAAACAAAACAAAAACAAAAAAACAAAACAAAACAAAACTCAGGATAGTGAAAACTATTCTCAACAATAAAAACTTCTGGGGGAATTAGCATCCCAGACCTCAAGCTGTACTACAGAGCAATAGTGTTTAAAATTGCATGGTTTTGGTACAATGACAGGCAGATGGATCAATGAAATAGAATTGAAGACCTAGAAATGAACCCACACATCTGTGGTTACTTGATCTTTGGTAAAGGAGCTAAAACCATCCAGTGGAAAAAAGACAGCATATTCAACAAATAGTGCTGGTTCAACTGGCAGTTATCATGCAGAAGAATGCAAATCTATCCATTCCTATCTCCTTTTTACGAAGCTCAAGTCCATATGGATCAAGGACCTCCACATAAAGCCAGATACACATAAATAAAAAAGAAAGTGGGGAAGAGCCTCGAGCATATGGGTACAGGGGAAGATTTCCTGAACAGAACACCAATAGCTTATGCTCTAAGATCAAGAATTGACAAATGGAACCTCATAAAAATTGAATGGCTTCTGTAAGACAAGGAAACTGTCAATAGGCCAAAACAGAAACCAACAGTTTGGGGAAAGATCTTCATCAATCCTACATCTGATAGAGGGCTAATATCCAATATATATAAAGAACATCTACACAATGGAGTACTACTCAGCTATTAAAAAGAATGAATTTATGAAATTCCTAGCCAAATGGATGGACCTGGAGGGCATCATCCTGAGTGAGGTAACACATTCACAAAGAAACTCACACAATATGTATTCACTGATAAGTGGATATTAGCCCCAAACCTAGGATACCCAAGATATAAGATATAATTTGCTAAACACATGAAACTCAAGGAGAATGAAGACTGAAGTGTGGACACTATGCCCCTCCTTAGATTTGGGAACAAAACACCCATGGAAGGAGTTACAGAGACGGAGTTTGGAGCTGAGATGAAAGGATGGACCATGTAGAGACTGCCATAGCCAGGGATCCACCCCATAATCAGCATCCAAACGCTGACACCATTGCATACACTAGCAAGATTTTATTGAAAGGACGCAGATGTAGCTGTCTCTTGTGAGACTATGCCGGGGCCCAGCAAACACAGAAGTGGATGCTCACAGTCAGCTAATGGATGGATCATAGGGCTCCCAATGGAGGAGCTAGAGAAAGTAGCCAAGGAGCTAAAGGGATCTGCAACCCTATAGGTGGAACAACATTATGAGCTAACCAGTACCCCGGAGCTCTTGACTCTAGCTGCATATATATCAAAAGATGGCCTAGTCGGCCATCACTGGAAAGAGAGGCCCATTGGACTTGCAAACTTTATATGCCCCAGTACAGGGGAATACCAGGGCCAAAAAGGGGGAGTGGGTGGGCAGGGGAGTGGGGGTGGGTGGATATGGGGGACTTTTGGTATAGCATTGGAAATGTAAATGAGTTAAATACCTAATAAAAATTGGAAAAAAAAAAAAAAGAATTCAAGATGTTAGACTCCAGAGAACAAAATAACACTATTAAAAATGGGGATCCAATCGCGCGGAACCTGAGACTGCGGTACATAGGGAAGCAGGCTACCCGGGCTTGATCTGGGGCACAAACCCCTTCCGCTCCACTCGAGCCCCGGGCTACCTTGCCAGCTGAGTCGCCTGACACCTGCAAGGGCCCACACAGGATTCCACACGAGATCCTAAGACCTTTAGTGAGTGGAACACAACTACCGGGAGTCTGGTTCAAACACCAGATATTTGGGTACCTGCCCTGCAAGAAGAGAGCTTGCCTGCAGAGAATACTCTGCCCACTGAAACTAAGGAGAGTGATACCCTCCAGGTCTGCTTATAGAGGCTAACAGAGTCACCTGAAGAACAAGCTCTTAACAGTGACAACTAAAACAGCTAGCTTCAGAGATTACCAGATGGCGAAAGGCAAACTTAAGAATCCTACTAACAGAAATCAAGACCACTCACCATCATCAGAACGCAGCACTCCCACCCCACCTAGTCCTGGGCACCCCAACACAACCGAAAATCTAGACCCAGATTTAAAAACATTTCTCATGATGATGATAGAGGACATCAAGAAGGACTTTCATAAGTCACTTAAAGAATTACAGGAGAGCACTGCTAAAGAGTTACAAGCCCTTAAAGAAAAGCAGGAAAACACAGCCAAACAGGTAGAAATCATTAAAGAAAAACAGGAAAACACATCCAAACAGGTGATGGAAATGAACAAAACCATACTAGAACTAAAAGGGGAAGTAGACACAATAAAGAAAACCCAAAGCGAGGCAACGCTGGAGATAGAAACCCTAGGAAAGAGATCTGGAACCATAGATGCGAGCATCAGCAACAGAATACAAGAAATGGAAGAGAGAATCTCAGGTGCAGAAGATTCCATAGAGAACATCGACACAACAGTCAAAGAAAATACAAAATGCAAAAGGATCCTAACTCAAAACATCCAGGTAATCCAGGACACATGAGAAGACCAAACCTACGGATAATAGGAATTAATGAGAATGAAGATTTTCAACTTAAAGGGCCAGCTAATATCTTCAACAAAATAATAGAAGAAAACTTCCCAAACATAAAAAAAGAGATGCCCATGATCATACAAGAAGCCTACAGAACTCCAAATAGACTGGACCAGAAAAGAAATTCCTCCCGACACATAATAATCAGAACAACAAATGCACTAAATAAAGATAGAATATTAAAAGCAGTAAGGGAGAAAGGTCAAGTAACATATAAAGGAAGGCCTATCAGAATTACACCAGACTTTTCACCAGAGACTATGAAAGCCAGAAGAGCCTGGACAGATGTTATACAGACACTAAGAGAACACAAATGCCAGCCCAGGCTACTATACCTGGCCAAACTCTCAATTACCATAGATGGAGAAACCAAAGTATTCCACGACAAAAACAAATTCACACAATATCTTTCCACGAATCCAGCCCTTCAAAGGATAATAACAGGAAAGAAGCAATACAAGGACGGAAATCACGCCCTAGAACAACCAAGAAAGTAATCATTCAACAAACCAAAAAGAAGACAGCCACAAGAACAGAATGCCAACTCTAACAACAAAAATAAAAGGGAGCAACAATTACT
This sequence comes from Mus musculus, assembly GCF_000001635.26. Lineage (NCBI taxonomy): Eukaryota > Metazoa > Chordata > Mammalia > Rodentia > Muridae > Mus > Mus musculus. Next base: position 25,135,965 of record NC_000070.6, read on the forward strand.
TTTCCTTAATATCTCTTAATATCAATGGACTCAATTCCCCAATAAAAAGACATAGACTAACAGACTGGCTACACAAACAGGACCCAACATTCTGCTGCTTACAGGAAACCCATCTCAGGGAAAAAGACAGACACTACCTCAGAGTGAAAGGCTGGAAAACAATTTTCCAAGCAAATGGACTGAAGAAACAAGCTGGAGTAGCCATTTTAATATCGGTAAAATTGACTTCCAACCCAAAGTTATCAAAAAAGACAAGGAGGGACACGTCATACTCATCAAAGGTAAAATCCTCCAAGAGGAACTCTCAATTCTGAATATCTACGCACCAAATGCAAGGGCAGCCACATTCATTAGAGACACTTTAGTAAAGCTCAAAGCATACATTGCACCTCACACAATAATAGTGAGAGACTTCAACACACCACTTTCTTCAAAGGACAGATCGTGGAAACAGAAACTAAACAGGGACACAGTGAAACTAACACAATGAAAGCATTTCTAAGAGGGAAACTCATAGCTCTGAGTGCCTCCAAGAAGAAACGGGAGACAGCACATACTAGCAGCTTGACAACACATCTAAAAGCCCTAGAAAAAAAGGAAGCAAATTCACCCAAGAGGAGTAGACGGCAGGAAATAATCAAACTCAGGGGTGAAATCAACCAAGTGGAAACAAGAAGAACTATTCAAAGAATTAACCAAACGAGGAGTTGGTTCTTTGAGAAAATCAACAAGATAGATAAACCCTTAGCTAGACTCACTAAAGGGCACAGGGACAAAATCCTAATTAACAAAATCAGAAATGAAAAGGGAGACATAACAACAGATCCTGAAGAAATCCAAAACACCATCAGATCCTTCTACAAAAGGCTATACTCAACAAAACTGGAAAACCTGGACGAAATGGACAAATTTCTGGACAGATACCAGGTACCAAAGTTGAATCAGGATCAAGTTGATCATCTAAACAGTCCCATATCACCTAAAGAAATAGAAGCAGTTATTAATAGTCTCCCAACCAAAAAAAGCCCAGGAACAGATGGGTTTACTGCAGAGTTCTATCAGACCTTCAAAGAAGATCTAATTCCAGTTCTGCACAAACTATTTCACAAAATAGAAGTAGAAGGTACTCTACCCAACTCATTTTATGAAGCCACTATTACTCTGATACCTAAACCACAGAAAGACCCAACAAAGATAGAGAACTTCAGACCAATTTCTCTTATGAATATGATTTTGTTAATTAGGATTTTGTCCCTGTGCCCTTCAGTGAGTCTAGCTAAGGGTTTATCTATCTTGTTGGAAAATTGTTTTCCAGCCTTTCACTCTGAGGTAGTGTCTGTCTTTTTCCCTGCGATGGGTTTCCTGTAAGCAGCATAATGTTGGGTCCTATTTGTGTAGCCAGTCTGTTAGTCTATGTCTTTTTATTGGGGAATTAAGACCATTGATATTAAGAGATATTAAGGAAAAGTAATTGTTGCTTCCTGTTGTTTTTGTTGTTAAAGTTGGCATTCTGTTCTTGTGGCTGTCTTCTTTTAGTTTTGTTGAGGGATTATCTTCTTGTTTTTTCTAGGGCGTGGTTCCCGTCCTTGTATTGTTTTTTTTTTTTTTTTTTTTTTTTTTTTGGTTTTATTCAATTCCATCACCTCTTTGGTTGTGTTTTCCTGCAATTCTTTAATGGATTTTTGTGTTTCCTCTTTAATGTCTTCTACCTGTTTGGTTTTGTTTTCCTGTAATTCTTTAAGGGATTTTTGTGTTTCCTCTTTAATGTCTTCTACTTGTTTAGCAGTGTTCTCCTGTATTTCTTTAAGTGAGTTATTTAAGTCCTTCTTGATGTCCTCTACCATCATCATGAGATATGCTTTTAAATCCAGGTCTAGCTTTTCAGGTGTGTTGGGGTGCCCTGGACTGGGCGAAGTGGGAGTGCTGGGTTCTGATGATGGTGAGTAGTCCTGGTTTCTGTTAGTAAGATTCTTACGTTTACCTTTCACCATCTGGTAATCTCTGGAGTTAGTTGTTATAGTTGTCTCTGTTTAGAGATTGTTCCTCTGGTGATTTTGTTACACTATATCAGCAGACCAGGGAGACTAGCTCTCTTCCCTGAGTTTCAGTGGTCAGAGCAGTCTCTGCAGGCAAGCTCTCCTCTTTCAGGGAGGTGCAGTTATCTGGTGTTTGGACCTCCTCCTGGCCGAAGATGAAGGCCAAAAACAGGATTTTTCCTAGAAGTTGTGTTGCTTTGGCCTGCAGACTGCCCGCTGCGGAGTCCCAGAATCAAGGTGGCCCCCGCGGAACGTGAGGCAGAAGCCTCCCGGGCTGTGCGGACACCTGTGCTCTGACCAGGAAGGTGGCAGGTTGTCTGTTGCCGAAAATGGCGCTGCCTCAGAGCCTTTTTTCTTTTTCTTTCTCTTTCTCTGCCCCTTCTCCTCCTCTGTCTCCCTCTTATGGTGGACTTTCTCAGCAACCTGCTCTAAATCCCTCAGTGACTTATCCTGTTGTCCCTCCAGCCTCTGAAGCTTTCTCCTGACATCTCTACTAGCCTGGTCTATAAAAGCCATAGTCACAGTAGCTTTGTACTTTTTGCTGCTTGGGTCATAGGTTGTATACTGATGGAATGTTCCATGAGTTGCTCTAGAAAAGCAGTAAGCAACTCCTCTGATGCCTGTCTAACCTCATGTACCTTGGCCAAATTTGTGGGTCATCATGAGACCCGCCAATGGAGTTTGGTGGTAGAACTTCAGGTGGCCCTTACCTTCTGCTGTATTAAAGTCCCAGTCAGGTCTAGTCAGGGTAAACCCGCTGTCAACGACAGCCTGGTCAATTCATGGTGCCCCCATGTCTGAGGGGGCATTCTTTCTGGCTTCGTGCATTATTCTCTCTTGATCTTTGGTCATGAAGGTCACTCTCATGAGTTGTTGGATATCATCCCAGATGGGCTGATGAGTAAATAAAACAGTCTTAAAGAGATAACCCTTGGGGTTATCTGAAAGGGTGTGTGTGTGTGTGTGTGTGTGTGTGTGTGTGTGTGTGTCTGTGTGTTGGGGCTTCCAGTTGTACAAGTTGGCTGAAGAGAAGGGCCAATATTGCATAGCCTGTTTCCCTTATCATCTAGAGGCCCATATGCCCTCAGTGGGAAAGCCACCATGGTAGCAGGGGAGGTCACTCTCAGATTTCAGGTCCTCATAGTAGGAGGATCTCCTCCTGCTCCTCCCTCTGGTAATAGGGGATACAAAATCCCTGGTCCTGTATGAACTGAGGATCCTGGAGCTGGTGCTGTCATTGACAGAGCCATGGGGGCAAGAATAGAGGGGATATGGAGGAAAAGAGTCTTGGAGCAACAGGTTCATTATTGAAGGTTTTTGGAGGATGTACTTCTTCTCAGGTCTGGATCCCTCCTCCTGTGTTTCCTTTTTCCTGACAGCCAGAGCCTGCAAGGTGGGTTGTGGGGAAAGAAGGGCTTTTATCCATGGTGTGTATGTGTGTGTTTCACTAGATTCATCTAGGGCACTTGGTCTCCAAGGGATCCTGGCCCAAAGATTTGTTCCTCTACTGTTTTGACCACCTGCAAGTCTTAGGTCTCTATGGGTGGCCACCCTCCTCCAAAAGTGAGCCACTTGTTGAAGAGAGTAATTAACTTGTTCCTCTTTACTGACAAGTTTTCTCCTCTTTCCAAACCTCTCCAGTGGTTAATTTGGATGTTTAAAGGAGTAGATTCAGTTTGTCCAATGTCCAAAAATGTTGTCATTCCAAGTACAAGAGCACAGAATAACAAACACCAACAAACACAGAGAAAGAATCAACACACAGATAGTTCGGCCCTGCCACTGGGCTCAGACAGTCCAAGTCCAAGATCACAGAGAAAGACAATCAACACACAGTTCACTCCTGCCACAAGGGCAGAAACCAGGTTACAGCAAGACTCAGTTGGCTCTCGCTGATACTGTGTCTTGCCATTTCCAGAAGGAGCAGAGCCTTCCTGACTCCCTCCAGGGAGTCATGAAGTATCCTCCAGACTCCCCACAGTCACAGCATTAAGGTACATCTACCAGCTGCAATTGACAGCACCAGACCAGAGGTTTTCTAGCTGATAGATACCATGCTCAGGAGCCAGAAGTAAAAGCAAAAGACAGAGACAGACACTGAAACACAAGTTGGCACCTGTTGCTGAGCTTGGTCTTTTGTCCTCTGATCAGTCTAGTCAGTGATTGCTGGGGGAGGGGGGGAAGGGAGAGGTCTCCTCTAATCCCAGATGAGCCCCCAAATATAAGACCCCCACCCCCACCCCAACTCTCCATCAAGTGGTACTACTTCAAGATGCCACTGAGTGAGACATGGAGATGCAGGTCAAGGCAAAAGCAAGAGGTTTATTTTACAGAGCATCAGGTTTAATCCTCAATCAGTCCCATGAGACAAGTGATGAGAAGGTGATCAAAATGTCCTTTTTTTATAGCAGTTCTTTATACTACTGTTGAGGCCAGCACATGTGTGGCCTCCCAAATGCATATGTTAGAAATTAACCCCCGAGTGACAGCAAAACGTGTCTGTTAGGAGACTGGACTATAAGAAAGGCTGAAGGTGACATATAAGTTGTGGGGGTGGCCATCCAATGACTGGTCTAAATTGAGGCCCATGCCACAAAAGAGACTCCATGCATGACACAGCTTGGATGGCAAGGAATCAGAGGCTGGATAACCCAGCATCTTGTGATAGAACCAAACACAACTGAAATGATTCCTAGTGATATTCTGCTATACTCATAAATTGGAGTCTTGCCCAATTGTTATCAGAGAGGCTTTATCCAACAACTGATGGGAGCAGATGTAAAGACCCATAGCCAAACATTAGGTGGAACTCAGGGTACCATAAAGAAGAGGAAGAAGAAGAAGCCAAAGGGGTTGAGAATACCAGGAGTACACACTGTACAAAATGAACTAAACAGAACCTATAGGGACTCATGGAGATTCAAGTGACAATCGCAGGGCCTGTATGGGTATGGCCTAGGTCCCTGCAAATATTATATGGTTGTGTATTCTTGATGTTCCTGTGGCACTCCTGTGTGTAGTATAAGCTGCCTCTGCCTCTTTTTCCTGCACTTGGAACCTTTTCCTCTTGCTAGGTTTGTGGTGTTCAGCCTTGATATGAGAATTTGTGCCTAATCTTTGTAAAATGTTATGCCAGGTTTGGTTGATATGCCAGGGAGGACTACCTTTTTTCTGAAGGAAATACCTTTTCTCTTCCACTACTTCTGCTGGGTAGTGGGCTAGAGAAGAGGTTGAAACCCTTATTGAAAGTAGGCTACAAAAAATTTATGCCTATAGTGACTCTCATAGATTTTAGGGAGTTTTCATTGCACTAGCTTTCCACATTGTCCCCTACAAAATGCTTCCCAATTCCAGTCATCTTTCCCAATATTCTCTTTCCATCTCTCTCCCCAACCTCTGCCTGATCCCTCCTGTGCTCATTCCCACCCACCCCCAGTCTGTTTGAAAAATCTGTTGTATTTCTCATTCCAAGGGAGATCTATGTGTCCCTGCTTGAATCCTTCTTGTTTCTTAGCCTCACTGGGTCTGTGGATTGTACAATTCTTTACATAACAGCTAAGATCCACTTATACTAAAGTATATACTTGATGTTTATCTTTCTGGGTCTGGGTTGCCTCATTCAGTATGATTTTTTTTCCGAGTTCCATCCATTTACCTGCAATGGAAATTTGATGTCATTTAAAAGAAGTAGCTGAGTAATACTGCATTGTGTAAATATAACATTTTTAAAAAGTGCATTCTTTGATTGAGAGATGTCCAGATTGTTTCAAGTTTCTGGGTGTTATGAATAAAGAGGAAATATCTTTGTGGTAGGAAGGAGGATTTTGGATATATACATAAAAGTACTATAGCTAGATCTTCAAGTAGATAGATTCTCAGTTTTCTGAGGAACCACAATATTGATTTCTATAGAAAAACACTTAAGGAAATGTTCAAGATGTAACTCTTATCTGAATATGAATAGAAGGGGACTTTCTATAATTCCATAAAGGGTATTTGGAAAATGAATAGTCAGAAAAGAAACAACTACATCATATTATAAACTTCAGTGGCTAAAATGTGAAAGCATTTCCTACAAGGGAAATTAGCAAATGGACACTGAATTGAAGTCCTTGAGGACTGAGGTAAAACTATCCAAAACCAGGGAAACTGAATTCTCTAGAAGGGCTTAGAAAAACATTGGTGCTTATGGTTATAGTTAAGCATTCAGAGTTAAACTGACAATGAAGAAAGGTATAAGACATGAAATCTAGGAGAAAGCTACTTTCCTGTTTAGAATTCAGTCCAGTCACTTTAGCCACTGAACATTTCCCCATTTGCCTAATACTCCAGTGGCATAAAATCTCTGGTACTGAAGATCTTTTCTCATTCTGTAGGTTATGGTTTTATCCTATTTACAGTGTCCTTAACCTTACAAAAGCTTTTCAGTTTCATGACGTTCCATTTGTCAATTGTTGATCTTAGAGCCTGAGCCATTGTTGTTCTGTTCAGGAAAATTTCCCTTATGCTAATGCCTTTTAGGCCCTTTCCCACTTTCTCTTCTATTAGATTCACTTTATCTGGTTTTATTTGGAGGTCCTTGATCCACTTGGATTTGAGCTTTGTCCAAGGTGATATATATTTGATATAAATTTGCATTGATCCATATATTGTTCTACATGCAGGTAGTCAGATATTCCTAGCACCATTTGTTGAAGATTCTTTTTTCCATGGTATAGTTTTGGCTTCTTTGTCAAAGATCAAGTGTCCATAGAGGTGTAGGTTTATTTCTGGGTCTTCAATTCTATTCCACTGATCTACCTGATTGTCACTGTACCAATACCATGCAGTTTTCACGCTATTGCTCTGTGGTACAGCTTGAGATCAGGGATGGTGATTTCCCCAGAAATTCTTTTCTTGTTGAGAATTGTTTTCCCTATCCTGGGCTTTTTGTTTTTCCATATTATGTTGATCTGACAGAAGGTTAAATATTGAAAATATACAAAGAACTCAAGAAGATTGACTCCACAAACTAAATAACCCAATTAAAAAATGTGGTACAGAGCTAAACAGAGAATTTTCAGCAGAGGAATCTTGAATGACTGAGAAGTACTTAAATATTCAACATCCTTAGTCATCAGAGAAATGCAAATCAAAATGACACTGAGATTCCACCTTATACCAATCAGAATGGTTAAGATAAAAAACTCAAGTGACAATACATGCTGGGGAGGATGCGTAGAAAAAGGAACACTCCTCCATTGCTGGTAGGATTGAAAACTGGTGCAAGCACTCTGGAAATCAATCTAGAGCCTCCTCAGAAAATTGGAAAAAGATCTACCTGAAGATCCAGCTATACCACTCCTGGGAATATACCCAAAAGATGTTCCACCATACCACAAGGACACATGCTCTACTATGTTCAAAGCAGCCTTATTTGTAATAGCTAGAAGCTGAAAACAACACAAATGTCCCTCAATTGAAGATTGGATACAGAAAATGTGGTTCATTTACATAATGGAATACTATTCAGCTATTAAAAACTAGGACATCATGAGTTTTGCAGGCAAATGGATGGAACTAGAGAATATCATCCTGAGTGAAGTAACCCAGGCCCAAAAGGACATGCATGTTATGTACTCACTGATAAATGGAAATTAGCCAAAAAGTTCAGAATACCCATGATACAACCCACAGACAATATAAAGCTTAACAAGAAGGAAGGCCCAAGTGAGGATGCTGGAATTTCACTTAGGAAGAGGAATAAAATAGATATAGGAGGCAGATGGAGGGAAGAACTGGGTCAGACAGGAAAAGGGGGAATGGGATCAGGTGCTGGCGGAAGACAGGACAGAAGCCTAGAGGGCCAGGAGAATAAATCAAAACACATAGCAGTGGGAGGTAGAGGTGGGAGGGACCTCTAGAAAGTCCCCGAGACCTGGATGTTAGAGGCTCACAGGACTCAATGGGGATGACATTAGCCAAAATGCTCAACAGTGGGGAGATAGAATCTTAAAAGACCATTTCCAATAGATAGACATGGGCCCTTGTTGAGGTAGGGGGCCACCCACCCATCTTCAAAAATTTTAACCAAGAATTGTTCCTGTATAAAAAAAAAAATGCAGGGACAAATTTGGAGCAAAGACTGAAAGAAAGGCTGCCCAGTTACAGGCCCAACTTGGGATCCAACTCAGGTGTGCACACAGACTGACACTATTATTAATGTCATATTGTGCCTATAGATAGGAGTCCAATGTCTCTGTCCTCTGAAAGGCTCTACCAGAAGCTGATTGAGACATATCCAGATACTTACACCCAACAATAGCGATAGCGATAAGGACTAAAAGAGCTGAGGGGAATTCCAAAACCATAAGAAGAAAAACAGTATTAACTAACCCGGACTCCTCAGAGATCCCAGATACTAAGCCAAAAACCAAGGAACATACATGGACTGGTCATTGCTCAGGGCACATTTGTAGCAGAGGGCTGCCTTGTATGGCCTCAGAGCAAGAGGATGGGCTTAATTCTGTGGAAACTTGATGCCCCAGGGAAAGAGGGATGTTGGGGGAGGGGACCATGAGGTGGTGAGGTAGTTGCGAGTGGGGGAGTACCTTCTCAAAGGCAGAGGTAGAGGGGGTGGAGAACTTGGGAAGGGGTGCCCAGGAAGGGGGGCAACTTTTGTAATGGAAATAAATAATAAAATAATTTAATTTTAAAAAGAAAAGAAAAACCCCACTACAACAGTGTATCTATGTTAATGTCCAAAGTGGACACATTGCCCCTTCGACCCATAGACTATATGGTTTATTAGATTTAATAATGAGAAGAGTTTTGAGTACAGAGCTCATGGGTAGAGTGATTTTCTAACACAAACAAGATTTAGGATTTGATTCCCCAGAACCACTAAGAAAAAGGTGAGAAAATTAGTTGTACTTCTTGATTATTGTACCATATGTTCTCAATATAGGATACAAGACATGAACTAATTTCAATAAACCTGCCAATATTTCTCATAGTCTAAAAACGTTTGACTAATAGGATATACAGTATGGCCAGTTAGTTCATTGGTCATGGGTCCATTGCTGTGGCTCTTGAACTCTGAGATAATTTGAAGCAATGCTTTGCAGAACATCATAATGTTAGACATGGCATTTTGTGAGAAGACAGATGGCTTTGGTAGAGGCATTGTCTGTTTCAGTGAGGATGAATCTCCATACCTTCATGATAGAAGGGACCAGAGTAATCAATATGCTACCAGATGGTCAGTAGCTTGTTCTGGGTGTGGATGCCATACTGAACACAGTTCTGGTCTCTATTGTTGTTAGATTCTCAACTGTAGTGGTATCCAGGTCACTTTTAGTTAGGATACATTAGTGCTATAATTATAGCTTCTGTTCTTGCCAGTGTGATCATTTCCTCCACAAGCCTATTTAACAAGCTTTGAATCTAGTGTATCTGGAGAAGGATTCTAAGTGATTTTTCCTGAAAGCATCATTTTGTTCAAGTAGTTATTGAGTACAATTTTTACAGGGAATGCCCTTTGGTGAATATTTTTTAATAGATCCCTAGACATATTTTTATTCCACTCTAAGTGTTCTATCCAATATTTCTCCAGAATGTTCTGTAACTAATATTTCAATCCTTTCTCTTCCAAGTCCTTTAACATCTTGATCTATGTACAGAATGAATATCTTCCCTCCCACAACCCTCCTGTTTTAAAGTCAGAGACACATGATTTAGAATACCACAGAAGGAACTATTTCTTGTCCCTTTTCCAAACCCAAAAGAACACATTTTGTTTGAGAAAAAAGATCACTCCTCCCCGAGGAAGGACCCTATAGTACTGAAACAATATAAAGCATATATTCCACTTATTCTCCCTGCTTAGGAACATTGTGCCATTAAATAGGAGTGCACAAAAGAAAGATGGATATTTTCTAGGCTTGATAAATGTGGTATCTGAAGTCTTTGAGGACTCAAATGTTATCCCAGCCTATTGCTGAACGTTAAGATTTATACTGGGAAAGAAACAAACACAGAAACAGTTCCTGTTTGACTTCTTGTGACTCTGACTGCTGTTGTGGGAAATATTAAAATAAAAATCCATGTTATAGCCAACAAGGCCCTGGCAGACTGACTGGCCAAGCACTGGCTGGCATGGCTGGCCTACTCTCATCTCATGGAGACTCTGACTCAGAACTCCAAAATCTCTCCACCCAGCTTGCTAAGTCCCCACTGGTGGATTGTTACCACACCAACCCCAAGCTTCAAAATTCCCACGTCCTTTTAGGGTGCATTTCTGGCAAATCCATGCTTTGCTGCTGTACCTTTCTCCCTGGAACCCAGTCGAGCCACTTTGTGAAGGAAAACACCACACAAACTTAGTTCAGAATCAGTGGTAACTCAATTACTGGGTGTAACAACTAGAATCCCAATCTTGTAAGCCATATTAAATATAAATCCTCCGGTGGTAAATCCTGGCAGATTCGTCATCTAAACCGGGGATCACTAGTAGCTACATCTTGTCTTGCTGCTGTCCCCATCCAAATATCCCCTATCTCTCTCCCGTCTCTTCTCTTCTTCCTACCAACCTGGATGTTCCACTTACTTGCCCAGTGATTGATTCCTTTATTCATTAGAGGAAGGTTCACAAGTAGTCACCTGAGTATGTGACTCATTCCTAGGTCCAGACAACCCCTCCTGGGAAAGCAGAATTAACATTAAAATACAAACAGCACAAGGGCCATCCACAACAGACTGCTTCCACAGTTACATTCTGTAAATGCTCCTGGTTTCTTAACATTCAATTGGGATAGAGATCCTAGGCAATTGGCAGGATTCAAACATTAGCTGAATGTTATGACAGAGGCCACTATTATATGGAATGCTAAGTTAGAGGCCTTCTACCAGAATAATACCAAGCAGCTGGGTGAATTCTCAGAGAGCAACAGTTGAAGGTTTATTTCTCACAAACATGCTTTATAAAAATGCCACACATTTCTCAAGGGGTCTGGAAATAGCTTGTCTGTGTGCAAGAGACAGATGTTCTCATTTCTGTGGGTGAGGCCCTCATGCCATTTTCAGGACTTTAGCTTTGTTTTGCTATTTTCTCTTCTTAGAAGAAACAACTATATACAAAGGTATAACAACATGGAAACAGATTCTGGTGACTTTCTTTGGGGCAACATGTACAGTGATAGCTCTAATTCAACTGTGAAGCTTCTGCTTGCCATTTCTGATGTCCTGGGTTGTTTGTTTGTTTGTTTTCTTTGTTTTTTGTTTTCTTTTGTTTTTTTTTCAAACTCTTCATATTTCAGTGTACAGTTAAATGTTTGCATGTACCATAAAAAGAGGGGAAAGACAAAATCTATGTCTGAATCATGACCATTACTTCTATGACGTTTTTTCTTTGCTTTTGTTTTTGCAACCAAATAATATAATCAAATATATCTGTAAAGAAATATTTAAGTCAGGGATAATATTACCAGTTTTCCCATTGAGGAAATGAAGCTTGACTCATTTTTCTACTTTACATTATGCTCGACAGACTGTATGGTATATTTAAGTTAACTTTCTGTATTCACTCAAAATTCAAGATGTTTTTGATGAAATGTCTTTTAATGCACATTACTGAACATTGTTACTGCCCTAAATTGTGTTTATTTATTTATTTATTTATTTATTTATTTATTTATTTATTTATTCACTTTACATCCTGATTGGGTTCCCCCTTTACCTCCTCTCCTCAAAGTCACTTACAAATGCCTCTCCCTCCTCTCTCCTTCTTTTCACAGATGGGGCCTTTGGGTACCATGCCACTCTGGGACATGCAGTCACCATAGACTTAAGTGCATCCTCTCCCACTGAGGCCCAAATAGGTAGGCCAATTAAAAGAAAGGAAGCCAGTGACAGACTTTGTTCCTATTATTAGTGGATCCATATGAAGACCAAATTTCATATCTGCTCCAAATATGTAGGTACCCTAGTTCCCTGAATGCTCTTTGGTTGGTGGTTCAGACCCTATAATTTGCCATGGGCACAGGTTAGTTGACTCTGTAGGTATTCTTGTGGTGTTCTTGATCTCTCCAGCTTGGTTAGTTCTGTCCCCCACTCTTCCACAAGACATCCTGAATACTGCCTGATGTTTGACTGTGGGTCTTTGCATCTGTATCTATCCACTGCTGAATGAAGCCCTCAGTTAAGCTAGGCTCCTAGCTGCAAGCATAGCAGAGTATCATTAATAGTGTCAGGGAGAAGCTATCTTATGTGGGATGGGTTTCATCAAGATGGGCCAGTCATTGGCTGGTCGCTTTCTCTATCACTGCTCTGTGTTTATCCCTGAGCATCTTGAAGGAAGGGTAAATTTGGGTTGAAGGTTTTTTCTGTGTATGTTTGGGGGGTGATGATGTCCCCTCTCTCCACTGGAAGTTCCACTTGGCTATGTTGGCGTCCGCCAAAAGACCCTCACTCACAAAGACCACAGAGACTGACAGCACTGCAAAATGCAAGAGGTTTTTATTAATTAATCCAACGTGTTGGGGACACCCCTCAGCACGCAGGCAAGAGGAGAGATCCTGAACAAACAAAGAACACACTTTTTATACCTTGTCAGGGACAGATTTGGGCAACAGGGCTAGCTGGCTTATTCTCATTGGTGTAGCAAGTAACCCTTTCAGGCATTGGTTGGTTTGCATAGGGTGACTACCTTTGGCCTAGTGTCTCACTCTGCCTGCCCTTATGGTTTTTCTCTGAATGTAGTGTGAGGCAGGACAGGAGAATTTTTCCAAAAACTGTTATTTTTGTTATGGTTATTTTTCTGAGCACAGCTAATCTTGTTTTGGCAGCTGTAGACTTGGTCTGGTCATTTTGACCACTAAAACTATATAGCTTGGAAAGTCACTTCAGAAGGGAAAAGAGGCTGGGTGGTCTTGAATTTATTTTGGGTTCTACAGCTACAGGAGGCAGGAAGTAGCCATTTCACCTCCATATTCCCTGCTGGTAGGAGTCTCAGTTAGGGTCACACCTATAGACTGCTTGGAATTTCCACCATCACTTCCCAGGTCCCAGAGATACCCATTATTGATTGCCCACACCCCTTTTCCCCATACCTGATTTCCATTTCTGTTCCCCTCCTCACCCCCTCTACCACGAAGTTTCCTCCCTCCATCCACCTCTGATGATTATTTTTATTTCTCCTTTTGAGTGAGATTCACTTATCCTTCCTTGGGCCCTCCTTAATTCTTACTTTTCTTGGGTCTGTGGATTGTAGTATAGTTATCCTGTACTTTATGGCTAATGTCCACTTATAAGTGAGTACATAACATGTATGTCTTATTGGGTTTGGGTTACCTCACTCAAGATGATATTTTCTAGTCCCATCAATTTTCCTGCAAAATTCATGATGTCTTTGTTTTTAATAACTGAATAGTATTCCATTGTATAGATGTACCATATTTTCTTTATCCATTCTTCAGTTGTGGGACACCTATGTTGTTTTCAATTTCTGGCTATCACAAATAAAGCTGCTATGATCAGAGTTGAACAAGTGTCCTTATGGTACAGTGGGACATCTTTTGGGTATGTGACCAGAAGTGGTATAGCTTGGCCTTGGGGTAAAACTAGTCCCAATTTTCTGAGAACTTTCCAAATTGATTTCCAAAGTGGTTATACCAATTTGTACTCTCATCAGCAATGGAGTGCTCCCCTTGCTCCATGTCTTTGCCAGCATGTGCTGTCACTTGAATTTTTGATCTTAGCTATTCTGATGGGTACAAGATTAAATCTCAGAGTCATTTGATTTGTACTTCCCTGATGACTAAGGATATTGAACATTTAAGTGCTTTTGGGCCATTAGAAATCCTTCTTTTGAGAATTCTCTGCTTTGCTCTGTAGCCCATTTTTTAATTGGGTTATTAGGTTTGTTGGAGTCTAATTTCTTCAGTTATTCTTATATTTTGGATATTAGTCTTCTGTTGGGTGTTGGATTAATGAATATCCTTCCCCAATCTGTAGGCTGCTGTTTTGCCCTATTGATAATTTCCTTAGTCTTGCAAAAGCTTTTCAGTCGCATGAGATCCCATTTATCAATCGTTGATCTTAGTGCCTGAACTTTGTGTTCTATTCAAAAATTTGTCTCCTGTGCTAATGAGTTTGAGCAGTTCCCTACTTTGTCTTCTATTAGACTTAGTGTCTGGTTTTATGTTGAGGTGTTTGATCCACCGAGACTTGATTTTTGTGAAGGATGATAGATATAGGTCTATTTGTATTCTTCCTCATGAAGACATCCAGTTAGACCAGCACAATTGTTAAAGATGCTTTCTTTTTTCCATTGTAAGGCTTTGGCTTCTTTGTCAAATATCAAGTGTCCATATGTGTGTGGATATATTTCTGGGTCTAAAATTTGATTCCATTGATCAACCTGTCTATTTCTATATCAATGCCATATGGTTTTTATTACAATTGCTCTGAGATATAGCTGGAAATCAGAGATGGTGATACCTCTAAAGGTTTGTTGTTGTTGTTATTATTATTATTATTATTATCAGGATTGTTTTAGGTATACTGTTTTGTTTTTCATATGGAGTTGAGAATTGCTCTTTCAAGGTTTGTAAATGATTGCATTGGAATTTTGATAGAAATTTCATTGGTTCTGTACGTTATTTTTGGTAAGATGGCTGTTTTTACTATGTTAATCCTATCAATCCATGATTATGGGGGATCTTTCCATCTTCTGATATGGTCTTCAATTCCTTTCTTCAGAGACTTGAAATCTTGTTCTACAGGTCTTTCATTTGCTTGGTTAGAGTTACAACAAGATATTTTATATTATTTGTAGCTATTATAAATGGTATTATTTCCCTAATTTCTTTTTCATTATGTTTATTGTTTGTATAAAGGAGGAATACTGGTATTTTTGAGTTGGGATTTTTGTATCCAGCAACTTTGTTGAAGGTGACCATCAGATGTAGGTGTTTTACAGTTGAATTGTTGGAATATGTAAATACACACACACACACACACACACACACACACACACACATATATATATATACACACACACTTTCATTTATGAATAGCAATACTTGTACTTCTTCCTTTTCAATTTGTATCCCTTGATTTCCTTTAATTTTCTTATTTCTCTATCTAAGCTTTCAAGTACTATATTGAAGAGATATGGAGGGAGAGAGGAAGGGAGGGGGAGAGAGAGAGAGAGAGAGAGAGAGAGAGAGAGAGAGAGAGAGAGAGAGAGAGAGAGAGGGAGAGAGAGGGAGAGGGAGAGAGAGAGAGAGAATAGACAGCCTAGTCTTGTCCCCAGTTATAATGGGATTGCTTTAAGTGTCTCTCCGTTTAGTTTGATGTTGAATATTGGCTTGCCATGTATTGTCTTTATTGTGCTTAGGTATGAGCCTTTTATTCCTGAACTCTTCAAGACTTTTAAAATGAAGTGGTATTGGAACTTATCAAAGGATTTTTCAGGATCTAATGAGATCATGCGGTTTTTCTTTAAGTTTGGTTATATAGTGCATTACATTGATGGATTTACATTGATGGATTTTTGTATAGTGAAGAAACCTGCATTCCTAGGATGAAGCCTACTTAATCGTGGTGGATGATATCTTTGAAGAGTTCTTGGATTCAGTTTGGCAGTATTTTATTGAGTATTTTTTGCATCAATGTTCATAAGAGAAATTGGCCTAAAATTCTCTTTCTTCATTGAGTCTCTGTGTGGTTTAGGATTCATTTATAAGGATGGATTTAAGGTTTATTATGCTTAGGTTGTGTTAAGGTATCCAGAGCTTGCTGTAGTAGAAAAGCTTTGCTCTGAAGTTGCCATATTGACTTGGATCTTGTTGTATGTGTTCTTATGCTGGTCTTTAGCAATCTGGTTGTCCACGAATGTTCCTGGTGTGGCAGGTATCATGATAGTGGCCCTAATCTGGATGTTCTTTGTGGAGCAGACCTCCAGTGGAAATTCTTGAACTGATGTTCTTGGTGTAACATGCCTGGGTGTTCTTGTGCAGGGCCTCTGGTTGAGGCTGGAGGAGTGGTAGCTGAACAATGAAGCTAGAGAGACAGGACAGTAAACTGCTAGCTTCTGGTAGCTGAGCATGCCCTGGGAGACAGGCAGGTGAAGGAGTGAGGGGAATCTAATCTGGATATTCCATATTGTGTGCCTCTGGGAAGCCAATGCAGTGGTGGCCAGACAATGGAGCTCAGAAACTTGGGTTTTTATTTTTAGTGTGTGTGTTTGTGTGTGTATGCACATGCATGTATGTATTAGTCAGGGTTCTCTAGAGTCACAGAACTTATGGGTAGTCTCTATATAATAAAGGAATTTGTTGATGAATTACAGTCTGCAATCCAACTCCCAACAATGGTCAGCAGCAGCTGTGAATGGAAGTCCAAGGATCTAGCAGTTGCTCAGTCCCATAAGGCAAGCAAGCAAAGGAGAGAAAGAGTGTCAATCTTCCTTCTTCCAATGTCCTTATGTAGGTCTCCAGCAGAAGGTATAGCCCAGATTAAAGGTGTTTGTCATCATTCCTTTAATCCCAGATAACCTTGAATTTAGAGGTCTCCCTGCCTTAATCTTCTGGAATTCATAACCACTATGCCTCAAGATTTCCAGGCCAAGATCCAGATCAGTAAGATGTATCTCCCAGCCTCCAGATTAGGATCACTGCTGAGCCTTTCAATTCTGGATTGTAGTTCATTCCTGATATAGTCAAGTTGACAACCAGGAATAGCCACTACAGTGTGCATGCTCATGCACATGTGAGAGTGCACACACATAGCAGCAGCACATATGGGAATGCTTGCATGCACATGCAGGGCAGAGGTATTATGTATCAGATGTTGTTCATCCTGAATTTAGCCTGGGATTTTCTGATCAGGCTAGTCTGTCTGGCTAGTAAGCCTAGGGAATCATGCCTCTCTGCTTCATCAGAAAAGCGGTTACAAGGGTGTGCACACACTTTTTTTTTTCAAGTGTGTACACACAACACTTTGATGTAGCCTCTGGAATCAAACTCAAGTCCTCATGTTTGTGCAGCAAGCATTTTACCAACTAGAGCCTTTTCTTCATCCCTATTGTCTGCTTTTGAGACTTATGTTGAGGAGTTCAAACAGCAGTAACAACAACAAAGAGTTCAGAACTATATTTAAAAATCTTCATTTCAGTATGTGTCATCTGAAGGATGCATAGTCTTACCACCACTAAGCAAACATACCTTACTCACGTTTATTTTGTTCATCATATTCTCCACTGAGCTGAAAGAATGCCACAGAAAATGAGTTTTATGCTAGCCTCTAGGAATATTGAAATGACAGTGATATTCACACCCTGAATAAGAACATATCTATCACTGGCAAAATGATTTAATATTCCTAAAACTCAAGTAAATCTCATTAGCACTGTTTCCCTGCTTTCAGAATTCTTACTCATTTTCACTGCTTTGAAAAATTTCTGCATATGACATTGTAAGCTAAGTATAGAAGTGGTCTACATAAACTTGGTTTTTCTTCACTTCAACAGTATTTAATACATTGTGTAGTTATGGTAAGTTGTTAATATGTGTATGTGAATTAAAAAAATAATGAATCATACTGTAATATTTTCTGAGACATATGATTAAAGGACAAAGAATTTACATTAGAGAGATAAAGCCCATAGTGAGACTACCCAAGTGACCCATCCTTAACCGCACTCAGCCAATGGCTAGGCCATCAGTGTCTGGCAACTCTCTTTTCATGTAACTGTTTCTTTCAGCAATGACAAGCCATCCTTTGAAAAATGCTTCATGAATTCTTATGATTTTCAAAATCCTATCAAAGTAAGTACTGCAGAACAGAACAGGTCAACCTTGCTCATGTTTTGTTATCTTTGCAAGAATGTGTTAGACTGCATTTATTTCTGATGTCCTTTTACAATAAAGAAATGTGCTACATAGAGAATTAAATGACCCTTAGGGGAATAAACAAATAATACTAATTATCCAACTACAGCTATTTTAAATTCTAAAATGGTGATCTACTGGCCCACTCCCATGGTGTAAATAATTATTTCTATGCTACATTACAGTATAATCTATTTAGATGACATTTTGCTTTCTAGTTAATCTTAGAACATGCAACACTTATAAAGTGAGAGCAGAAAGTGATGACAGTGTGAGCAGCAGACTTTTTTGTTCATTTTGATTACCACTTGGCTGAAAATCACTGTGAGAAGTCACTGACTATCAGGTGAATTCCCCAGTTTTTATCATGTTAACCCAGGAAAACAGGGCTGGAGTCAGTAGGCAGAAGAGATAGTTTTGAAATTATCTCAATCTCGAATGTAACTATTTTAGTCATATGCTCTGACTTTTCAGAATGCAAATAACATGTAAATCACAATATAATTGCCATTTACTTGATCCATAGTGTGCCAAGCACTGTTTAGTCTTTTTCAAAGCCAGACCATGCATAGGATCTCACTTGTTGTATTGAGAGCTCTCTCCCTACACCTATATCTGCATATCACATGCTGTTATATTCGATGTGATTCTTAGTAGCTACCAGCATGCAACTAACTCAAGATCTGTCTTCATCAAAGACTTAGGCATGTTTATTAAAACAATTTTATTAACTGGAGATGATTGTATAAAGCAAACTAACCTCAGTTTACATATTTTCTCATATTAAAATATTTGTCATTCTAAACAAGATTTATTATTTTATTATTTATATTATGAGTGTTTTGCCTGCATTTGTGTCTATGTTTGTAGTGTTTTCAGTGGCCAAAAGTCAATGGCTCTCCTGGAACTTGGAACCAGAGTTATAAAACATAATAATTATGAGGGCTGACATGATACTCTAAGAGGGAAGTCCCACAGCAGAGAGTTGTTTGTATAAATGTGTTGGTTTGAGTGAGATATCCCCATAAGTTGGGTGCATTTGTAATCAGTGTTATTTCTACCCCACCTGGGCACAGCCCTGCACACATGTGAACATTCATATAGAAACTTAGGTACATATATACATGAAAAGGGAAAGAGAAAAGCAAGCATGTATAAAACCACCTAGCTTCAGGTTCCTAATGAATGAATACATAATACTGAAAGAAACCCAAGATGGACATCTTCTGATTCCCAGATAAAAGCTACTCCCCCATGGAGTTAATAACTGACATGACACATTGAAGGGACTATGATTCTTTTGTTGTTAGAGTTAGATTCTATGATGTGAGTCATCTATGACCGTTCGATCAATGACTCTTTGCCCTTTATTTGAATGTTCTGAGCTGTCATTCTTCATGCTGCCCAGAATTCCTGTATGAAAATGCAATCTGCTGCATGTCCTGATGTAGCGCCCCAGGCAGGCACAAAGGTTTAGAATTTTGCTGACATCTTATGTTTTGTTCTCTTGTAGCACCTCTACACCATTTACAAATACACTTTCACACTCATACAAACACACACATATGATCTACCACAATAACATTTTTCAAACACCTCCTAGATATGTGTTTGCTTTCTGAGAAGGGACATATCTCTCAAAATGCATGTTCATGCTAAGATGGGCAAACTGGTAGTTTACCTTTACCAGAGCTATAGCAGAGTGATACCAATCACCCTAGATACTGCATGTCATGCTGGGAATGCTGCTGGGGAATCTTGCTGTTAAGGTAGCCACCTCCCATAACAACATGGCTTTCTGAGATTGGCACAAAATGGACAACTCCCTTTCCAGTAGGGGCTTCCCTGTCTCTGCCTGTTTTTGTCTGGAGAGTGTGTCTGAACACAGGTGGCTGGCCTTGTCTGAAAAGTGACCTTGTACAGAGTCTCTGCAAGACTGCATAACTTAGCACATATGTCTCCTTCTGGCTTCCCACATGCATGATAATCAGGTACTGTATTATAACCAACCAGCTCTTCCCACTCACTTGATGCTATGACCAATTTATCCCTTTTCACCTGTACTCCTTAAAAAGCCCTTAGATACCCTATCCCAGAAATTATAAAGTAGACCCCTTGAGCAGCACCAGTCTCCAGAGGTCATTGTGTCCACACATACAGTTGTCTGAACCATGACTCCATACACCCTCCCAACCCCACCCCAACCCTATCAACCTCCTCCATACACTCTGTTCCCTTTCTGTCCTCAGGCTGATGGCCAATAGGTTCTGAGTAAAAACCAGGGGGAAAGGGACAGAGTGTGGCAGGTCCAGCTGTCAGTCTGAGCAGGTCAGTGTCCAGAGTCCATGTTTTATTTTTGTTGTAAAGCTTGTGAGGCTTGTAGATATTTTAAGTGTGTTTTTACACAGTATACAATACAGTGGTCTATTAGAGGTCATAATAGTTTTCTAACCCGAATGGTCCTGGACTCTGCTATCTTTTGCCCATTTTCTTTAGCCCTGCTTAGACCTCTGTGGATGTACTCTTTATGAAGCTCTTCAATGAAGAACTCTTCTATGGAAAATTGAAAACGGTATGTCCTTCACACACTGATTTTAGGCATGCCCCAACACAAATGTGTCTTCCTCTTAGAAGTCTCAAAGTTAGACATGACAGCAGATATAGTTCATCTACATTCACGGATACCAAATTGATTTTAATCTTTTTTAAGGTGTGTAAATTATCAAAGGTTTGAGACATCAGAGTCAACTCTCTTATATAAAAAGGGAGGGGGGAAAAGCATAAAAAGAAAGTACTTCAAAGAAACAAAGCAACACATTAATCCAAATTAAATTCTCCCAATTAAAACCATTACTACTTTCATTAATTCTCTAATATTAGTGAGAACATGTTGCTACTATTTGGAACTTCTTCTGCTACATGAAAACAGACAAATAAGATATAAGTTAAGAATCTGAAAATGAGGATGCAATTTAGTTCACTGATAAAGCATGCTCAAAGCCCTACAGATCCACATAGAGCAACATTAACAACAAAACACAAAACAAAGAACCTTTGAACCAGGCAAGTACCTGCAGGCCCATCTAATTGGAAGACTGGGGCAGGAGGATTGCTTGTGTGTGTGTGTGTGTGTGGTGGTGGTGGTGGTGGGGATGGTGGTGCTTTGAGGTTAGCCTGGGAAGCATAAAGAAATGCTATCTTTAGGTAAAAACCAGGAAGATGGATTATAAAAAGATAACAAGGAAGAAAGGAGGGAAAAGGAAGGAAAGTGAGAAAGAGGGATGAAGGCATGGAGAGAGGGAGTAAAGTAATTTGGGACATAAAGTTAGAATAACTTCTAAAAACATAATAAAAACATGTGGAGGGAAAATAATATCACTTGGGGTGGAAGGGATGTGTAGAAGATGAATATAGAAAGTTCTATAGCTCTGTAAGCTTTAGAACAAAAAGAAATGGAAGAAAGCAAATAGTGAGGGACAAACACAATGCAGTATTTTAGGACTAAGGTGTTTAGGATGACCAGACAGACATAGAGACCTACAGCTAGACAGAGAGACCAACAGCTAGACAGAAAGACCCATTGCTGGACACCGAGACCCATGGCCAGAAACAGAGACCCATTGCTGGACACAGAGACCTGTGGCCAGACACAGAGACCCATGTCCAGACACAGAGACCCAATTAAGTGCTGTTATCAAACAACAATGCATACCAAGAAAGTTCAGAACAAAACTTCAGAGCATGTGCATAAGGAAAACTTGAGCACACAGGTAAGTATGAGTATTTGAAGTGGTTATATACAAAAGGCTAGCATTGGATAAACATTAGTTATATCAAAATAATCTACAAGTCTACCATATGTCAGTCAGTCTATGTATCTCTTATCTATCATAATGATCTTTCTTGGCATCTAGCATTTATCTATATGAATTATTGGAAACTTTATATTCAAACTGCCAATGATGAGTTAGGTCAGAGGATCTGCTTAGATTTGCCTTCTATGCAATCTTTCTTAAGTTTTTAATACAGGATATGTTGCATCATACCAGGAGAGAGGAAAATATAGTATTAGAGAAATAATGTCTCCGTTGAAGGAGATTCACAAAATGCTGTGATGAAAACTGTACTGTATGCTTTGATAGCAGCTAATTTGTTATGATGTTGTTGTAGAATTGAACAGATTCTGTCATGCTGAACTCTGAGACAAAAGTGGGCCTGACAGAATACTTGTGATTATGAATGATAACTTAGAGATAAGGTAGCTAAAGCAGGCAATAACATGGAGACTAAGCCCCAAGGTTTTTATACATTGATTTTGTATATGTGTATGTGTGTGTGTGTGTTAGAAAGCATGCACATGTGCACTCATTTTGTGGTCTGCATTGGGAAGTATGAGCACAGCCTGTAAGGAATCAGTTTTTCCAACCCCCTTGTTGGGTATGGAATCAGTCACAATCATCAGGTCACCTGGTTTGGCAGTAAGGTCATTTACCCAATGAGCCAACTCATTGGCTGTAAGCAAAAAGTTTTGATCCACAATTTAGTGAACAACAACAAAAAATCTGTAAGAGAAGTAATGTCTTGCTAATTTTTCTATGTTGCCAAAAATATTTACTGAATCATACTTACATGGAGTTACCTAGATTTAGCTTTTAAATATATTCAAAAATAGGAAGGAGAGCAGAGAGGTGTAAGAGTTAGATACATAAATCCCACAAATGGAAATAAGGAGATCATGTCTGATAAACCCAGCTAGAGAAGAATTAATGTATGCATAGAGGATACTGTCCTCCCCTCCCCCACATTCAAGGAAAGAATCAGTGTGTGACTATCCAGTGCCAAAAATACACCTCCAAGTTCAATAGCATCTGCTCTGAGCATGTACATGTTTCAAGTAATAGAATATGGCAGATTGTTTTAAAAGATAACATACCTTTTCTTTTTTCCATCTGACAACATCAGTACATGGTCATATTCTACAAGTGGTGGAATGTTAATTGCAGGTCTGGCATTTTTAAAAGTTAATTAAATATTTTATTTATTTGCATCCCAAATGTTGCCCCCTTTCTGGTCTCCCCTCATGGAGTTTTCCTCTCCCTTCCCCTTTGCCTCATAGAGGGTACCCTACCTGGGCATCTCTACAGGACTAGACACATCCTCTCCCACTGAGGCCAGCAGGTCTGGCATTTTTGATGCAAACATAAATAACAACTCTTCATTCCTTCTTGTGTTGAGTCTCTCAGAGCCTAGTCTAGTAGTGTTTCAGCACATTGTGAAAAATATGGAAGAGACTAGCATCAGGAAGGGCATTGGAAACTATGGAAAGTGTTGTCTTTGGATAGTATGCAACAAAAAAGGTTATGAAACAGAAAGGTAGGGGCTAGTATTTTCAATTAAAAAAAAAACCTCAGTAAGTAGAATGCAACTTTGCTATTTTTATATTTTTAAATATGTTGAATATCTGTAATTTTATGATACAATGTGATACATTTTTAAAAAGAGGACAGGTATGTAAACTGGTGGGGATAAACATTTGCAAATGTGTCAGTTAAAAAGGAACACTGCTGCCTTTCCCCTCGACTCGAGCCCCGGGCTACCTTGCCAGCAGAGTCTTGCCCAACACCCGCAAGGGCCCACACGGGACTCCCCACGGGATCCTAAGACCTCTGGTGAGTGGAACATAGCGCCTGCCCCAATCCAATAGCGCAGAACCTGAGACTGCGGTACATAGGGAAGCAGGCTACCCGGGCTTGATCTGGGGCACAAACACCTTCCGCTCCACTCGAGCCCCAGGCTACCTTGCCAGCTGAGTCGCCTGACACCTGCAAGGGCCCACACAGGATTCCACACGAGATCCTAAGACCTCTAGTGAGTGGAACACAACTTCTGCCAGGAGTCTGGTTCGAACACCAGATATCTGGGTACCTGCCCTGCAAGAAGAGAGCTTGTCTGCAGAGAATACTCTGCCCACTGAAACTAAGGAGAGTGCTACCCTCCAGGTCTGCTTATAGAGGCTAACAGAGTCACCTGAAGAACAAGCTCTTAACAGTGACAACTAAAACAGCTAGCTTCAGAGATTACCAGATGGCGAAAGGCAAACGTAAGAATCCTACTAACATAAATCAAGACCACTCACCATCATCAGAACGCAGCACTCCCACCCCACCTAGTCCTGGGCACCCCAACACAACCGAAAATCTAGACCCAGATTTAAAAACATTTCTCATGATGATGATAGAGGACATCAAGAAGGACTTTCATAAGTCACTTAAAGAATTACAGGAGAGCACTGCTAAAGAGTTACAGGCCCTTAAAGAAAAGCAGGAAAACACAGCCAAACAGGTAGAAATCATTAAAGAAAAACAGGAAAACACATCCAAACAGGTGATGGAAATGAACAAAACCATACTAGAACTAAAAAGGGAAGTAGACACAATAAAGAAAACCCAAAGCGAGGCAACGCTGGAGATAGAAACCCTAGGAAAGAGATCTGGAACCATAGATGCCAGCATCAGCAACAGAATACAAGAAATGGAAGAGAGAATCTCAGGTGCAGAAGATTCCATAGAGAACATCGACACAACAGTCAAAGAAAATACAAAATGCAAAAGGATCCTAACTCAAAACATCCAGGTAATCCAGGACACATGAGAAGACCAAACCTACGGATAATAGGAATTAATGAGAATGAAGATTTTCAACTTAAAGGGCCAGCTAATATCTTCAACAAAATAATAGAAGAAAACTTCCCAAACATAAAAAAAGAGATGCCCATGATCATACAAGAAGCCTACAGAACTCCAAATAGACTGGACCAGAAAAGAAATTCCTCCAGACACATAATAATCAGAACAACAAATGCACTAAATAAAGATAGAATATTAAAAGCAGTAAGGGAGAAAGGTCAAGTAACATATAAAGGAAGGCCTATCAGAATTACACCAGACTTTTCACCAGAGACTATGAAAGCCAGAAGAGCCTGGACAGATGTTATACAGACACTAAGAGAACACAAATGCCAGCCC
Source organism: Mus musculus (assembly GCF_000001635.26). Taxonomy (NCBI): domain Eukaryota; kingdom Metazoa; phylum Chordata; class Mammalia; order Rodentia; family Muridae; genus Mus; species Mus musculus. Next base: position 25,160,898 of record NC_000070.6, read on the forward strand.
AGGCTACTATACCCGGCCAAACTCTCAATTACCATAGATGGAGAAACCAAAGTATTCCACGACAAAAACAAATTCACACAATATCTTTCCACGAATCCAGCCCTTCAAAGGATAATAACAGAAAAGAAGCAATACAAGGATGGAAATCACGCCCTAGAACAACCAAGAAAGTAATCATTCAACAAACCAAAAAGAAGACAGCCACAAGAACAGAATGCCAACTCTAACAACAAAAATAAAAGGAAGCAACAATTACTTTTCCTTAATATCTCTTAATATCAATGGACTCAATTCCCCAATAAAAAGACATAGACTAACAGACTGGCTACACAAACAGGACCCAACATTCTGCTGCTTACAGGAAACCCATCTCAGGGAAAAAGACAGACACTACCTCAGAGTGAAAGGCTGGAAAACAATTTTCCAAGCAAATGGACTGAAGAAACAAGCTGGAGTAGCCATTTTAGTATCGGATAAAATCGACTTCCAACCCAAAGTTATCAAAAAAGACAAGGAGGGACACTTCATACTCATCAAAGATAAAATCCTCCAAGAGGAACTCTCAATTCTGAATATCTACGCACCAAACGCAAGGGCAGCCACATTCATTAGAGACACTTTACTAAAGCTCAAAGCATACATTGCACCTCACACAATAATAATGGGAGACTTCAACACACCACTTTCTTCAAAGGACAGATCGTGGAAACAGAAACTAAACAGGGACACAGTGAAACTAACAGAAGTTATGAAACAAATGGACCTGACAGATATCTACAGAAAATTTTATCCTAAAACAAAAGGATATACCTTCTTCTCAGCACCTCACGGGACCTTCTCCAAAATTGACCATATAATTGGTCACAAACAGGCCTCAATGGATACAAAAATATTGAAATTGTCCCATGTATCCTATCAGACCACCATGGCCTAAGACTGATCTTCAATAACAACATAAATAATGGAAAGCCAACATTCACGTGGAAACTGAATAACACTCTTCTCAATGATACCTTGGTCAAGGAAGGAATAAAGAAAGAAATTAAAGACTTTTTAGAGTTTAATGAAAATGAAGCCACAACGTACCCAAACCTATGGGACACAATGAAAGCATTTCTAAGAGGGAAACTCATAGCTCTGAGTGCCTCCAAGAAGAAACTAGAGAGAGCACATACTAGCAGCTTGACAACACATCTAAAAGCCCTAGAAAAAAAGGAAGCAAATTCACCCAAGAGGAGTAGACGGCAGGAAATAATCAAACTCAGGGGTGAAATCAACCAAGTGGAAACAAGAAGAACTATTCAAAGAATTAACCAAACGAGGAGTTGGTTCTTTGAGAAAATCAACAAGATAGATAAACCCTTAGCTAGACTCACTAAAGGGCACAGGGACAAAATCCTAATTAACAAAATCAGAAATGAAAAGGGAGACATAACAACAGATCCTGAAGAAATCCAAAACACCATCAGATCCTTCTACAAAAGGCTATACTCAACAAAACTGGAAAACCTGGACGAAATGGACAAATTTCTGGACAGATACCAGGTACCAAAGTTGAATCAGGATCAAGTTGACCATCTAAACAGTCCCATATCACCTAAAGAAATAGAAGCAGTTATTAATAGTCTCCCAACCAAAAAAAGCCCAGGACCAGATGGGTTTAGTGCAGAGTTCTATCAGTCCTTCAAAGATGATCTAATTCCAGTTCTGCACAAACTATTTCACAAGATAGAAGTAGAAGGTACTCTACCCAACTCATTTTATGAAGCCACTATTACTCTGATACCTAAACCACAGAAAGACCCAACAAAGATAGAGAACTTCAGACCAATTTCTCTTATGAATATCGATGCAAAAATCCTCAATAAAATTCTCGCTAACCGAATCCAAGAACACATTAAAGCAATCATCCATCCTGACCAAGTAGGTTTTATTCCAGGGATGCAGGGATGGTTTAATATACGAAAATCCATCAATGTAATCCATTATATAAACAAACTCAAAGACAAAAACCACATGATCATCTCGTTAGATGCAAAAAAGCATTTGACAAGATCCAACACCCATTCATGATAAAAGTGTTGGAAAGATCAGGAATTCAAGGCCCATACCTAAACATGATAAAAGCAATCTACAGCAAACCAGTAGCCAACATCAAAGTAAATGGAAAGAAGCTGGAAGCAATCCCACTAAAATCAGGGACTAGACAAGGCTGCCCACTTTCTCCCTACCTTTTCAACATAGTACTTGAAGTATTAGCCAGAGCAATTCGACAACAAAAGGAGATCAAGGGGATACAAATTGGAAAAGAGGAAGTCAAAATATCACTTTTTGCAGATGATATGATAGTATATATAAGTGACCCTAAAAATTCTACCAGAGAACTCCTAAACCTGATAAACAGCTTCGGTGAAGCAGCTGGATATAAAATAAACTCAAACAAGTCAATGGCCTTTCTCTATACAAAGAATAAACAGGCTGAGAAAGAAATTAGGGAAACAACACCCTTCTCAATAGTCATAAATAATATAAAATATCTTGGCGTGACTCTAACTAAGGAAGTGAAAGATCTGTATGATAAAAACTTCAAATCTCTGAAGAAAGAAATTAAAGAAGATCTCAGAAGATGGAAAGATCTCCCATGCTCATGGATTGGCAGGATCAACATTGTAAAAATGGCTATCTTGCCAAAAGCAATCTACAGATTCAATGCAATCCCCATCAAAATTCCAACTCAATTCTTCAACGAATTGGAAGGAGCAATTTGCAAATTTGTCTGGAATAACAAAAAACCTAGGATAGCAAAACGTCTTCTCAAGGATAAAAGAACTTCTGGCGGAATCACCATGCCAGACCTAAAGCTTTACTACAGAGCAATTGTGATAAAAACTGCATGGTACTGGTATAGAGACAGACAAGTAGACCAATGGAATAGAATTGAAGACCCAGAAATGAACCCACACACCTATGGTCACTTGATCTTCGACAAGGGAGCTAAAACCATCCAGTGGAAGAAAGACAGCATTTTCAACAATTGGTGCTGGCACAACTGGTTGTTATCATGTAGAAGAATGCGAATCGATCCATACTTATCTCCTTGTACTAAGGTCAAATCTAAGTGGATCAAGGAGCTTCACATAAAACCAGAGACACTGAAACTTATAGAGGAGAAAGTGGGGAAAAGCCTTGAAGATATGGGCACAGGGGAAAAATTCCTGAACAGAACAGCAATGGCTTGTGCTGTAAGATCGAGAATTGACAAATGGGACCTCATGAAACTCCAAAGTTTCTGCAAGGCAAAAGACACCGTCAATAAGACAAAAAGACCACCAACAGATTGGGAAAGGATCTTTACCTACCCTAAATCAGATAGGGGACTAATATCCAACATATATAAAGAACTCAAGAAGGTGGACTTCAGAAAATCAAATAACCCCATTAAAAAATGGGGCTCAGAACTGAACAAAGAATTCTCACCTGAGGAATACCGAATGGCAGAGAAACACCTGAAAAAGTGTTCAACATCCTTAATCATCAGGGAAATGCAAATCAAAACAACCCTGAGATTCCACCTCACACCAGTCAGAATGGCTAAGATCAAAAATTCAGGTGACAGCAGATGCTGGCGTGGATGTGGAGAAAGAGGAACACTCCTCCATTGTTGGTGGGAGTGCAGGCTTGTACAACCACTCTGGAAATCAGTCTGGCGGTTCCTCAGAAAATTGGACATAGTACTACTGGAGGATCCAGCAATACCTCTCCTGGGCATATATCCAGAAGATGCCCCAACTGTTAAGAAGGACACATGCTCCACTATGTTCTTAGCAGCCTTATTTATAATAGCCAGAAGCTGGAAAGTACCTAGATGCCCCTCAACAGAGGAATGGATACAGAAAATGTGGTACATCTACACAATGGAGTACTACTCAGCTATTAAAAAGAATGAATTTATGAAATTCCTAGCCAAATGGATGGACCTGGAGGGCATCATCCTGAGTGAGGTAACACATTCACAAAGAAACTCACACAATATGTACTCACTGATAAGTGGATATTAGCCCCAAACCTAGGATACCCAAGATATAAGATATAATTTGCTAAACACATGAAACTCAAGAAGAATGAAGACTGAAGTGTGGACACTATCCCCCTCCTTAGATTTGGGAACAAATCACCCATGGAAGGAGTTACAGAGACAAAGTTTGGAGCTGAGATGAAAGGATGGACCATGTAGAGACTGCCATATCCAGGGATCCACCCCATAATCAGCATCCAAACGCTGACACCATTGCATACACTAGCAAGATTTTATTGAAAGGACCCAGATGTAGCTGTCTCTTGTGAGACTATGCCGGGGCCTAGCAAACACAGAAGTGGATGCTCACAGTCAGCTAATGGATGGATCATAGGGCTCCCAATGGAGGAGCTAGAGAAAGTAGCCAAGGAGCTAAAGGGATCTGCAACCCTATAGGTGGAACAACATTATGAACTAACCAGTACCCCGGAGCTCTTGACTCTAGCTGCATATATATCAAAAGATGGCCTAGTCGGCCATCACTGGAAAGAGAGGCCCATTGGACTTGCAAACTTTATATGCCCCAGTACAGGGGAACACCAGGGCCAAAAAGGGGGAGTGGGTGGGCGGGGGAGTGGGGGTGGGTGGATATGGGGGACTTTTGGTATAGCATTGGAAATGTAAATGAGCTAAATACCTAATAAAAAATGGAAAAAAAAAGAATAAAAAAAAAAAAAGGGACACTGCTGAGTAGATAGGAGTCTAACTTTTAAAGACCTTATGTTTTGCTCCAAGGGTTTGTGACTTAAAGTGATCTGACTGCTGTTTTGGAGAAAAGTCTCATAGTAAAACTAAAAGTACTAAAAGTACTAGAAGGCTTAGAAATTTAAGTTTGTTTGTAATTAATTAGTAATATTTTAAAAAGAGAAGCCTTTAGGGTGAAAACAAGTGATAGGTAATAATGGGCAAATCAAAAGTATTGCAGGCAAGGCTAAGGTAAAAACCAAAGGTCTGCAAGGTATAAAGAAGCAGAAGGGTAGAGTAGGCACTGGAAAGGAAGTAGTAAGTGTGGTGTTTCTGGGGACCTTCACTTCACATGTGGATATGGCATGTTCTTTGGTCATGCTGTGCTTCCCAATTGTTATCTGGAAAGTGGGGATGGCAAATCATCTTAAGTACTTGTTGAGCTTTAAACATGAGAGCACAGACAAAAACTCAATAACAGCCTGGTGTGGAATTAGTGAAGTGCTGCAGAAACTTAGTGAGTGTTACACTGAAGAAGTGAGAAATGGTTGCCAGTAATACTCCAAAAAAGGTCAGCATCCCTATAAAAGAGTGCAGGAGGAGGGATAATCTGGGTACTGTGGAGACGTAAACTCTGAATGTTGAGACGTAAACTCTGAATGTTGAGCTAGAGGCGCTGAACATCCAAGAAGGTTTGCCTGATACTGAAACATTGTAGGGTAGAGGCTGAACTACAATAGTCATTGATATGCATGTAGATTACATGGTGATAGCAATGAATGTGTTCCTTGTCTTAGAAGGGTATGTAGATGTATAAAGAGAGAAAAATACAGCAGGAATAGAAATGTTAAAAGAACAGAAGACCAGGGGAAGTTAAGTATGAGAAATTAGATATGGAAAAATTGTTGGTAAACATTGGTAAGCAACACCTTTTTTTCTTTATTTCTTTGTATGTTTATGTGCCTTAAACGCAGTAAAGATTCCTCATACAAGGCATACACACATGCAAAATAAACAAAACAAACAAAACCAACAAGAAAATCCAACAACAACAAAAAAACCCAACCCAACCCAATCAACAACAACAACAAAAATTCCCAAACCAAAACTAACAACAAAAACAACAAACCCAAAAACAAACAACCAAATAAAAAATGGGTGAAATGCATGGAGGAGAAACTTATAGTCAATAATATGCATCAGCATCTCATTAGGAGAAGAAATCAAAGCACTCCCCCCTCTGAGCCTCTGAGTAGTTTAACCAGAATAAGCCTGAGGTTCAATCTTTACTTTCCTCTCTGTAGCTTATGATTTTTGTGATAAATGCAATTTGGAGCATGGTTATGTCCATATTGTGAGGTCCTCACAGACCACCAGAGACCACTAGAAGTCCAACTCAAATGCAAAAACGGAGTCTTTCTTCAAGCTGGGGCTAGGATGCTCTAACCTCTCCAGCACAGTGCGGGGTGTGGAATGTCCTGAGCAGGTACAAGCCTTGACTATTTATCACGGTAGCAGGATGAGACACTTTCCAACTTGGCAGATACATGATTGGTTGACATTTGCTTGGTGTACTTCTATTGGCTAGTAATGATTTCAGCTTGGTATGAACAATAGTTGCTAGCTTAATCACTCTACTTTAGACATTAGATACTTTTCCCTTAAGAACTGATTGGTGGTTGTTAGGAGTGGAGTGGCTATTTGCCCAGGGGAATTGTGATTGTTACCAGGGAGACATGGCTCCTAGAACAAGTTGGGGTTTTTCCAGTTGCTAAGTTCATTTAGAAGGCAAGTTAATCATAAAATGTAGTTTGAAAACAAAATGGAGTTTGTAATGTTTTTTTAATTAGATATTTTCTTTATTTACATTTCAAATGTTATCCCCTTTCCTGGTTTCCCCTCCAAAAACCCCCTATTCACTACACCCTCCCCCAGCTCACTGACCTACCTACTCCTGCTTCCTGGTCCTGGCATTCCTGCACACTTAGACATTAAGACTACACAGAACCAAGGAACTCTTCTCCCATTGATGACCAACAAGGTCATCCTCTGCTACATATGCTGTTGGAGCCATGAGTCCTTCTATGTGTACTCTTTTGTTGGTAGTTTAATCCCTGGGAGCTCTGGGGCTACTGATTGGTTCATATTGTTGTTCCTCCTATGGGGCTTCAAATCCCTTCAACTCCTTCAGTCCTTTCTCTAGTTCTTCTATTGGGGACTCTGTGCTCACTCTGTCAATCAGTCTGGTGGTTCCTCAGAAAATTGGACATAGTGCTACTTGAAGACCCAGCTATACTACTCCTAGGCATATACCCAGAAGATGTTCCAACATATAACAAGGACACATGCTCCACTATATTCATAGCAGCTTTATTTATAATAGCCAGAAGCAGGAAAGAACCCAGATGTCCTTCAAGAAAGGAATGGATACAGAAAATGTAGTACATTTACACAATGGAGTACTACTCAGCTATTAAAAACAATGACTTCCTAACATTCTTAGGCAAATGGATGGAACCTGAAAATATCATCCTGAGTGAGTTAACCCAATCACAAAAGAACACACATGGTATGCACTCACTGATAAGTGAATATTAGCCCCAAAGCTTGGAATCCCAAGATACAATTCACAGACCACATGAAGCTCAGGGAAGAAGGAAGACCAAAGTGTGGATACTTTGGTCCTTCCTAGTAGGGGGAGCAAAATACCCATGGGAGGAGATACAGAGACAAATTGTGAAGCAGAAACTGAAGGAAAGGCCATCCAGGGACTGCCCCACCTGGGGATCCATCCCATATACAGTCACCAAACCCAGACATTATTGTGGATGCCAACAAGTGCTTGCTGACAGGAGTCTGATATAGCTGTCTGCTGAGTGGCTCTGCCAGTGCCTGACAAATACAGAGGTGGATGCTCTCAGCCAATCATTGGACTGAGCACAGGGTCCCCAATGGAGAAGCTAGAGAAAGGACTGAAGGAGCTGAAGGGGTTTGCAGCCCCATAGGAGGAACATCAGTATGAACCAACCAGTACCCCCAGAGCTTCCAGGGACTAAACCACCAAACAAAGAGTGCACATGGAGGGATTCGTGGCTCTAGCTGCATATGTAGCAGAGGATGACCTTGTCAGTCATCAATGGGAAAAGAGGCTATTGGTCCTGTGGAGGCTCAATGACCCAGTGTAGGGAAATGTCAGGACCAGGAAGCAGGAGTGGGTGGGTTGGTGAGAGGGGTGGGATGGGATGGGGAATAGGGGGTTTCTGGGGGGGGGTGAACCAGGAAAGGGGATAAAATTTGAAATGTAAATAAAGAAAAATATCTAAAAAAATAAAAAAGAAAGATAAGTAGGTTAAATAAACAGGCTGAGCACAGAATAGGCTACTAATCTCAAGTCTATATAGTCCTAAAAGTTCTAGTCTCTTGGAATATAAGAGATATTTCAAAATAATATTTTCCACATGTATGTGTCACTTGTCTGTCACAAGTGTGTGCACGTATATGGAGGGTAGAGGTTAATGTTGAGTTTCTTCCTCAATTGATCCATACCTTAATTTTAGACAGGTGTAGATTTTTATTGATCCCAGAACTCACAAGTTTGGCTAGATTGACTGGACAGCAGTCACAGGATCTTCTTATCTCTTCTTCCCCAGTGCAAAGATTGCATGCATGCAGAGTCATATCTGACTTTTCACATGGCTGCTGCAGATCTAATCTCAGGGTCCTTAAGCTTGCACAACAAGTAATTTACTGACTTAGCCATCTCCCTAAGCTAATGTGGAAAATCATTAAGAGTCCAGACTCTTTCTTCATGCTCAGACATGACAAGGGTGTAGCATGTCCTGCATGTTCCCTGGTTTTAGCAGCTAATGGGACAACAGCAATCTTGGTATCTCAGGAAGTCATAAGCGAGGGAGTGTAGATGATGTCAAACATGAGGGAAGCAGTCTGAACTGCCACTGGGCATGGAAGACTTTTGAGAATCATGTTTGGGTGTGACGATACTGAGTAAGATTTGAGAATGCAAATAAATAAGACTCTTGAAAGAAAGAAAAAAATAGAAGAAAGGTCATATGTAAGAGAACAAGGTTTCTGAGGATTTCTTCTTCTCTGGTTTTCCATTATTATCCTCTCAGCTAAGCAGACTGTGAATCCATTGCATTGATTCATGTAAGGTGTGTTTTAAAAACTTCATTGGAAAGTGATCAGCTCTGTTGAGTGTCCTTTCCTCATATGATTTCTTAAAAGCAATAACATAATATGCACAGAAACAGAACACAGAAAGAAATCAATCTGCAATGACATCTCATATCTAGAGATGTCTCCTCTGCTAGCAATATAAATAGCTCTTCTTTTGTGCCACATCTAGGAAGAACAGAAAATATGCCTCATACAGAGAAATCAGTTTTCTATTTTCAATTTTCAAAACAGGTAATTGAGTGATTTCATCTGCCTAGAAATTGTTTGTGTGTGTGTGCATGCATACGAGTGTGTGTGTGTGTTTGTGCGTGCATGTGCATGTGTGTTTGCTTAACAAATCCCAGAGACTAAAAAAGTATGAAATACATATATGGAGATACCCCGTTTTTTTTTTTTGGTTTTTGGTTTTTGGTTTTTGGAGATGGGGTTTCTCTGTGTAGCTCTGGCTGTCCTGGAACTCACTCTGTAGACCAGGCTGGCCTCGAACTCAGAAATCCACCAGCCTCTGCCGCCCAAGTGCTGGGATTAAAGGCATGGCCACCACACCCGGCTAGAGATACCTTTTTAACCTTCAGTAAAATTAGTTACAAATAACCGAATAAAAGAGAGTATGACAATGGCATTTCTTGTGATAGCAAGATATAAATTCACTTAGCTACTGGAACATGGCTCCTATGTTGTTGTCTTTATTCCCATAGGTCTATTTTGAACCTACTATAAATAGAAGCAGCATAACAGTAAACCAATATGTCTTTTCTACACCCATATCTATTTTGTCCAGCAAATAATCTATCATTAAAGTTGAGTATACAAATGATATGATAGGAGGCAGAGGTAGGAGGATTATAACAAGTTAAAGGCCAGCCTGTTCCATGTATCAAGTCTCAGGCAAGTCAAGGGTACACAGTGAAATTATATCTCAAAAAAAACAAAACAAAACAACATAAAGCAAACTAACAAAAACCCAAACAGCAAAAACCTCCAAAAAGAATGATGAGATTTTAAAAATTATCCTGACTACATTTTTGGTGCATATGTTGTTTGAATTGCGAGGTAAAACTTAATTTCATATATCACCATGAAAGCATTCAAGAAAAGCTAATAGGAAATGTCCCTGCAATTGCAAGTACACATCTTTCCAGGCAAAAAATGCTGTGTATGATCTGTTCTCACTGCAGCGGTTCTAAATATGACCCAGACAGTAGAGACGAGAGCAAATCATTTAATATATTAAATAATTACAGTTTGCTGTTGTTATCACTTTATCTAGCAGAGGAAGGTTGAAACCTCTGTTTAATGAAATCTCTAGACCCTGAGAATTGGCATAAGGGATTTAAAGCTAAGTGGGGGAACTATTTGTAGCTGTCATGCTTTAGGCAAACCAACTAAGACATGGAAAAAATTATTTGCATCATAGCCACTTGTCAATCTTATGTGAAATAACAATACTTATATATAGGACATTTTTACTTTGTCTAAAAATTTTATCAAAATACCTGATATTTTCCACCACAAACTCATTTATGTTCCCTGAACTCTTTTGAGTTTCCAGTTCTATGGAATTTATGCAGGCCTTAAAACTTGAAAGCAAAAAAATAAAAATAAAATAAAAAATCTATGTTTCTACTTATAAGATGTACTTACTATGACTGTGGGTAAAAGGTAGTATTGTAATACCAAATAAATGAGTTTGTGTTTAACTACCCTTATGAGTAGAGTTTGAATGTTTTAAGCTGTTCAGCTAAGATATGACCTAAACAGCATTGAGACACATGGTGATTAGAGACCGGTTCCATTTTTGCCTAGAGGATGAATCAAACTTTACCTAGGCTGCTTACAGCTCAGGGGGTGGGGGTGCAGGCTCCTGCTCCATTCTTTCTTTCTCATAATATTTTTATTAATTATTTTGGAATTTCACAGCATGAACCCTGATCAAATTCACTTTCCAATCCTCTCTCTTCCATACCATCATTCTTGTGACCTTCTGACAACCCCCCCCCCCAAAAGAAGAAAAAAAAATCCCAAGTCCAATTTATGTTGCCCATATACTCTCTGGAGCATTGTCAAATTCCCAGTAGCTAGCCCCTTAAAATAACTGAGCCCTTCCCCACCCACACCACCACCAGAAGCCATAAATTGTGAAACGCTACTACTTGGTCTTGCAAACTTTATATGCCTCAGTATGGGGGAATGCCAGGGCCAAGAAGTGGGAGTGGGTGAGTAGGGGAGTTGGGGGGGGGGGCGGTCTGGGGGACTTTTGGGATAGCATTTGAAACATAAATGAAGAAAATACCTAATTAAAAAAATAAATAAGAAATACTAAAAAAAAAAGAGTTCAAGTCGAAGTGGATCAAGAACCTCCAAAGAAAACCAGATACACTGAATATAATAGAAGAGAGCATGTGGAAGAGCCTCGAACACATGGACACAGGGGAGAATTTCCGAAACAGAAAACCAATGGCTTATGCTCTAAGATCAACAATAGACAAATAGGACCTCATAAAATTGTAAAGATTCTGTAAGGCAAAGGACACTGTCAATAGGACAAAATAGCAACCAACAGATTGGGAAAATATCTTTACCAATCCTACATCCAATAGAGGGCTAATATCCAATATATACAAACAATTCAAGATGTTAGACTGCAGAGAACCAAATAACCCTACTAAAAATGGAATACAGAACTAAACAAAGAATTCTCAAATGAGCAATACTGAATGGCCGAGAAGCACCTAAAGAAATGTTCAACATTCTTAGTCATCAGGGAAATGCAAATCAAAACCACCCTGAGATTCCATCTTATACCAGTCAGAATGGTTAAGACCGAAACCCAGGTGACAGCAGATGCTGGCGAGGATGTGGAGAAAGAGGAACACTGCTCCATTGTTGGTGGGATTGTAAGCTGGTACAACCACTCTCTAAATCAGTCTGATGGTTCCTCAGAAAATTTGACATAGTACTACCTGAGGACCCAGCTATACCATTCCTAGGTATATACCCAGAAGATGTTTCAACATATAACAAGGACAAATACTCCACTATGTTTATAGCAGCCTTATTTATAATAGCCAGAAGCTGGAAAAAACCCAGACGTCCTTCAACAGAGGAATGGATATAGAAAATGTGGTACATTTACATAATGGAGTACTACACAGCTATTAAAGCAATGACTTCATAACATTCTTAGGCAAATGGAAGGAACTAGAAAGTATCATCCTGAGTGAGGTAACTCAATCACAAAAGAACACACATTGTATTCACTCAATGATAAGTGGATATTAGCCCAAAGCTTGGAATAGCCAAGGTACAATTCACAGACCACATGAAGTTCAAGAAGAAGGAAGACCAAAGTGTGGATACTTTGGTCTTTCTTAGAAGGGGGAGCAAAATACTATTGGAGGAGTTCCAGAGACAAAGTGTGGAGCAGAGACTGAATGAAAGGCTATCTAGAGACTGCCCCACCTGGAGATCCATCCCATATACAGACACCAAATCCAGGTGGCTGGTAAGAAGTGCTTGCTGACAGGAGCCTGATATATCTGTTTCCTGAGAGACTCTGCCAGAGCCTGACAAATGCAGAGGCAGAAGATCAAAGCTAACCATTGGACTGAGCAAGCTGGTCCTCAATGGAGGAGTTAGCAAAAGAACTGAAGGAGCTGAAGAGGTTTGCAACCCCATAGGAAGAACAACAATATCAACCAACCAAAACCCCCAGAGCTCCCAGGGACTAAACCACCAATCAAAGAGTACAAATGGAGGGACTCATGATTCCAGCTACGTATGTGGGAGAGGTTGACCTTTTTGGACATAAGTGGGAAAAGAGGCCCTTGGTCCTGTGAAGGCTCGATATCCCAGTGTAGGGAATGCCCTGGTGGGGATGTAGAAGTAGGTGGGTGGGTGGGCAAGGGAGCATCCTCATAGAAGCAGAGGGAGGTGAGAATGGGTTAGGGTTTTCCAGAGGGGAAACTAAGGAAGGGGATAACATTTGAAATGTACATAAGTAAAATATCCAATTAAAAAAAAAGTTATCTTCAGAGAACTGTCCAGGCTGTTACATTTTGGGGGAAGTATTGATGGGTTGTTACATAAGCCTCCTATGTCCCTCTTTGTCACTTGTGAGTCTGCAGTCCTTAATGTAGCTTCCTTGCCCTTAATAGTCAGTGGGATCACATATCATGGTCTCTGGCATCTGCATGTACCACTGACCCCAGCATGATCTCAGGTGGCAGTGCTGACCACAAACATCAACATAGCTCTCTGTCACTGGATATGCCAAGGACATCAACATGGGCTCAGGTGGCACCTCAGTCCCCTCACATCAAAATAGCTTCAGGCAACAGAAAAATGGTCCACAGACATCACCACAGCCTGAGGCAACAGCACAGCCCAGGAACATTCACATTCCTTTGGTGGTAACATGGGTCAGACATCCACACAAACCCCCTGGATGCAGAAGTGCCATAAAAGTAGACATGACTCTTAGTGTCAGAATGGCCCACAGACTTCAACATGACTTCAGGTGACAGTACAGGCCATTCACATCAGTATGACACATGGTAACATCAAGGACAATGGACATGAATGTGCCTTCATATGACAGCATAGGTCATTTATTAATACAGTATCTGACAGCAGCCTGGCCCATGCCATAGATGTCAACATAGCTTCAGGTAGGAGAACAGACCATAGACATCTGCATGGCTTTCATTGGTAATATGGACCACAGACATCAACACTGGCTGTAGTAAGATCACAGACCCAGATGTGGACCCTAGTAGAAGCATGAATCACAGACATCAACATGGCCTCAGATTAGACTTATGCTTCAGACTTAGGCCACTCATGTCAACATTGTCTCTAGAGGCAGCATGACCCACAGACAGCAACATAAACCATAGGCATCCACTTCAGTGGTAACTCAGACCAGGGTCTTAAACATGCCGCCAAGCTGCTGTAGGGCCCTAGGCGTCCTCATGAACCTCAGGCTTCAATATGGCCAGGGACAGCTGACTACAGACACAAAAGTGGCCTCCAGAGGCAGCATGGACCACAGAGCTCTAGTTCAGAAAATGAACTGTTTTTCATCTCTGATGCTCTGTAGTTGCTCAAATCCAGGGCAGCTGGGCACCATGTCTCCAAGCTCCAGGCCATGGAACATTTCCATCATCAGTGACAGCAGCCCCAAGACTCATTTGGCATGACCTGTCTGCTTGCAGTCTGCTGGCTGAGATGACATGGTGAAGGGTGTATACTCTGTTCCACCATCTTTCAACTTTGTGAACCCACTTTTAAAGCGTCTTCCCATACTTTTTATTTTTCTTAGTTGTTCTGCAGCTATTGTGGGCTCTGCAAACTCCCTTTTCACCATGGCTTCTTGGGTCTCTGTACTCCTTGGAGGTGCTGGCAGCCACCGACATCTTCATTTTGTACTTTCTGCTCATTCTAAGGTCTTCTACCCTAGACAGTGATTCTTGTTATGTTTACATTTGTGCAATATTTCTCATGATCTCCATGTTAGTTACTTTTGTATCACTGGCACGGACAAACACAATATAATTAAAGGAGGAAGGATTTATTTTGGATCATGGTTCAGATGTCTTCAGCCCCTCCTAATAGGGAAGGCACAATGGTTGGATCAGGTCAATGGCATTGGGAGCTTGCACCTCATTCATGCCTCAGTGGATTAGGGAGTAAAAGTCAGAGGGAGAAGTAGTTCCAGGTTACAAGTGCTAAGAGCTTGCTTTCCTAAATGTACTCCTTCCAAGTACTGCCACCAGCTTATAGTCAAACACATGAGCCTGTAAGTGATATTTCTACATAACAGGACACTCTCTCAGGAAAATTTCATTGCTGTTTATAGCTCTAGAAGCAGTGGACACTGGGAGAGTAGAGCCAATAAATGAGTTGGAGTTTCATGCAATAGCCAACTTTATTCAGAGCACCAAACAATGGGTACTCTGAGGGTTAAGCAGGGTCAAATGAGCAAAGTGTACAATCACAAGGGCAAGCAGCACACACAGCAAAAACATGCTTTGTCGGGGTCCTAGGAGAAGCTGCATGCGGTGGGCAAGCCACATGTGGCAAAACCATATTTTTCCATAGAGGCATATAAACAAAAATAGCCATTTGTAATAAATAATCTGAAGTAAACTCACTCCTATCCACCATACCTGAGAGGGGCATAAAAACATAGTCCAAGGACAAGACTGTGATTTTAAAGAAGCTGAGGTCATAAGACTTTTGTCTTGTTTTCTCACAAGTACTCAGAATTCTACCCTCATGGCTCCATACTTGGACAGTGTTCCAACACATTGCTTTGTATATTTTTTATTACTTTCCTATTACTTAAAACTTAGAAGACTGAGAAAAGTGATATTTAGAAATCATGTTCCATGTTCCTGTCCTGGTTGGTTTTGTCTATTTGTTTGTCAACCTGTCACAAGTTGGAGTTATCTAGTCAGCAAAGAGAACACAACTGAGAAAATGTCTCCAGAAGACTGGCCTGTAGGCAGGCCTGCTTGTGTGCTTATATTTTATTTATCATTTTCTTCCAAAGTTTTTAAGTACATTTTTGCATTTTTCATTAAAAATTTGACTGTCTATTTGAATAACAATTGAGTCCTTTTCAAGAATCGTTCTTATTTGTCCTAAATATAACTGCATTTATTTTTCCCCAAGTAAGAGTATTCTTTTTCAATTATAAAATCAGAAACATCAGTATCAATACCTCATCATTATCAAATCTATGTATGTCTAACAATTTTTTAAAGTTAATGTCTTTTACTTATCAATTGTGAATATTCCATGGCATGTAGATGAAAATCAGAGGACAACTTGTGGAGTTGGTTCTGTCTTTCTATGACGGTGGTCTGGAGGATCAGATCTCAGGTCATCAGACTTGTGACTTTTGACCATGAGCCAGTCTACATATTCAAATAGAATGGCTGTTTTAGAAATGTCTTTTGTCATCATATTTTCTCCAGCCCAGGACTATTCCAAGATCATGGATTGTCTTGTTCCTTAATCTAAAGTCACTCATTCATCTAACTACTCTTCCTGTCCTTCCTCCCTGGACACCTTAGTTTTGCTTTGTCATTAGTGATCTTGACATTACAGAAGTGCATGTTGGATTTTTGACACAATAGCCCCCAATTTGAGTCACTCAGACTTGTTAGATAATCCTTTTCTGAATCAATTATTAGCATGATATCGTGAAATGCTAACTTTCTCTTTTCTTTTGCAGCTAATAATAATTCATTGTAAAGAAGAATTTATGCCCCATTTTGTTTGTCTGTAGTATTAGGTGTTTATATCACTTCGGGCTGGTGGATTTTATTATACTTAATAGGATAGATATTTTCATATATTATCATTGTTAATTTTGATTTCAAATTGCTCCCTGTAGTTGAGATTTTAAAGAGTATTGCCAGTGTTTTGTTATCCACTTGAGTCATGCAACCTGTACATAAAATGTTCTCACAGGTGAAAAACAAACAAAATAAACTGAATGCTCACAGCAAGGAAAAGGACTATTGACTACATAAAAGTCAAATCATGAAACCAGTAATTTTGAAGATTAATGGGTATATTGTAATTAGATACAACTTATCAAATGTATATACTACTGTTTGTTTTGTGTTGGTATACTGTCATGTTTAGTAATTCTGGGGTATGCACATTCGCTTCATCTTATTGTGAATTTTCTATTTACTCTGTTTAAAGATTCTCTTGACCCCAGAGAACAGCCCAGGGTGGTGTCAGAAGAATAAATATTTACGTAAAATTATTTGGTCAGGAACAAATCATCACGCAAAAAGTGAGTTCTTTTTATTTTAAAAATAAGCCAATCACTTCTGTGTCCATTGATGACTAGTTTCAAGTTAGAAGTAATTGATTTTTTAATGACAATTGTTGACTAAACACTTGTCAATGCTAAATGTAGCATTAGATTCATGGAAGCTGACTGATGAAAAGACTTGAAATCTCATGATAGGGCAGTCATATCTTCATCCTCTGCCCTACTTAGAATTGAGAAGGAGAGAGAGAGAGAGAGAGAGAGAGAGAGAGAGAGAGAGAGAGAGAGAGAGAGAGAATATAAGATAAACACCTTTCCTAGCTATTCTTAATTAATTTAACCTTCTGTTAATGATATTTGAGACTGCTTGGAAAGAGAAGGGCTAATTATTCCAAATAGACATGAGAGACCTTTTTAAACCATAGAAATGTCCTAAATGTTAGTTTTGTTGGTAGCTGTAAAACTGAACAGATTTCAGCACTAAAAAATACAGTACATTTTGAAAGGATACATAGATTTTAATATATTTAAATTATAGCTTTCTTTTAATTTATTAAGCAGACCACAAAACAAAGTACCAACTAACTGAACATTGTTCAAAGGAAATGAACAAGAAATTCATAGAATAGGAAGGCAAATAGCTAAAAAAAAATATGTACTGATGTTCTCTAGGGCCAAATAATTCAATATTGAATTGACAAACAAAATTTTAAAATGTGTATATATTTCTTTAAATGTAATACAATAGTGTTGTCTTCCTTTAAAGATTTCTTTAAACTAAAGTATTGACAGATTAATACTGTGATTATATGTTTGCTTCAAAATAAATCAAGTGTGAGGAAAAGGAATACGTAGAGATATAAATAAAAAAATTAACTTGGATTTAATTGTTGAACTTGTCAAATAGCTTTTAAATACTTATTGTTTATACTTATTGTATATATTATATACTTTTGCATATGTTAAAACAGCATCATGTCGTGGTCACCCTTAGAAGTATGTAGTTTATTTGAACATTATTATCTTCACAATTACATCACCCAAAAGTTAGGGAGTCTGAACTTTCCTCACTGGTTCCCTTTGCCCCATTCATCTTTAGGAGCCACCTTGGCAAAAAGCCATAATGACTTTAAGGTAGGTCTGCATGCAAAGTTGTCTAATGGGCTGAGGGCCCACACTCCCTCCAGCTACCTTAAGGAAATCCTTCTGCCTACATCCAGAGACCCCAACAGATACCTGGAAAGAAGTGAGACTCTAAAGAGGAGATGAGAGTATAGTTAGCATTTAGGTTCTATGTCTAAGAGCTCTAGAGTCAAATTTATACTCATAAAAGACTGTAAGATTAATTTAATTGGGAAGTTAATTAATGGAAAAAATTTAGTGTGTGCATTGTATACTTTATGTTTTTTCTTCAAAATACCAGCCAAGGCTTGCTGAGTTGAAACACAGTTTAATCCTGGGGTGTAGGTATAGTTTTAGAGTTCGTCTACCCTAGGATATATTATGTTTTTTCAACCATTCTATCAGATATAGAATAAGGCAGGGATGTGTGTGTGTATGTGCACCTGTGTGTGTGCGCACGTGTGTGTTTGTGTGTATGTTTGTGTAGAAAGACATAGCTAGATACAGTTCTTTAACTAGTCAGCAATTTATCAGCAAATTATTTATAACATTCTCCAACATCCCATGTACCTGTGAGGGGCACCGAGGAAAACTATGAAGCATTCCTTTCAGCTTTCACAGTAGAGTATAACCAAATTCATATTTGTAAGAGATCCAGAATGGAAGCAGCATTTACATTTGTTGCATTTACAGTAGTAGACACAAGGTTAGGTGCTATTCAGAGCATTAGTGCTATCTTATTAGTCTATTCCTCCCAGTTTATAGTTGAGGGCTAGAGACAGGGTTCACTAGCACATGATCTGCCTACCATAGATGAAGTTACAGGTTTGATCCCTAGCACCAAAAAATAAAATAAAATAAAATAAAATAAAATAAAATAAAAATTCCACACTAAGTCAAAATAAAATCAGCTTCCATGAACTTGGCTTGGGAGCCGGCTGTCATGAGAATTCAGTGGCTTGAGATAAATCCGGACCCTGACCAAGGGTTTCCCATTTCTGTGTCTCCAGCATCATGAAGGATGCTGTGCTCTGCCCAGCCCTTCTCCTAGGAACCTACAGCTGCTCTGCAAGGCGAAGCTGTGCATTAGTAGCAGGCAGAAAGAGAAGTCAGACATTTTCACAGCAATAAACTTCTCTTTCCCAGCTAAAAACTAGTGGTTTGCTTAAAATATGTCATTTGTTGATAGGGCAAGTGTTGCTAGCAACAGATGGAAAGCAATTTGCATACTACTGGGATTTAGATCCCAGACTGTGGCTTGTTCAGTAACAGCGCCCTGGGTGACAACAATTTTCTGCCATCTAGTGGATAATTCAGAGAATAAACTGTAACTTTACCAAATCCTGAGACTGGAAGGACTTGTGTTAGTAAAACAACAACTTCACCACAAACTTAGTTTCAAATGGATTTTTCCAATAAAAAAAAAAAACATGAAATTTTAGCATTTTACTGTTTCTCTTAATGCAGCTAATAATTACACTCCTAAAACATACAGACCTCATTTCTGAATGTTTAGTGAAATGTGTGTGATATGAGTAAATATGTTTATATTTAGCTTTTAACTTTTTTCTTTCCCATCTTGGAAGTAGTAATGTCCAGAGAAAACAGGAACAGATCTTGGCCTTCTCCCTCTGACTTAAAATGTTGACTTTGCCTGAATGGAACTGTGGGGACATAGAGAATAAATGCTACCTCTTTGCGCTTCTATTTCTCTCTCTAATAATGACAGTGTGCACCTCCTAGAATTGCTGGGGTGACTTAGCCATTGCCAAACACTTAGTTTTCAGTGCCATTGTTTCTACCAATATTGTTAACGGGTGAACTTTCACTCCCCCAGTAAAAGATTAGAAGTGATCTTTCCTTGTGACAGGAGCCAGCTTACATATATATATATAACAACAATTAATGAAACAAGAGGTCACAAATCTGAAAGAGAGTAAGGAATGATATATGGCAGGGTGAGGTGTGAAGAAAAAAAAGGGAGAAAATGATGGAATCTTATAATATCAAAAATAGAATTAAAAATTAGAAACAAAACCAATAAAAACCTGGCCAGCAGCATGTACAATACCCTATAGAACACAATGGTGGTATGCATACCTTGGTTCTAACAGCTCCAATTGACTTAAGGTCTGTTCGACAAGATGGAAATTACTTCTGGTACTGGAAACCCAGGCAACTACCCAAGGCTAGTGAAGTCATAGATATTGGAAAATCTTACCATACTTTAATAAAAGAGCATAATCCCTAACTACATTGCAAATATTTATCTTTATTCTTTATATGATGGTGGTAGAATAGTCATATACTTCATTCTCAAGAGTGTTTATTCCAGTGTGGAAAATACTAAGAGGACAGTAGAGAGGACAGATTTTGGAAGTGAGATAATGGAGATAGCGGGGAGGCAGCAAGGCAAGACTGGTCCATGATCTGATTCAAAAGCATTGTCAGGGAAGGATTATATGTGGGAAGTAAAGACAAGTGTATTTTACAGATGAACACTCCATTCTGGAGGTCTGAATCTGAGACCAAGATAAACTTACTTATGCCTTTATGCCTATTTATATCAGGTATACATAGAGGGGAGGTTAGGTGATGATTGCATATACAGACGATAATTCATAGAGAACTTAAAGTATTATTCTCCATTGGGATCACAAATAAAAGGTTATCATTTCAGTTTTAAATTTGAGAATCAAAGAAGTTGTTAACTTTGACACTACTGTCCTTTCACAGTAGCAATGACTTTATTTTGCCAGTTAGAAACATGCTTGTGGTGAGGGATATAAAGATTTTGTGAAAAAACCCCGGTGGGGGCTGAAAATATCAGTATGTGGTCTGTTTTATTTCTTGTAGTCTTAAGATTTGTGGACTTGGGTTTATCTTCTTCCGACGTTTCATGTTGAACTTACTGTAGAAATATTTGGCAGCAGAAATGCTGAGAAGGTAGTAACTTTGTAAAGTAATCAGCCCCTTACTTTCTGGAATTCAAGCTAAAGTAACTATGTGAATAATCTGATTGTACACATTAAGGACATCAGGATGGGAGACACGGCAGCGTCAGGAACAGGTGAAGTCTACAGAGTAGGAATGAGAGGAAGGTCCTACCAGTGAATGCAGTGAATAATCAAACTTATGATGTTCACATCACTGTCTTAGTTATGGTTTTAACTGTTGTCAACAGACACCATGACCAAGGCAACTCATACAGAACAGCATTAAATTTGGACTGGCTTACAGGTTCAGAGGTTCAGTCTATTATCAAGGCAGGAAAATGGCAGCATGCAGGTAGACATGGGGCTGGAATAGCTTATAGTTCTACCTCTTATTCTGAAGGAAGCTAGGAGAATACTGGCTTACAGGCAACTAGGATGAGGGTCTTTTTTTTTTTTTTGTCTTCATTATCATTTTAATGAATATATAACTTAGTATACAGATGTACTATATCCATACTTCTTTTTTCATAAGAACAGAATATTTTCCAACTTACCACTTTATAATATAAACAGTTCATGAGTTCACATTATTTTTATATTATTTTGTTTTTTTTTTTTTAATTAGGTATTTAGCTCATTTACATTTCCAATGCTATACCAAAAGTCCCCCTTACCCACCCACCCCCACTCCCCTACCCACCCACTCCCCCCATTTGGCCCTGGCGTTCCCCTGTACCGGGGCACACAAAGTCTGCGTGTCCAATGGGCCTCTCTTTCCAGTGATGGCCGACTAGGCCATCTTTTGATACATATGCAGCTAGAGTCAAGAGCTCAGGGGTACTGGTTAGTTCATAATGTTGTTCCACCTATAGGGTTGAAGATCCCTTTAGCTCCTTGGGTACTTTCTCTAGCTCCTCCATTGGGAGCCCTGTGATCCATCCATTAGCTGACTGTGAGCATCCACTTCTGTGTTTGCTAGGCCCCGGCATAGTCTCACAAGAGACAGCTACATCTGGGTCCTTTCAGTAAAATCTTGCTAGTGTATGCAATGGTGTCAGCATTTGGAAGCTGATTATGGGGTGGATCCCTGGATGTGGCAGTCTCTACATGGTCCATCCTTTCATCTCAGCTCCATACTTTGTTTCTATAACTCCTTCCATGGGTGTTTTGTTCCCACTTCTAAGGAGGGGCATAGTGTCCACACTTCAGTCTTCATTTTTCTTGAGTTTCATGTGTTTAGGAAATTGTATCTTATATCGTGGGTATCCTAGGTTTTGGGCTAGTATCCACTTATCAGTGAGTACATATTGTGTGAGTTCCTTTGTGATTGTGTTACCTCACTCAGGATGATGCTCTCCAGGTCCATCCATTTGGCTAGGAATTTCATAAATTCATTCTTTTTAATAGCTGAGTAGTACTCCATTGTGTAGATGTACCACATTTTCTGTATCCATTCCTCTGTTGAGGGGCATCTGGGTTCTTTCCAGTTTCTGGCTATTATAAATAAGGCTGCTATGAACATAGTGGAGCATGTGTCCTTCTTACCAGTTGGGGCTTCTTCTGGATATATGCCCAGGAGAGGTATTGCTGGATCCTCCGGTAGTACTATGTCCAATTTTCTGAGGAACCGCCAGACTGATTTCCAGAGTGGTTGTACAAGCCTGCAATCCCACCAACAATGGAGGAGTGTTCCTCTTTCTCCACATCCTCGCCAGCATCTGCTGTCACCTGAATTTTTGATCTTAGCCATTCTCACTGGTGTGAGGTGGAATCTCAGGGTTGTTTTGATTTGCATTTCCCTGATGATTAAGGATGTTGAACATTTTTTCAGGTGCTTCTCTGCCATTCGGTATTCCTCAGGTGAGAATTCTTTGTTCAGTTCTGAGCCCCATTTTTAAGGGGGTTATTTGATTTTCTGAGGTCCACCTTCTTGAGTTCTTTATATATGTTGGATATTAGTCCCCTATCTGATTTAGGATAGGTAAAGATCCTTTCCCAGTCTGTTGGTGGTCTTTTTGTCTTATAGACAGTGTCTTTTGCCTTGCAGAAACTTTGGAGTTTCATTAGGTCCCATTTGTCAATTCTCGATCTTACAGCACAAGCCATTGCTGTTCTGTTCAGGAATTTTTCCCCTGTGCCCATATCTTCAAGGCTTTTCCCCACTTTCTCCTCTATAAGTTTCAGTGTCTCTGGTTTTATGTGAAGTTCCTTGATCCACTTAGATTTGACCTTAGTACAAGGAGATAAGTATGGATCGATTCGCATTCTTCTACATGATAACAACCAGTTGTGCCAGCACCAATTGTTGAAAATGCTGTCTTTCTTCCACTGGATGGTTTTGGCTCCCTTGTCGAAGATCAAGTGACCATAGGTGTGTGGGTTCATTTCTGGGTCTTCAATTCTATTCCATTGGTCCACTTGTCTGTCTCTATACCAGTACCATGCAGTTTTTATCACAATTGCTCTGTAGTAAAGCTTTAGGTCAGGCATGGTGATTCCACCAGAGGTTCTTTTATCCTTGAGAAGAGTTTTTGCTATCCTCGGTTTTTTGTTATTCCAGATGAATTTGCAAATTGCTCCTTCTAATTCGTTGAAGAATTGAGTTGGAATTTTAATGGGGATTGCATTGAATCTGTAGATTGCTTTTGGCAAGATAGCCATTTTTACAATGTTGGTCCTGCCAATCCATGAGCATGGGAGATCTTTCCATCTTCTGAGATCTTCTTTAATTTCTTTCTTCAGGGACTTGAAGTTTTTATCATATAGATCTTTCACTTCCTTCGTTAGAGTCACGCCGAGATATTTTATATTATTTGTGGCTATTGAGAAGGGTGTTGTTTCCCTAATTTCTTTCTCAGCCTGTTTATTCTTTGTGTAGAGAAAGGCCATTGACTTGTTTGAGTTAATTTTATATCCAGCTACTTCACCGAAGCTGTTTATCAGGTTTAGGAGTTCTCTGTTGGAATTTTTAGGGTCACTTATATATACTATCATATCATCTGCAAAAAGTGATATTTTGACTTCCTCTTTTCCAATTTGTATCCCCTTGATCTCTTTTTGTTGTCGAATTGCTCTGGCTAATACTTCAAGTACTATGTTGAAAAGGTAGGGAGAAAGTGGGCAGCCTTGTCTAGTCCCTGATTTTAGTGGGATTGCTTCCAGCTTCTCTCCATTTACTTTGATGTTGGCTACTGGTTTGCTGTAGATTGCTTTTATCATGTTTAGGTATTGGCCTTGAATTCCTGATCTTTCCAGAACTTTTATCATGAATGGGTGTTGGATCTTGTCAAATGCTTTTTCTGCATCTAACGAGATGATCATGTGGTTTTTGTCTTTGAGTTTGTTTATATAATGGATTACATTGATGGATTTTCGTATATTAAACCATCCCTGCATCCCTGGAATAAAACCTACTTGGTCAGGATGGATGATTGCTTTAATGTGTTCTTGGATTCGGTTAGCGAGAATTTTATTAAGAATTTTTGCATCGATGTTCATAAGAGAAATTGGTCTGAAGTTCTCTATCTTTGTTGGATCTTTCTGTGGTTTAGGTATCAGAGTAATAGTGGCTTCATAAAATGAGTTGGGTAGAATACCTTCTACTTCTATCTTGTGAAAAAGTTTGTGCAGAACTGGAGTTAGATCTTCTTTGAAGGTCTGATAGAACTCTGCACTAAACCCGTCTGGTCCTGGGCTTTTTTTGGCTGGGAGACTATTAATAACTGCTTCTATTTCTTTAGGGGATATGGGACTGTTTAGAAGGTCAACTTGATCCTGATTCAACTTTGGTACCTGGTATCTGTCCAGAAATTTGTCCATTTCGTCCAGGTTTTCCAGTTTTGTTGAGTATAGCCTTTTGTAAAAGGATCTGATGGTGTTTTGGATTTCTTCAGGATCTGTTGTTATGTCTCCCTTTTCATTTCTGATTTTGTTAATTAGGATTTTGTCCCTGTGCCCTTTAGTGAGTGTAGCTAAGGGTTTATCTATCTTGTTGATTTTCTCAAAGAACCAACTCCTCGTTTGGTTAATTCTTTGAATAGTTCTTCTTGTTTCCACTTGGTTGATTTCACCCCTGAGTTTGATTATTTCCTGCCGTCTACTCCTCTTGGGTGAATTTGCTTCCTTTTTTTCTAGAGCTTTTAGATGTGTTGTCAAGCTGCTAGTATGTGCTCTCTCCCGTTTTTTCTTGAAGGCACTCATAGCTATGAGTTTCCCTCTTAGAAATGCTTTCATTGTGTCCCAAAGGTTTGGGTACGTTGTGGCTTCATTTTCATTAAACTCTAAAAAGTCTTTAATTTCTTTCTTTATTCCTTCCTTGACCAAGGTATCATTGAGAAGAGTGTTGTTCAGTTTCCATGTGAATGTTGGCTTTCTGTTATTTATTTTGTTATTGAAGATCAGCCTTAGTGCATGGTGATCTGATAGGATACATGGGACAATTTCAATATTTTTGAATCTGTTGAGGCCTGATTTGTGACCTATTATGTGGTCAATTTTGGAGAAGGTACCATGAGGTGCTGAGAAGAAGGTATATCCTTTTGTTTTAGGATAAAATGTTCTGTAGATATCTGTCAGATCCATTTGTTTCATCACTTCTGTTAGTTTCAGTGTGTCCCTGTTTAGTTTCTGTTTCCATGATCTGTCCATTGGTGAAAGTGGTGTGTTGAAGTCTCCCACTATTATTGTGTGAGGCGCAATGTGTGCTTTGAGCTTTACTAAAGTTTCTTTAGTGAATGTGGCTGCTCTTGTATTTGGAGCATAGATATTCAGAATTGAGAGTTCCTCTTGGAGGATTTTACCTTTGATGAGAATGAAGTGTCCCTCCTTGTCTTTTTTGATGACTTTGGGTTGGAAGTCAATCTTATCAGATATTAGGATGGCTACTCCTGCTTGTTTCTTCATACCATTTGCTTGGAAAATTGTTTTCCAGCCTTTCATTCTGAGGTAGTGTCTATCTTTTTCTCTGAGATGAGTTTCCTGTAAGCAGCAAAATGTTGGGTCTTGTTTGTGTAGCCAGTTTGTTAGTCTATGTCTTTTTATTGGCGAGTTGAGACCATTGATGTTAAGAGATATTAAGGAAAAGTAATTGTTGCTTCCTGTTATTTTAGTTGTTAAAGGTGGCATTCTGTTCTTGTGGCTGTCTTCTTTTAGGTTTGTTGAGGGATTACCTTCTTGTTTTTTCTAGGGCGTTGTTCCCGTTCTTGTATTGGTTTTTTTCTGTTATTATCCTTTGAAGGGCTGGATTCGTGGAGAGATAATGCGTGAATTTGGTTTTGTCTTGGAATACTTTGGTTTCTCCCTCTATGATAATTGAGAGTTTGGCTGGGTATAGTAGCCTGGGCTGCAGTTTGTGTTCTCTTAGTGTCTGTATAACATCTGTCCAGGCTCTTCTGGCTTTCATAGTCTCTGGTGAAAAATCTGGTGTAATTCTGATAGGCTTGCCTTTATATGTTACTTGACCTTTTTCCCTTACTGCTTTTAGTATTCTATCTTTATTTAGTGCATTTGATGTTCTGATTATTATGTGTCGGGAGGAATTTCTTTTCTGGTCCAGTCTATTTGGAGTTCTGTAGGCTTCTTGTATGTTCATATGCATCTCATTCTTTAGATTTGGGAAGTTTTCTTCAATAATTTTGTTGAAGATGTTTGCTGGACCTTTGAGTTGAAAATCTTCATTCTCATCCACTCCTATTATCCGTACGTTTGGTCTTCTTATTGTGTCCTGGATTTCCTGGATATTTTGAGTTAGGATCTTTTTGCATTTTCCATTTTCTTTGATTGTTGTGCCGATGTTCTCTATGGAATCTTCTGCACCTGAGATTCTCTCTTCCATCTCTTGTATTCTGTTGCTGATGCTCAAATCTATGGTTCCAGATTTCTTTCCTAGGGTTTCTATCTCTAGTGTTGCCTCGCTTTGAGTTTTCTTTATTGTGTCTACTTCCCTTTTTAGGTCTAGTATGGTTTTGTTCATTTCCATCACCTGTTTGTATGTTTTTTCCTCTTTTTCTGTAAGGACTTCTACCTGTTTGATTGTGTTTTCCTGTTTTTCTTTAAGGACTTGTAACTCTTTAGCAGTGTTCTCCTGTATTTCTTTAAGTGATTTATTAAAGTCCTTCTTGATGTCCTCTACCATCATCATGAGATATGCTTTTAAATCTAGGTCTAGGTTCTCAGGTGTGTTGGGGTTCCCTGGACTGGGCGAAGTGGGTGTGCTGGGTTCTGGTGATGGTGAGTGGTCTTGGTTCCTGTTAGTAAGATTCCTCCGTTTACCTTTCGCCATCTGGTAATCTCTGGAGTTAGTAGTTATAGTTGACTCTGTTTAGAGATTGTTCTTCTGGTGATTCTGTTACCGTCTATCAGCAGACCTGGGAGACAGATTCTCTCCTCTGAGTTTCAGTGCTCAGAGCACTCTCTGCTGGCAAGCTCTCTTACAGGGAAGGTGCGCAGATATCTTGTATTTGGACCTCCTCCTGGCCGAAGAAGAAGGCCCAAAACAGGACCTTTCTCAGACACTGTGTTGCTTTGGCAGTTCCCAGGTGGTACAGACTCTCACCTAAGCAGACTAAATTCCTAAGTTCCTTGGAGTCCCGGGACCAAGATGGCGACCGCTGCTGCTGTGGCTTAGGCCGCCTCCCCAGCCGGGTGGGCACCTGTCCTCCGGTCCGGAAGGTGGCCGGCTGTCCCCGGCCCACACAGGGTGCTGCCTCAGCGCCTCTGTGCTTCTGCCTGTTCCAGAAGCTGTCAGGTTCTCTGGCGCACCCTCTCACCTGTTCAGACTAATTTCCTAAGTTCGGCGGGTCTCGGACCAAGATGGCGACCGCTGCTGCTGTGGCTTAGGCAGCCTCCCCAGCCGGGCGGGCACCTGTCCTCCGGTCCGGACGGTGGCTGGCTGTCCCCGGCCCACAAAGGGTGCTGCCTCAGCGCCTCTGTGCTTCCGCCTGTTCCAGAAGCTGTCAGGTTCTCTGGCGCACCCTCTCACCTGTTCAGACTAATTTCCTAAGTTCGGCGGGTCCCGGACCAAGATGGCGACCGCTGCTGCTGTGGCTTAGGTCGCCTCCCCAGCCGGGCGGGCACCTGTCCTCTGGTCCGGAAGGTGGCCGGCTGTCCCCGGCCCACACAGGGTGCTGCCTCAGCCCCTCTGTGCTTCTGCCTGTTCCAGAGGCTGTCAGGTTCTCTGGCGCACCCTCTCACCTGTTCAGACTAATTCCCTAAGTTCGGCGGGTCCCGGACCAAGATGGCGACCGCTGCTGCTGTGGCTTAGGCCGCCTCCCCAGCCGGGCGGGCACCTGTCCTCCGGTCCAGACGGTGGCTGGCTGTCCCCGGCCCACAAAGGGTGCTGCCTCAGTGCCTCTGTGCTTCCGCCTGTTCCAGAAGCTGTCAGGTTCTCTGGCGCACCCTCTCACCTGTTCAGACTAATTTCCTAAGTTCGGCGGGTCCCGGACCAAGATGGCGACCGCTGCTGCTGTGGCTTAGGCCGCCTCCCCAGCCGGGTGGGCACCTGTCCTCTGGTCCGGAAGGTGGCCGGCTGTCCCCGGCCCACACAGGGTGCTGCCTCAGCGCCTCTGTGCTTCTGCCTGTTCCAGAAGCTGTCAGGTTCTCTGGCGCACCCTCTCACCTGTTCAGACTAATTTCCTAAGTTCGGCGGGTCTCGGACCAAGATCAGGATGAGGGTCTTAAAGCCCACACCCACAGTGACACACTTCCTTCAAGAAGGCCACACCTACTCTAACAAGGCCACATCTCCAAATAGTGCTACTCTCTGGACCAAGCATATTCAAAGCATCACAAGCAAAGACTCTGCAGTGGGTTAAAAAACATTGTATGTACTTTTGGGGAACTCAGTAAACTCACCTTGCAATTTGTTCCAGTTTTGCTGTTCCTGTGATAAACACCATGACCAATAGCATCTTGGAGAAGATTTTGGAAAGGATTTATTTTAGCTTCTATTTCCAGGTCACAGTTCATCATTGAAGTCAGGGCAGTGGAGGAGCTCTATTCTCTCTCAGCTTTCCTCTGTAGTCCAGACTCACCTGCTTAGGTTTGCTGCTGCCCACAGTGGGCTGTGCCCTCTCAGTTCAATAACTAACCAAAGCTGCAGTCCAGTCTGATTGAGGAAATTCTTCAATAGAGGTTTCCTCTTTCCTAGCGACTATAGATTGTGTCAAGTTGACAATAAAAGCTAACCAAAACACAGTTTAAGAAAATTAGGTGCAATTATATTTTCAAATGACAAAAATCACATAATATGTATGACAAATGATTCCTGATTTGGGTTGGTCTGGCTTAATTTAAAAGCTGTTTATATGTAATAAAGTTTGAGGTCCTAGAGGAGTCTTCAGGTAGCCGCCTGTGTGCTTGTTGGGAAAGGCATACAAGTTCACCTGGTCAGAGGAAAGTGGTGTCAAAATGGAAGCATCTAAGGAATTATTTCAACTTGCAGGAATAAAAAGAATTTAGCTGCTGTTCACATGAGCAATTCCATATATCATGGAATAAAGATACTTACACATGGATCGTGGTTATTGCCAGCATAAAGAGAACATCAATGTAGCAATGTAGTTGCTTCCACAACCACGAGTTTGGTACTCACTGGACTGTCAACCAAATGTCATACAATAATTTAAGTGCTAGTATTATAAAATACTAATGCACATATGATCCAGAACACACAGTAGGCCTAGTTGATATTTAGAAACTTATAATATGCTGGAAAGTGCCAGTGAGGTTTGATGTAGCTTTCATACATCTTTTTCAGATCCTCAGCTTTTTTAAGGTTTATGTTATTGTTTCCCATTTGAAAACAGAAAATATGGGCTCACAGAGTTTAGTACTTCACCAATGCCACACAGGAAGCAAGTAGAAGAGCTGGGATTCTCTTATTCTTTTATTTTTTGCAATTATAATCACATCATCTCCTTGTTCCCATTCCCCCTCCAAACCTTTCTTCTACCCTTCCTTACTCTTTAAATCAATGACGTCCTATTTCATTAGTTGTATTATACATACACATATATGCATAATTACTCCTAAATATAACCTGCTCGGTCTGTCATGAGTTTTGGGGCTGACCATTTAGTAGTGGATGACCAGCTGGTGTGCTCTTCACTGGGGTGACTGTTTCTCTCCGACTCTCAGTGTTCCTTAGTTGGCTGTAGTTCTTTGTATAAGGTTGAAGCCTGTGGACTCTTCCCCACACACTTTGGCATGTTCTTGTTTGGTTCACATATTTAGGCAGTAGTGTTGATGAAACTGTATAGATGTAGTTTCTAGGATTACTAGGAGATAGGGTCTCACAGGTAGGAAAAGATCTTTCCATTTGTCTTCCACCATGATCTCTGAGCCTTAGGAATGTCCGTTGCTCTGCAGGTGTTTTCACTGAGACTAGACTGCCCAGTTCTACATTTTGATTGGTTATGCTTTTCTTTAATGGTCTCCGTCTCTTGCAAAAAGAGGTTTTCTTTGAAGGGGATGAGGAATACATTTATCTGTGGGTATAATGAACCACAACAATGACCCACTGTGGCACAATAACCCTAAGGGTGCAGTCGTGACATGCATACCTGTACAGCAACTGATGATTCCCTAATTGGACTTAAGATCTGGTCAGCACAAAAGTAATCATGCCTAGTACTGGAAATCAGCAGCTCAGCAAAGTGATGGATCTTGGTGGAGGACATACAGACATCATTTTACTAAGCCATTGTGGTCTCTAACTACATTCTAAACATTTTTCTTATACCCACAGAACTGGGACTTTAAATTTAGTTTTTCTTGCTATGAAGATAAACTTTTAACTATGTTTCTTCCTAAATGTGATGAACCAAGACATTTAAGCATTCCAAAAAATTATACAGCAAACTGAGCAAACTGATTAACTTTTACTAAGGGTATCAGTGAAGGCTCTAGACGTGGTTATTTTGACTGTGCTTTGATGGAAACTAAACATTCGACAGGAGGGTGAGAGGAGGAATCTCTGGCAAAATCAAACAAGCAGCAGGGCAGAAGAACATAAAGGGCGAATTACGACCTGGAGAAGTGATTTCAGGGAACAACCAAGACGTTGTGAGATTTCTTATGGATCTTATCTGAGGGATTTAGAGGAGGAAAACAAAAACAGTATTTTTAAAAGCCCTTTTTGAGACAGTTTACATATCATAGAGTTTACTAACTTTAAGTGTACAAATAAATTATTTTTACTATTTTCAGAAAATGGTGCAATCAGCAGCATGAATCAGGTTTTGCTCTACTTTCAATTTTTCTTGAATGTTTTTATTGTACATGGTAACACATGGTATGTATTGTATGTTGAACATATTCACATTCACACTGCACAAATCAGTTTTAAACACTAATTTAAAATTTTTTTTGTGTGTGGGTGCTTTGTTTGCAAGCATTTCTGTGCATCAGGCTCATGAAAGTGTTGGAACCCCTAGAATCGGAGTTACAGACAATTGTGAACCACTCTGTGAGTGCTGTGAATTGAACGTGGGTCCTCTGGGAAAGCAACCAGTGCTCTTACCACCGAGCCATCTCTCCAGCCCCCATAAATCAGTTTTAAAATATTTTATTTAACAAAGATTATTCATGTCCATTTATAGTGAAGGGACAGCACAAACACTTAGGAGATGTGTATATCATGGATACTATCAGAAGAATTCAAAGGAAGAAAGAGAGAGTAACAATAACACACTTCTTTTTTTTTTCCATTTTTTATTAGGTATTTAGCTCATTTACATTTCCAATGCTATACCAAAAGTCCCCCATACCCACCCACCCCCACTCCCCTACCCACCCACTCCCCCTTTTTGGCCCTGGCGTTCCCCTGTACTGGGGCATATAAAGTTTGCGTGTCCAATGGGCCTCTCTTTCCAGTGATGGCCGACTAGGCCATCTTTTGATACATATGCAGCTAGAGTCAAGAGCTCCGGGGTACTGGTTAGTTCATAATGTTGTTCCACCTATAGGGTTGCAGATCCCTTTAGCTACTTGGGTACTTTCTCTAGCTCCTCCATTGGGAGCCCTGTGATCCATCCATTAGCTGACTGTGAGCATCCACTTCTGTGTTTGCTAGGCCCTGGCATAGTCTCACAAGAGACAGCTACATCTGGGTCCTTTCAATAAAATCTTGCTAGTGTATGCAATGGTGTCAGCATTTGGATGCTGATTATGGGGTGGATCCCTGGATATGGCAGTTTCTACATGGTCCATCCTTTCATCTCAGCTCCAAACTTTGTCTCTGTAACTCCTTCCATGGGTGTTTTGTTCCCAATTCTAAGGAGGTGCATAGTGTCCACACTTCAGTCTTCATTCTTCTTGAGTTTCATGTGTTTAGCAAATTGTATCTTATATCTTGGGTATCCTAGCAGCCTTATTTATAATAGCCAGAAGCTGGAAAGAACCCAGATGCCCCTCAACAGAGGAATGGATACAGAAAATGTGGTACATCTACACAATGGAGTACTACTCAACTATTAAAAAGAATGAATTTATGAAATTCCTAGCCAAATGGATGGACCTGGAGGGCATCATCCTGATACTGTACTCACACAATATGTACTCACTGATAAGTGGATATTAGCCCCAAATAACACACTTCTTACAG
The DNA here is from genome assembly GCF_000001635.26 of Mus musculus. NCBI lineage: Eukaryota > Metazoa > Chordata > Mammalia > Rodentia > Muridae > Mus > Mus musculus. The sequence goes on from NC_000070.6 coordinate 25,193,309, forward strand.
CAGAAGAGAAAGAGATCAGTGGTGTATCTGTTGCTGGCATCTGAGTGACTTCGATGGAAAGCAAAGATGACATTAAAATGTAGGTATCAAGACTACAATTTTATTTTTTGTTTATATATTTTGGCTCCTTGGAATTGTATGTAATTGTGTTAGATCTTTATTATATAAGATAGCCAGTGTTCATTGAAGTTCAATTTTAACCTATAATTTTACGAATAACATTTTTAAAGCCACCACTCCCCTATTCTCCTACTCCTGCATTGTCCACACTCCTTCATTCAGGTTCTGGCCAAGACCTTGAAGTGGAGTTACCAGGAAGAGAGTCTGGTTGATGACATTGCAGGCACAGCTCAGGATTTAAAGAGAAAACCAATGCACTCAGTATGTGGAGTGGAAACTTCAGGGTTCTTTGGAAATTCAGCTGTGTTAGATGATGTTTTGCTGGGGCAAATACATGAAGGAGTATTTTCATGTGTTTTCATGATGTGGACACAGGTAAAACACTAAGGCAGGCTTGTGAAGAAACATTTCACTGAAACATATACAAGAGAAAGATGTTCTGCTAAAGCAAGCACATGACAGGACCCGTGATCAAAGATTCTTCACTAATGACACACATATATTGTTCTGCCTTACATTGTGTAGTTGAGCTCCATTAGCAAGGACTCCATCGAGAGAAACACACAAAAAAACTTCTGGTGGTGTGCTATAGTTTCTTGCTGTTTTCTCGGACTGGGGCTGATTGGCCAAGTGATATCCGCTGAGGGAAGACATGTAATAAGGCAAGAACCATGGAGGGCATGTGGTGTTTAGAGAAAATATAAATAAAAATTGATGGACAGTGATGGAGGCAGGGCTAGGCTTGCTTCTAGAGCTAGCTGTGCAACACTTGTTGGTCTTGTCTTTGCTGCTCTTGGCTTCTCTGAGAGACACCGCTGAGAACTTTTCCTGGTGCTCTTCCCTGGTCTCTCCTGCTGACTTATGCTAAGGCTGAGGCCTGGCTGTCTCTGCTAGGTCATATCACCACTGTTGCTAACCTGACTCTGCTAATCTAGACTGCTGGTATATCTGTAAAGTATTTTGCAAATGAATCTAGATGCTGTTGCTGACCTGTAAATTAAATTATAGATTTCTGGACAACACAGATGGGAGTTACTTCAAAGAACAATTTCTAAACAGGTCCATTTCCCCAGATCCTTTCTTTTCTACTACCTCTGGAGGGAAAAGAGGGGCTAAAGCGTTTAAGAACCATTGTTTAAAATTGACTTAAAAATCAAAGCTACAAGTATTATTCTTTTCACACACTACATTAGATTTTCCTTTCTGAATAAGATAGGAGTAGCTTGTAATGACACTGTGTCACTGGGTGAATGTCTGTTGAGCTCACCAATATTATTTGGCCAAACAACCTTTTATAGACATCTAACCAATAAGTTCGTGGCCATTGCTGGGAAAATTTGTTAGCAAAATACTCTTATTTCCTCTGATGTGGAGTATAGTTCTATCAGAGTATGCTGTTTATTTTCCCAACCGTAGATGTATCCCATCCTGTGGCTAAAAAACACACAATCTTTGTTCTTTCTTTAATACACTTAAACTCTGAGCCTGTTCCTTTTGTGTTTCTTTGATTTTCCCATTCTGATTTCCAATTTTAGAATTAATAACCTCCCTACCTCCATTATTCCCGAGTATACCTGACCCTACAGCTAGTCAATCAGGTAAAGTCAGACTTGTTCTAATTCTAATAAAGAATGTCTCTATTTCTGGATGCACTTTGGGGCCATCTAAGGATGCACATGAGTGACCAGTTGAGGAAGTGTATTTCTATGCTCTCTTAAAAGTGGGGATTAGACAAAGTTTCATACAGTTTTGTGTTATCCATATAACATTGCTTTTAATATAATAAATAAGATCTTGAAACACTAAGAGTCTTAACTATTCTTCCCACTGAGAAGAAATTTGAACCATTTGTATGGCTCAAATGAAGATTCTCATTTCTTCTCCCATGGAATCGTTCTGTTATGTTGATAATATATAATTTATATAAAGTTCAGATTTAGTAATTTCTGAGTTCTGAGTTTACACCTGCTCTTGAAGTATACTGTCTCAAGTCCTGATAGGGATCGTGTGAAAGACTCAGTGTTTTGAGACGGTGCTTTCCTCATTTGAAACAGGTCTTGCTGTGTTCTCAGGTGAACTTCATTGTGTGGGTACATGCGTGTGTGCATGCTCATGAAAATGTCTGCAGAGCTTAGAGACTCTGGATCCCCTTGGAGCTGGATAAGCTGATGAGCAACTGGACCAGTATGAGGCACCCGGACTGTGGGGTCCTCTCCAACAGTAGTATGTGCTTTTAACTGCTGAGCCGTCAGCAGCCCCCAGACATTTCTTGATGGTGAGGCTATATGACATGTTCCTAGTTTAATGACAACTGGTAGTTTAATGAGAACTAAAGGTTTAATGTTCCTTCAGGGAAATGTTCAGGATGAAGGGAATATCTAGTGATAGATTGACTCTAATAGAAGAAACAATACTTGAAGACACAAGGTCATTAATTTTAACTTTCATGTGTACATATAAATAACATGACTTCTCAAAAGTCATTAAAAATAATAATAGCAACCTTTATTTTTCCAAATATTTATTTGGTTCAAACATTTTAAAAAAATATTGCCTAAAGTAATTACAGAATGAAACAGTGTGGATTTGGGAAAGCTTTGTGGATACAAAAGCCTTAATTTCAATAAAATAAACAAGAGCTTAAAACTACCAAGAGTTTTAACAATTCCTCTAACTCAGACAAAAATAAGTGGAATATAGTAAAAATAGTCTGAGTTATGGTGGGAATATCTTTCTAAAGTGAGCTATTTTCCTGATCTCAGAGATAGTACTTAGAAATAAAAAATACTTAATTTATTTAAATCTGACCACTATAAAAATGTCAGGACAAAGGTTATTTACTACTAATAAAGGCATTCTGTTTGGATCAATATTTAGTTAAGGTATTTTCCTATTAGTGGCTTGAGATGATTCCCAAGTGTAGTAATTTATCTATTATAAAAATGATAAGGAAGATGCATGAAATAGAAGTAGAAATGGAAAAGAAGTTATTCTTTATCTGTTGTGTTTACAGCACAGATAATGTAAAAAATAAATTTCCAAATCCATTTCAAAAATATCTACCATGTGCAGGATATATTTGTTCACTATAAGAAGCTTCAGAAAAAAACACCATTTGTAAAACAAAAAGCTGTATTGTGGCAGCTACAGATGCAAAACATCTATAAAAGCATTAGAGAATAATTTATATGCTCAGTTAAATATAACCATATCATAGTATAAAGTTCATTTTTAAATTTAACACATGAACTATGTCAGTATGTCAAGTACTTTAAAAAGTATTTTTACTCTTACATTAAAAAGTGATATTGCTAACATCAAAAATGCTTTGAGGCTGATTTTTCATGTTGGCATTTTGTGGTGGTTTTTTAATGAAGGTCTTTTGTGCTCAGAGGCACACATTTTTCACCCTGACTGATCTCTTTTACTGCAGCCTATAATGTGGTCTCGTTCCTAAAATGATCATGACTGAGTTTTGAATCCATGATTATGATATGATCATGTCTCAGTTCCCCACTCGGGCTAATTTGTCTCAGTCAAGGTTTTTCACGCTTTTGTTAATTCAGACTTGAACCCTTGAGAATCCTACCCATTTTACTTGAAGGGCAAAATCCTGTTTTATCAGCGTCATTTCTATCTTGTCACTTTCATATGTATGCTCACCTACGTCATCAAACACACCTCTAGACCCAACTTCCTGTTGCTTGCTCTCTCACTGTTGCAGCCACTAACCCATGCACATGGTGAGCATAGGAAATCCAACTATTCAACTCCTGCCCACTCTACTCTGGTCCTCTGCCCCACAGTATACATGCTGGCATAACTGTCTTTGAACACTGTCCTAACTGCCTTTTTCAGTCCTAACCACGAATGCTGGTGACTTACTGTCCTAACTGCCCTTTTCAGTCCTAACCACGAATGCTGGTAACTTCCATGGCCTGTTCTATACATTTGCACCCTTTGTCCTGTCAGTTAACTTTCTCCTTTCCTCTGACTTTCAGTTGCAGCATTTCTCCATGCACTATAGCAGTGTCTTGGCAGCTGTCAAGCCATCTGGTGAGAGACTTGATTCTGACTATTTCCCTGCCCTTGTAGATGTCCCCCTGCATTGTGGATGACCACTGGTTACTGAGGCAACCTATTCCACTTTTGAATATGTCAGTTAAGAGAACTTTCCTGTTTATAAATCAAATAAATTATCCATGCTTTCCACAGCCATCTTTGTGTGGGTCACTGTGAAGAAGTCTTTCTTCTTTTTTTGCATATGAATGCTGTCTCTACAGGGACACTTTCCTTAAGCATCGGGGAAGGGTTCTTTGCAAGGGACACCTCCAATATTTGAACCTGAATCTGTCCTCCTCCCAACTCAAAGTCCCAGAAACATGACATGTATTTCTGGGCAGCACATATATGCTATATATTTGGTGACTAAGCAATGTTAAAATACATAATTATTTCTATATACTTATGAACTATACTTAAAATATGATAATAATATGTTTATCTAGCAAGTAATTTTATACATTTAATTGTTAAGATAAATATAGAAGATGTGTCCCAGTGGTAGAGTTCTTGCACAGCATGTGTTAGGTCCAGGGTTTGATTTTCATTACCATTAAAAAATTAAATGCAATCTCCACATGCCACAACAAATACCTAATATTTCAAATTGTTTAACCAGAAAACATCATATGCTATGTGTTTATCTATAATTGGCTAATGGAGACAATGCCATATCTTGTACATCAATATAAGTTTTGAAGAACTTAGTTTTCTAAAGAAGTAAATGCAGTATTATTATTTTCTAGATCCCAGAACAGTCAGCATGTTTAGTGCTATCTGTGCAATTTCATTTAATGCAAAAAAAAATACTGATTCGTCTGCGTATTATAATGTTAATATGAGAAAATATCTTGGCCATTGCTAATTCAAGTAAGGATAATTGTGTCTTTCAAATTTTATGTGTGGCCTGGCATTCTATTAGTTTCTTGGAGTCTTTAACATTTTTTGAACATCCCTCATATCTTACACTACTTTAACCGATGCAATAGCCATTGTAATTTTCACCAATGTCATAGGCTTTTGTTCTACTAGACTTAGAATCTTAACGTTTAAAGCTTTTGCACTCAACATATTGAGTCTGAAGCTCAACATATTGCTACATCTGGGAGAGTTTTTCTCCTGAACTTTCTACACATGAGCTCTTGTAACCAAGCATGATGATAGAACCCTTAGAGAAGAAACTGATTTCTGGTTGTCCTAGGCTAGAGAGGGCTGTGATCAATTGGTGTTTGAAACAAAGGTTGTTTGTATGATGGCAGAATCCCCACTAAATATCCTGTGTGATAGAATAAATGTTGATTTGTGGGCTGGTTTTGAGTGTTTGGAAGTCCTGGGCATGCAGCAGACCAGAGCCCTGGGGTTGTTGGCTTTGGGGCAGGTGGGAGGTGCAAGCATCACCTGGGGAGACTGGAACGATGGAGATCTTGCACTGTGCTTATTTGCAGGTCCTGAATAACCAGCAGTGAATTATTATTTTTAAATTATTACTTTTACTAGCTTTCTTTAAATACCATTTTTACATTTGACCATTAATCATCTATGTAATTTTTGAAGGCAAAATGTGTGAAGTTTAGAAATAATCATACATTCTATTATGCCTTAGATGTCTGGATGAAATCCGTGTTCTAACATTGAGCTGATTCCCTAACATTAATTTTTATAAGTGAAAATTTAATCATCTATTTACTCTCAAGTTTTGCTTTTGGGGAGAACAATTATTTTGGTTAGATTTACTTAGAATCTGTAAGCATTTAGAAAAGCCATTGTGGGCCTGGAAAATACAATTAATATAAAATGTGTCAAAATCCATGCTTGACTTTCCCTAGGTAGAGATGATGCCCTTTGTACTTAACTATAAAGGTACTATAATTGTCTAATTCTATTGACTAAGGGGCCACTGGTGGTGGATAATGTATATATGAGGAAAATCCACATTTTTTTCAACTCTCATTCAGTTCTTGTGAACAAAGAATGATTCTAAGTCATTCTGAAAGAAAGATCCTAAAATGTGATGATTGCTAATTGATTTTCCCATAAATCTAGTTCTCCTGCCATTCATATTCAATCTCATGTTAGATATAACCAACCAGCTAACAATGCAAACATTTGTCTCTCGTGTACTTCTCAGTTGGATCTTGTTATTTTCCTTCTGAAGTTTGAAAACATGTCCGTCAGCAGGAATATTCATAATCACTAAGTATAGGAAATATGCTTTAAAAAAGTATAATCCTCATTCAAACAGTAGAGTGCAGTATTTTGCAAGGAGATATAGGTTTGAGGCTTAGTACTTCATTTCCATTGGACTGTGGTTTTTGTGTGTTTCTTATTATAGAGTTCAATTATAAAGCGTGCTAAACCTCTTATGCTATGTACCCCACACTAAACTACTTTCTAAAATACAAATAAAAAAAATTAGTGCCACTAAGTTCCAGATTTAGTGAGAGCAAGGGCAAAGCAGATTTCAGATGGTGAAAGACTTGTCTCTTTCTAAGCGTCAGTGTCTGCCCCGGAGCCACACTTGCGGCATAAGATTTCCATGTTATGGGTCAAGAATCCTTCACCCACCAAGGAGACCGAGCACTTTCCGCAGTTGAAGCACTCACTGTGCCACTGGCGGTCTTGAAAGCAGATGAACTTGGCACCTCTGAGGCCTGTAAAGGAATTGGAGATAAAGAGTAACTCATTCTTTCAATAACCAAATTGGGAAGTTGGCAAAACCTCTAGAAACTACTGCATAGAGAGAGCCAGACAATGTAGACCCGAGTAACTCCACAGGGTGTGGCTCTCTGGCCTCATGCTCAACAGAGCATTTCAGCCACACAAGATTCCTAACTCAGTTCTGCTGTAATCTAAGCAGGTAAAATGATCTGGCTGTGTGCTTTTAAATGATTCTTTTGGGGAAGAGGCAAATAAAAACTGTGCCTGATAGTTAGGAAGTTACAGCACAGCGGGAATGTGGAAGCCCACAGAACCCAAACAGAAATGTATTTTGTCCCCCTCTTCATGTGATCAAGTTTTCTTCACTGCCAATAGAAAATACAATGAAAGGAATGTATACTTCTGTTATTTTTTTAGTGACTTTCCTTCTCATTTTTCCATGCTAACTTTACTTGGAACAAGTCCTATTTTGGGAGGATTGAGGCGCAGAGAATGTCTTCCAGACTATCCTAGAGCTATTCTATAGTAACAGTTATAGTACTTTGTCCTGCGACAGCTTTGGCTCGGAATGTAAATGTGAGTGGAGGAGTCTCCTCACTCTAGATACCTGGTCACTTTATTCAGAGATGAGTTCCAAAATGGCCTTCAACCTCCATCACAACTTTGACTTTGCTTAAGCTAAATTAGTTTTTAAAGCACTCACTGAAACACCGACCCGTCTGTCTAATATAATCTTAACTTACATCTCAACAAACTCATGTCAAGTAGTTGTAGGGAGAAAGGAAAGTTCTAGAAGTTGGGAAGTGATTGGAATGTTACAGGTTGGATATTTATTTCCTTTGACAATTCTCTCCAAGTAATGTTCACATCATGGGTTTCTGGTGACTTGCTTATGACTTATGGAGTGACAAAAATGTTTCCTTTGCTGATTCACATGCATTAGCTAATTCTCTTATGATATGATGAAGCACAAGTGCGAATATTAATCTACTTCATGTAAGTTCTCTGAAAATGATAATGGAGTTTTTTTTAACCTTTTCATATAAAAATGTTTGTATTTGTGTCTGCGTGTTTGTACACATGTGTGTACAGGTGTCTGAGGATGCCAGACAAAGGTGTAGGATCTATTGGAGCTGCATTCATAGGTGGTGGTGAACTAATAACATGGATGCTAGGACTTGAACTCTGGTCTTTGTGATTAAGCAGCGAGTGCTCTTAACCACTGAGCCATCTCTATATCTTTACACAGAGGTTAGTTCATAAAGAAATTAAGATCCTGTTAAGTTTCAAACCTGGGACAAATGGTCGAGGTGCTTACTTATATCAAAGGGGCCCTGGCTCCCAGATTTTCCCAGCATCCCTCAGTCCTTATCTATATAGGGTATGGCTGGCATACCTGGCCCCCATCCTAAACTTTCTACCACAGGTGCTGGGCTGGCCTTTCCCCAGGGGCTCTTCCCTATATAATTCAGGCATTTTGGTTTCTTGCTCCTTTTGTACCTTTGGCCTCCTGGCTGCTGTATTTGGATCCTCTCTGTCCCCTCCTCCTTTCTCCTCACATGGCCCATGACCATTTAGGACTCTCCATGATGTGTCTGTCTCTGGCTATGCTCTCCCTTTCATCTACAATATACTTTTCTCCTCCACCATACTCTTTTCCTTTTGTTTTTATTTTTTTCACTCAGATATGATTTTCTTTTCTTTATTAAACATGTATCTTATTTATCTGTGATAGTCCTATCATTATCTTACAATAAGAGTAAACTAGTAGTATACTATACTGACTAGTTTTTCTATCAACTTGACACAAGTTAGAGTAGTCAGAGAGGAGAGAGCCTCAACTGAGAAAATGCCTCCATAAGATCTAGCTGTTGGAAAGCCTCTAGGGAATTTTCTTAATTAGTAATTGGGGGCAGCATTCCTGGGCTGGTCTTTCTGGGTTCTATTAAAAAAAATTAGGCTAAGCAAGCAATGGGGAGCAAGCCAGTAAGCAGCATCCCTCTGAGGACTTTGCATCAGCTCCTGCCTCCAGGGTTCCTGCCATCTGAGTTCCTGTCCTGACTTCCTTCAGTGATGAATGACGATATGGAAGTTTTCACTGATGGATATGGAAGTAATATAGAAGTATAAGCCTTCCTTCCCATTTGCTTTTGCTTTCATTTCCTCCAACTTGCTGTTTTGGCCATGGTGTTTTATCACAGCAATAGAAACCCTAACTAAGATGTATGCCAATTAATTAAAGCTTTCATAAGTTAACTGTAAGAGTAAGGTTCTGTGGATACATAAATAATCTCTCTCAAAGAACTAATTATTGAATGTGTAGGACATTGAAACTTCTGAGTTATTCTCAATTATATTGTCAAACCATGTTCAAGTGACAAATGTAAAAGTAGCCATAAACTTTTACAAGGAAGAAAAATTGAGACATCTAGCAGTAGGATTCTAAGGCATAGTTCAACCCTTGAGGATTTTGCAAATTGTTTCAAATTTGGTTGTGTTTACTTCTTTAGGTCACCAGGGTCATTTGCAGTAACTCTTTTTAGCAATCATACCTGCTGCTGGATGTGGCAGTGCCCATCTTTAATCCTAGGATTTGGCGGGCAGAGGCAGGCAGATCTATGGGAGTCTAGCAGCCTAGTCTACATATTGAGTAGTATATATCTGAGTATCTGTGGGTAGCCAGAGCTACATATTGAGACCCCATCTCAAAAAAAGAAAGAAAGAAAGAAAGAAAGAAAGAAAGAAAGAAAGAAAGAAAGAAAGAAAGAAAGAAAGGAAGGAAGGAAGGAAGGAAGGAAGGAAGGAAGGAAGGAAGGAAGGAAGAAAGAAAGAAAGGGAACAAGAAATTGTTGACACCTATTTCAACTGGCTTCCTTTGCACCTGATAAGCCAATAAAATATAAGATAGCATTTGTCGAGTTCTGGAGTTTGTCACTCTCCAGCCTAAGTCCCAACACGTGTATAGAGCCCTTGTTTAACCTTCATAGAGTAAATACGAGCATCACATTCAATTTGTAGGTAAATACTAAGGAACAGAAAAGTGCAGCCAGTCACTTAAGCTGGGAAGATCTGTCTCTGGTTCTGCAGTCTGGCTTTGCAGCCTATGATACTAACTTCACTAAGCTAACGTTATCTTTGTGTAAGCATAACTGAGCACATTAGTGCTTCTTTCTGTAGAAACTTAGTGCTTGAAACTCTGTTTTCGGCTGGAGAGACGGCTCAGTGGTAAAGAGCACTGACTGCACTTCTAGAGGTCCTGAGTTCAATTCCCAGCAACCGCATGGTGGCTGACAACCATCTGTAATGGGATCGGATGCCCTCTTCTGGTGTGTCTGAAGACAGCAGCGGTGTACTCACATACATTAAATAAATAAATAAATAAATAAATAAATAAATAAATAAATAAGAAGCTCTATTTTCTCTAAATTAAAAGAATGGGAGAGAAGGTATTATGTGGTTCTTTTCTGGCTCACTGTGTAGTGATGGTGAGTGTGGGTCTCCAGGGGAAGCTATTTACCAATAGTCACACAGTAGTCAGCAACTCAGGCAGAAGCAAGGTCCTGTAATGTCAAGTTTAGAGTACTTCCTTCACATCAAGCTGCTTCATCTAGCTCAGATATCTCAAGAGGTAGTGGGCATCTTAAAAGAGGAGAGATACTTATACTCCCAAATAAGTGTGGCTCTCATCTCTCATCAAAAAACCTTCTCTTTATAGCAAATGGAGACCATTCCAGAAAACTACAATTGGACAAAATGTAGAGATGGTGTGGAACCCAGCCCCAACAGTTCCAGCTACAACACAACTGCTGTACTTGACTATCAGGGGACATCTTTGAAGAGAGGATGGACTATGAAGTGTGTGAGTTGTGTATCCTAGAGAAGACTGCATTAACAGCACCTGAATAGTGACATTAGGTGCAATAGGTGCAGAAGGAAAAAAATTCTCACCAATTCCAAGCCCTAGTCAAAGAACTACCCCTAGAAAACTACACAACCCCTAGAACTACAGGTAACTAATGACTGAAGAGCTAGGGAGTACTGCCCTAATTGGTTATCTAGTACAAAGAGGTTAGCCTTGAAAACATATGCATATAAACAGACCCAGTAGGTTGTATTTACTATCTCTCTCTCTCTTCCCCCACCCTCTCTCTGTGCATGTGTGTGATACAACAACAATCAATGGAAAGTGACTATCAAATTAAGAGTGAAGGAGGAAATGGGAGGAGTTTCAGAAGAGGAGATAGGAAGAGATAAAGGGAGAAAGTGAATGGAGTAAGTGGTGTAATTATATTTTAATTAAATATAAAACCCAAAAAGAAAATAATACTTATATCTGAAATTAGTTCAACTGAAGCCAATTCATTGTAACAGCATCAGCAAATTACATGGACCCAGCTGTAGGTAGATTTAGCTACAATAGGATACAATACTAAAAACATTCTAACATAAATAGATTCTCCTAAAATTAATATTGATTTTAAATTGTATTTATCTACAGTATGCAGCATGATGTCATATGCAAGCATTATGGAATGCCTAAATCAATTTAATTAACATGCATTACTTCAGATACATCCTTTAAAATTCAGTCATTTTTAGATTTTCAATTGTATAATAGGTTCTCATTCACTGTAGTCAGCACAATGTGCAATAAGTTTCCTGAACTTGAATTTATCTGTAAGAATGCATAACTCCTTAGGTGCCTAAGGGTTTCCATGAATTCATGACTCTCAGAAGAAAAATACATAGCGTTCCCAGCATTCCCCGTTGTGTGTTAACTCAGAGGGTTCCAGTTTAAAGAAGCCTGACTTTGGGCTTTACATATATCTAAGAAATATTGGAATGAGCTCAAAGTTTCTGCATGCACTTCAGTCTGGAGACAATCCTTAGAAATTACTTTAGATTGACCCTTCTCACTTAAATGCTACCACATTCAGATTAGTTTTCGGTCTGGTGCTTCGTTTTATGTTATTGTGTAAAAAAGTGTTGGTTTCTGTCCATACCGAATGAAGCTTGATGATACATTTACTAGAAACATCACATAGGCACATGAGTCTGTCATGGATCAGAATTGAGCCCCATCAAGGTAAGGGCTTGTGTAGGCTCTGTGAGATTGCCATTAACTTTTAGAATTCTCCAAGAGCTGTAAAAATATTTTGAATTATGTTACACCTTAATTTTCTCATCACAGGGCCTCTTTTTTTGCCCAATTCAAATCAAATTAGGGCAGAGTGTGATTGGAGGATTTCTTAGGGAGAATCTGGAGTCCTGGTGCTACTGAACTGCAGGAAGTCCCTCATTCTAAAAGTGATGGAGCTGGTAACTGGCTTCCTTTGCAGGAGCTACAGATGCATATTAGGCAAGAGACTGGAGTGGTTAGGAGCCAGTGTCCAGAACTGTTAATGTGAGATCTTGAAAGAGCCAAGGAGGCAGGTAACACCACTTAATGTTAGAGGAAACGTGTGAGGGACAAGCAGGACCTGCTCCTGTAACAGAACCATCTCTAAAATGTTAATCCTGTGGTAAAGAGGCTGAAGCCAGCATGAGACTTGAGAAACCTAGCAGCTATCCATCCAGGCAGCTCCTCTCTGCTGCTTAGTGAGTGACTTAGGGCCGGTGAAGGCAGCCTGACTGTGGCAAGCTCTTAATTTGCTTTTAGTTGTAGCAATGGATTTATTATTAGTTCCTTTACTAGTCCCTGTCAATTAAATATTGGCCAAGTAAACCTGTCTGCTAGCCAAATATTTCTAGGGACTCGTGTGAATCTGAGAAACACGGTGCCCCAATATAGACAGACAAGATTGTGCTTAACCTGGAAACCACTTTCTTTGTTTACAAGTGGAAAACCTTTAATTTTAGCTTAGCACAGTAAGTATTTTCCTTTATTTGAAAATGTAAGTAGATTCAACAGAGACTTAGGAGAGGAGAGGAGAGGAAGGGAGAGAGGGAGGGAGGGAGGGAGGGAGGGGAGAGAGAAAAGGAGAAAGAGGGAGAGAGAGACTTGAGGTTGGAGTAGGAAAGGGAATAACTTAATTTATTTGTTCTTATGCAATCTGAGCTAAAACATGAAATATGTTCTAAGAATACTGGGAATGGAAAGGGGAAATATAGCTCTGTCACAGAATTAATGACAATAAATTGCCTGGATGGATAGCTGCTAGGTCTCTCAAGTCTCATGCTGGCTTCAGCCTCTTTACCACAGGATTAACATTTTAGACATGGTTCTGAGACAAACACAGTGTGCTCCTCCAGCCCTGCGAGAAGCTACTTAGTATGGATCGATTTGTCATCTACATTATTTTTCAAGCCACGTCTCATGTACTTTGCTTCTTTAGTAGAATACTATATTGCGTTCTTTCATAATCAAAAGTTGCTGCAAGTGAATACAGATTAAGGAGTAAAACATTTGTTAAAAGCATCTAAAAAAGAAATCCAACCATTTCCTGTTTTATGTTACTCTAATTATGGCTTTGGCTATTTTATAGAATAGTTGAATTTAATTAAAAGCTTTTACATGTTGAATCTCTTTTGGCTTTTGTTGGAAAGTAGGATTCTGATTTAATAGTACCCTTTCTGCCCTCTCAACTCCTCAAAGACTCTCAAACTGGACCTCCTTATTAGAGCCTTCTCTGACCTTTTAGCTTACCTGTTTTCCTACCTTGGACTATGACTGTCCTTAGAAAACATATAAGTAGGTTTAATATTTTCTTTTTTTACAGTGTCACCACCTAAATTATACCCTGTCATTTCCTTGAGAGGGCCATGTAAAATTTAGATTAAAAAGTGAGTATGTACTTGTGTTTATCTCAAATGAAAATGTCACTGATAGAAATTACATATTTATTTGCATTTCCTAAATTTACTAGGTAGCATTTTCCATAGTTGTAACTGTGTCATGGTGGAACCATACTGAGATGGAGCACTTACCAGTGATGGGTTTGGTGCAGGCTGCACACTTTTTAGCATAAAGATGGTTGTAGCAATCCAGGCAGAATGGGAAATCATCCTTTGACATAAATGCCTCCTCATAAAGCTCTTTCCTGCAGCCGCTGCACAGAAAACACTCTTTATGCCATATCTGATCACGGAAGGTTATCCCACCGGAAGTTATCACCTGCCAAAGCAGCATCAGAAAGGCAATGAGCATGGGTACCCTTGTAGTTCAGACAATCTCAAGCTTCTCTGTCCCGATACTTGGTGCTCTGAACTATGCACCACACTGTGTTAGAATGGTTTGTTTCCTTGAAAACATCTGAAAGCTTTTAGAAAACAACATGAGAATCCAAATGTTATAGAGATCATACAGAATATCAAAAATGAAAATACATCCAATTTTCTTAAACAGTGGGTCAGAAAAGAGGCAGAATGACTTTGGACTCTGGAACACCGTAAAGGAAGTAGGCAATTGATTTACTTTGTCTTTCAGTAAGCTCTTATTTGTATCTTTGCTAGGTCTATTATAGTTCTACCCGACATATTTATATCAATTCCTGACCTTGACAAACACTGACAAACACAATAAAACAAAACAGAAGCTGCAGTACTTTTCTTGAAAGCATCTCAGCATGCCTGAGAGAACACCGAGGGCTGGAGATTGATGAGCATCGTCACTGTGAACAATGACTAGCTCTCTACCCGATCCTCAGTACCAGATTACGGAGGCCCCTTTCCGGATATCCTCAGCACCTCTACATGGTCTAGACTTGGTCTTTCTGGAGATAAGCAGTCCTGAGTGTTTGATGATGACAGGGTCCTTTGCTACAGCTACTGAGAGATGGTACTGACACTTGCACACGCTCAGCCTTGTTGGAAAGCCATTACAATAGCATACTTTGAACAAGAAAGTGGTTGAAACTAACAGGTGACGTTTTAATTTCAGGGCTCAACTGATAATACAGAGTTTAGATTCCTATCACCCACATAAAAGCTGAGCATGGACTCACGGACTCTGTAACATGGTACATTGAGCCTCAGATGCCTCTCAGGTCGCCATTTTGCTTGTATAGTACTGGGGATTGAACCCAGGGGCTTTGTAGCTAGGGGAATATTTTACCACTTAGCTTGCCCACATTATATCCTTTTTAAAGCCAGTTTAACCTTCATGTTATTTTAAAGGTTGAAACATCTTTATTGAGTATCAGGTTGATAAATTCTTGCTACATCTTCCTGTGTAGCTATTTTACAATCATCTCTTCTTTGCAATCCACAGATGTTGTCCTCAGAGCTGCTGAGGAACCTGGAATATGTTCATGTTCATCTCTTACAAAGACCAAGGAAATGCACTATTGAAGGTATTAGATGACTACAGATCTGTATCAATTTTACTAGGTGTTAAAAATCCATGCTAAGCCATCTTTGCTAACAAACACAGACATAGTTTGTCTTTTATAAGATTTTTTGAAAAATAAAACATATTCTAAACACACTTTAACGGTATATCAAGTTTCTTAGAAACTAAAGATTTTTGGTATAAGTCAATTTTTCGAGAAGTGAAAAGGCACACTACAGTGTTCTGAATACGTAAATGAGGAGCTCGGTGGTATGTGTGAAGGGAAGCAATTGAGAATGCCTCCCACTGACTTCAAATGCCTGTCAGCAGGCACACGCAAAATCATGCTTCCTTTGATTTGTTTGGTCAAATGATTTGTAGGCTGTGCTTAAAAGATCAGAAAGTTGAAAAATGGATTCTCTGCAAAAATAATATATCCCAAAGCTCTGAAACATTTGAAAAAAAAGTTTGCCCGTGATTATATTCCTTTTGAAGAAGTAGGCAGCATAGATGAAATCTAATATCCAAGTTTGGTTTGAAGACTGACTTGGAGGAGACAGTAATGTGTGTGTGTGTGTGTGTGTGTGTGTGTGTGTGTGTGTGTGTGTGTGTGTATGTATAGGTTAGAAGTTTGTCTAATGCTCTCCACCTTAGTTTATGAGACAGGATCTATCACTGGACTTTCCCATTTCATCTGGACTGGCTCTGGTTGCAGATTTGTTCCACCAGGCCCAGTTTTTACATGGGAGCTGGGGAATCTGAACGCTTATTTTCAGGCTTATACAGCAAATGCTTTGCCCACGGTGCCATCTCCCCAGCAGTAATGATTGTGAACACAGCAGAGAGAAACTAAAGCATTGAAGACCGCCTTTAACTCTATTTTTACTGTTAATAATTGAATTTAAAGCATTTACAGTTTGGGCTACCAGTTTTTTAGTAGAATATTCAAGTGTAACAAAATAAAACGGGAGGGGGGTTATTTAAAGGTCTGGATGTCCAATAGTTTGGTTTTATTTAAGCAAATTTTGGGTTTGGTTTGAATTGAAAATTATCCTTTTCCTTTGCTTTGACCATAATCGTTTATATCCAGCTATTTTTTAAAAGGAGTGTATAGTTTAAAATTCAAATAGAAATAACCCTTGTCATCCTCTGTATACAAGCCAATAAGAGCATTTCATTAGCTTCTAATGCTTCAAATCCTATCCTCATATAGCCACAGTCTTCCACAGCCTGGGAAGCTGAGTGAGCCTTCCAGCCATCCAAATGCAACTATAAAAGTAGTTTTAGGAGAGCTGTCAGGACAGTTAAAACATCACGGTATTCAGGAGCCAGGGTACCAAACCATCGTCATGATTCCTTGTTCTCCTGCAACTTACAATGCCATTCTAAACTCATGATGCTTCATGTGTTAAAGATGTCCTCAAGAATATCAATATATATCTTATCAAATACAGACAGGCTTCATCAAGATGATGGACATGAGTTGCTTTGCACATTAAAGCACGGAGGAGGAAATGTTAGGTCACATTTGTGGAGCTGAGATGAAAGGATGAACCATTCAGAGACTGCCCCACCCAGGGATCCATCCCATAATCAGCCACCAAACGCAGACACTATTGCATACGCCAGCAAGATTTTGCTGAAAGGACCCTGATATAGCTGTCTCTTGTGGATGCCAGTGCCTGGCAAACACAGAAGTGGATGCTCACAGTCAGCTATTGGATGGAACACAGGGCCGCCAATGGAGGAGCTAGAGAAAATACCCAAGGAGCTGAAGGAGTGTGCAACCCTATAGGTGAAACAACAATATGAACTAACCAGTACCCCCAGAGCTCATGTCTCTAGCTGCATATGTAGCATAAGATGGCCTAGTCGGCCATCATTGTGAAGAGAGGCCCCTTGGTATTGCAAACTTTATATGCCCCAGTACAGGGGAATGCCAGGACCAAGAAGTGGGAGTGGGTGGGTAGGGGAGCAGGGGTGAGGTGGGGTGGAGTAGGGGTGGAGGGTATAGGGGACTTTTGGGATAGCATTTGAAAGGTAAATGAAGAAAATACCTAATAAAAAATTGAAAAAAAAAAAAAGACTTTTTCCTACTAGAAAGTATGCTTTGAATGGAAAGCAAGTGAGAGTACAATTCATTTTGTGCTGCCATGAGAAATGAAGGAAAACATAGCTCTTGGGCTTTCTGTGTCCACATGCCAACTGGATTTCTCTCATGATCTGTCACCTACTTAAGCCTAACCATCTCCTCTGGAAAACACAGAGCCCTGAGTCCAGAAGAGATCCTTAGTTACTAGAAAATGATAGGAAGGTTTCCTAGTACCCTGTTTCCCTCAGTCACTGTGAGAGGCAAATCCCTTTTTCTCTGAAACACATAAAACTAAATGGATCAAAATTGAATACTAAATGGATCAAAGCTGTCTTCTAGGAAGCAAAGAGAACTGCACATGTACCAGAACAAAGTTTCTATAAAACAGTGAATGGGACTGAGAGATGAAGTCACCTGTGTATCAATCCATGATCTAAGGTAGAACTTAGGGCTAGGAAAAACAATAGGTCATCTTCATGGTGACAGTTTTAGTTTGCGATGTGTTGAAATTAAAGATTACCTCATACATTAGATATAGCATGATAGGATCACTTCATTCCAAATACATAAGGCAGCTAAAAACAAAAAAACAAAAAACAAAACAAAAGAAAACTAACGCCAACAACAGAAACAGTGTTCTGGAAGATTCCACAGCTTTACCATCTCTAGATAGTTACCTTCTTACAGAAGTTGCAGTAATGAGCAAACTCCTTCTCAAAACATGGCACACAATAATTGCCACTCTCTTTGGAGATCAAAGGCTTGGTTCCTATTGGCTGTCGGCAGTGCTCACACACAAAGCAGGTTTCATGCCAGTAATTGCCCTTAAATTCCATTTTCCGAGAACCTGAACCCCAAAGTAAGACACTGTTAGTACAAGCCAGGTATATTTGTGTTTCCTATAAGAAAACATATCCGATATTTTAAGTATAATAGTAACAAACAAATTACCCTTTAGTGAAACAACATTTTGTATTTTCTGAGACAGAGAGAAGATGGATTGATGCAGATCTGCTATTAAAAGAATGGGCCACCCATTAAAACCTCACAGTCTCTGCATAAGCAATGGTAATTTCTGCATGTAGAGACTTGGGATTGTTCGTGGTTAGATAAATTGAATCACTGTCATCATCAGGGATAATTGTAAATGCTCCGGGCACTACCCCTAAGATCCACATTGTGAGAATGCTTTCTGAATTTATTGAATGAATAATAGTGATAGTGGTGATAGTAATAATAGGTAGAATTGGGGCATTGATTGACTCATGGGATAGGAAAGGACCAAAATAAAAGGGGTGAGCATAGCAGAGAGGGAGGAAAGATTTTAAGAGCCAGAGAAACAGGAAATTTGCCATCAAATCATTGCTTTTAGGTATGAGAAGGGAGCTGCATCCATGAAATCTAAACATGGATGCCTAAACTAGACCTGAACGATTCCCAAAACAGTTAATGCTCTAACATGGGGTGGGGGGGATTTCATCAGGCCTCATACCTAGGTGAATAGCTAGGAGTAAGGGATGCTGAGAGAAAAACTATTAGTATTTCCCAGCGATGAGCCCAGATTAGTTTTCTTTTTTTTTTCTTTTCCATTTTTTATTAGGTATTTAGCTCATTTACATTTCCAATGCTATACCAAAAGTCCCCCATACCTAATACTAAATGGTCAGTACTAGAATAAACACCTCCAGGAACCACTAAAAGGACTCATTAGGTTGTGTTTATATGTTTATTTGCTTACATGTCTATGTAGCAACAAAGGTTAAAGAAGAGGCTGGAAATCTGAGAGGGGGACTAACTTATGAGGGGTAGGAGGGAGAAGATAAAGAAGGAAAATAATATTGTATTTTAATTAAACTTTTAAGTGATGTTATTTACATGGGACCATTTTCCCTGAAAGAAAGCAATTCCTCTCAAACTAGTTTGTATAGAGCTATAAAATGATGCCTATTGGTCCACTGAAAAGGCCAAACTGGTAAAGGAACTTGATGCTATGCCTGCTGACTTAAGGTTGATCCCTGGATCCTGTATGGGGAAAAAAGAGAACTCACTCACAAAAGTTGTCCTCTAGTTACATAGACAAAGTATGGAGCAGAGACTGAAGGAATGACCATCCAGAAACTGCCCCTCCTGGGGATCCATCCCATATACAATCACTAAACCCAGACACTTTTGTGGACGCCAACAAGTGCTTGCTGACAGAAGCCTATTATAGCTGTCAACGCAGAGGTTCCACCAGTGCCTGACAAATACAGAGGTGGATCCTCCTAGCCTACAGGGTCCCCAATGAAGGAGCTAGAGAAAGGGCCCAAGGAGCTGAACAGGTTAGCAGCCCCATAGGAGGAACAACAATATGAACTAACCAGTACCCCCAGAGCTCCCAGGGACTAAATCACCAACTAAAGAGTATACATGGTAGGACTCATGGCTCTAGCTACATATGCAGCAGAGGATGGCCTAGGTCTAGTCAGTCATCAATGAGAGGAGAGGCCCTTGGTCCTGTGAAGGCTTGATGCCCCAGTGTAGAAGAATGTCAGGGATAGGAAGTGGGTGTGGGTTGGGTAGTGAGCAGGAGGAGGGGGAGGGGGATGGGGGCTTTCAGAGGGGAAACCAGGAAAAGGGACAGCATTTGAAATGTAAATAAAGTAAATATCTAATAATAAAAAAAGAAGTCCTCTGACACTCCCAAAAGAAAAGAATACACAAATAAAATAAGTGAATAAATGAATGAATGACAGAGTGAGGATTATGGCCAAATTCTTATGAAGACTGATCCTTTTAACACCACTGATTATGCCCAAGGCAGGGCGTTTTCAGTTGCTCTTCTGGTATAAGCTTTATCCTTCAGTTCTGTCTCTGGCTCAACAAGTCTCTATGAATTAGGTTTTATGAAAAAGAAGACATTGGTCACTGCAAAAATATCACAAAATTGCAGAGCACCATCATTTATGTGTTCAGGAAGAATGGATGAATGGAAAATCAGAGGAAGAAAGCAAGAACAGCACTTCTTTTCTTAGAGCAGTGTTGTGAGCCAGTGATGCTAGTATTGTGACTAGAGATGCAGTTTCCTTAGGCAGAGCCACCCGGATCTCACCTGGCATGATGGTTCTCTTGCAGTGGAAGCACTTGGAGGAACACTCGTTGGAATAGCAGTCTGTGCACAGCAGGCGATCATCCTTGGCAACGAAAGGCTTTTCCACCAAAGAGTGATGGCATTTGTTGCACCTGAAGCATCCTTCATGCCAGTGACGGTTTTTGTAGCAAAGATCCTTTCAGACAGGAAATGAAGTTAATTAAATGTGCTTGCAATAAAACAAGCTGTTTTCTAAGACAAGATGGGACATTCTTGGGAACCTAGTGCCACTAGTTTCAGGGAGAGTTGCTGAAACTGTTATCTGTAAAAAGGAGACTGGAGTAATTAGAGCAAAAAACTCAGGCTTGTTTGAGTGGCCATTGAAAAATAATCTCGCTGGATTTTATCAATTTTATCTATCTTTCTTTTATAGCCTACCAGAAAGGTTTTACATGGAATTATTTTATTTTATTTTATTTTATTTTATTTTATTTTATTTTTTTAGTTGTGGTATCTTATTATCTATTGAGACTTCAAACAAATGACAACACTTAGCTAAAGCAAAGGCAAGGAAGAAGAGAAAGCAAATAATATTCGTAAAGGAGGAGAGAGTGTGAGGTGAGAAGGTGCAGCCTGCAGGGCTAAGGGAACAAGGCAGACTTTTAAGAAGGCATTTCTATTCCCTATACTTCCAAATTTTTAAATGTATTTTATATACCTTAGCTATTCCAGAAGTAACAACATTTTAGTTGTAAAATTCTGGGGAAACAGTTTAATTTCTTACATTTTTTTGTTTTTACTCATCCTAAAACTACTACTCAGACACACAGACACACACACACCACACACCAGCACACACACACACCACACCCTGCCACACACACAAGTTGTCTTAAGAATAGGATGAGGTTAAAACTTGTGTTTCACAGCCTTACACTGTAGAAAACGTGGGTAAAAGTCAACAGAGAAAAGGAGCATCCTGAAGCAATGACCTACTATATATGAGCAGTAACTGTGTGAACAGAAGTGACTCCTACCTTAGAATCTGATTCAATTGGTTCTTTACACTGCTCACAATAGTTAGAAAAGATACGATCGTAGCAGGAGATGCAGTATAGATTATCATCCTTGAGTACATATTTCTTCCCAATCAGGGATGAAGTGCAGTATTGACAATCAAATTGACTACTTGTCATTTCAGTTTTATCCTATGGATTAAAAAAAAAAAGACTTTGTACATTACATAGTGTCATTACAAATAAAATAAATCCTTTATAAAATGTGAGTCAAGCATTTGAGTTTATACGTTACTAGGCAAAATTTCACAAATTTAGGGAGCTGCTTGTAGTCATGGTGATTTAGAAAAGGCTACCCATCTTGGGAGTTCTTTTGAATGATCTCTTTCCCCCTCTACCTATGTCTGAGACAGGGTTTCTCTTTATAGACTTGGCTGTCCTTAAGCTCTCTCTTGCTGCAGATCATGCTATCCTTGAACTCATGGAGATCCACCTGCTTTTCCCCCACGTGCTGGGATTAAAGATGTGTGCCACCACCACCCAGTCTGTGCCACCACCACCTGGCCTTCTTTTTCTTAAAACAAAAACCATCCAAATCGTGAGACAAATCTTTTATTCACCATGTGCCAATGTAGGAATCAGTGAGAACGTGGTAGACAGGAGATGCCCCACATCAACACAATCCTGGGACCTGTGGACAGCGTGGTTATAACTGGCATTACATAGCTATCATCATGAGTTCTGAAAGTGGGATTTCATAGAAATAACAATTCCTTTTTTTTAATTCAAACTTGCATAAAATTACTGCATTTCTATTTTAACTGCATTTTTTAATTTCTAAATGTATTAAATTCTCAGTAAGGGTCTTGCATATTAATCCTGAGGCCTTCCTGTTTACTTCTCCTCACCTATCGTTCTAGATAATGACTCCAAAACCTGCTTCCTGCTAGGTTTGGCCATCTGGAACTGTGCAATGAAATGTCCCCACCAATCTGAAAACACAAAGTTCCTCTGAAGGCAGGATTCATTCCACATGCTAGGGTTTTATGACTTTAGTTGAGCAATGTCCCAAGTATGGAGATGCTGGAAAAACTATAGGATTCTTTAAGCTCCAGCGCAAGACCAGCATATATATGGCATGAGTCAGTACAGCAGTTTCCAACAGAATAAAAGCTGACTTAAAATATAAATCTAGGGTTAGTATAAGACTTTGAATTATTTTATAAACACAGAAAAGCAGTGAGCATGGTATTTTAAGTATAGCCAAGAACAATAGCACTATTTTTCTTTGGAAAAATGGCATTTGCAATCTCTGGATTTGGTAGAATGTATTCTGATTCTCCCCATCTAGATGTCTTTCATTTTAGGAAAATCAGTAGATAAGTAATTCCTATGGTGCTTTAAAATGTTTTGATGCTAATTTGTGTCCACTCCATAAAAAATGCTATTATTAAACTTTGTTTTTTATTTGAGTGATAGAGTCTGTAGCAAGAGTTTCTTGGCAAATTCACATTGTTATTAATTCCTGGTGTAATGATTTTGTTTATTGCTCTTCGCAGCTAAGTAGGGGAAAGAATGAGGATCTGGAACACAAGGGTCTTTTCCCAGGAAAGATACAAACTCAAGCTAGAAAGTTCCCAGAGGGATGTGTCCAAAATTATCTGCAAGGAACATTGAATTCCCTATTTGATTAATTTCACAGAAACGTCCATTCCTAGTGAATACAAACACATTCAAAGGAGCCTGAAAACAGCAGGAAACAGATCTATTCCCTTGAAACAAAAATATTTCAAATTACATTTACAACAATCCATAGGATACCTTTAACGTCTTTCACTTAATATGGAAATATTTTCATTATGAATATGTATTTAGTTTAAAATGAATAGTGTACCACCATGAAATATGGGTTCCCTCCTGGCTTGGGAATACTCAGATGAGTTTCATTTTATGAGATTTTAGTATACTGGGAAAAAATAAAGACAAAAACCTCCCAAAATGGTACTATTCCAGTAGCTTATTTAAAACATTGATTTATATTCAACACTCTAAATATAAGGACAAGAACACACCATCCTCCCTTCCCAACTGCACGACAGCCTTTGTGCTACAGAAAATTCTTAACCTGGATCATATTTCCTTACTCTTAAAAAAAAATGATTAAGGATAGCGATTTCATTCTCATTTGTAAAAACATCAAAGAGTTGGGTAGGTTAAACACAAAGTTGGTTCAGCATCTTAACAGTCGTTTGAGTTTTGGATCTATAAGATTATACTTAGTATTTACTCAGTGGTGGTTGACTTTTCTGCCTCTCCCGAGCCACAGTATCCTCAGCTTACTCAGGGAAGTGTGAATCTCATCTGATGTAAGCAAACTGAATATTTACTTTTGCCTTGGCGAAAAATGCAGTAAAAAAATTCAGTCCTCATTTCATGATGTCCATTAATTAACTATGGATGTATAAATACGTTCAAATATTTCACTAAAAATAAAATCATTGCTATAGAAATATACATTTAATACCATACACAATTCTTAGGGAGCCAATTGAAAGACCAGTGGGAAAGGTCTTTCCTTGAAAGGGGTTAGGGGAGTCAAACTGCCAGAAATCTGCAAATCAAGAAAGAAGGGAAGGTGGAACATCTTTTGGGTATATGTCCAGGAGCTGTACAGCTTGGTCTTCAGGTAGAACTATTTCCAATTTTCTGAGAAACTGCTGGATTGATTTCCAGAGTGGTTGTACAAGTTTACCATCTCACCGGCAATGGAGGAGTGTTCACCTTGTTTCATATCCTTGATAGCACATGGCATGTGCTGTCACTTTAGTTTTTGATCTTAGTCATTCTGATGGGTATACAATGGAATCTCAGGGTCTTTTTAATTTGCATTTCTCTGATGACTAAGGACACTGAACATTACTTATGTGCTTCTCGGCCATTTGAATTCTGTTTACCTCATTTTTTAATTGCGTTATTTGGTTTGTTGGTAACTTCTTGAGTTCTTAATATATTTTGGATATTAGCCATCTGTCAGATGTAGGGTTAGTGAAGATATCTTCCCAATTTGTAGGCTGACATTTTGTCCTATTGACAGTATCCATTGTTTTACAGAAACTTTTCAGTTTCATGAGGTCCCCCCGTTTTGTTTTTTTTTTTAGAAATTTTTACTGAATATTTTCTTTATTTACCTTTCAAATGTTATCTCCTTTCTCGGTTCCACCTCCCCCAGACTGCCTATATCACCCCCTCCTCCTGCTTCTATGAGGCTGTACTCTCACCCACCAACCCACTCCCGCCTCCCCACCCTCACATTCCTCTACACTGGGGTGTTGAGCCTTCACAGGACCAAGAGCCTCTTCTCCCATTGATGCCCAACAAGGCTATCCTTTGTTGGAACCATGGGTCCCTCCATGTGTACTCTTTGGTTCAATTTTTTAATAATTGTTCTTAGAGCCTGAGCCATTGGTGTTCTGTTCAGGAAATTGTCTCCTGGACTGATGTGTTCAAGACTATTTACAACTTTTATCCTATGAGATTTAGTGTATTTCGTTTTATTTTGAAGTCCTTAATCAACTTGGACTTGAGTTTTTTGCATGGTGATAAATATGGATCTATTTGAATTCTTCTGCTGACATCCAGTTAGACTGTACCACTTGTTGAAGATATTTTCTTTTTTCCATTGTATTGTTTTGGGTTTTTGTTAAATATCAGGTGTCCATAGCTGTGTAGGTTTATTTCTTGGACTCTGATTTAATTCCATTCATCAACCTGTCTCTGTACCAATACCATGCAGTTTTTATTACTATTGCTCTCTGGTGCAGCTTGAGATCAGGGATGGTGATATCTCCAGAAGTTCTTTTATTGTTCAGGATTGTTTTAGCTGTCCTGTGTTTTTTGTTTATCCTTATGGCGTTTAGAATTGCACTTTCAAGGTCTGCAAACCATTGTGTTGGAATTTTGATAGGAACTGCATTTAATCTATAGATTGCTTTTGGTAAGATGGCCATTTTTCCTATGTTAATCCTATAGATCCATAAGCATGGGAGATCGTTCAATCGTCAAATATCTTCTTCAATTTCCTTTCTCTTTCTTTCTTTTTTTTTTTTTTCAGAGATTTGAAGCTCTTGACATACAGGTCTATTACTTGTTGGTTTGAGTTATACCAAATGTATTTTGTATTATTTGTAGCTATTTTGAAGGGGATTGTTTAAATTATTTCTTTCTCGGCCCATTTATCATCTGTATAAAGGAGGGTACTGATTTTTTTTGAATTAATTTTGTATTCAGCCACTTTGCTCCTGAATATACACTCAAAAGATGTTCCACCATATCACAAGGACACATGCCCCACTATGTTCTTAGTAAGTTTATTTGTAATACCCAGAAACTGGAAACAACCCACATGTCCCTCAACCCAAGAATGGATACAGAAAATATGGTTCATTTACACAATGGAATACTACTTAGGTTATAAAAACAAGAACATCATGAATTTTGTAGTCAAATGGATGGAACTAAAAAAATATCCTAAGTGAGGTAACTCAGATCCAAAAGACATACATGATATATACTCACATATAGATATTACCCATAAAATACAGGATACCCATGCTACTTGTTACAGATCCAAAGCTAAACCAGAAGGAATCTCAGTCAAGGATGCTTGAATTTTACTTAGAAGGAGGCAAATAGTCATAGGAGGCAGATTGAGGGAGGGAATTGTTGTGGGTGAGGGAATTGGGAGGCAAGTGAGGGGTTCAGGATTAAGTGTAGGGTGAGACAGGAGAGAGGACCAGTAGAATGAATAGAAATCTGCAGCTGGGAGTGGGGTGGGGAGTGATTGAGAGCATCTCTAGAACATTTCAGTGACCTGGGATGGGGCAGGCTCCCAGGAGTCTATAGGAGAGACTTTAGCTGAGATGCAAAGCAGTGGGGATATGGAACCTGAAGAGTATAGCTCCTGTAGCCAGACAGGACCCCCAAGGGAGGGATAAAAACATCAATCCACAAACAAAACTTTTGGCCTAAAATTTGTTCTGTCTATAAGAACTGCAGGGACAAAGATGGAGCAGAGACTGAGGGAATGGCCAATCAATAACCAGCCCATCCTATGGGTAAGCACCAATCCCTGACACTATTAATGATACACTGTTATGCTTGCAGACAGGAGCCTAGCATAACAGTCCACCAAAAGGCTCCTCCCAGAAGCTGACTGAAACAAAGGCAGAGACCCACAGCAAAACACTGGCTAGAGCTCAGAAATTCTTATGGAAGAGTTGGGGAAAAGGATTAATAGCCTTAAAGGGGGTAGGAACTCCACGGGAAGACCAACAGAGTCAGCCAATTTGGACCCTTGGTGGCTCTCAGAGACTGAACCACCAACCAAAGAGCATACACAGGCTCCTCCTCCCCTGCACATATATAGCAGATGTGCAGCTCAGTCTTCATGTGGGTCTCCCAACAACTGGAGTGGAGGCTGTCCCTAAAGCTGTTGCCTGCCTGTGGAATATGTTCCCATAACTGGGCTGCCTTGTCTGACCTCAGTGGGAGAGGATGCACCTAGTTCTGCACAGACTTGATGTGCCAGTGTGGAGGGATGGGGGTGGGGGTGGGAGAAGGGCTCCACCTCTCAGAGAACAGGAGAGGGAACAAAAGGGGGATGGACTGTGTGAGGGGAAGACTGGAGGTGGGCAGTGATCAGGATGTAAAGTGAATGAATGAATGAATGAATGAATGAATAGGAATAAATAAATAAATAAATAAGTAGGAATTAACAAAAAGAAAGGAAGGTCAGACAAGCACTCAAACAATCATTTTCAGTTTATAAGGAATGAGAGAAGACACATAAGAGGTTGCTACAGGAATTGGGAACAGATTCTTACTGTGATAGATGAGGCATACAGGAAGACCTTGAAATAGTAGCATTTTGAAGCTCTGACTAAATGGGGTGAGATGGAGAGGTTAGAAAAACAAGAGTCTTTTTCAGATGTATGAAATTTTACCAATCGTGTGTGTGTGTGTGTGTGTGTGTGTGTGTGTGTGTGTGTGCATTATTTTGTATTTTTTTCTCTTTCTTGCGTATGGATTCAACATCTTCTTTTTTAAAAACTCATATAAATGTAGCAGTAAAGTCATCCATAAGTTTCTAAGCTCTAGCCAATGTTTGGCTGTGGATGTCTGCCTATGTTTCAGTCAGCTTCTGGGTGGAGCCTCTCAGAGGACAGTTATTCTAGGCTACTATCTGCAAGCATAACAGTGTATTATTAATAGTGTCAAGGATTGGTGCTTACCCATGGAGTGGTAAAGCTGCAGACAAGAGCATGGGGAGTACCATCTCCTGCTGCTAACTTGTCAAAGACAGCAGGGAAGTTTGTCTTTGAAGGTTTAAAATCCTTGAGCAAACCTGACTTATGATTATGAGCCTTCAGAACTATTAGTGTTAGTAATGTGCCCACATGGGATATGTCAACACATGTAGGTATGCACTCCTCGTCATTCATGTGTGCTATATAATTGAGGCATTTGTACCAGGCTTTCAAATTCATCCCATGGTTGATATAAAGTTAAGCTCATAATTTTTATCCATATGCACTACAGGTTTAGAAGATTGCATTAGAAGTGAAATGATGTATCACCCAGCACAGGAAGATAAACAAGGTTGTGTTCTTCATATTCTTGCTCTAGAGTTTAAATTTGTGTATAAAAGGATGTGGGTTTTTCAGCTGAGGAGGATGTTTCCTAGGTGCTATTTTTCTTTTTCTTTTTTTTTTTTTTTTTTTTTTGCTATTTTTCAAGTAAAGAATATTTTCCTGTCAAGTTATATTTTATGGTGAGGAACTGATGAGGAGGCCGAAGCTGTGAGCAGCATATCTACTTATATTTTACTCTGCTGGGCAGAACCAAGAGATTTACCACAGGTATACCTGACAGAGCATGCCAAGCAAGGCGAGGAGAGAGAGGACTAGCTGCCATCTTTGAGATCCTTAATATCCTCCCAAGGGATTTACACACATTTCATTTATCTACGAATTTAATAAATATGTGAAATATACTTTATTTGTAAAATAGCCAACTAGAGTTTATAAAAGCTATATAAAAAACCACAAAGTTACAACACGTTGCCAGAGAGCATACATATAACCTACTAAGAGTAGGGCATTTTATAAACATCTGAATAAGGTTGGAATGCAGCAAAGTGGGATAAAAACTTACAATAATTGAAGTAGCATTCTATGCGTGACAAATGTTTAAATGGCTAAGGTATTTTTTGAAAACCCAAGTCGGAATTTTTAGGAATGGAGAGTGAAGATAAGTACTTTTCATTTCTCATATAATTTATGTCCAGCTGAAAGTTACCTTCCTCAAGGAAGGAGACAGGAATTATTTTCAGCAATTATAGATTCAGGAACTATTTGGAGAAGCTGAATCTGCATGGGTGTAATGAACATATTATAATTTGTCTACCTTGGCTCTGTTCTCTTCCTAGATGGAAACATATGTCAACCAAAATTATCTCTTCAGTTCCCTTCCAGTGAGTGCATATTCAGGAAACTCATTTAGCCCTGCTAGCTAGATCTAGAAGGTAGATGCTTAGTGAAAGAAATCTTCCTACTTTTGTTGTGTAGCAATTTCCTTTGAGTTGGTAGTTTCCAGTTAAGCCCAGCTTCTCAGAAGAGATACCCTCTGACCAATAACATGATGTACAGTGTACTCTAGGGTCCCTGATATGTAGCCCATACAGGGGTGAGCTTCGGTAATGCAACTATCTTGAAGTCATCCCCACACTCCTGTCAGTAACTCACAGGCCATATGTGAAATCTGAGAAGATGGAGAACAGAGCTGAGACAGATTTTTAGAGATTAGGAGAAGTAACACTATAGCACATTCATGTATCTGCTCGTAGCATTGTAAGAAGAACAGACCATGCATGGGAGTGGCATTGGCAGTCAGGGAAAGATGGATAGCCAGAGGCACTCAGGCTGGAGGTGATGTCTCACTTAGAAGAGGATGATGTGGGGTGTGTAGGTGAAGCAAGATTTAGTAGGACCTAAGGGAATACATGGAGGAGTCAGATTGAGTCATCCTGAGATTTCATATCTGACTTCCTCTTAGGATTATTGGGCTGCAGAAGATGGCGCATAGGAGGGAAAATTAATTGAGAGGCAAGATTACTTCAAATTTATATGCACTGATTTTGAGGAGCTGGATTTGAGAATCACCAGGTTGTCTGTCCACATCATATCACATATATTACATTACAGTAGGTTTGACTTTTGTCATAGCTGAACTATTAGATGGTGGGTAAATTGTGGTGGGAGCTGATGTTATCATAATGAATGATGTTGTCAGAGAAAGTTGCAGTTCAGAAAAGTAGGAAACATAAAAGTCTTGTGGAGCAACATGAGCTATGGAAGAGCATTAGAAAGGAACTTATTAGTGCAAGTGAGGAATAATTTCAAGAAGATTAAGAGGGAATGTTCAAAGTTACAGTAAATATTACATCACATAATATAATGTGATAAATAATTAATTGCATTGGATTAGAATATGTATGCATATATCGTTAGCAGATTCAGAGTTAAAATTTAATTGTAAAGGTGGTCATTGCTGAATGTTTGGAAAATTACATTCACAAAAATATTCCCCCAAGAATAGAAAATAAAATAAAATGTATTGCTGAATTGGAAAAAAAAACCCCACAAAAATTCAAACTTAAAATAGTAAGGAATCAGCATGCTAGGAAGAGAGACGATCACAACAAAAACTTCCTCCCCAACGAAACCTCCTCAGGTATGGTGATACCTAAGCCAGCTATGGTGACCATGGCAACCAGTAAGGACTGACTTCTGAATTATTGTGTGTTTTAGTTTAAAAGACTAAGATTTTGGTTTAAAAGACTAATGGAATTAGGTTGGTATTGTCTAGAACCTGGCTTGAACACAGGAAAACTTAATACAATATCTGTGTCATTCCATGCCTGAAAAATTCAAAAGAGAATAAGATGAAGGTCAAAGAATGGGAAGGAAAGACAATGGCTAACATTAAAAAACAAATTACTAATGCACTAGAAATGTGATTTAAAACCGTTCCAATCAAAATCTCAGTGTCATTCTTTTTACAAGAAAAACACTGCACATGAATTGCATTTGTGGTTCTTAGTTACAAGTCTTCAGATGTAAGTATGTGACTTGGAGGAACCACAAAACCCAGGAAAGTAAAAAAGGGACATGCCACTTGGGAAGAAAGAGCTCTAGGTAAAAGAATAGAAATTAGCAAAGAAGGCCTGCAGCAGTTATGTTTCTTACTTTTCTGTACTTCAACTTTCTCTGACAGCATCATTCAATATGATAATGTCAGCTCCCACTGCAGCTTATTCACCAGCAAATGGATCAGCTTCTCTTGAAAATCACAAACTACACCAAAGTGAAAGAGGAAAAAAAAGAGCAAGAATGGAAAGGAAGCAAATACATTATTTTTTGTGATCTGATTAGGGAGTCAAGTATCCCATTATGCTTTCAGGTTATTAGAATAGATGAAATGTATAGGTCAAAATCTATCCTATTATCATCCAATGGCAATAATCAGACAGTAAAGTTAGCAATGTGATTTTGAAACATCTGCTCAATTACTATGTAATAGGCCATTACATAGAAAGTTATAAAAGCTTTGACGGAACATGAAGAAAACCCAAGTAAGTAGAAGGATGTAAGTTTTCATGGAGTTGAAGATTTGCTGTTCTGAATGTGGTGTGTGTGTGTGTGTGTGTGTGTGTGTGTGTGTGTGTGTGTTTTCCCTCTACTTGCCTGACAGATCAAACAAAACCACTGCTGGGCTATTTTTGGTGGAGTTTATGAGCTTGTTTTATAACCTACATGGGAAGGCAAAGCCTGAGGATAATCAAATCACATTCAGTCAAGAACAAGTTGGGAGTGGTCCCAGAGTCAGATGCCAGGCCAGGACAGAGCTACTGCAACATGCAGTGTGGCAGAAACACAGTGTTAGCTACACAGATCCCTGGAACAGGAGGCTGCTCAGGAATGAACCCACCCATATAGACATGCGACCTGAGAAACAGTGTTGCAAGTGACAAGTTGGAAGGATTTATTATTCAAGATGAATGATGAGGGACAAAATAGTCTTTTCAGTAAATGACTCTTGGGCAATTGAGTTTCCAAGTGAAAAAGCATGAAATTAGGTAGGTACTATTTTTCTTCATGTGAAAACATCATTTCTGCTAGATTATAAGGTAGGGCAAATCAGAAATGATGACAATACAGACATGTATGAATGTGTCCATGTGAAAGAGTTCTCAAGACAGAAAAAATACTATCCACATAGATTCCATGTTAAGCTACATGTAAGAACTTCTGTTTGTCAAGAAACTAAATTAGTATCTTATATCTCGGGTATACTAGGTTTCTGGGCTAATATCCACTTATCAGTGAGTACATATCATTTTGCAAAACACATGAAACTGAAGAAGAACGAAGACCAAAGTGTGGACACTTTGCCCCTTCTTAGAATTGGAAACAATCACCCATTGAAGGAGTTACAGAGACAAAGTTTGGAGCTGAGACAAAAGGATGGACCATCTAGAGACTGTCATATCCAGAGATCCATCCCATAATTAGCCTCCAAATGATGACACCATTGCATACACTAGCAAGATTTTGCTGAAAGGACCCTGATATAGCTGTCTCTTGTGAGACTAGGCCAGGGCCTAGCAAACACATAAGTAGATGCTCACAGTCAGCTATTGGATGGATCACAGGGCCCCCAATGGAGGCGCTAGAGAAAGTATACAAGGAGCTAAAGAGATCTGCAACCCTGTAGGTGCAACAACATTATGAACTAACCAGTACCCTGGAGCTCTTGACTCTAGCTGCATATGTATCAAAAGATGGCCTAGTCGGCCATCACTGGAAAGAGGCCCATTGGACACACAAACTTTATATACCCCAGTACAGGGGAATGCCAGGGCCAAAAAATGGGAATGGGTGGGTAGGGGAGTGGGGGGGGGAGGGTATGGGGGGCTTTTAGGATAGCATTCTAAATGTAATTGAGGAAAATATGTAATAATAAAAAATATTTTTAAAAAA
Organism: Mus musculus; assembly: GCF_000001635.26. NCBI lineage: Eukaryota > Metazoa > Chordata > Mammalia > Rodentia > Muridae > Mus > Mus musculus. Next base: position 25,225,695 of record NC_000070.6, read on the forward strand.
AGAAACTAAATTAGTGAAAATGAGCCACAGAGTCAAAGAAGAGTTCACATCCAGGACGTGGAAAGATTCCAACAAATGCATAAGGAAGAAAAAGAGGGCAGCTGAAGATGGACCCGAGAAAATGCCTAAGAGGAGAGCCAAGAAACTACTTGGAAGTGTTCTCAGTCTAATCCGTAGTTACTAAAAGAATTTAGCAAGTTAGAAAGAAAGAAAGAAAGAAAGAAAGAAAGAAAGAAAGAAAGAAAGAAAGAAGGAAGGAAGGAAGGAAGGAAGGAAGGAAGGAAGGAAGGAAGGAAGGAAGGAAGGAAGGAAGGAAGGAGAGAGAGAGAGAGAGAGAGAGAGAGAGAGAGAGAGAGAGAGAGAGAGAGAGAGAGAGAGAGGAGGGAGGGAGGGAGGGAGGGAGGGAGGGAAGGAAGGAAGGAAGGAAGGAAGGAAGGAAGGAAGGAAGGAAGGAAGGAAGGAAGGAAGACACAATTATATATGCCTGCTCAGAAGAGTAGACTATCTGTATAGCAAGACACAGCCTGTGTGTCCGAGGAGATAAAAGGACAAATAAATGCATGCTTCTATACCATCTCACCATATGGTAATACAAGCAGATAAGGCATAGACACCCTCCCCAAACACCAACCTTTACAATCTGTAAAACAGGTAGCGGCAAAGACTCCTTAAAAGCTATATGATTCACATAAGTTATAACCAGCAAAAGACAGGAATCAGAAAATTTTATACACACACACAAATGCACACACAAATGTGTAATGTAGAAACACACTCATGCACACACAATATGATAGAAGGATGTTTTTAAAAGTATGGTGGTAATTATAACAAGGGTCAGTTTTAAATTAACTTTTGACTTTGAAAAGGTTTAGGAAGTTAGATAAAAGACTTTGAATATACAATGGATTCTACTATATAAAGCTGATTTGTTATTCTTATATTTTACACATATATCCTTTTCCAATGTGCAATATGTCAGCTAATGCAGTGTTGTAAAAACCAAGAACTATTATATGTATAATTTCTTACTTTTTTTAAAAAACCAGGGACACAAGATTCTCAAATAAGTGAGCTTTTACCTTTCTGTGATAGAGATTAAAAAAATTTGACCCTATGAATTCCAATAATAGCTCTGTGCAGTTATGTTTTTTAAGGAATTTTGTCTCTTTGTGTTCTAGCTTGATGGAGCTGAATTATCATATATCCTCTATTCTAAATCCAATTATAAGTTAACCTCATTGCTTTGATTATAGCTTTGTATTCACCAAGGCGGTGGTAATGCTGTTTAAAAATAATCACAGTGACTATATGCCTTACATAGAGAATGTGCTGAAAATAGTATTTAAGATGACTTTCTTTTCCAATGCATGATTTAATTGCATAGATGCTCATAAGTCACTTTCATATAGATCAGCTGTTTTCAATCTGTGGGTCATGACCCCCCAGAGGAGTTACATAGCAGCATATCAGAATTTACATTGTGATTCATTAACAGTAACAAAATTACAGTTATGAAGTAGCAACAACTAATTTTATGGTTGGTGGGTCACTATGACATCAGAAAGTATACTGAAGTGTGCCAGCATTAAGACGACTGAAAGTCAGTGCTATAGATGCCAATATATGCACTCTTTAGACTCTGCTGGGACTTCTGGCTTAATTTTACTCCCCCCCCCCCAGAGTACCCTCTGGGGATGATTCACTTGCTTTAGAGTTTTAGGGATAAATATGATTCAAAGAATAACCTTGGAAACATTATTAACGTGCTCTTGGAAAACATTAGTGAAAAATCTTACAATCTGAAATTTGTCTGCTTCATGGATGAAACTAGGAGAAGCAGACTGGATGAGGATTCTTAATTTAAATTGTACTTCATTGGATTTACTTTCTCACTTAGGGCTTTAATTTCAAAGAATTGCTGGAAGGTCAGTCAGACAGGCATGAATGAGCAGGCAGAAGCATTTTAAAACACCATTGGTCAAGGGACAATGTGCACCATCCTTTACAAAGGGTGGTCACAGCAGTCTACACTGCATAAATTATGGCTGCCTGGTGCTTGCTGAGACAGGTGTCTCATGTGCTCTAATCTCTTCTCTGCACCCCTTACACGTGTACTCTACTGAATAAAGCCATGCAATTTTTCTTAACCACAAAATAAGAATTCTATTAGCTGCTTATGATGCCACCCAACAATGCAAAAATGAAAAAGTCATGGTAACCTATAGTTAGAAACTATGGTTCACATTTTGTCAGAGTAGCTATTTTTGCCCTCTTCAAAATGCTACCGACAAAAAAAAATCACAACCAAACAACTCAACAATCTTAGAATAACCAAGTCATAACTTTCAGACATCAATCAAAAATAACCTAAATCAAGCAACAGAGAATTGTGGTGGAATGTTTGATATTAGTCTCTAGGGAATCTTTGCAAGCCCAGATTGTTGGAACTTTGATGTTTTGTGTAGAGAGTTCAAACATGAATTCTCCCGAGAGCCAGTGAAGTACTCTCCCATGGAATAGAGCAGCTGACTAGACTTTTCCATCTGTTAATTTATTCTGTGTAGATGAGCAAAGAAAAAAGATGTATGATTTCATGGAGAGATTACTTTTACAATGGTACTGTGATAGTAGCCATTAACTGTAACAGAGGTAAAAACATCATTCTCATGAAGTTAAGAACATAACATTTTAATAGACATTTTATTCTTTCAGAAGTAAATTCATAGGCTTCATAGTGCACTTGATTTTTAATCCACTAATGTATAAGTAACTTTTTATTTATTTATTCATTTATTCATTCATTCATTCATTCATTCATTCATTCACTTTACATCCTGTTCACTGTCCCCCTCCTGGTCATCCCCTCCCACAATCCTTTCTCAATCCCCCCTTCTATGCTGAGCAGGTGGAGGGCCCCCTGGGTATCCCCCTACCCTGGCATATTAAGTATCTGCAAGGCTAGGTGCATCCTCTCCCACTGAGGCCAGACAAGGAAGCCCAGATGGAAGAACATATCTCACATACAGGCAACAGCTTTTGGGATAGCTTCTGCTTCAGTTGTTCAGGACCCACATAAAGACAAGCTACACATCTGCTACATATGTGTGGCCAGCCCATGTATTTTCTTTGGTTGATGGTTCAGTCTCTGAGAGCCCCAAGGGTGGAGGTTAGTTGGCTCTGTTGGTCTTCCTGTGGAGTTCCTTTCCCCTTTGGGGCTTCAATCCTTCCCCCTGTTCTTCCATAAGAGTCCCCAAGCTCCTGTGCTCTTAAGGCAACTACTAGGTCTTAACCACATCTCTGCTTTCCTTTAATCTATCATTACAACAGGAACAATGAACATTTCAGAAGATGTGATTTGAACCTGTTTTTCCACTCTCTGTGTTCTTGCTTAGCTATTCCTGGAAAAGATATTTTAGGAAAGCAAACCCAATTCCTGAATTGTTTTAGTCTCTTTGAGGTCTTTTCAGGAATCTTTGTGCCAGGCCTTATTGAAGACATGCTTAGAGAGCTGACTCATCTACTGGTATCACTCAGACTCAGTGTATATTGGAAAGCAAGGCAACCGTGTTTCCTAGTAATGACGTCCAGTCATAAAGTCTAACAGGACAAATATAATACACACTGGCAAGTGTTCTGTAGCTTTGTATATACTCAGTTAGCGACTAATCTGTGAAGTCTTAGAGAGTTATTAATCATATCAGATTTTTAATTTTTGTTTTTAGTCATCCTTTGTAGCTGGAAATTGCTTCATCATATTCATAACTACTGCCAGCTAGTGAATGATTTCAGTGGTGCTGGACAGTCATTGATATGCCCACTCAACAATTTCCCTAACTGCTTCCCTTGCTCCTAATGACAAATGCAAACTTGCCAGCAAATAGTGTCATCTGCCATTGTAGAAATTAAAACTAGTGAGGACAGAGAAAAACTGTTACCAGGGCTATATCTGTACCACACATTAATCACTGGGGTAACCCCTATCAAGACAGACATTTGGGTGGTAGGTCACAGAACATTGCCTTGGGCTGTGGAAACAGAATTGGAAAGAGAAGCTGTGGCCTTTCCATGAACTTTCCATAAGTGATCTCAGGGTTATAAGCCATAAAGAGGTGAGGCACTGAGCACTAAATAATCAAGGTAGTCAGTTTATTTTCCCTAAATTTAAAAGTAATTTCACTACTAATGAGCAAAGTCAATTCTTTTTTCATTAGTCACCATAAACAGATGACAAATATATTCATTTTAGTGGTTGCTCTAGAGCAGGGCCAATTAGTAATTTCTATTCTAGGAAGCTTGGAATATTGCTTGGGGCTCAAATCACTATGTTGTCATTGGTCAGTCCCAACATTGTATAATTTTTAAAAAGCTGGAAAATAACATAATACAGCACATGAAACAAAATATATAAATATGTCTTTAAGTATAAGAAATAGTTTCTACTTCTGTATTATATGGATAGTATTAGAAGCTGTTTAATAAAATGAATAAAATGAAGATGTTTAGTGTGTAATAATTTACAGTGATAGTTTATATATTCTTTGTTTAATAGTACTCACTGAACAGTTCTTTCAAAATCTACAATTTACATAAATCACAACTCCAGGTTAAAAAGAAAGTGAACTTTCAGCCATTCAACAAAAGGCAATAGATAAGCTTTTACAACCAATCACATATTATTTTCTGAGCTTGTAGCAGACTTGTCAAATAATGTATTTATTTTTACATTTCTTCACATTGATGTATGATCTGGTTTATGATCTTCTTGGTTTATGATCTTAAAATTCATAAAACACAAGAATGAAAGAAGAGATAATTTCTTGTCCTGTTAAGAAAAGCCCTTAACATTTTCAATTAAAGGGTTTATGAGAGAACATTTAGAAATTATATAATTTCCAATCTGTTTAATTAAAGTGATTTATGATTCTCTTAGAAATGTTAAACTTATACCTTGTAACGCATACATTTCAGTTTAAGCTCAGTATGACAAGTTACATCTTGAAGCTAGTCCTCAGGCTGGAGTCAGGTATCTCCTCCCTTCTAACAGGTAATTAAAATGTCTCAGATGAAACTGATGGCAGTTTGTGAAGGATTCCTATTGCAGAATATTAAATCATATTCTGAACCCGGAGATTGTCCTACTGAAAAGCTGTTTCTAGTTTTAGTGTGGCTCAGTCTTTAGCATGCACTTTTCATCCCTCTAGGCTGGAATACAGACATGCCCTTAGTATATATCTTTAATCCAAAACAGTAAAGGCAATGCTAATTTGTAGAAGGAAGCACTCATATTTGAAAGTGGTATCTAATTGAATGGCAGACAAAGAGATGAATCAGAGAAAGATCTGACAAAATAAGATATGCCTCTCAAGAGAAGAGAAAGGCAAGGGAAGCTACTCAAGAGAGCAGTGCAGAGGAAGGAGGAAGTTTTACTGGGACAGTGATAGAAAGACAGTTTGTAGAAAGAACAAACTAGACACAAGTGAAGACAGAATGAGCTAGAGAATGAGAAGAAGCCAGAAGATTAAATCATTTTGCCAGAGTTAGTTTGAGGCCAAGCAGAACAATTCAGGAGAAGCCAGAGTGAAACATTTAGTTTGGAGAAAAATTTGGAGCCAGAACAGCTTGAGTTGAACCGGCCAGCCAGAGATCAGAAAGAACTAGAGAGGGTGAGCATATTAACCAGCAAGTCTCAGAGGCTGAAAACATTCTAGGCCTAGACTAGATTGTACGTGTTAGGCCTAGATAAAATGTTAAGGCCTAGGTAACTGTTACCTGGATAGCCTGCCATCATAAGGAAACTTCTTCGTATGTTCTGTTGAGTAGGAAACTTTCTAATGCCAAGACTGAGTACATATTCTGTTATATTCTGTGCCCTTGGGGACCAATCACAATAGAAGTCAGTAGAACTGTTGTGTATCTTACCCACAATAAGCTTTACCTGAACCATCCACCAAAAAGCACTTCCCATATCTATGTATATGCTATTATATTTGCCTTTATAACCTACCCCTGAAATGAACTCCAGCATAATAGAGACATGTGTACCAATTTAAGAAACTGTTTGGAATAAGACTTCCATTTTGGATAGTGGTCTCATAAAGTTTAAGTTACCAAGACCTCCATAGAAACCAACATTCTACTTGGCAGAAAGAGACATGAACCTGGGTAACAGCCATCATGGTTGGCAAGTAAAGACATGAATGTTACGTAAGTCCCATCCTGGTAGACAAGTTAGAACATGAATATTAGACAAGGCAAGTTTCCTACCACAGTTGAATACCCCAACCAATGGGAAAAGGACAAGTTTATAACAAGGACATGTTCCTAAGGAAATCTCCTATCTCTAAATCCAGATTGGTAAAATAACTTGGCACAGATGTTAGTATATTTTGGACTTAAAAACCCTCTAGAATCTTAACTCAATGTCATGGTTCAGTTCCTGAATCTGGACCATGGCCCTGGTTGACCAGTACTGGGGTGTATACTCAATAAAATTTCCCTATCTGACTAAGATTGGTGTTTTGGTGTGGCTTGTAAGGTGATTCCTGGGCCCCAATAGGATGGCGGTTAGAGGCTTCCAGGACTAGGCCTAGGTTAACAGACAGGCTTAAGTAAGCCTCTAAGTGAACAGTTACATCAGGTGAGTAAAAGTTAGTTTTACAGATTTCTACTTTACCTAGTTTTTCAAGGCCCTCAAAATAGTTTGTGTGGCTTCCAGCCTTGGAGTGCTCTATGAGGGATGACATTCAGTTTCCTTCCTGTCTGAAATGTATCCTGTACATGTGGTGGGCATATTTTCCTTGATTTCTATGAAGTCTTAAGATATCTTATTCTCTTCCCCTGGATGGATGTGCTAAGTCACAGAATATAAACCTCTACCCTTGTTCAAATCTGACAAGACATTTGCTGAGAGATAAGAAATAAAGATGTGAGTTACAGATTCACTGTCTTATCTTTCATTTTGCTTCAAAAATAGTGGCCCCTGCAGCCATCAGACTCTCCCCAAGTCTGCAGAGGACTAAGCAGCACAAGGCTAACTTCTGATAACTAAAACAGTTTCCAGCTCTACACAGACCTGGGGAGGTCTCCACCCCAGGCACCTATGGGGTGAGGAAGAGTTCGCCGTATGACGTGTGCACTCCTTGTTATAGGCATGGACTTTTAAATGGATGTCCAAAGTTTAATTTCAGCTGCCAGTTTTCATGGTGTGGGGTGATGGCTCACAGTAATATTATACAAAACAATGCACTAACAGCATTATATCAGGCATTTTGACAACAGTATGTACATCGAAAAAATCTAAACACATACTTGTCAAAACATAACAACTGTAATATGCCATTCATGGTAGAAATTTTGATATTATATTAATAGAAAAAATTAGATAACAGGTGCCAGGTTACCTTAAAATTACCAGTTATAGAAATGCAAAGCATTGTTGAAAATAAAAGCATTTGTGAAAAATGTATAGACAGGAATAGTGACAAAACCTTTAATATTTGTGTGTTGTATATAATCGGTCACCACAATAGTTCTGTAAAATGGGAAATTACTCAAAATCTATGCTGGTTTCCAGTCAACCAAGATTTTACTTAAAATCACAAGAGGCACTGTGATGATGATGCAGGAAGACATGGTTTTCTTTTCTCAGGAGAGCATTCCATGTCCTTGGAATTTTGTATCACATGCAGGAATTGCCGGTCTCAAATTTTTAAATATCTGTATGCAGTCTCTTGGTGTTGAGCACAGCATGTAAAAACTCAGTTCACGTTAACACTGCCATGTTACACACAGGAACTAAGCTACAAAGAGTGCATTTACCATACCTTCAGACTTCCTTCCAGTGGGGTCTGGGAAATTTGAATGCACCGCTAAATCAAATTTTGTTAATATTTAATAGAACAGCTTTACACTGTTAAAGAAATTTACTTGAATGAGCTTTGCTTCTCATTACAGAATTTCCACGTGTGATCTTTCAAAGCCCAAGCTTAGCTGACTTAGGAGCTAAGAATGAGAGGTTTCTTTTCAGATTAGTTCAAATGAGATGCTGCTGATTGACTGCCTTACACTTGTTGCTGTTGTGGTTACTTCACACAAATTGCTACCCTACTTCACCTTGTGTGAGCTCATTTCCTTCTCAACAAACTAGTTATATAGCTAATATTTCATGCAATACCATATAAAAAAGTTAAACCCTCAGGACAAAGAGAAAGGAAGGAGAACTGGAAGGAAAAGCCTGAATAGGGCGGGGAACTCTGTGTCTTGCTGAGAGATTCCTTGGGTGGCATGTGTACTGGCTAGTTTTGTGTGTCAACTTGGCACAGCTGGAGTTATCACAGAGAAAGGAGCTTCAGTTGAGGAAATGCCTCCATGAGATAAAACTGTAAGGCATTTTCTCAATTAGTGATCAAGGGGGAAAGGCCCCTTGTGGGTGGGACCATCTCTGGGCTGGTAGTCTTGGTTCTATAAGAGAGCAGGCTGAGGAAGCCAGGGGAAGCAAGCCAGTAAAGAACATCCCTCCATGGCCTCTGCATCAGCTCCTGCTTCCTGACCTGCTTGAGTTCCTGTCCTGACTTCCTTGGTGATAAACAGCACTATGGAATTGTAAGCTGAGTAAACCCTTTCCTCCCCAACTTGCTTCTTGGTCATGATGTTTGTGCAGGAATAGGAACCCTGATTAAGATAAATTGGTACGAGCATAGTGGGGTATTCCTGTGACAACCTGACCATGTTTTGGGGAGGACTGTGGAAGGACCTTGGAACTTTGGGCTTGAAGATCCACTTGTTGTTAAGAGCTCTGTCAGATGTTGTGTAGGAGCTTGGAAGATAATGTTGAGAACAGTGCAGAAGATGGAGGTCTGGCTTGTGAAATTTCAGAGAGAAAATTAAAGACTCTTTTCCGGGCCATTGCTGTTTTGATTGTGACGATTCTGTATTTCTGGTTAGCTGGGGCTGAAGAGTCAGCTGTGATTAACAAGATACCAGAACTAATAAAGCAAAAACTTTGCATTACTGGGACTATTGATGCTGGTTAGCTGGAGCTAAGAAATTAGTGGTGATTAAGAAGAGACCAGCATCATTTAGGTGACATCTTCTGGGAAGTGTTTTCTTTTCTTTTTTTTAATATTTTTATTACATATTTTCCTCAATTACATTTCCAATGCTATCCCAAAAGTCCCCCATACCCTCCCCCCCACTTCCCTACCCACTCATTCCCATTTTTTTTTTTTTTTTGGCCCTGGTGTTCCCCTGTACTGGGGCATATACAGTTTGCCTGTCCAATGGGCCTCTCTTTCCAGTGATGGCCGACTAGGCCATCTTTTGATACATATGCAGCTAGAGTCAAGAGCTCCGGGGAAGTGTTTTCTAAAAGCACAAAGAGGCTGTGTTCCAGAGAGTTGTACTCCTGCTGCAGCGGGACTTGGTAATGTATAAGGGTCACCCAGGTTGTACTGGTTTTGAAGGCATGAAGGGGTCATGCAGCACAGCTGAGGCTCAGCACTGTGAGAGGCCATGGAAGGCCATTGGTGAAGGTGCAGCCTCAGTTGCAATTGATGGCCCAGGACTGAAGGGATCATTCAGTGTTTTGGAGATGCCAGTACCATGAGATGACCACCAAGAGCAGCAGCAGCAGCAGCAGTAGAGTACAGACATCTGGAGCCTAGAGGACTCCGCGTGTGCTACAAAGGGCATGGCTGGAGAAGTGACCCAAGCCCTCGGAGGAGCCCAGAAGATCATGAGTTGGATCCCAGACATTGGATGGTTGGAGATTGATTTTTGCTTTTGATTGTGACTATGCCCTGATATTTTCCCTCTTGAAGGAAGAAACTATTTTAGTGGAGCCCACAGTTAAGAGACTTTTAATTATAAAAAGAGTTTGGATTTTAAAAGAGATGGATATTTTAAAGAGATTGAAAATTTAAGAATATGTAAAGACTATAAGACGTTTAAAGTTATTTAGACCTTGGGGATGAATAAGAATGTAAGGGTTGAGCTTACTAGTGATGTGTTTGTGTGTCAAGTTGATAAGGGGTCAATTGTACTGGCTAGTTTTGTGTGTCAACTTGACACAGCTGGAGTTATCACAGAGAAAGGAGCTTCAGTTGAGGAAATGCCTCCCTGATATACAACTGTAAGGCATTTTCTCAATTAGTGATCACTGGGGTGGGACCTTATGGGTGGGACCATCTCTGGGCTGGTAGTCTTGGTTCTATAAGAGAGCAGGCTGAGCAAACCAGTAAAGAACATTCCTCCATGGCCTCTGCATCAGCTCCTGCTTCATGACCTGTTTGAGTTCCAGTCCTGACTTCCTTTGGTGATGAACAGCAGTATGGAAGTGTAAGCCGAATAAACCCTTTCCTCCCCAACTTGCTTCTTGGTTATGATGTTTGTGCAGGAATAGAAACCATGACTAAAACAGCATGCAAGACTGAGATCACAGTCTCTTAGTGCTCATTTTATTTTCCCAGCCCCTTAAAGCATGCTTGGGAACTCCCTTTCCCAGAAAGGGAGCTGAGTCTGAGAGCAGTGGGGGGGTGGGGGTGGGGTTGAATTCCTTAGTTTGTTCTGTTTTGTTTTTCTCATCTAACAATTTTCTCTGGGAAAATTGGGTTCAGAGGAATACACAAATTTTCTTTCTTTCTTTCTTTCTTTCTTTCTTTCTTTCTTTCTTTCTTTCTTTCTTTCTTCCTTCCTTCCTTCCTTCCTTCCTTCCTTCCTTCCTTCCTTCCTTTCTTTCTTTACCTTTCTTTCTTAAGATGACTCAGTCGTTAGCAAAATGCTTCAGTACAGTTTAGGTTCTCGGCACTTAGTAGATGATTTATTTTGTTTTGTTTTTCTGCATGGCAAAAAAGCTTTTTTAAAAATGATGGCTTTCGTTATAGATATATTTTCTTAAAATAGAAAAAAAAAGCTCCTCCTTATTTGCATCCCTCTCCAGGTTTTAATTACCATAAGGTAACAGCATACTACTCATAAATACAGAGGTTTGTTCCACAGTAGAAGCCAACCCGCTGGCAGCTGTACAAAGTGAAATAATTATCTTCAAAAGAAAACACAAGTCCCATCCAACATTCAATGCAGCCAATGTTTGTTTGTGTTTATTATGATAATTATTAGATTTCTATGGCTATTGGAAAGAAGACACAAAAAAATGGGTTTTGCTTTAATTTCTGGCTCATCACATAAAATAATGTGGTGTATAGTCTATTTCCCACCAGGGTGTGATTAAAAATAATACAACCACAGCCTGTATAGTGGTGATAACTACTAATCAATAGTTGCAAACTTTTCTCGTGATAGTTTAAGATTTGTTGATCATAACAATGATACTAAGTGGAGAACAATGTTTAAAGTACAGTGCCCAGTAATATCTATTGATGAAACAGAGTGTGAGAATACAGGAAAGCAGCTCCTTGAAAATGTTTTAGGTGTGTACAGGGTGGCTGGGGAAATCACAAAATTTTTTTAAGTACAGGTAAAATTTTTGAGTTATGTTTTAAAAAACTGAATAGTAGAGTCAGAAACCATTTCTGAGGCTGAGGGTAGCTGCAGTCACAGGCTATGGAATAGAGAGCTAAAGGTGTTTCGCAATGGAGCAGAGGTGTAGAAGTGCTTTTTGCAGCCTCCTTGTCCATGCCTGTTTAACAGGTGGTCACAGGTAAAGCTGTTTCTACAGGCCTCCGAAGCTCAGCATCACACTGCCACTACAATCTAGGCCACAAATTGCTTCTTGGCTAACTTTAGAGAGGACAGGAAAAGCAAATCCATTTCATTAACTAAAATTTTGATCTTGCTCATTGTTTCAACAATTTTCATGTGTGTGTAAGAGTTAAAACAGACCAAGGCTGCGTTTTTTAAAATTAAAGCTTCCATAAGAGAAGCTCTATCCTTCCACATTCTTTTCTTTTGCATTATTTTCTTCCATGTGGAAACACTGAGGATAAAATTTCCCACAAATTTCTTAGTTTGCTCATTCTATACTCCTCAAGTTATTTCAGCGCTAAGGGCAGAGAGTGCTCCCAGATGGAGCACTTCTCATCTACTCTGCTGAGGACTCGGGTGTGCCGATCTTGCCGTGCTGCCTTTCCTGTAAGCAGCTCTTAGTGTGTATCTTCCCAGGTTATGAAGGTACTCTGCCCGTGTCTAGCCTTGGAGAAGAGATGAGGTTCATGGCAAGAGTGGATCCTTTTCTTTCACACAAGTTGTGGTCCCTTAAGACAGCTTTAATAAACAATAATAAAGTTTGTAGTAATAAATCGATCCATATATTATAGTTGTGTCTAAATTTGATTGTTTCATAAGTTTAAAAAGGCAATCACATAGGTGAAAATTCCAAATCTACATATACAGAATAAAACAGGTAGCTACATGCTGCTGACAAAGAAAAATCAAGAGTGTGAGAGTATTAAAAAGTATTACATTTAAGCTTTTATTTTATGTGAGGAAACTTGATCTATTCTCTTTTAACACTGGTTATTGTAAAATGTAACCTAAAATCAATACAAAAAATATTCCCCAAAAAAAACTAATTAATTTTTTGACAGGGTCTCACTATGCTGCCATGGCTAGCCTGGAATATGCAGACCGGAAGAGCTTCAATTGCATAGATTCCCCTGCCTCTGCCTCTACATGCTCAGATTAAAGTCATGCACCAATGGGCAAACACGAGCCACCAGGCCATCAAAAAAGAATAAATTAAACAGTATATATCCCAGTGAGCTTTCTTAGACTAATCATTAATTTATATTTAAAGTAATTTTGGAGTTTAACTTAATTTTTCTGTAGGGATAATGTATTACATTTTGGAGTTCTAGATCATGTATAATTTAACTTGTCTATTAATCAATGTTTTACAGATGTTTTGATGTCAAAATGAATAATGTCATGACTGAGTGATGAACATGTATTTGACTCGTCATACATAGCAGACAAAGCACATTTGTAGGTAGTATTCAAAAATGCTCCTAAGTCAATTTTATTTTAAAATATTGTAGCATTAGGTTGCTATTTCTTATGAAAAAGTACATGTATGTGTATGTTCACAGAAGTTTCTGAAACTCAGGCAGATATAGTTCTTAGGTTGAGGCTTTAAGCAGCTCTGCCAAATCTCAGCACCACCTGTTTGTATGTCTTGAGCCTTAAGCACACTGTTTATATTTCTAAATGACAAAAATCATAGTAGAAGCACATTTTGACATTTGTAAAGTTCAAATTCAATTTCCTAAATAAAGCTGTATTAAAATTCAGCCATCCCCATGAACTTGATTATCACACTCTCCAGTTACAGTGGGAGGCAGCTGTGCACACATGCCTTAACACACTGTATTGCAGTGTCAGGTTTACACTCATGCATAGCACACTGGCTGGTTACAGTGGAATAAAGCTACATTCAAGGATAACACGCTGGCTGGTTGAGTGGAGAGAAGCCACACTTATGTGTAGCCCTCTTGCTTTGCCTACTTGGCAGCTGCACCACTAGCCTCAGGAGTCATAAGGCCCAAAATGTTGACTTGTGGCTCCTTACATGAAATATTTGTTGACCCATGGTGAAGATTTTCAAAGTACATTTTGTGCTTTTCATTATAGCCTGTGGGGTAGTTGCTAAATAAGCTTAAGTTTGACTAGGATTTTAAAGTTTTTTTTCTTTAAAATAACATTAGACATCATTGGCATTGTGTTTGTAATGGTATTTAACAGTATCACTTTAAGTGAAATTAAATAGAATAAATTAAATATCCATTACACCAATAATTTTAAAAAGTTAGAATAACACACACTCTGATGTTAAGCCTCTTAAATGAGGTCACAGAGTTTAAAAAATGTTTAATCTGACCATAAGAAAAATATTGGATAAAATTAGATATAGCTGTTTAATTTAGAAAGTTATTGATCAAAGGTTAGAAGCTTCTGTCATGTTATAATTATGAAAATGTTCCTGGGATAAACAAGTATAAGGAGTATAATTGTAGAGCTAGAATCTTAATTTAGACTGCATAGCAGCTTAGTGTCAACTGCCTTTACATTTTCCCAAGTGACAGTGACATCACATATCTGCTAAGGAAATGTTAACCTTCATGTGAAGAGGACGTGCACACATTAGAAGCATTGCTACTTCTTTACTAGTGTGAATTTAATCAGAACTTATTATAGAAACCCTCTGCCCCATAGCAGCATCAGCTTAATCGCATGTCAGTCATAGGATTGCTAACATTTTTTAAGAGTGTTAACACTTCTGACAAAGGTATTAAATGATTTCTCTTTCTTTTTATAGAAACAGGAATTTATGCCACCTATAGTCTGTTCATTCACACATTCTAAACTCACCTACTCACCAGCTCGATAACTCCAGTAGAACACTATGGAAAAACTGGTTAAGATGTTCATCTCTGTTAATGTCCAGTGCCAATGACAACCAGAGATGTTCTGTTGTTTGAGCACTCGCCCATTCAGTCCAAGAGCTATCTTTGCCCTTCAGTGAGGCCTATAGACTAATAGTGTTACCATCACCAGAACTTACTTGGAATGCAAAACTGTCATGAGTAGGGGTTGGGCTCATGAGGCCTCAACAAGAAATTGTTAGAGATGGGGGTGTGATAGGGAGAGTTATTCATTCTGCTAGAGGCAAGGAGGTCCGTTGAAAGGGTAATGTTAACAAGTGAAAGAAGATGTGAGCAAGAAAAGGGAACAAATTTTTCTCTCCAGTGTCTGGGTTTAGTCACAAGGTGGATCATGGTATCTTTGTAGAGGACTGTACCTGAAAATACTATCTGAAGCAGAGGGAGGGAGGTAGTTGGCCTGTATGAGGCTTGAGAATGGACGCTGTCAGACAACCCAAGGGAGATATAAAGCTAGGGCCAAAGAGGCATAAACAGAAATAACATAAGTTACTAGGGCATCTTATTTTGGAAGGGGTCTTATGTATTGTCCCTGTCAGAATCTCTAGCCACTTTGCCTTGGATGCCCCCATATCATTCCAGACAATTTATTCTTGCTATTCTGAGAAGAGTCTGCAGGCCACATAGAAGCTCACTGTGATCTGATTGAGAGGCACATACACTTTTGAGCTGATAATTTTAAGAGGATTTGAGGTATTTTGAGGAAAGCATCCCTCATTCATTCCCTATCCTTTTCTGCAAAGAGAAGGACAGGGTCCTTCCAGTGGTTACCCAAGAAGCAGACAGACAGACGTTAGTTACTTGTAAGACTAATGAAATGCAAGCTCAGTTTAACTGATAGCTGATTCCATCAAAATAATCAACACTTCCCTAAAATATTCTATAAAAACATTTCCCTAAAATGTTCTATATTTTCAGTATAACAAGTAGAAAATATTTTAGGTTTGTCTAATCCAAATTAAGACTTTACTCAAAAGACTGCTATGAGCAGCCATGTTAGGAAAGCTTATTAGTGAGGTGCCATTGTATTACACAGAGCTGGCATTAGGCTAAGGTCAGCATGGGAAATGTACAGAAGTAGAAAACAGACGTATACCTTCCCCATTAAGCAAATTGACTTGTGATTTTAGGCATTTATCTTAATACACATCCTTAGAAGTATCTTGTCTGTGATTTGTCCTAAGTTTGCTGGAACTTACACGTTTTGTGTTGTAAAATCTAAAATAGTGGCCAAAGCGACTCAATGCTTTTCTTTCATTATAGGTAGAAGAACTACACATTTTATTGATGCTTTAAGCTCCCACATTTCTATACGCCCAAACAGTCAGCATGCTGAGTTTGCTTTCTAATGGATGGCAGGTACCAAAGAGGTCTGACTAAAAACAGGAGACAGGTGAGCACTTTTTGCCTAAATAATGGAATCTTATTGTCAAAAAGCACGTCAGATGCTTTATATCAGACACTTCCTGGTGCAGGTGGGCCGCAGAGGCAGTGTACGTCAGTCCTTGGAAACAGATTAGGAAACTGCTCTATGCCCGCTTTTAGAGAGTAGTAAGATTTTTCTAGAAAATAGGCTTCTGATTACCTCCTTTTCATAAAGGCTTTAACATGTGTTCTGTATTTAACCACTTTAGCATGTTCTGTATAAGTAATTCAGTCATGACACATCCCCACGATAATGTTATTCACTCAAATAAATTAAGCAGAATAAAAACTTGGACTATTTCCTCCCCCCCCCCCCCGACCCGCCCTTTCATGAAAATAAGAATGTCCCTGTATTAAGAAGATTACAAACCCAGAGAGGCAATTCCATTTATCTGCCACTGTGCTGCAGCCATGAGTTTCATCAAAATGAGAAATCTGTAAAACCCAGAAAGAGAAAAGTAGTACCAGTGGGCTCTAGCTGCTGAGACGTCACGGTCTGCATGCACACTCCAAACAAAAGGTTATCCTAAGGCTTTTCTGGAAAGTTTGTAAAATTCTCATCCTTCAAATATTT
Organism: Mus musculus; assembly: GCF_000001635.26. Taxonomy (NCBI): domain Eukaryota; kingdom Metazoa; phylum Chordata; class Mammalia; order Rodentia; family Muridae; genus Mus; species Mus musculus. The sequence goes on from NC_000070.6 coordinate 25,242,090, forward strand.
TTAAAAGCCAAAATGCCACATAACCAAACATAAAGCAAGCGCTGAGGAGAAAACTCACTTTTTCTTCAGCTGCTTTTTCTTTGACTTACAGGCTGGGAGAATAGATGGTGGATTTCCCTCTCAATCACAGACAGGTCGACTTCCAAATGAACAGAATGCTCGGCAGCATTATGTGAGGACCACTCCCTACAGCCTTTCAGTTTTGTAGGAAAAAATAGGTTCTCTTCTAAAACTCTGTGACACGCACCCAAGACTCCTCCTAAGCCAAAAACCACTCTTGGTCAATTCTACTTAAAAACACAAGGAAAAAGTTCCCTTCAGAATATCCTTAAAGGGAAATTTGACTACTGTTAGTATTTGAAGTATCTGGCAAAGCCACAAAGTTTAAAATATAGAACATTTAGGCAGACACACATCCTTGAGAATTTCCACTAAGTTCAACTAAGGTCATGATTTTAAACAAAATGTTCTCTGAAAGTATGTATTTTGTATTTCCTTAATCAATCCATTTTTGGCTTTGTTTCCTGGGAGCTTCCAAACTCCTCCTTTTGGTGGGAAACATCAGAGATGCAGAGCAATTTTGTTGAACTGTCTGGGAGTGATGAGGGGAACTCTTACCTTTGGAGTTCTTTGTAGAGCAGCGGATGAAGTGTTCTTTGTTGCCACTCTTCAGTTCTTTCTTGGGAAATTTGAGAACTCTGAGTAGTGTTGGCTTTGAAGAAAATAACTCAGGATTGTTACCTGCTTTCTGTACTCTCAGTGTGCTTGGACTTCTGCCTGGGTCCCCAGGTGCTGACACCGATTGTTATGTCATGAGCCACACTGTGTGACTTCATGGAAGCTCAAACTCATCTGGTCTTTTGAAATCTTCAAAACAGGAAGTGTCCAGAGAAAGTCAGAGTATATTGGGAGAGAGGTTCGGTATTGAACTAATCCATCATAAGAATTCTCAGAGGGACACACTGACCTATATGACAAATGGCATCTGTTCTTAGAATTCCCATTTGAGACCATTCTTTCAGTTTAGAAGGTGGGAGAAAAAGAGAAATGCTCTGCCGTAAAGCCATTTATTTCCTGACCACACTTAGATGGTCTTGGTTTTAAGCCGTAAAAGCATATGTAAATATTTCTCAAAATCAAAATTAGCTAAATATAACCAAAGAACTGGGGACAGGAAGTATGGATCCAATTAACTACTTTTTTATTCACTTGGATTTGACTAGTGGGACATGAAGACAAAGCATTAGGATTAGCAAGAAGAAAATCTGATCAGCAAAATCGTTTCTGCCTTTCACTGGTGATAGAATTGAGTACACGCTAAACAGGCATTTTCTTCCCCTTACGAAAATGGAATCAGTCTTGGTGATGTCACAGTGCCTATCCCAACAAGTTGTGAGGTCACTGACCCTGATTTACTCCTGCACTTTCAAAGGGATGGTTTCCAGATTCAACTTCACTGATTCCCTCAAGTTATCTTTTGCGTGAACTACGCCAGCAGAGAGAAGAAAATCTTTCGGGTCTTGAAGTGTGTTGACTAGAATCTCCCAGAGCACTGTCAGGTTTTGCAGGACGTTCCTCTGGCCAGGCCTATTCTTGGAACCTACTTCCTTACTTTCTCTAAGTTAGACTTCTGGTTTCCTCTCTTCTCTGGCGGTTTATTCTTTGTTCAGTGTTTCTCTGCACTCTCCAGTGTTCCTTATGAGCTACCTTACAATTACATGTTACGACCAGCAGATCTTTAGTGTCATCTGACATGGCTCTCCTAAGTGCCCTGTGATCTGCTGGAATGAAGCTTTTTATCTTCTGGGTCCCAGTCTCTCAGAGCATGGCACTGCCATCTACCTGTCATCTTAAATCTTAGGTTTCCTCACTTATTCTCCACCCACCTCTATTTTTACAGCTTCTGTTGGATTTAATGACATCTCTTAGGCATATTATCCTTTCACTCAAAACTTAACTACATAAATTGCTTTATCAACCATAAGCATGTGCCTCTGGCCCAGTGTGGTTCCCTTCTATATTTTGTTTCTTTTTTTCTTTTTTTTAAAATTAGATATTTACTTTATTTACATTTCAATTTTTTTTTGTCCCCTTCCCGGGTTTCCCCTCTGGTATTCCCTTCCTCCTCTCCCTGCTCAACAGTCCACTCACACCTGCTTCCTTGCCCTGGCATTCCCATACACTGGGCCATAGAGCCTTCACAGGACCAAGGGCCTCTTCTACCATTGATGACTGACTAGGCCATCCTCTGCTACATATGTACTTGGAGCCATGAATCCCACCACGTATACTCTTTGGTTGATGGTTTATTCCCAGGGAGCTCTGGGGGTACTGGTTAGTTCCTATTGTTATTCCTCCTATGGGGCTACAAACCCATTTAGCTTCTTGGGTACTTTCTCTAGTTTCTTTATTGGGGACCCTGTGCTCAGTCCAATGGTAGGCCGTGAGGATCCACCTCTCTATTTGTCAGGCACTGGTGGAGCCTCTCCGAAGACAGCTGTAAGAGGTTTCTGTCAACAAGCACTTGTTGGCATCCACAAAAGTATCTGGGTTTGGTGATTGTATATGGGATTGGTCCCCAGGTGGGGCAGTTTCTGGATGGTCATTCCTTCAGTCTCTGCTCCACACTTTGTCTCTGGAACTCCTTCCATGGGTATTTTGTTCCCTCTTCTAAGAAGGATTGAAGTATACACATTTTGGTCTTCCTTCTTTTTGAGTTTCATGTGGTTTGTGACTTGTATGTTGGGTATTCCGAGCGTCTGGGCTAATATCAGTTATCAGTGAGTACATACCATGTGTGTTCTTTTGTGATTGGGTTACCTCACTCAGTATGATATTTTCTAGTTCCATCCATTTGCCTAAGAATTTCATAAATTCATTGTTTTTAATAGCTGAGTAGTACTCCATTGTGTAAATGTACCACATTATCTGAATCCATTCCTCTGTTGAGGAACATCTGGGTTCTTTCCAGCTCCTGGCTATTATAAATAAGGCTGCTATAAGCATGTGTCCTTATTACATGTTGGAGCATCTTCTGGGTATATGCCTAGGAGTGGTATTATTTGCAAATTCATCTGGAATAACAAAAAACCTAGGCAAAAACTATTCTCAACAATAAATGAACTTCTGGGGGAATCACCATCCCTGATCTCAAGCTGTACTACAGAGCAATTGTGATTAAAAAACAAACAAACAAACAAAACAAAACAAAACCCCAAAAACAAAACTGCATGATATTGGTACAGTAAGAGGCAGGTAGGTCAATGGAATAGAATTGAAGACCCAGAAATATACCCACACACCTATGGTCACTTGATCTTTGACAAAGGAACTAAAACCATCCAGTGGAAAAAAGACAGAATTTTCAACAAATGGTGCTGGTTCAACTGGTGATTAGCATGTAGAAGAATGCAAATCAACCCATTCTTATCTCCTTGTACAAAGCTTAAGTCCAAGTAGATCAAGGAACTCCACATAAAACCAGATACACTGAAACTAATGGAAGAGAAAGTGGGGAAGAGCCTCAAGCACATGGGCACAGGGAAAATTTTCCTGAACAGAACGCCAATAGCTTATGCTCTAAAATCAAGAATTGACAAATGGGACCTCATAAAATTGCAAAGCTTCTGTAAGGCAAAGGACACTGTCAACAGGACAAAAAGGCAAATAACCCTATTCTAGAAAACCAAATAACCCTATTAAAAAAAAATGGGGAACAGAACTAAACAGAATTCTCAACTGAGGAATACCGAATGGCTGAGAAGCACCTAAAGAAATGTTCAACATCCTTAGTCATCGGGTAAATGAAAATCAAAATAACCCTGAGATTCCACCTCACACCAGTCAGAATGGCTAAGATCAAAAATTCAGGTGACAGCAGATGCTGGCGAGGATGTGGAGAAAGAGGAACACTCCTCCATTGTTGGTGGGATTGCAAGCTTGTACAACCACTCTGGAAATCAGTTTGGCAGTTCCTCAGAAAACTGGACATAGTACTACCAGAGGACCCACTAATACCACTCCTTTCTTTATATTACTAAAAATCGATGTTTACTTTAAAATGTCTTATTGAGTTATAAAAATGCATGTTGCCTACATTCTGGAAGAAACAGAATTTAAAATTACTTGCATTCAAAGGAACAGGCACAACCTCACAGTATTCACATTTTTCTCTAGAATTTTGTATGTATATGTTAACTACATAAGGCAATACTTAGGTATTTGCATAAATGTTTAAATATAGCCTCAGAGGTACACATTATATTTATCAAGAAAAGACCAACTATAATTTACATAGAATTCCCATTTCTAGGTTCACAGATATAAAGGCAAATTAAAGAGAAAACATATGTATTAGTTATTTTTCTATTGTTGTAATAAAAGACCATGTCCAAGGCAACTTATAGAACTAAGGCGTAAAAGTGCATTTCCATCATAGCAGGCAAGCATGACAGCAGGCAGGCATGGTGACTGGAACAGCAAGCTGAGACCTCACATCTCAGCCCCAAGTCAGAAACAGAGGGCAAATCAAGTGGCATGCAGCTCTTGAAACCTCAAAGCCTGCCCCCATTGATACAACTCCTCCATTAAGACATCGCCCCCCAGCCTCAAACCTACCCAAGAAGCACTGCCAAGTGGGAGCCATGTATTCAAACATTTGATCCTATGGGGCATTCTCATAAAAAGCACTACAATGGACAAATGTATTTACTTGACCTGGGATTTCCCCCCCCCCCTGGGTTTGTTGCCGAGTGGACAGCTGTGACTTAAGATCAGACAGGGAAGAGTAGATCAGTGGTGAAGCAGAGGACGTGTCAGGAAGCTATGACTATCCACACTGCTATCTCACTAGGCTTTTACTAATACACTGAGACTTTCTGAATCAGTAAAATATTATCTTTAAATTAGCTGGGAATAATGGCTATAATAAAAATTTTAAGGAAATGGTCTTCGTTCTCCCACAGCCCACTGCTTGTTTGTGTCAACAAAAAAGGATCTATCAAGTGTTTCTTAACCCAAGAATCACAGGGAGAATGACAAGGACAGAAAAACTACTGCATTAATTTCATTTACATTTTAATACTACATGAACAACTGCATTTTCTGAGACATCTACCATGTGGCTAAGGCTGGCTTTGATCTTGTAACCCACAGGAGGTTACAGGTATGCATTTTTTGTGCCAACCTTTCATTATGCCTTCAGTTGCTTGTCGAATCTTGAGGTCTAATTAAGTTAAAGGCCTAAAGGCTCAGAAAGGAAATAATTTTACTTCCTCCCATTGAAGCATAAAAGATGAACTAACTTTTGTACTTTTGGCTGGCTGGCTGAGGCAGACAAAGGATTTCTCTCTTGTGTACTAGACTGTGAACATGAATCATACTTAACTAAATGTTCCTCCTCCTTTTGTGTGTCGTGCAACTGTTTTCTGAACACCTGTAAGTCAGGGTTCTTAGTGAATGTATACGACTCTCCTATCTCTTTTCTCATTTGTTAAATGTACATAAAAGTAGAACAATATGTCTAACCCTTTTTAAGGCTACTTATTATTTTAATTTTTTTAATAGTTAAACATTGTTTTTTCGTTAAAAAACAATCCTGTCAATAGTAATGAATCAAAATGCGTGTGGAATATCATCCCAGAGTTTTCAATGTGTATTTTTACCTTCTCTCTCAGGTCTACTGAGGTAAAGACTTCATAGAATTTAAAGAAAATAAAGTTTCCTCTCCACTCTCCTTTCATCCAATTTATCATAAGTAGTTTTTGATAGAAAGGCAACAATAAAACATTTATGCCCGTGGTTGATGACATTTCGACAAAACCAATGATTGTTCATTGGTAAACTTTGACCTTGTTCATTATCTGGGTAAAAAGCTTCTCTAACATGTCCAGGGTAGCCCTACACAGAGTGTTATACACTTTTTATTACTATTCTATAGCATTATGGTCTTTGCTCAAAGCACAGTGAGATTCTATCTTCTAGGGCAGTGGTTCTCAACTTTCCTAATGCTGTGACCCTTTAATATAGTTGATGTTGTATTGACCCCCAGCCATGAAGTTGTATTGACTCCCAGCCATGAAATTATTTTATTGTTACTTCATAACTGTAAGTTTGCTACTTTCATGAATCAAAATGTAAATATATGTTTTTTCCATGGCACTGGGCAACCCCCACGAAAGGGTCCTTTGACAACTAACGAGGGGTCAGGCACAACCCACAAGTTGAGAACCGCTGTTGTAGGTGGTCAGAGTGGGTTTCCTTTATAACAGTGTAAAGATGGAAACCGGGGCGTGTTTTCCCAGATCTCTCCTATAATGGCAACAGTTAACAGACCTAACAACATTATAGATTTGCTGAAATCTGGCTGAGAAATGATTTAGTAAGATAATGGCAAACATTCAAGCAATAGAACATACAAGGAAGTTATTTTTGTGTAATAAGAAATGTCATCTCCATTAACAATCAGAATAATTTAAAATATAAGCATTACATAGACTGTATAACATAAAATGTAATAGAATAGACAACTTTATTTTAAATAATGTTCTTAACTCAGTCCATTAAAAAATATCAGAAATTAAATCTATAGAGACAAAATCAGCTGTATAATTTATAAACATGTTTTTTTATGAAGGAAAAATAGAAACTGTTTGGACAAATGAAATAAATGCAAGTAAGATTAACACAGCTTTACATTTTCCTACTTTAGTTTTGTAATTAAACTGAGTTTATGTGATCATCTCTTGTGTTTACTTTAATTGTAGAGTATGAAGCAAATATGGATCACTTTTGTATTTTTTGAAACATGTTATTAAACAAAAGTTGAATAGGTTGGGTACTAATTTGGAAGCTGAATACGAAAATAAAGTAGTTTTGGAGTCATAGAATTTATTACTTTTCTTCCTTTGGTTATATGAAAATATACAATAAAAATTACCCATGTGAAATCATTTATATTCTTTTATGTGTATGGGTGTTTTGCCTGCATGTGCGCCTATACATCTTGTGTATGCTTAGTGCCCGGAGTGGCCAGAAAGCATTGGCTTTCCTGGGACTGGAGATACAAAGCATCCATGTGATGCTGCAAATCATCACCATCAACAACAACAACAACAGCAACAACAACAACAACAACAACAGCAACAACAACAACAGCAGCACCCACTGAGCCACCTCTACAGCCCCTTAATGTTTTCTATAAATCTCTATCATCAACTTTAATAAAATTTTTAATTAATAATTAAGGACTTCTATGCAGTATTATTAACACTTTGCCATTTCAGAAAAGAGGTAGTGTTATTTATATATTTAAACATTTTAAAATATAAAAATTCCATTGACATTATATAAAATAGCATTCCTTAAACATCTGGGTTTTAATTTTATTACATTCAGAAAAACTAAAATTTTGACAATAGGATGTTGCTTATAACTTGCTTTAAATTATTGTTCCAAGGAACTGTTTTAGTATGTCTTACCTAATAATCATAGAAAACAAAAATTCAACTTTTAAACACGTCTACTTTTAGAATATAATTTCTGCACAGTTTAAACACCCACAGATTCTGTGTTCATTAGAACAGCCTAGCTACCTGTCATACAATTTCCAACAAAGAACTAAGGGTAAAAACAGCCACGGAAATCAAACAACTAAACCTTAGAACTCTAAACTGGGCTAATGACAGAAGCATCTCTGTGCCTTTAGCCCCTCAGACAGACACATGGTTTGCACTGTTCTGCGGCGTGCCTCACGCTTTCCCTCACGGTACCCTGTGGCTTGCTTTATTCGAACACAGCAATGCTTGCTTCTTCAGTGTTCTCACTTGTTAAATCACTTCTGAGGCCTCTGGAGATGTTCATGCAGGAGGCCTTCCTTCTAGCTGTTAAAAGCAAGAGCCAGAACTTAGGAATACAAAATATATTTGAAAATTTCTACTTCTAAAGCATTCACTATAAATTTAAAAGTAAAGCTGATTCCTTTTTTTTTATTTCAGACATATAAACATTTTTCCTTGTAAAAAATATACCATATAAATTAAATAACAAACAAGTCCTTTCCTAGAGATAAAAAGTATTCTATTTTATTTTTCATTTTAACATCTGGAAGAACATTAAAGCATATAATATGTTCTAGATTCAGAACTCTTTGAAGAAATTTTATTACATAAAAAATTACACATCGGATTATATGAAAAGAAAACGTTTCACGGAGAACTCAGCAGTAAAGCTTCCCATAAAGTCTGCATCTATTACCACACCACTACTTTATTTGACTTGTGTGGGGCGGGTTGGAGGGGGAGTAGGTGTGCTGAGTGACTCATTTTGTGATCACTCACCTACTTTGGGGAAAATACTATGTAACAAAAGTCAGTTAGGGGCATTACTCCTCTGTGACAGATGATTTCCTGGACTTGAGAACAAGGTCCTTAATGGATAATGACAGTTCCTGAAGCTCTTTCCGAGTAGCGTTTGTGACATCATGTTGTTCCTTGTCTAATTCATCGCTTGACGGATCCTCTCCCTGCCCAGTCTTCTTATTTTGACTGACTAACTGTTTCACAACCAAACCTTGATATTTTACCAAGAGAGTATGTTGATCCTGTGGAAAGAAAGAAGAAACTGTACCAAGCACATCTCATTTTCTGTGAACATGGAGAATAGAATTTGTTTGAACAGCACAAACAGAATAGCCTTATCTTCACGGAACAATGGCATGTTAATGGAAAGCTGAACCTGGCAAGCAAGGTCTGTGTTCTCAGAGTGCAGATCAGGAGACATAAGACCTGTGCAGACCATGTCACAGGAATCTGATTTAGCCAGGTTCTACGACCTAAGACACAAAATAATAAGGACTAAAGAAGCCAAGGTGCTTTTAGCTAGGGGTTGGATTCCTTAGCTAAACTGGACAAGACTTTTGAAGGGTCCTTGGGGGCTAAATCAAAACTAGGGAAACTGAGACAGAAGTTCAGAGATTCTTATATCTTTCCTGAAAACTTAACCTTTAAAACCACAGGACTTTTCACCATGCATCTTACAGTATGCTGAAAGATTCTTGAACTATGCTCAATTTCTTTCTTTCTTTCTTTTTTTTTTTAAATCAATTCCTCACTCTGTCCCCATTCCTGCCCGCAGCAGACAGATGTTAACAGCTTCTGTCTCTAACTCTGCTTAGGTGTTGGCAGTGATTCACATCCAGAACACTACGTTTGAAAGCTTGAAGTTTTCTAGCATATGAAGCTGTAATACCTCTGGGATTTTGCTGTGAAGAAACGCGATGATCTGTGGGACACACCTTCCAGGTGCGTGGAGCATGCTGTGGGTTGAGAGCTGAAATAACAGGACTGCTGTGAGGTGTAAAATCAGAGCAGGGTCTTCTGTGACCTTCAGCTGCTCACACAGAGCCTGTCGATGCTGGAAGAGGATTTGTCTGCAAAACCCAAATCACAGAAATACATTAGTGAGGCCTCATCATTTATGTATTTTCCTTTTAGCATTCATTTTTCACCTTCTCTAGTTTAATGACTTGATTCCACAGCATTTTAAGGAGTTCTTTAAATATGGGTGATATGATTATATCCTACTTTAACTTTCGTTGTCATAGGTAGATTAACATTACAGAGAAAGCTATACAGCAAGTACTTTTGCTCATATGTTGTTGGGATCAAACAAGGCATGACTACGATAAGGTTTTCTGTACCGAAGGTCTCAATCCTGATAAAATGTCCTAGGGTTAGGGGCACGAGTAGACTGGAGGTCTACAACTCTCTATGGCTCAGACAGTCAAAAGTTTCAACCACAAAGAAGCTCATGTTTAGGAGTAGCAACAACAGAATCAATGTTACCTTTCCCTTTTCTTGTCTCCCTTTTTCACCATAATGTCACACGCTTCTGTGGCAGAATCCAGGCAAGACAGGAAGTCTTCTATGCTCTGAAGACAGGTAATTCCATACTTTACTCTTAAAGACATTTGTTTTGTAATTTTACATCCTAAACACACATTTTTAGCAGGGCATTTGGCAAATAGAAAATGATTTAGGACTAAAAATGTTAAGTGCTCCCATCTTCTTCCTTTCCCCTTCCCAAAAGGTGCCTGTACACTGAGGCCGCCGGGCTTTAGATCCAGCTTATGATGTCTCTGTTGGGATGTTCATAAGGCACCTTATTTATACACAAAGTGCTAACTGGAGTCACCACTTAGCACTGACTTACTTTTTCATTGAGAGAGTTATGGAGTTTTGTGAGAGCTACTTTGGTTTCTTCTGTCAATTTGCTTAAAATTTTTTTTCTTATCTGTAATGGAAAAAAATTCTTTTGGCATTGTGTTTTTGATATATACTGGATATAAACTCAAACAGACAAACAAACATATCCACAAATTCAGAATACATTTAGAATAGAATGCTAAATGTAGTATATTTGGGGTTTTGAAAGTTAGGTCTCAAGCCAGAAATAAAAATGTTAAAATACTACAGAATCACAGAGCTCAGCCCTCATCTTGACAGCCTCCATTAGAAGACTAGTGTCTGGCCACGTGGAAAGAGAGAACTTGGGTAAACACACCGTGGCTTTTCTTTTCAGCCTCTCCTGAAGAGTGGCTCTCACACAGAGGGGATGCCTGTAGGAAGGGCAGTGTAGCTAGTTCTATGGCTAGATGCTTGTGTAGTACATGGCATATGGAAGTACTTATGCTATGGCTAGATGCTTGTGTAGTACATGGCATATGGAAGCTTTCATCATCTTTCACAGATGAGGATACTGTCAATTCTGAGGTATTGTAAACCAGACAGACCGATCTGTCTAATATATTTTAGGAAGAATGACCTGAGGGGCATACTATGAAGACACAGGCTATTCAGGGCTTTCTTCTTCCATCTCTTAGTTCTTTGTAAGGCCAAGGAGCAAGGATGCTAATATTGTCTTTTTAGAGTGGAAGTTAGTAAGGAGACAGGAGACATGGAACATTCCAAAGTGCTGGAGATTGTTGCTCCAAGTGAAAGAGGTAGAATCTAGTATCTTCCAAGTAGCAGTAGCGGGTAAATAATGCACTTCTGTCTGGGGGTTGAGGATGGACTTTATTACGTAACAGAGTTACCGACCATTTACACCAAGAAAACTCATGCCACCCCTGTGGCAACAACCATGTTACAGAGGCCACATTAGATGGATGTGGTTTTATCACACTCAAAGCCAGTTATAAACGCAGTCAGCCATATGAAGACTTTCTTACTCAGCTTTCCTGAACCTCTAACTGTAAGATGGTCCCAGAAGGGCGAGAAGGAAGAGAAAGAGGTGGAGGAATGGTCATTGTTACCACAGGAACAAACCAAAACCTCCCACCTATAGGTAACTGAGCCATGGTTCTACCTCACATGGCAAAAGTGATGGTCTTGGGCTCTAGTTTAAGATAACAGTTTCAAGCACATAAACTTAAAGAGTTTGTCTCAATATTTAAGTAGTACATTGCTTTAAAACAATGGCTGTGCTTGCTAGGCCCTGGCATAGCCTCACAAGAGACAGCTATATCAGGGCCCTTTCAGCAAAATCTTGCTAGTGTATGCAATGGTGTCAGCATTTGGAGGCTGATTATGGGATGGATCCCCAGGTATGGCAGTCTCTAGATGGTCCATCCTTTCGTCTCAGCTCCAAACTTTGTCTCTGTAACTCCTTCCATGGGCGTTTTGTTCCCAATTCTAAGAAGGGGCAAAGTGTCCACACTTTGCTCTTCGTTCTTCTTGAGTTTCATGTGTTTTGCATATTGTATTTTATATCTAGAAAGTGGATGCTCACAGTCAGCTCTTGGATGGATCACAGGGCCCCCAATGGAGGAGCTAGAGAAAGTACCCAAGGGGCTAAAGGGGTCTGCAACCCTATAGGTGGAACAACAATATAAACTAACCAGTACCCCCCGGAGCTCCTGTCTCTAGCTGCATATGTAGCAGAAGATGGCCTAGTCAGCCATCACCGGGAAGAGAGGCCCATTGGTTTTGCAAACTTTATATGCCTCAGTACAGGGGAACGCCAGGGCCAAAAAGTGGGAGTGGGTGGGTAGGGGAGTGGAGGGCGGGGGGCATGGGGAACTTTCAGGATAGCATTTGAAATTTGAAATGTATATAAAGAAAATATCTAATAAAAAATAATAAAATTTAAAAAATGACTGTGAGATTAAGAAAACTGGACTAATTATTAAGGGAGTCATAAATCAACAAGAAAGGGGAGAAGACTGACAGAAACTACTGGAAAAAGTCATCTTTTTTATAAAGTAATTGAATCTCTTTACTATAAGTAGTTTGGACATATTATCAATCCTTGTAAAATTTTATAAGCATTGTACGATTACTTAAATTCTTTAGAATTTTTTTCTATATAAAAACTGTTATTTTACTTTTCCTTTAAACTTGTTCAAATGAGAGAAAATGAAAACGTGCTCAGACTTCAATTGCACCAAGCGGCAGACAATTCACTAACATACATCACTTGTAATGGCTGCAGGCTCCTCCACTGCCATGAGGAAATCTGAGGCTAGGAAGTTGAACATGAGGTTAGTGATATCGGTACACACTGTCTTCAGCAAGTGCTTGGTAAGAGCAGTCTGTGTGTCATCTGGAAAAGAAGGACACTTTATTACAACTGCCTTCCTTGCAGAATTACAAGGTTCAGTGAAAAAAAGACACTTAAATATACCTGCAAAATATTTCATTCCCTTTTCAAATAATCTGATATTATTGTATAGGTTTGAAACCTCTTCTTGTAAGTCCTTGATTGTGCGTTTTCTGCCAGTTCCAGAAGCAGATGTTGAAGACATGAAGACTGAACGTACTACCTCAAGATACATTTTATTAAGAGGCCTGGGACAAGATAAATATGGTTAATTAAAATGTACATTTAAATTAGATAAGACATTTTGCTTATAGTGCAATAACATTTTAAAAACCCTCCATCTTTCTAGCAGTTAAAATTAATTTGAAAGAGGCTCAGTAAAGAACTTTTCTTATTGATCTAAGAATAATTTTTGAATAATTTAAAATATTTTCACAATTTTAAAGTATTCAAAGTAATTGCCGTAAAGATGACAAGAAAGATAGTAACAAACACTCCATAAAACAGACCTCTAAATTTAATTTGGAAAATAGCAGAAATAAGTTTGTTCCTCATTCTCAGAAATTACCACAAAAAAACTCTCAATTTCCGAAGTAGTATTAACATAATGTATTTTAAAAAGCACCTATATTCTCTACAATAGATTATGTTAAAAATTCAATGGTGCATAGCCAGTAGTATTTATTTCCTATTTTTACAGACTGTATGGTTCTATAATATTTTATGCATAAATTTACTTACATTAAAAAAAAGCTCTATTTCACAATAAAATAGTTTAGGTTCGCTGAGCTCTTGGATGGTCTCTATGAGACTTATGTGCTGGGTCTAACTTGATTGATGACCAGGTATGGATAACATAGGCTAAGTTATGTAAAATTTCCTTTAATTTTTCATGGAAACTCAACTTGGCTGACTCACAAGGTGTTAGTTTCTACCCTTACTGGTTTTGAGGTCAGTTGTACCCCTCCAGAGACTAACAATAACCTTTGTTTCCTTTTTGCCAAATCAAAATAGAAAGAGCACCTTCTCTTTTTAGGTGCTACCTTTGACGCTATGTCAAGGATGAGTTAGTCCCAATTAAGACCTAAGGGTGCAACGTCAGTGAGCACTTCAGAGGGTCTCAGTTTCTACTGCCCATTCTGTCAAGCGCATTTACTAAATAAAGGCTCAAAGGAAGTGTCTCTGAAGGAAAATGAATTTGGAATTTCATGTTTAAATTAAATAAAAAAAAAAAGTCTAAAACTTGTTTTTGAGGATCTTAGTGAAAATTACATGCTGTAAGAAATGGGGGAAGGTGTAATTTATACTTGCTTTATTAAGTATTCTGCAAGCTCTGAAATAAACTCCTCAGGGGCATCCTGAATGTGTTTCCTTAAGCAATCTTCAATTTCATCCTGGAACATGAATGTGATGTCCGGCTTCTTCTTTCCTGTAACATATGTCAGCAACGGGAAAATAAACAGACCCCAGTAGCAAAGACCAGGCAGAGAATGCATACCTCACCAGGCAGCAACACATTTCTATGTCAACAAAACTGCTACTTCTAAGTACAAATATTAGTAAATATTTGTAAATAGTAAAATTAAAATTTAAAACTTCATATAGTAGAATTTCTTTTAGGTGACCATGTTTTAACTTCCCTTATAATGTTTTCTATAAGACAGCCAGAAGAGAAGAATAACTCTTTCCTCCCATCTAAATTGGGAAATGCAAATAGCTAGACATCAGATCAATCAAGTGGAGATCGTTTTTTAGAAAACTGTGATTTCTCCTCATTCAACAATAGATACGGAGGAGAAGACCTTCCTCCTTCTCAAAAGTGAGTACTTCCTGAAGTCAACAGCCTTTGAGTTTACACAAGAGCTTCGGAAATAGACAGGACTAAGTTAAAATTTATCTTTTTGGAAAAATACAAATGAATAGGAAAAACCCCTTATAATTTATTTTTGCTTTCTCAAAGACAATTCTATACTGATGAACAATAAAATTAGCATGCAGCTACTGTAATGGAAATGTTTTCAATTGTGGAAACGGCAGCCTAACCAGACACTTGAAAAGTATTGGTAGCAAAGAAAGCAAACAATATTTCCATTATAAATGATAAAGCTATGCCTTTTATACAACTGACTACTTTTAGCTAAATCAGATTATTGATTCTGCAGGTGAAAACTTAGCAATAAAATAAAATGGCTCAAAAATTGATTTTTAATCTTAATGAGGATCTAAACAGTTGAAGCCATAGCTTTAAGGTAGACACCCAAAGTTCTATTCTCTTCTGAGATCTGTTCTCCAACCCTGATGCTCACGCAAAATTGTCTTTTCCTGTTTGCTTCCCATAAGCCTTTTACAGGTTGTTAAATTACATTTCCTCCAGTAATCTGTCATACTGACTTGATTCTGTATTTTAGCTGAGAACCTAATTTCACCCTCCATTTCAGAGATTACAACATAACCCTTTTCAAAGCACTGAAATTACTTTAAGGTAGAATGGTTTACTGCTGTTATAGTGCCTCAATAATCTATGCACAAAACAATGTCACATGCCTCATTTCTCTAAGATTACAGGTATTAGAGAATAAGTTTTTAAAAATTCCTCTTTATCCTTGTCCCTACTACATCTTGGGAATTCATAAATAAGCACACACAGTGAGAAATGACATGCACATAAAGCCATATTGATGCTGGGAATCAGGGGAGAACAGGGGGAGAGAGGAAATAGTTTCCTTCCTTAATTAGTATTATTTTCTGCACATTGACAATCATAGTTTTTCAGTCTTTCTTAGAATATTTTAAGGAAGGACGAAGCATTGTGATGCTGCCAGTAACAGCTTATTATCTTCTCACATGTGTGTGTCTGTGTGCGTGTGCGCATGTACATAACTGTTGCTAGGGATACAGGAGGGAGTAGTAGTGTTTCATGTTAAAAATGAAAAAAGTTGTATTTAGAAAAGGAAATATGGTATCTTCTGTAGTTAACACTGGCAAATATTAAGAAGTCTGGGAACTAGAAGATGAAAAGGCAGTTAATTAATTAATCTTAGATGTACAGAACAAACTGGCCATGTACTGGCAAAGTTCAAACAAGCACATGATTCTCTGCCTCAGCTCCCAATACATATTCTTCACCTTCTAATGTTTCCAGTTATTTCCTAGAGTTCTTTTAGGGTGAAAAGCGATTGGGAGCATAAAAGTCTTTATGTTCACAAATAGCACTGGGGAAACCAGGAATGTTAAACACGCAGGGCTGTTGCTTCAAAGGAAGGTGTGAACTGTTTTCTGCCTGAAAGCTGGGGAATGGAGGTGGCTCCCGGCCTAAGGAGATCCAGGACTAGGCCATACCAAGCTTGCACACGCAGGACCAGATGTAGCTAATAGTCTAGGTGACCTCTGTGCTATCCGTATGGCCAGGAACTCGTCCAAATCCATACAACCAGGACTGGACATGCTCAGTAGCCTAGATGATCTCTATAATATCTATGACCCAAACCATACTAGATCCTCCCCTATACCCTTAAGATAATAGAGCTTATCTCTAGAACCCATATGCATGCAAGAAGTGACATGTACTTTGAGGAACGTTTTGATGTAATTATGCCTCTTTGTTCACTGAGGATTGTGGTGTACCAAGGAAAACTTTTACCAAATTGTACTGTCCTTAAATATGCCCACAATAAACCCCCTGTGTCTAGATGACTCTAGACATCTGAACCCATGCTGGCTGTTGAGAAATGCTGAACCTGATTTCCTTCTTGCCTCATGTGGATCAACACTCTGCTGTCCCTGGTGGTCACAGAGACCCGTGATCTTTTGTTGTTAGGTTTTTTGTTTTTGTTTTTTTTTTCCTATTTTACATTTTCTAAAAAATTTCATTCCTTTTGTTAAAATGTTATCAGTGAATGAGTCAATACTAAGTCCCTCCATTTGCAGCTAACCTCACGAAGGTTGAGTCAGCTTTTCCAGACACTACTCCAGCATTAAACTTGACGTCAGTTTTGATTTAGTCAGAGACGGGGTCTCATTGTAGCCTAGTGTGACCTTCATCTCGTCTGTCCTTAAACTGATTCTCCTTCCTCTACTTCAAATGTGATAAGATTATAACAATGTGCCCCCATGCATGGCTTGATAGTAACTTTATTTCCAGTGTTACCACTTTTCAGTTCTTTTGCCTTTTAACTGTTCAATTTTGTAAACTGTCATATGGGTTTATCATTAGGGACGAGAAGCAACACAGTTAACTACAGGCCATGTTGTTTTTACACAAAGAAATACTACATATCAACAAACCTTAAAACGAGACACTTGACTGTTAAAGATCATTAATAGGCCCCTTCCGTTTATATGTTAACTTCTGGCTTGAAATCTGAGACAGGTTTATACTTTATATGATTAAACTGTAAAATTTGTGGTCACTAAAAATGTAAAATAAATACTTTCTTTACAAACATCTGTAGCTAATTATATTCATCTTAATGAACATGTTAAGAAAACCATCTACACATAAATAAATAGTGAACTCAAAGCTACATACCACCATGCGACGACTGGGACTCATCATCACTGTCCTCATCTTTTCTTCCCTTCTTCTTGGTTTTCTTAATTTTATATTCTCTGGCATTGCCCCCTCCTCCTCCTCTTACACTTCCAGAGCCCTCTGGTAGAAATACATCAGTTAGTATTATTAACACGTTTTAGAAAATAATGATACCATATTATTATATTAAACTATGTAACAGAAAAATGAAAAGCAAACTAAAGAAAAATTTAAATTCTTTTAAAGATCAATTTCCATGTTAAGGTACTAAGGATGATAACAATAGTAAATAAAGTATATCACTAAAAATCTAAATCTCTTGAACTTCAGCAATCTCTTAAAACTGTTTTAAACTGTAACATACTCAAAGCTGCCTGTTTTCTGTAGCTTATCTTTTTAGACAAATCCATTCCTTCGTCTTTTCTTTCTCCTTTTTTAAAATTATGACTATTTTTAAATTACAAGTGTTTTGTCTCTACGTGTTTGTGTACCACAAGCATGCAGTGCCCATTAAGGCAGATCCTCTGGAACTGAAGCTATAGATGGCTGGTAGTTACCACATAGGTGCTGGGATTTGAACCAGGGTCCTCTGGAAGAGCAGCTACTGCCTTTAGCCACTGAGCCATCTTTTCAGCCACCCTGTCTCCTTCCTTGTCAACTTGAAACATCCTTTCACTTACTCATGTCGGCTATCACAGCATTACTTAATTCTCATCTCTATGACATTTTACGGTGGTTTTGCCTTCTTGGCTAAACGACTGATTGCTACTCATGTTTGGATGAGTCATATTCACCCGCCACTCACCTCAATTATAAATTTGTAATATGAAATGGTTAAAAAAGTAACAGAAACTTGATAAATGTCAGGGCATATTAAATTGGTAGCAGAAAACTAACATCATCAATTAATTTATTAACTTATCAATCATCAAATTATTTTCAATTACTTACTAAAGAGTTCAATACAAATCATTAGAGAAGCTCAAGTACTATGCGTGACAGTCGAGCCTCATTACTGAGGTCGTTTCCTGTCTGTAGACGCCTACATTTAGGATCTCTTGTCTAGAAAACAGAACACTCATCTGACAATGGGTTATAAGTGGTAAACAGTTTTCATCATAAGAATTACTGAGTTAAATAAAGTGAGTCTTATAAACTAAATATACCTTTCTAGTACCTAAGCACAATTATCATAGCTCATCATATTTTATAATTTATTTTCCTTGACTTTATAAAGATAAAAATAACTAACTAAAACTATATGCCTAAAGTGAAATGTATCTTTAATAGTTGGTGGTGAGTTTTTATGGGAGACATTTGAGTTGGACATGACTCATGCATGCACTGTAGTTAATTGCTGCCATACAACTGCAGTCACTCAGAACAAAGTACTAGATGACCTATAACTCTGAGAAAGAAATACATCAACTATACTGACTTAAGTCCTTAATCAATACTCGTGTATTTCTAAATGCCACTCGGAATAAAGAGTCAGAATAAGTGTATGCATGAAGATTAGGAATCACCGAAATAATTTATTGTGGCTCCTCTGGAAGAATGGAGAAAATATTAAAAATATTTCAAGAGTCTTGCAAAAAATGGTTTCACAAGAGGAACAATCTTAATAATAAAACAGAAATAAATTTTCATAGCAAAAATTATGTTTTAAGCATATGTTTGATACATATTTCTATTAATGAAAAAGCTGAATATCAAAGTTTTTGGTACTGACATAGCACTAATAATTTGCTTCTACTAGTAAAAACAGGGAAAATACACGCACATCTCAATGGTAAGTTACTAAATAATAGTACTACATAGAACGGTTACCACTGAGCATATATTTAAAAGAGATTAAAATATAATGTTAGCAAGCAGGGCGATTTGCTTGCTTAGAAAACCTTACACTACGCCAAGTGGTGCTTTCGATCCTAGACCTATAACCACAGGCACTTTTTGCAAACAAGATAGCACACCGATACGTCATCCCAAATGGGAAAGATAGAAGTGTGATCTGTACTGACAGGGACCAGAAAGGCACCAAGGAAGTGACATTTGGAGTAGTACTCATAATGAAAGAAGAATCCAGTTTCTTTCAGTTTAGAAGAAGCAGTGAGGTTGAGCAGCCCTGTCAGTGCAGAGGCCATGAAGTGGACATGAGCCTGGCAAATATGAGAATACAGAAGGGAAAACAGAAGAGATGGAAAACAGACTTTGTATCTTTTCATGAACACACACAAAACCAGAATACACTGTGTCATTTCCCTGTTCATGATTAAAATCTAATTTATTAGGGGCTGAAGAGACGGCTCAGTGGTTGAGAACACACTGTGTGCTCTTACAGAGAATTCATGGTGGATTCCCAGCACCCACGTGGCAGCTCACAACTGCCTGTTACTCCATTTCCTGCCCTCTTCTGGCCTCCTCAGGCACCAGGTATACATGTGTGCACAGACATACATAAAGGAAAACATCCATACACATAAATTGAAAATTAAGCAAAACCTTAAAATTTCATTTAGTGCAAGATTTGGTTCAGATTAGCCATTAAAATAAAAATATGAATCTGTTAAATAAAAGAAAACCTTCAAATGGCCTTAGTACAAAGTTCATGAAAAAAGGAAAACTCAATTTTCCCAGCAGCACTTGGTAAAAAAAAACATCTTTTTTTTTTCCAATGTATGTTTTTAGCCCCTTTGTCAGGGTCTGATAGCTGAAACTCCTTGGGCTGACTTTTCCTCCACACAGAGATCTGTGTGTCTACTGTGTGCCAGTATCGCGCTGACTGTCCCTACACTATGTCTTTGTGGTACAGTGTAGTCAGGGATCGTCACAGCTCCAGCCCTGCTCTGACTCAGGTTTATCTTCAGAAGAGGGGCTATCTGCTATGCAAGAATAGAAATGTGCAACAAAACCCCTTTGGTCATTGAACATGTATTTATTTACACACAACTCATCTTTGTGTCTTACTTATCAATGATCCATTACCTGTTGCTTTCTTCCTGCGTTCATCTTTTTTATCCTTTTTACTTGTATTAACACTTTCTAAAATGGAAATTTGTTTCAGATCTTCTTCAGTGATTAAATGCACAGGATTATTTTTCATTTCCTGAAATAAAACATGTTTTGTTGGTAGGCAAAATATATGTAACATTTCAAATAAGCGAGCAGTTGCTTATTTACTTACACATCGGAATTATCCTTGTTAGGTTCCATTGCTAAAGATGATAAAATCTATGACTGCTGCTCTGAGGCTGGCTGACTTCCTAAGCATCAATTACATCTGCTGCTCTTTTAGCTTCAGTACCTATTCCTGGCTAGCAAAATCGAGTGGTCTATAATTACCAAGCAGCACCTAGCTACGGAGCAGCAGAAGCAGTTCTCCAGCAGTTACCAGCTGGTTTTACCACGAACAAGATAATCACTTAGGTTCTCCCCCCAAGGAGACTCTTTTGAGTGCAATGCCACGTAGATACTTGAAATGACAAGACAGGCATGGAAACTGCTACCACCCTCACGATTACAGGTTGCAAACCAATTCAAATAAATCTATTTGTCCTATGACTTAGTTCTTGATGATCTCTACTGTTTAAATTTTATGTTAACAAAAACAACAATGAACTATTTCTAGCTTCAGAAATTAGTTCTTTTTTATGAGAAATAGTTCTTTAATTTCTAGTGACAAAAGAAATATTGTCACAGTTAAAATACTATCATTTCCTTTTTTGGTTTCCTAAGAAAAATGCTTAATAATGAGGATTCCAGTGATAAGATTACCTTTCTTTAAACTCATTTTTTTTTTTTAGTTAAACAAGTGTTCAAGGAAATAAGTGATACACACATACACACCCACACACACATACACACACACACACACACAGACTCACACACACAGACACACAAACACACTCTTCTAGCCTGTATTTACATATATCCTTTCCAGAGGATAGTTTTTGAAAATAAGCAATACAAAGGTCTACCTGTCCAAGTACAGAATAAACATATTTAAACTTAACATTTACTAATATCACATCTATATATTTTTATTCTTGCCTGCCTAACAGGATAATTGCAGAAAACTATCTCATACTCGCACTAGTAAACTTTCAAAGAATATAGCTAAACACAAATAGTATAGGTAAACATTTAATAGGTCTGCATGAATTTATTAACAGTATATTAAGACACAGGGCTTGTTTTATCCGAGGAGATGCTTTATACGAAGATCATGGCTTTAACTACAACCATGAATTACATAGCTATGATGACACTCCTAGTAAGCACTCTGCTTCAAAATACATTTAGACAGTAGTTAAAAAGTTAAAAAGCCGGGCGTGGTGGCGCATGCCTTTAATCCCAGCACGTGGGAGGCAGAGGCAGGCAGATTTCTGAGTTCGAGGCCAGCCTGGTCTACAAAGTGAGTTCCAGGACAGCCAGGGCTACACAGAGAAACCCTGTCTCGAAAAACAAAACAAAACAAACAAAAAAAAAACAAAACAAACAAAAAAAAACCAACAAAAAAAACCTTAAAAAAGTCATAAAAATAATTAATAATAGTTAAATACCTCTTTAATGTACATGAGATCTTTTGAAGCTAAAAGTAATATGCACTCAACCAGTTTTTAAAATCTATTTGGAACATTAAACATGACAGAAGTAGAAAAAAAAATCTCTTATGAAGTTCTCTAAGAAAGGAAATTGTAACGGGTTCCTGATTCGACAGAAACTGTTCCAAGGGAGAATATGCAGTGTAGCTGTGGCTTCATGGAATGAATTGGGTAGTGCTCCTTCTGTCTCTATTTGTGGAGTAGTTTGAAGAGTATTGGTATTAGGCCTTCTTTGAAGGTCTAATAGAATTCTGCACTAAACCCATCTGGTCCTGGGCTTTTTTTGGTTGGGACATTTTAATGACTGCTTTTATTTCTTTAGGGGTTATGGGACTGTTTAGATGGTTTATCTGATCCTGATTTAACTTAGGTATTTGGTATATGTCCAGAAAATTGTCCATTTTATCTAGATTTTCCAGTTTTGTTGAATATAGGCTTTTATGGTAGGATCTGATGATTTTTTAAATTTCCTCAGCTTCTCTTGTTATATCTCCCTTTTCATTTCTCATTTTGTTAATTTGGATACTGTCTCTGTGTCCACTGACTAAGAGTTCATCTATCTTATTGATTTTCTCAAAGGACCAGCTCCTGGTTTAGTTGATTTTTTGTATAGTTCTTTTTGTTTCTACTTGGTTGATTTCAGCCCTGAATTTGATTATTTCCTGCCATCTACTCCTCTTGGGTGTATTTGCTTCTTTTTGTTGTAGAGCTAAAGAGTAAAAATTTAAAAAACAAAATTGTTCAGGGGTTGAAGAGATGGCTCAGCAATGAGGAACAACACCGGCCTCTGCAGAGGACCTACATGGCTCAGCATAGCTGCCTGTAACTTAAACTTCAGGATCTAATAGTCTCTGCTGACCTCTGAGGGCGTCCACATACACATGTGCACACACATACATGGTCACACAATGATAAATAAAAACAATTTTTTTACAAAAAGAAAAAAAAATCATATTTAGATTGTTTAAGACACTCTTACTATGTATATAGTCTAGTGCGGACCTTGAGCCTAAGTAGACTCAAACTCATGCTCACTGCCTTTAGCTCCTGAGAGCTGGAACTATAGGAACTATAGAAATGTACCATCATGCTTGAATAAACCTTGTTAATAACATTTCCTTTCTCACTGAGTTTCCCTGTTTATTCTAATGAAGTAAAAATTAATGAGGCTATGCTAGATTTAGTGATTGTCTACAGTGCTGAACATGCTACGTCCTAAAAATATGTACAAAGAAATTGCTTTTCTTTCTTTGATCTCTGAGCACAAAATAATTTTGATTTACATATAGGTAACATACTACTGCATACTTTAGTGTTTTAACAGTGGATCAAAGCCTTTGGTAACTTCATTTGAAAACTATGTAATTCTATTGATAAGATTTTAATTTGTAAAATTAGTTCTCTAACTTTTAACAGGGTCTAATGAAGATGAAGAAAAAGAACAATAAATCCTAGAGAAGATAAAACAGAATTATGTAAAATGATATATTCCTTGGTAGTCAGACTGTTTATGGCATTTCCCAAAAGATAGCAGATGATCATCCTAACGAGAAAGGAAACACTGTCAGGATTAGCAGGTGGAGGAACATCTGTAATACCTTCTCAGCTTTTTGGTGCATCCGTTCGCTGAACAGTCCTGTGCAGTCAGTTATGAACTTTTCACTCACCACAACCGTGTCACTAAAGACTATAGCTGAAGCGAGCTTGCCGAATGGTCTCATCACCTGCTGGAGCAGCATAGCAGCATCTTCAACTGACAAGGAACTGGGTAGCAGAGGCTACAATTTTGAGCAAAATGAAAATGAGAAAAATGCAGGGAAACAGGGGTTATATGTTTTGTATGTATAATATACATATATATGAGTAGATATATTTATAAATACAATTTCCCTCATATATCCTCGTTGAAGCCAGTGGCTTTCAGAAGCAGTTATGATCATAACTTCCAAAACTGTCTTCTGGGTCCATCAGCACTTGGCACTCAAGAGTCATATGCCATTTTTTATTTTAACTCATTTCTCCACTTGCATGCCCTATACAAATGTCAAGTTTGGCAAATTCCCACCAAAACCCACAAGGCCCCTCTGTGCTTCTTCTCTTACAGACCTACAAACAATTCACCAGTAAGTCCTAATAAGTTTACCTGTACAAAGTTTCCTTTCAGCTCTATCATCCAAATTATTATTTTGAAGTTTACATATCTCCTCCTAAGTATTGCCTGTCCTAAGAGAAGTCATTTGTTTGTCTACCATTTGTATAGCATTCAGAATGGTGATTATCATACAGAAACTACCTAAAACCAGAAATAAGTATAAAGATGCCTTAAGAAATTTGGTAACCACAGCATGAGTCCTCCTTTATTAAAATAAATTTCTAAACTCTGAACAAAATAACAGACTGGCCTCCAGGTAACCTTTACCCACAGGTAAGTATCCCTTTGGAATAATGAAGGGCAGACACAGCTTGAACAATGATGCTAATGTATGCTAATACATTAGAAGAGACTACTAGAGAAGGGCTAAGCAAATGCAACAGGATATCTGAGGTCAGGGTAGTTGTTCATGCTTGGATAAGATAGCATAACCTATCTCAAAATTTTTAACCCAAAATTGTTCCTGTCTAAAGGAAATACAGGGCCAAAAAATGGATCAGAGACTGAAGGAAAGGCCATCCAGAGACCGTCCCCCACCTAGGGATCCATCCCATGTGAAGACACCAAACCCCATACTATTGCTGATGCCAAAAAATGCTTGCTGACCAGAGCCTGATATGGCTGTTCCCTGAGAGGTTCTACCAGCATCTGATCAATACAGATGTAGATGCTCACAGCCACCCATCGGACTGAGTCTGGGGATCCCATGGAAGAGCTAGGGGAAGGACTGAAGGGGATTGTAATCCCATAGGAAGAACAATATCAACTAACTGGACCACCCAGAGCTTCCAGGAACTAAACCTCCAACCAAAGAGTACACATGGTGGGATCTATGGCTCTAGCTACATACGTAGCAGAGGATGGCCTTATCTGCCATCAGTGGGAGGGGAGGCTCTTGGTCCTGTGGATCTTTGATGCATCATAGGGGAATGGTAGAGCAGTGAGATAAGAGTGGGTGAGTGGGTGGAAGAGCACTCTCATAGAGGCAAAGGGGAAGGAGGACAGGATGGGGGGTTGTGGAGGGGAAACTGAGAAGGGGGTTTTCATTTAAAGTGTAAACAAATAAAATGATTAATAAAAAAAGATATCATAATGGTTACTTTCAACCAATAGCTTGACATAGTATAGAATCACCTGGGAAGGAGTCTCAATGAGGGACAATCTAGATCAGGTTGGTCTGTGGACATGTCTGTGGAGGACTGCCTTGACTCTGATAATTAGTAAGGGGAGACTCAGCCTAAGAGTTAACGGCACATTGCCTAGGTGTAGGTCCTGGCCTGGATGACAAGGAAGGAAGTAAAGCAGTTTGTTCTCTGCCCTTGACTGTGGACGTACTATGATGAGCTGCTTTACAACCCTGCTCCTGGGACTTCCCCTAAAGATAAGACTTGGAACTGTAAGCTGACAAGCCTGTTCCTCCTGATGTTGGCTTTTATCAGGTATCTGTCACAGCAACCCGAAAGAAAATTCACAGATGTGCAAAATCTCATTAATTTCACTATCAAGATTAATATGGTTGCTATATTATTTTCCTGTTTGTTTTTGAGATTTACAGTTATGAACACTAAAAACATCAGCCTACAATAATAGAATTTCTATTGTAACCAGGCAAGAGTACCTTTACATGGCTTAGTTCTAAAATGTGCACGTCCAAGTAAAACATCCCTTATCATTGGTTTACACAAAAATCAGTACGAGACAAAGGCTAAACATACCGAAATGTCAACCCAGGTCCCTGAGCTGATGGCTTCCTCTACGGATGCTTCCACCTGGTCTACGAGTCCTTGGCCAACACAAGTTGCCTTCAAAAACAAGAGTTGGGTATTCTTATACCTTTTCTTTATATAGTTCACAGCATCTGGGATTCCAAGTCTGGATAAAGCGTCAAATTCTAGAAATGTACAAGGAAGTAGAATGGAACTGTCAATCACTCACATCTTCCAGAAGCCTCACAAAAAGGTAAGTTATACACAAACCCATTTTTGACTGTGGATGTAATGTATTCTGGTATTTTCGGAGGAATAAAAGAAAAGAGACATAGTGTAGCTTGTTCCCTGGGTAATATTCCTGGATGTTTACTATTAAAGGTCTCTGTAGGAAACCTGCTTAGTGCAAAGTGCTCTGTGAATACAAGTTGCATGGCCCCTTCTCTAGCTGAAGGGTTGATAGGACTGCCGAGCAATGCAGCGGAAAACAGCAGTAAAGGAAATGGAAATGGTCCAAATTAAAAATCAAAACTGGAATCTAGTTTGCTTATTTTAGTTAAAGGGGTGAGTTTTATTTTTCAAACTGTATCACTGTACACTAGGGCAGAGCCATTCTCTAAAGTAGATGATTTAGCATAACAGGTTCCGAGTTACAAATGTTACTGGTATTGAAGGTAGCATGGTTATTAATACTAAGTTCTAACCTGTTTAAAGTTGAACACACATCATCAGAGATCAAGTGACCACAAGCAAAGCCCTGTACCTAATGTACAGTATATTCAAACCATTCTTCACAAACATGGGAATATGCAACACACTGCAGCTTGATCAGGACTGCATTCAGCAAACAAAGTGGCTACTGCTTTAAATCAATCAGTTTACTTTACTGAAATCATGGTACAACCTAAGAAATATACTTTAGAATAATAGTATTGTTTCTGAGTAGTAGATAGCTGATAAAAGCAAGCATTGCAAATCTGTCAATAAATGTTTCTAAGATGAGTAAATGAGAGGAGAAAATTTAATAAAACAATAAACACAATATATTAAACATATGATACTTTGGGGGGATTAAAACCTTAAGTTTTATATCACCTTTATACATATTGAAGCTATCAATATCTTTTGGCATTTAAAAATTTTAGTATTTTAGTAATAATGGAATTATCTTCAGTCCCAAAGCCCCACAGAATTGAAAGTAACAACTTTTGCAGTCAAATGAAACCATGACAATCTATCTAGTAACCACAGGAAAATGTATGTGGAGTCTGGAGTACAATACTTTCGAATAATATTTCAGTGCTAGGAAGAAATTTTGGTTTCAAAGAAAAGAAAGCATAGTTACCTAGATAGCCATTCTGCCTGAAAAAGGAGTCCACCCAAGTACTCTGTGTCCTGGAGTAGATGTCAGGGACAAAGACTGCTTTATCCTGTCGCCCGCCGACCACGGTGCCTCGTAAGCGGCCAGTGCTGACGAGGTCCTCGAGCACAGCTTAAAGCAAATGCACACGACACAGACAGGTCAGAATAGGGACGACACAGTTTTAAAGGCCAAATAATGTCTTCAGCCCGTCTTCCTAAACTTTTAGAAGACAATTCAAAATTTTAACACCATGCATAAAATTACAGTTCAAACAAAAACACGTCCCAATATTTATTACACTTGGAGGAGAACCAACAACTACCACTTTACTAAAATCAGCATAATCCCAAGTTACACTCTGAATATTTGTCCTTATACCCACAGTGTGGTTCCAACTCCTCATCAAGGAAACTTCTTTCTGCAAGATACTTAGACCATTACAGAAAACCCCAACCAATCAAAAGGCAGAGCTGTGGAGCCCAGACACAACGGACATGTATAATACAACTCTTATACCTTCGGCTCAGGAACTATTGTGGAAGAGAGGGTGGAAAGAGCCAGAGAACAGGGAATTTACTGTGAAATTGAGTCTCCTAGCAATGTCAAAATCCTACCTATACAGATGCCCACAACAACAGACATGCTAATGTGATAGAAGAAAGCCCAGGGGGCTTCAACCTTAACATGGGCAACTAAGAAATGCTCAGAGCAGGAGAACGTCTTCCCCAGGGAACAGCATCCCAATTAGTTATCCAGTAACACACACACACACACACACACACACACACACACACACACACACACACACACTCCCAACTACCATGACAACCACCAGCAAACAAGAACAATTAATAAAGATGCCATCATTGTAAGAGAGCAAGGAGGCATATATGGGAAGTTTAAGGGCAGAAAGGGAAGGGAGAAATTACATGGTTATATTATACTCTTAAAACATAAGACATAATAAAAAAGAAGAAAAGAGATCACTTTGTTTCATTAATGGTCTATGAAGCAGTGCTGTACTTTGGATGCTGATTATCTTCTTGGTCCCAGAGAGGGGCTACTTGGTGCTTATGGAGTTTGTAGGAGGTAGAACCTACTGGGAAATCCTTGGGCATTAAATGTATATACTTGAAGAGGGCTGTGTGTCCCCAGACTCTTCCCCTCTTTCTTATGTTCCTGGCATAGTTTTATTTGCCAAAGGATCCACACCACTATCACGCAGCAATACCCTACTGAGATCCCAGGAAATGAGTCCACCCAATCTCAGATTGCTAAACAAAAGAAACCAAACCAAACCAAACCAAACCACCTCTCTTTCTCTCATCTCCACTTCTAGCCCCGTCTTTTCTTCACCAGTCCTATTTTTGTCTCCAAAAAACAAAATAAAATAAAAATAACCTTTCTCTCATCCCTGGTCCGGAGGAAAGCCAGGTACTTGTGAATTCTCAGAAGACACTCTATTACGGCATTACACCCACAACCAAAGTGATACAAATTTAAACAAAACTCACAGTAAAGGAGCTGTTCCTGAAATCCATATTTTGAAACCAAAGAGTTCACTGGTGTAGGCCTTAGTGGGAAATTAAAAGAAAAAATTGAAACTAATTTAGTATACAATGTATATGAGTAAAGTAAGTAAGAACTGGAATTTGTTATAGGAAAACTACCAAGTTACTTAAAGGAAAAAATGACATCGAAGTTATACCCCATTTTAGACACCTGATCAGGGTTGTGCTACCTAGAGAGCAGGGATCAGTGTTTGTTCACAACCCAGATCGGTTCCTATTATGATTCCACCAGGTGATTCCTTTCTGCCCTTCACTGGGCGGTACAGGGAAGTCCAAGATGTTCACGGCTCTCGTATAAAATGCTGGAGGATCTCCCTATACCCTGTACACGTACCATTTCTAGATTTCCTGGTTTTCTAATGCAAGATGCAATTTTCTTCCCAAATATTTTTGGTCCATGGTTGCATCCCAGAATGGCAGAAAACCCACAGACACGTGAGGCCGGGTGTGTGTAACTTTCCTTGGGCTGCTTTCCCTCTTCACCTTGAAATACTCACGTGAGTGGTTCAGCATTTTGCTTTTGAAGAAAGTGTGATGTGACTTAAATGTATGTGGAATGAGATGTTTCTAGTCAAAAGTGTTTGACTTAGAGAAACCAATTTACAAATGGCCTTTTTTACTTATGTATATTTTCTGTAACATTTTTAACTATTTTAATAGGATATAATCTACATATAACCAACATCTACTTAATTCAAGTATGTAAGTCAATGGTCTTAATAACTTTGCCATCTTGTGTAAACATCACAACAATCCAGTTTTACAATTTACAGTAGCATTTGCAGTCCATCAGTCACTGCTGCCACTCTGTGGAGGAGTCATCCGTTCTGAGTCTGTACATTTGCCTTTCCAGACATTCAATAGAGTTGAATCAATAGGAAGTCTTGTGTTTCTGTCTTCTTTCACTTAGTCTTATCTTACAGGATGTTCATCAAGAATGAAGCATGAATGAAGTGGCTCAGTCCTGAACAGCACTCTATCATACTGATATTCCACACATTGTTTTTATTTTCATCAGCTGATAGATATTTATAGTGTTTGTCACAACAGTCTGAGGCATCATGAATGGATTTAATGAATATCATGTATTCATGTCCTTGGTATGTTTCTGTGTGGACACTGTATCTGACTGTGGTAATGAAATAATATCATGTTATGAATTCATCCCTGGGCCTGTGCATGTATAGGTGACTTTACTATGTATAGGTGACTATCACTAATTTATATCCTTAGTCCAATATATTCTCTTAGCTAGCTGACATATTCCCAAGTGTATGCCTTTGTTTCACTGTGTGTGTTTGTATGTATATGTGTCTAAAGGCATGTCAGCCTATGTGTGAGCCTATAGAGGCAGAGGGACAACTTTGGATATCTTCCTATGTCTCCTCACTGTACCTTTTCAGACAGAGTTCATCACTCATCTTGGAGCTTCCTGTTTAGCTAGAGAGCTCTCAGGATCTGCCTGCCTCCACCCTACAGTACTTGGGTCACACACATGTGCCTCCAAGCTTTGCTTTAAAGCCCGCTGAGACTGCACTCAGATTTGCATACTTGCAAAGAATACACTTCACCCATCTCCACAGGCCTGAACTTACTTCTCACTGCCTATAGTTTTAAAGTAACATTTTGTTTCTATTTACTCTAAGCCATCATCTCTGTCCTTCAATTAGCTTCTATTTTTATGTATACTCAAAGTCCTTTAATTCCAACTTATTAATGCCTTACTGATTATTTAGAATGCCACAACTTTATTTTCTTTTAAATCATTTAAGAAACTTGGTAAAAATAGAAACACTTATTTTAAAAGATGAATGAAATACTAAAAGCTACTCCTGTGTTTGGAGAATTTTGTCTAAATTATTTAACAAAATTTCATGAAGATCAGATTACTTTATTAAATTGTTTGAATTAGGTCACAGTATGCTGTGAAATGTGTCATCTCTGTTTATCTTACAGCAATCATCACAACCTCTTACATGTTATTCTGTGTGTGTCTTCTCCTCCTGCTAAGAAAACATAAAAACAGTCCGTCCTTAAAGGACTCCACCTTGGAACTCCTAGGTATTACTCACTGTGTGTATTAAACAAATGTCCTAAACTTCTAAGGTTGTTGTTGGATGAATTTGTATTTTGGTCTGGAATAGAACGTGGTCCAGTGTACTTGCATGTCCCACTCGTATCAGTTTTTACTTCCTGACCGTTTAGCTACCCATAACAGCTGCCAACATAACCTTTTGGATGTACATGGCTTCAGACCAGAAAAGAGAAGCGGTTCCTTAGTTTTTAGGTATTATACACATACAGTGGACTGAATGCACTAGCTGGAAGACACCAGTCTCAGCAATATCTTTTCAGTTCAGAATTAGCCTTACTCTGTAGTTTGACAGCATCTCTACACAGTAGCTCAAGGCTACTATGAGAGAAAACAAAACAAAACTGCTGATCTGACAAAATTTACACTTGCTACAGTAATCAGCAAAATAGAAATAGCAAATATAGTAACAGAAAAGTATTTTTAGTTTTTAACTAAATGAGAAACTTGAAGGGCACAAAGGTATCAAACCTGTCTCCCTCTATTGCTACCAATCAGCTTCCCAGTTCTGCACCCCCTAAAGACCAACACTTGCTGTGTTTGGAGGGTGACTGCATATGGGTGGTAAGAACCCAAGGAAGAGAGAGTACATGGAAGAAACTATAGCAGCAGCAAGTCAGGTACATAATGGGAGTTAGTGAGCTAAATAAACATGTCACAAGTAATGAATGCTCAGTCTCCCATGCTTGAAGCGGAGAATTACAAATACAGGAAATGGAAACAGGAAGAACAAGACAGTAAGAATGAAGCGAAGCTTAGTATCTGTTCAGTTGCAGCGATCAATTTGAGAGCGTGGCTCTGCTGTACATGTTTACATTTCCATCTACAGGATGTGCACATATCTGTGTCAGTGCCTCCTCTCCTCCTTACCAAAAGGGCCAAGGAACAGTGAAAAGCAGACCGAGTGCGAAGCATCTAAGTACCCAGACGTGCTCCCACAGAAGAACCAGGTGGCCGTGGAGAAATGGCTAGACAGGGAACTATGAGCCAAACCCAAACATTTTGTCCTATATGTGAAAAAGTATACCACAGAGGCACGATGGGGTCATGCCAGAAGGTCAAAGCCAGTCTGAGCGCCATCTTTTAGTAAAATCAATGAAAATGTAATTTATAACAACCTAAAGCCAAATAACAAATTTACGGAACACTAAGTCCTCAGTGATAAAACAAATAAACAAACAAAGTCTGACGAGGAATGGGATACATGGTCCTAAAATTTCATCCCTGCACATGACTACTTGTTTGTTTTTGTTACAAAGGAAAGCAAGCAGCTTTACAAGAATTTTATCAGATATACCTGTTAAGTAAATATAACATATTCATCAGTAATTGAAAAAAATCTAACTGTGTATCATCTGCTAAGATTTAATTAGAAGAGTAAAGTGTCTCTTCTGTGTGTTCCTGTCAATGATGGCCAGTGTAAATATGGACACTCGCAGCACCATCAAACAGACAGCAGACAAGAGAAGTTAACATTTTCAAGAATACCAGATCTGTGACCTTTAAAATATTGATATCAGGAAAGTCAGAAAAAACCTAAACAAGTGTTCTAGACTGAAGGTGAACAAAAACTTGTAACAATTTGATGAAATAGGTGATTCTGAACCGAACCTGAAACAGCTAGAAAGGGCAGTGCTGAAGCCTTCTGCATATCAAAATATCAAAATGAATCCAAAGACTAGATGAATGTATGCATCAATGGTAATTCTCTCACTATGAGTTCTATTTTGTATTGTACAGAATAATGCGCTTTTGTAGGAAACACAGACAAAATTATTTGTAGTAAAATTTAACCAACTTTGAAACTGGTCATAGAAAAACTTTCTAATCTATAAGTTCAAAATTATTTAAGAATAAAAAAAAATTGTTCCACCAGACTATAAGCGTCCTCTCCAAACCTTTCTGTTCTCCTCTTGCCTTGTATGTGTTCAGTATTCAATAAATGCATCCTGTTGCTAAATGACTACAACTTCCCCATCTAAAAGAGGTGTGTGCAGTTAAACGCTGACAACAAGGATAGATAATAGACATTAGATTAGTGATACTGACACTGTAAGCTACAAACCAGACTAGTGGCTTGAGAAGGGACAGAGGGTAAGAAAATGACAGTGAATGCAGACACTGGTCTAAAAAAGTGCACAGATACTGGAGGGAGTGGAAGATGACATCTAGAGAGCTGTTTGAAATGATGGACATCTCAAACTCTGATCGAACCCAAAGCCACTCGACAGGATCTGATGCAAAGGTGAGGAGACAATTAAGAATGTAGGCTTTGTGAATTCTACATTTCAATAAATCTAAACAGGCTACAGACTTAGTTCCTTGTCTAATGTAACACGGCTATGCCTTAATACTGTGGACTCGCAGGAAAAGGATCCAAAAACAACTCCATCTAAACTCCACGTAAGTTAAGCTACTGACTTCACTGCCCCACCACACAAGGCTGCTGTGCAGTATAACAATGGACCCAAGCTTCTATTTTAATAACTGCATGGTCTTTTCATGTGACCTCAGGGTGATTTATATGACGTGATGTCAGCATCAGATTGTAAACTGCTTTCTCAACAGGACAGAAGTTGTTGGAGCAGGGAGCAGAGGGGAATGTGTGGAGACAGGTGAAGTTGGAACTCTGCAGGCTTTGTAGCCCCCTTCCAGAAAAGCTCTCCATCCACCTGCTTAACAACTGGGATGGGTGCTCAAAGAGACTGGGCTTCAAACACATTCAGTTGCTGGCAAAAAACGCAAAACGTGCAAAATAAGTGTGTAGGCTCCTATATACACTTGGAGACATGTTTACCGCGTAAATAAGTGTGTAGGCTCCTATATACACTTGGAGACATGTTTACCACGTAAATAAGTGTGTAGGCTCCTATATATACTTGGAGACATATTTACCACGTAAATAAGTGTGTAGGCTCCTATATACACTTGGAATCATGTTTACCGAATAATGTGTAAGTGTGTAGGCTCCTATATACACTTGGAGACATGTTTACTACGTAAATAAGTGTGTAGGCTCCTATATACACTTGGAATCATGTTTACCGCGTAATGTGTAAGTGTGTAGGCTCCTATATACACTTGGAGACATGTTTACCGTGTAATGGCACTGAAGAGTCCGCGGATACGTGCTTTATGGCGAGCTACAAAGGCCTCAGTGAAAATCACTCCTCTGTTATCAAGGTCCAGATGGCCATTGATAATCCGGCCAAGTCGCTGAGTTAATGCCTGGGAATAAGACGTCAATTGTTATTCATCTAAATAAAAAAATTAAAATGTGCATTTGTACAATCCTTCTCAATTCCTGCTATGTGCTGTGACAGAAATTTCAATTGCGCAAATTATATGATAACTAAACTAAAATGAAGGATTAATATCTGGAGAGGTTCATCGTCTCACTGCAGAGTCAGGAACCATACCAAATTATTAAAGATTAGCTATAACAATAATTATTAGTTAACTGATAAAGGTTTAACCACAATAACAGCTCTTGCTTACAATACTTATTTCTAAAGGGAAATAAACATGATTGACTGCTTTAGAAAGGACTCTCTTTGGACCTTTGGATAAAGGGTGTAGGAATAAATGTTACTCCATGATTTTGCAACTAAGGGAAACGTAAGTTCTGAAAATTTATATTCTCTAAGAGTAACACAACTTTTTCCTGATTTAAACTGGCAGATTATCTGGTTTCTTGACCAGCTTTCAAATTCAAGATAGTATTTTTTTTCTTCTCAGCTAGACGGCATCTGAACAAGTCCATGTGAAATAGGTTTGGACACATTTCATACCCTGCTTCCCCGGCTCAAAGCAGATGTATTCAAGTTGGTTTGATAGATTTACAACAAAGAAAAATATAATAAGCTTTGAGGAACACATTTGTGATGTTCAGAAAATACAAATGGAAACTCCTTAGTATCTAGAAACACAGTTACAGAAGAAACCATTTGGTGTAATCCTTATATTTTTTTAAGCTTGACTTTCTATGAATTATAGTTATTCAGGTAAAAATAGGACTTAGACCTTTAAAATGCTGTGTTAGACATTTATATTTTCTGAATTGTGTTTTAAATGCCGCCTGGAAAGCTTATTCTATTAATATAGGTGAGTGAATAAATCTACACTACACCTTGGTCTCATGTAATTACGGATCCGTAACGATCTAAAGTTAGATTTCCTTAGGGTGAAAGGTGGTTGTGGTTGTTTGAATGAGAATGGCTCCCACAGGCTCCTGTGTCTGGATGCTTGGTCCCCAGTTAAAGGAACTGTTTGGGAAGGATTAGGAGGTGTGGCTTTGTTGGAGGAGGTGTGTTACAGGGGGGTGGGCTTGGAGATTTCAAAAGCCCAATCCAAGGCAATTTCTCTCTCTCTTTGACTGCCTATTACAAGAGTTGCTTTGGTCATGGTGTCTATTCACAATAATAGTATAGTAACTAAGACAGTAATTAGAATGAGATTTGGCTGTTTTCTTATTTCAGTAAATTAAAAACAAACTACTGTTTCTAGAGTGCTGCCCCGATGCTTATGCAAACGGCATGGTTATTCCTTCTCAAAAGATATAGCACTGGAAACAGCATACAGATGAAACAACACCTTTCTTAATCTCAGGTAACTAAGAAGTCACATTGACAGAATTCAAATCCAGTTGTATGTGACACTAAAGCCTACAAGTTTCCCACTGTACCACATGGATTTCTATGACTGTGAGATAAAAAACTACTTTTAAAAAAAGATAACATATAGCTTCAGTTTTTAGGTAACACTGTTGTTGCACTATAGTCATGATATCAGAATTTAGTATCAGCATAAATCCCTAAAGAGAGAATATGTGAAACTTTTTGTTCTTGAGACATAGGCACAGTTCAGTGGAGGAAAAATATGGCAGCAAAAAGAACAGTTCTATTGACATTCTGATAAGAAAATTATTTGCTGAAGGTGTTTTACATTGCAAAATATTGAGCAGCACCCCTAATCTTTACACTCTCTATTTTATAATACTACAACTGTATATATCCTGGCAAGGTTATAAATAGCAGCTATTCTAAGTATTGAGCAAATCCACACATGACAGTCTCAGAACTTATCATACTCTCAGGCCTGTGGTAGCCCGGGGCTTGGGATAACTGTATCAGTTGAACAGTCCCTTCAGAGCCATCAAGTAGGTGATACCTATTTACATGGCTCTGACTCATATCCACTTGAACCTTATATAAAATCACCTGGTCCTGACCCCTACTCAGACTCTTTAAAATTCTTTCCATTATTAAGAAAAAACAGTACCTGTGTCAGAAAATCCCCAGGAAGGTCATAGGCTTTACACAGTTCTGAGACAGTTACTTGACCACTTTCTTGCAATTTATCATTCACCTCTTCTGATAACTGATCCAGATAGTTCCTAATATTGAAAAGAAGTTTTTCTGTTTTTGTTTTTAAATGAAACATGCTTCCCTTCTGTATCTTCCCCTTTAACGCTTTTCTGCTAGAGTATTGTAGGCCCCCAAGTAATGGACGGGAATGAGCATCACTTGTTGCTCAGATCTAAACCTTAGTTTTTGCTCATAGATATAATTAATGTAAGGGCAATCAAGTGGCAGGTTTTTTTCCTTATGACAAGAGAAATTTTATAGTCATTTCACATCAGTTTTAGAACATTACTTTGAGTGTAGCTGATTCACAATAAATAAGTTAAAATTTGATATTGCTTTAATAGGAAAAAGATCAAAATATATATTATTTATAAATATGTATTCCCCCAAATTAGCACTTACTTTTAAAAAGAATGGTCTTTATAATAAATGTCTCTATTACATGAGCTCTAAACATAAAGCCTAGCTGGCCACGCCTGGCCTGGAGCACCTGACAGAAGGAGAGAGAACGCTTCAGTGTTATACTTACTCATCAATCAGTTGTCCCAGTACCATCTGCACGTGCTTCTCTGATTTAATAATATCACTGACTCTACTCTCGATATGAGTCAGGTCCACATT
This sequence comes from Mus musculus, assembly GCF_000001635.26. NCBI lineage: Eukaryota > Metazoa > Chordata > Mammalia > Rodentia > Muridae > Mus > Mus musculus. The sequence goes on from NC_000070.6 coordinate 25,278,696, forward strand.
AATAACCTAGAATTACACAGAAATTACAATTAGTTTCCACTACTTTTAAAATTTGAGATTATACATTGAGATTAAAAATTATACTTTTATGTATTTTATATACATATATATTATTTATACACCCTTTACATATCACTTAGATAAATTTGAAATTACTCTAAAATATTGATAGCTGAGTATCATGGCAGATACCTATAATGCAGAAGAACAACTATGATTTCAAGGCCAGTGTGGTCTATATACCCAGTTCTAGGCAAGGTGAGACAGGGACACCGAGTAAAACAATCTGTGTGTGTGTGTGTGTGTGTGTGTGTGTGTGTGGGGGTGTGTGTGTGTGTTACTGTAGGGGTGGGAAAAGAGTTTCCGCCTGTCTGAGGATGCCAGTCTTCTCCTGTCTGCCTTCAGAACAAAGATGTAGAACTCTCAGCTCCTCCAGCACCATGCCTGCCTGGGGTGGTGTCATGTTTCTCACAATGAAGATAATGGACTGAACCTCTGAACCTGTAAGCCGGCCCCAATTAAACACTGTCCCTTATAATAAGAGTTGCCTTGGTCATGGTGTCTCTTTTCAGCAATGGACCCAACAAATCCGTAGTATTTATAAATTAAGAAAGCTTTAAGAAATCAAAGCAAAATTTTTATAAATTTACCTGTTGTAAGTCAACAATGTTTACTCGACCTTTGAACAAAAGAGAGGAATTGAAATTACATGGACGTGCAGATGAACAGGTTCAACTCTAACCGACAGTGCTGATGGCTCTAAGTCCTTCTAGGAAGGGCATAGGACCTCAGTAGTAACTGATGGACTTAGATACAGATTACTCGCTGATCAATCTTCATGGTTAAAGCCACAGGCAACACTGTTCTCCAAGCTGTGTTTATCACATCAGACCAATTACGAACATCAGAGGACACAACGCGGAGAAATCCGTGGAAGGAATTTCAATTCTTCTCACAAATCAACTCAGCTAAAATGACCAGAGGAAATGCCTGCAGCTAAATTAAGATGATTTCCCCATTGCTCAAAACTGAAACGAGTGTCTATCAGCAAGAGAGGATCTGTTAGATAATGCAAATCACAGCTCACGTGTTATTAGCACTCCTGCAGAAAGAAACAAAACACCCAGGCTAGACCCAAGTGGTATCTAGTGACAGGCTGTTTCTGTTTCAGTCAAACTGCTCAGTCTGCTCAATTGCTCAAATTTCAAAAACATAAAGCAAAACAATATTTTACGTTTGATGGTGCTAACTGCACTTCATAATATGGTGGGCCTCAGGCCACAGTACATCAATTTACAAAGTTTCTTAAACTTAGTAATGCAGCTTTAATATTTGAGATCTTAAAACTTTATGAAATCTCTATTTCTCCTTTATAATTAAGTACCTGATCACTGGCAGCTAGGTATTCACCCCTAGGTCATGAAGTGTGGGTATATATATATATTATACACACATACATATATATACACACACATATATACATATATACATATATGTATATGCATATATATACCACATATATACTATATATATCACATATATATATATATATATATATGGTATATATACACATACACACATATATAGTACATTTAATTCAATACAACAAAAACATGGTATTTGTTAAGTGGCAATAGTTAAGGTCATGTTTGCATGAACCTGTAAGATTATGTTCATATGAACATACGAAGGTTGACTGCATGATCCTATGAAGGCTGATCATCAAGTTATCAGTAGAGAAGGGTTACAGCTCAGGGGTAGTATTTGCCTAGTTTGTGCTCTGGATCTGATACCCAACACAAAGAGGAAAGAAGGAGCCATTGAGGAGAATGCCCTATAACCTCCACGTAAGTACTTATTTTTAATTTAATGTATTTTCTTCAAACATCCGGTAAAGACAAAAGCATGACACTGAGGAATTACTTACCACCTCGGACATGTAGCTCGTCTCTCATTTCTTTACTGATTTGGGCTGGAGTGATATATTCCTTGCCGTCAAGTGTATGGACTACTTCCAGCTGTTTCTGAGAGATCAATTTATTCACAATCTCAATGCAGTTCCGCTCTGACAACCTGTGCGAAGCCAGGAGTTTAAGAGTGTACTTGCTATGCCGCCCCCCCCCCCCCCAGGTATTTGAAAGCAAAATTTTGAGTAACTTCTACATTACAAAATCTGTCCTTTATTAGTATGATGATATTGGTTGAGTAATTTAAAAAGAAAACTTGAGAGTAGGTTTATATTCCCTTGAATTATTTATTTAATTCACACACGTCACTGTATTATGATTCTACAGATGTTCTCTCCTAGTCCTGCCTTCAAGTATCAAATTTTCCAGCTGAAAACAAACAAACTTTTCTTTAAAATCACAGTATGTTGGCCTTACTGGTACAGTTGGTGTACAGACAGGTCATGTGGCTTAGCAGAACTATAGGTACTATAATGTTAGCTACTCACAGCCATCTTGCACTAAATTTTTTCCCCGGGTTTTGTTGTTTGTTTGTTGTGAGAGTGTATGTATGTCTGTAGCTCTCAATGTTATAGAACAGCATCAACGGACTACTGTGTTTAGGTCCAAGAGAAATAAAATACTACAAGAACTCGTTGACAGGGAGACAAAGTCTATTCGCCTTATATATGCGATGTGTAATCACGGGCGCAGAGTCGGGGTAATTCGGCCACTCCCCCATTTCTGGAGTGTAGAAAAGTTGGTGTCCCGGAGTCCCTAAAATATGACAGATGGCATGTGGGCCTGGCTTAGATCTGTGGCTGCACGTAAAAAGGATTTGGAGGAGGGACAGACTACTTGCTGCGCGCTGCACTGGGGACTTTGCAAGCTCGCCCTAGGCCGGGCAGCGAGCGCCTCTACCGACAGCCGCCGCAGCAGACCGGCTCCGGGGTCCCACCGCGTTCCGGCAGGCAGTGCGGGAGCGGGGCAGCGTCCCGGGCCTAAGCCGGCTCCACACCGCAGGGAACCAGCACCTTTGCGTGGACTCTGCAAACTGCGCCCGCTGGAAGTCAGCCGCCAGCCGCCGGATCTCCTCCCAGGCGTCCGCCATCACTGCTCCGCTCGCCCCGACACAGGGAAACGGCAGACACGTCAGCCTTCAGCCTGCCGCAGGCACCCCGGGACGGACCGCGCAGAGGGCCAAGAGACCTGCGTCAAGGAAATTCGCGAACAGAAACGCGACTGCCGAGCTCTCCGCCCTCAGCTGGGCGTGGCCTGCGGGAAGCGGCTTCCTAAACTCCTACAAAGCCAAGCTGATGCTGACTCAGTAATCCTTTTTGCAAGGTTCCTGTTTCTGTCCAGCAACCATCAAATGATCTTCCGCCCTTGCTGAGCGGACGAGACATACTTCTTTTGTGGGACTCTTACAAACCGTGACTAATCCACTTTGAACAGTGAATGGGGCTTTTACTTGAGCCAAGAATGAAGTCAGTTTTAGAGAAACTTGTTCCACACTACTGCATCAGTTTGAATTTTGTTCTTCCAAAATGAATCTATTTGGGTATAGCAAACGCCATGGACTTCAGTTCATGTGTTCTAAAGCTTATTATTATTATTATTATTATTATTATTATTATTATTATTATTATTTACTCGGACAAAGGAATAATCGTTGCTGGGAGTGAAACTAGGGAAGGCAATGGCATTGTACTTCTTAGACAAGATAACTGCTGCCATTGTTTATTCACACATACCATTTTCCAATCTTAATCAATGGGGAAATCAGAAGGCTGATTGTACTTAGTAAAGAATATTTTGCTTCTTTCCTATGTAAATATATTAGTCCATATAACACGTCCAGTAGATAAATCCATTTGGCTTCTGAAGTGCCTAGCTTTGATTAAATTTAGAGAACTCCATGATAAAGCTTGGCATTCCATCTTATCCTTTGAAGCAGACTCTCTCAGAAAGGTAGGCCAGCCTCCCATCAAGTAGGTTTACTGGCCAGCCAGCCCCTGAGTTTCCTCCTGGCTTCATCTCCCAGTCAGGTTGATGATCATACCCAGGTTTCAAGATGAGCTTGGGCTCTGAATTCAAGTCTGTATGCTTGCACAGAGAGCACTTTAACCTTCAAGCATCTTCCCACCCATCATTTTAAGTGCTTTGGAGGGAGGGAGGGAGGGAGGGAGGGAGGGAGGGAGGGAGGTAGTAATTTTTGACCAATATATGATATTACAGAGGAACTTTAAACAGAGCAAACACTACGCAGCTGTTTTTTAAAGGGTAGGAGATTCTTTTAAAGAACGAACTTGTATAGATTTGGAGAGCTGACATTCCATTCTTTATAAAATTTTATGATAGCTGTCTGTAGTTGTACAAATACCTTGTTAATGTTGACATGCAGACAGTCTGTGGATAGTTGATGTCTTTAGCTACAGTGTGTACAGGATTTATTACACATTCTTGGAATCATTTAGAAATTGTCTTTTGACATAAAAACAAATTAGAGACAGCAATGAAACACTGTGATGCTTGAACATATGCATACATGGATAACATTTGCATTATATCAAACACCTAACATATATTATCCAAGATTAAACATTTGACATCCTTCCTCCTAGTGCTATAAGATATAAAGTACGTGGTTGATGTGATGATTTGTATATGCTTAACCCAGGGAGTGACACTATTTGGAGGTGTGGCCTTGTTGGAATAGTGTGTAGACATGGCTCAAGAGTTCTCAAAGGAGAATTTCTTTCCTTCTTTCTTCCTTTCTTTTCTTTTCTTTTTCCTTTTTCATTGGATATTTTATGTATTTACACTTCAAATATTATCCCCTTTTCTGGTTTCCCCTCTGGAACTCCCTTCTCCCATCCTTCCCTCTCCCAGCTTCTATGAGGATGCTTCCCCTACCACCCACCCATTCCTACCTTCCCACCAGGGCATTCCCCTACACTGGGTAATACAGCTTTCATAGGACCAAGGTCTTCTCCTCCTATTGATGCAGACAATGCCATCCTCTGCTACACATACACATGGAGCCATCCAAGTGTATAGTTGGTGGTTTAGTACCTGGGAGCTCAGGGGTGGGGGTGGGGTCTGGTTGGTTGATATTATTGTTCTTCCAATGGGGTTGTAAACCCCTTCAGTTCCTTCAGTCTTTCTCCAACTTCTCCATTGGGGACCCAGTGCTCAGCCCAATGGTTGGCTTTGAGCCTCTACCTCTGTATTTGTCAGGCTCTGGCAGAGCCTCTCAGGAGACAGCAATATCAGGCTCTTTTCGGCAAGCACTTCTTAGCATAAGCAATAATGTCTGGCTTCGGTGACTGTATGGGATGGATCCCCAGGTGGGGCAGTATCTGGATGGCCTTTCCTTCAGTCTATGCTCCACACTTTGTCTCTATATTTTGACTGGAGCCCTTCTGGGTTAAGAATTTGGAGATGAGTAGGTGGCCCCATGCCCCAACCATGGGCCTTGCCTAACCTCTGGATATGGTCTCTACAGGTTCTCCCTCCCCTTTGTTGGGCATTTCAGCTAATCTCATCCCTGTTGGGTCCTGGAAGCCTCTTGCTTTCCTGGCATCTGGGACTGGTTGTGGCTACCCCCAGCTCCCCATCCCCCATTGCTACACATCTCTGTTCAATTTCCTGACGCTCTGTACGTCTCCTCCATCTCCTCCCATACCTGATTCTCCTCTTTTACCCCTCCTCTTCTTCTCTTCCTCCCAAATCCCTCCCACCCTCTACTTCCCTTGATTATATTGTTCCCCCTTCTAAGTAGGACTGAAGCATTCACTCTTTGGTCTTCCTTCTTCTTGAGCTTCATGTGGTCTGTGAGTTGTATCTTGGGGATTCCATGCTCTTTGCCTAATATCCATTTATCAGTGAGTACATACCATGTGTGTTCTTTTGTGATTGAGTTACCTCACTCAGGATGATATTTTCTAGATCCATCCATTTGCCTGTAAATTTCATGAAGTCATTGTTTTTAATAGCTGAGTAGTACTCCATTGTGTAAATGTACCACATTTTCTGTATCCATTCCTCTGTTGAGGGACATCTAGGTTGTTTCCAGTTTCTAGATATTATAAATAGGGCTGCTATGAACATAGTGGAGCATGTGTCCTTATTACATGTTGGATCATCTTCTGGGTATATGCCCAGGAGTGGTATAGTTGGGTCCTCAGGAACACTCCTCCACTGCTGGTGGGATTATAAGCTGGTACAACCACTCTGGAAATCAGTCTGGTGGTTCCTCAGAAAACTGTACATAGTATTACCAAAAGTTCTCTTATTGATGAAAATAGTTTTCGCTATCCTGGTTTCTGTTATTCTAGATGAATTTGAGAATTGCTCTCTTTATCTCTGTGAAGAATTGCATTGGAATTTTTATAGGGATTGCATTGAATCTGTAGATTGCTTTTGGTAAGACAGCCATTTTTACTATGTTAACCCTGCCTATCCATGGGCATGGGAGATCTTTCTATCTTCTGAGGTCTTTGATTTCTTTCTTCTGAGATATGAAGAAGCCAAAACCATCCAGTGGAAAAAATGACAGCATATTCGACAAACAGTGCTGGTTCAAATGGCAGTGGGCATGTAGAAGAATGCAAATTGGTGAACTCTTCTTATCTCCTTGTACAAAGCTTAAGTCCAAGTGGACCAAGGACCTCCACATAAAACCAGATACACTGAATCTAATAGAAGAGAAAGTGGGAAAGAGCCTCAAACACATCAGCACAAAGGAAAATTTCCAGAACAGAACACGAGTGGCTCAGGCTCTAAGATCAGCTATTGACAAATGAGATCTCATAAAATTGAAAACCTTCTGTAACACAAAGGACACTGTCAACGAATAAAACAGCAACCTATAGATTGGGAAAAGATCTGTACTAACCCTACATCTGATAGAGGGCTAATATCCTATATATACCAAGAACTCAAGAAGTTAGGCTCCAGAGAACCAAATAACTCTATTTTAAAAGTGGGGTACAGAACTAAACAAAGAATTCTCAACTGAGGAATCTGGAATGGCCGAGAAGCACCTAAAAAAATATTCAACACCCTTAGTCATCAGGGAAATGCAAATCAAAACGATCCTGAGATTCCACCTCACACCAGTCAGAATGGCTAAGATCAAAAATTCAGGTGACAGCAGGTGCTAGTGAGGACTTGGAGAAACAGGAATACTCCTCCATTGCTGGTGGGATTGCAAGCTGATACAACCACTCTGGAAATCAGTCTGGCACTTTCTCAGAAATAGTTCTACTTGAGGACCCATCTATACCACTCACTATTGCTGATGTCAGGAAATGCTTGCTGACAGGAGCCTGTTATAGCTGTCCCCTGAGAGGCTCTGTCAGAGCCTGACCAACACTGATATGGATGCTTCTAGCCAACTATTAGATTGAACATGGAAACTCCAATGGAGAAGCTAGGGGAAAGACTGAAGGAACTGAAGGGAATTGTCACCCCATGGGAAGAACAACAGAAACAACTAACCAGATCTCTCAGAGCTCCCAGGGCCTAAACCACAAACCAAAGAGAACCCATGGAGGGACCCATGGCTTCACCTGAATATGTAGCAGAGGATTTTCTTATATAACATCAATAGGTCCTGTGGAGGGAGATACTAGGGCGATGTGGTGGGAGTGGGTGGGTGGGTGAGCATGCTCAAAGAATGTAGGGGATGGGGAGGTGATAGGGGGTTTGTGGAGGGGAAACCAGGAAGGAGTCAACACTTGAAATGTAAATTAATAAAATAACCGATAAAAAATATGCGAGGGAAATTGTGGTATAGAACTTATAGGAGTAACCCATATCTAATTTGACTCAATGCCCCCTCCACACATGCTTGAGTGTCTAGAGACTAGTAGTCTAGAGACCAAGGGTGAAACCAAACACTACTGGTCAAAAAATATCAATAAGATGACTCCTAATAAAATTGTGCTATAGTCATAGATCATTACCTTATTCAGTCATCATCAGAGAGACTTCCTTTGGCAGCAGATGGAAACAGATACAGAGACCCACAGTCAGATACTACATGAAGAGAGAGTCTAAATGGGTAGTATCTATCAAATATCTCCCCTCAAAGCTGTGTTGAGGAGGAGGAAGAAGGGGAAGAGGAGGAGGAAGAAGAAGAGGAAAAAGAGGAAGAGGAAAAGGTACAGAAGGAGAAGGAAGAGGAGAAAAAAAGGAGGATGAAGAGGAAGAAGGAGAGGAGGAGGAGGAGGAGACAAAAACGGGCCAGAACAAACAGACCTAGGCCTGACTAGATACTATGTGGAAGGAAGATAAATCATAGAAAAAAGATTATGATAATGTTGAAGAGGAGGGAGCAATACATGCAGAAATCATAGAGTTAGAAGTCAGACTAGGAAGGCTCTTTAATATACTAATAATGGCCAACCTAACTCAGGAATAACTGCCTTGTAAAACCCTCAGCAGGTTAGGTCCTCCCCCCACCCCGGAACTCTTTAAGTGCCAAGATAACTGATTGTTGAGAGTGGCCCCTTCAAGGAGAAATCTGTTAGAAGTATGTCTGTACTAAAGCTACTATCCTGTGCTCGCTCTGTGTTTTCTTTGGGCAATATACAGAATAAGTGTAATATTTCTTTTATATGACAGCTATCTGAATATATGTCTTTCCTCTTCTCCTTTTCTAAGTTGAACATCCCACTTATATCTCCTGGAACTAGTTTTACACTTGTAATTTTATGAAGACACAGTTAGGCTAGAATGGATTAACAATTTACTGACGTACGTTTTGAAATGTGATGTCCATGTGGAATTTAATACTTTATACATAATATGTCAAGAGCAAATGTTAGCAAGTGTAATTTTGCTGAATATTTTCCTCTGTTAATTGATCTCTTGACTTATATTCAGTGATTATAAACCATTTCTGGCTGATATGTATCTAAATTGCCATCAAACCAGGCTTAGTCTTTTATTTATTTTCTCTATTATTTAACAAATAATTTATGATGCTTTTTATTTATTTTTAAGCACATTTTTTCAGTAACAATCGTGCATATAGAATTATCACATTCAAGGACATAAAACAATTTTTTTTCCATTTTTTATTAGGTATTTAACTCATTTACATTTCCAATGCTATACCAAAAGTCCCCCATATCCACCCACCCCCACTCCCCTGCCCACCCACTCCCCCTTTTTGGCCCTGGTATTCCCCTGTACTGGGGCATATAAAGTTTGCAAGTCCAATGGGCCTCTCCTTCCAGTGATGGCCGACTAGGCCATCTTTTGATATATATGCAGCTAGAGTCAAGAGCTCCGGGGTACTGGTTAGCTCATAATGTTGTTCCACCTATAGGGTTGCAGATCCCTTTAGCTCCTTGGCTACTTTCTCTAGCTCCTCCATTGGGAGCCCTATGATCCATCCATTAGCTGACTGTGAGCATCCACTTCTGTGTTTGCTGGGCCCCGGCATAGTCTCACAAGAGACAGCTACATCTGCGTCCTATAAAACAATTTTTTAGGGCTTTCAAAACTCCTGGTATGCTGTGTTTTAAGATTGCCAGAAATTCTAAGAAGTTGTAAAATTATGATTATTTTAAACATATGTCTAACAATCCTCACACTTCATTATTTGGCTATCTAAATCCATGTTTAGGAGTAAAATGCATTAAATTTTGAGGTGCTCATGAAGAAGTAGTCTACAGAAATATTCAAATGATAAAAACAATTTAAAATTCAGGTCTCATGAGAGATTATTCAAAGGACTCCCTCACGCAAAGTTTACTTTGTGTGTTAATTCGATGTGCATTTTATGTTTTTTGCATTACCTTTTCTTGTTCTCTTTTGTAAATGTTATATTGTTCTCCCACAATCATTGCTTACATACATATATATGTATATGTTATAGACCAGGATTCACATATTGGGGGAACATGTGGCCTTTTTCTTTGCTGAGATTGGGGACCTCACTTAATATTATGCATTCTATGTCTATGTTCCTGTAAATTTTAAGATTTTATTTTTTTAGAGCTGAATATTTTTCATTTTTTATAAGCACCAGGTTTGAATTATCTATTAATCTGCTGATGGGGAACTAGTGAGTAAAGTGGCAATAAACGTGGGCTTAGATACCTCTGTGGGGTTCTCCAGGTCTATGTCCAGTATAGAAATAGCTTGGTCATATGGTAGTTATATTTTAAATTTTTGAGAACCCCACACTCATTTCCACAATTGGTGTATTCACTTGAACTCCATCAGCACTGAGTAAGGGTCTTCTTTCTTCATGTCTTATTCAACTTATGTTTTTAGGTTTCTTGTTGGCAGCTATCTCAAAGTAGCTTTAATTTACATTCCTGATGTTGCTAGTGATATTGAACACTTAAAGAAGTAGCTATTAGCTATTTCTGTTTCTTTCTTCAAACAAACATGCAAACTGTTATTAGCTATTTATTGGCAGTAGTTTTATTTCCTCGGTGTTTAATTTCTGCAATTCTTGGAAGTGTGGCTATTCGTTTTGTGAAGTGTAGCTGGCAATGATTGTCTTCTATTCTGTGGGCTGTCAATGTACTCTGATGATATAGTTTCCCTTGCTGTGCAGAAACCTGTTTTACATCTGCTGATGCTTGGGGCTAGTTGCTGTGCTATTGATGTTCTGCTGAGAAAGTCATTGACTCCCCAATGTATTTTTTTCTCACAATTATCAAAAATCAAAATATATTTACCTTATTTTTCCCATCTCTCTGTTCCTTTTAACTTCTCCCCTCCCCCCCCCCCAGCACTCCCTCTTAAATTTGTGGTCTCTTTTCCTTTATCATTGTTATGTATTAAGATCTTTGACATATTTCTAGTCGATTTTTTTGTACAAGATTAAAGTTATGCACCTAATTTCACTCGTCTAAAGGTAATAATCAGTTTTTCCAGCACCATTTATTTAATAGGCTGTCTTTCCCCTAAAGGATATTTTGTCTCATTGGTTAAGAATTTGGTGGGTGTAGCTTTAGAGCTTTAATTTTGGGGGGAATGAGTCTTCTATTATATTGTATTGGTCTACCTTTCTGTTTTTATGCCAGGCTCTTTTCACCATATCTTTGTAGTGTAATTTGCCATATAATTTGAGATAGAGTATTGAGATGCCTCCAGCCATTACAACCTGTCTTAGTCAGGGTTTCTATCCTTGCACAAACACCATGACAAAAAAGCAAGTTGAGGAGGAAAGGGTTTATTCAGCTTACACTTCCATGTTGCTGTTTATCACCAAAGGAAGTCAGAACTGGAACTCAAGCAGGTCAGGAAGCAGGAGCTGATGCAGAGGCCATGGAGGTTGCTGCTTATTGGCTTGCTTTTCCTGGCTTATTCAGCTTGCTCTCTTACAGAACACAAGGCTACCAGCTCAGGGGTGGCACCATCCACTCCCATCCTTCATCACTAATTGAGAACAGGCCTTACAGCTGGATCTCATGGAGGCATTTCTTCAAGGGAAGCTCCTTTCTCTACGATAACCCCAGCCTGTGTCAAGTTGACATGCAAAACCAGCCAGTACACAGCCTTCATCAAGGAGGTATATTGAACATAGTCTGTGTCTTTTCCGCATTAATTAAGGTAATTATGAGGTTTCTCTCCTTATGTTTGTTTATATGATGTATTATGCGTTTTGATATACACATGTTAGATGAACACTGACTTCTCTGAGGTGAATCCTACTTGGTGATAATATATAATAGTTTTAATGTGTTCCTGGATTTGTTTTGCAAGTATTTTGCAGATAAATTTTACACTTATGTTAATCAAAGAACATGATTTGCAGATTTCTTTCTTTGTTCTGTCGTTACCTGGTTTGGGGATGAGAATAATTTGGCTTCAGAGAAAGAATTTGCTAGTGTTCCTTTTCTTCTTATTTTCTTAACTAGTTAGCAAGAATTGGTATGAGATCTTTCTTGAACTTTTATAGAATTCAATTGCATGGGTCCATCCAGTCCTGGGCTTTTCTTTAAGAGGAGACTTGGTTACAATTCTATCACATTGCTCGTAATGGGTCTGCTTACTAGTTATGTATCCTGGTTTTAATATGCATTTAGGAATTTTATTTATTTTGGGTTATTCAGGTTTTTAGAGCATAAGTTTCATTGTAATACATAGAAACATCCTATATTTCATTGGAATATGTTGTAATACATACACCCTTTTGTGTGTGTATGTATGTATGCATGTACATGTAAAAGCATCTATCATCTATCTTATCTATCTGTTATCTAGTCTTCTCTTATATATATAAATACATACATACACACACACACACACACACACACACACACACATATATATATCCTCATATATGACCATAGTTTACCCTCCCTCCATTCCTCCTAGTCCCTCACACTCATGTTACCTCTCCTCTCTTCCTTGATTTCTCTTCCGTAAAAAAGCAGGCCTTGCAGGGATACTAATTGAACACAGCATATCAAGTTACAATGAGACTAAGCTCTAACCTTCATATCAAGGCAAGACAAGGCAACCTAGTAGGCAGAGAAGGTTCCCCAGAGCAAGCAAAGTGTTCAGAGTCAGTCCCCACTTTCACTGTTAGGAGTCCCACAGGAACACCAAGATAGATAACCATAACATATATGCAGAGGTCTTAGCTCAGGCTCTTGCAGGATCCCTGATTGTTACTTCATTCTCCTAGAGCCCCTATGAGCCCTGCTTAGTTTGTTCTGTGGGCCATGTTCTTGTGGTGTCTTCAACCCTCTGCCTCCTGCAATCCTTCCTCCTTGACTCCTGTCAGGTTCCCTGAGTTCCAACTAATGTTTGGCTGGAGGTCTCTGCATCTGTTCCCATCAGTTGCTAGTTGAAGTTTCTCTAATAATGATTACGCTAGGCTCCAGTCTATGATTAGAGCAGAATATCATTAGTAACTGTTTCATTGATTTCTTCTTTGTTCTCCTCATCCTCCTCTTCTTCTTTGTTATTTTTGTTTTTGTGGTTTACCATTTTATTCTCATCACAATATATTTCTTTTTTTCTTTTATTGGGTATTTTCTTTATTTACATTTCAAATGTTATCCCCTTTCCAGGTCTCCCCTCCATAAACCCCCATCCCGTGCCCACTCCTCCTGCCTCTGTGAGGTTGCTCCTCTACTGACTCACTCACTCCTGCCTTCCAGCCCTGGCATTCCACTACACTGGGCTATCAAACTCCCTCAGGTCTTTTTGTCCTATTGACATTGTCCTTTGCCTTACAGAAGCTTTGCAATTTTATAAGGTTCCATTTGTGAATTCTTGATCTTAGAGCATAAGCCATTGGTGTTCTGTTCAGGAAAATTTCCCCTGTGCCCATGTGTTTGGAGCTTTGCCCCACTTTCTCTTCTATTAGATTCAGTGTATCTGGTGTTTTGTGGAGGTCCTTGATCTACTTGGACTTGAGCTTTGTACAGGGAGATAAGAATGGACTGATTTTCATTCTTCAACATGCTGACTGCCAGTTGAACCAGCACCATTTGTTGAAAATGCTGTCTTTTTTCCACTGGATGGTTTTAGCTCCGTTGTCAAAGATCAAGTGACCACAGGTGTGTGGCTTCATTTCTGGGTCTTCAATTCTATTCCATTGGTCTACCTGCCTGTCTCTATAACCAGTAGCATGCGGTTTTTATCACCATTGCTCTGTAGTACAGCTTTAGGTCAGGCATGGTGATTCCCCCAGATGATCTTTTATTGTTGAGAATTGTTTTTTGTTATTGCAAATGAATTTGAGAATTGCTCTTTCTAACTCTATGAACAATTGAGTTGGAATTCGGATGGAAATTACATTGAATCTATATATTGCTTTCAGCAAGATCGCTATTTTTACTATATTAATCCTACCAGCCCATGAGCATGGGAGATCTTTCCATCTTCTGACATCTCCTTTGATTTCTTTCTTCAGAAACTTGAAGTTCTTGCTATACAGATCTTTCTTTTGTTTGGATAAATTCACACCAAGATATTTTATATTGTTTGTGACTATTGTGAAGGGTGTCCTTTCCCTAATTTCTTTCTCAGCCAGTTTACCCTTTGAGTATAGGAAGGATGCTGATTTGTTTGAGTTAATTTTATATCCAGCCACTTTGATGAAGTTGTTTATCAGCTTTAGGACTTCTCTGGTGGAATTTTTTAGGTCACTTAAGTATACTATCATATCACTTGCAAATAGTGACATTTTGACTTCTTCCTTTCCAATTTGTATCCCTTTGACTTCCTTTTGTTGTCTAATTACTATAGCTAGAATTTCAAGTACTATATTGAATAAATAGGGAGAGAGCTTCTTTCTCCCTTTTTTACTAAGTTATGGTTGGTTTTTATCCTAGGGCTCTGGGCTATCCATACTATTGTTTCTGGTCATCCAAACTGTCAGCCATGGGCTCCCTCTTGTGGCATGAGCCTCAAGTTTGGTCAGTCATTGGGTGGCCACTCTCAAAGGGTATTGAAACTCTTTTGATTTCTAATTTTGTTCATTTGTGTTTTCTTGCTTTCTGTCAGATTTGCTAAAGGTTTTTCGGTATTACTATCCCCCACCAAAAGAACTAACTCTTTGTATTAATTTTTCCAATTACTTAATATTTACTACCATCTTATGAAATTGGGACTGTCTGCTTGTTGTTGTTGTTGTTTTTTTTTTTTTTTTTTTTTTTTTTTTTTTTTTTGCTTGTTTTTGAGAGCCTTGAGGTATGTGGTTGTTGACTTACTATGTCTCAGACTTTTTAATGTGAGGTCTTGTCATTATAACCTTGTTTTTACGGAAGCCTGGACTAGGTCCCAGAGGGTCTGATATGGTCTGGTGTGAGTGTGTGTGGGGGGGTGTGTGGGGGTGTGTGGGGGTGTGTGGTATTTATATATTGTGTAGTCTCCAACTTTAAAAAAATGCTTCTGTATTTTAGTTTGTGGCTGATTTCAAGTTTCATTCCATTGTGGTATGATAGGTCACAGGCAGTTATTTCAATTTGATTTTATTTGTTGACACATGATTTGTATCTTATGATATGTTTGATTTTGGAGAATGTTCCAAGTATAGCTGAGGAAAAAAAGTGTATTCTCAATATTTTGGGTGAAGTATTTTATGTGCAACTTTTAAGTTCAGTTGATTCCTGGCATATTCTACCTCTGAATATTCTTTACTCATTTATAACTGAGGAGACTTATGTAAATATGAGAGTTGGGTGTTGAATAATTATTGTATCAGGGCTTATGTACCTTCAATGCCTTTTAGTGTTTGTTTTCTGAAATCAGGGGCTCTAATATTTGATGCATCAATGTTTATAATTGTTATATCTTCCTGAAGAGCTGTTCTTTCTATTAATATGGAGTGTATGTGTATCACATGTGTGCTTGGTGCTTATGAAAGCCATAAGAGGCGAGCAGATCTCCTAGGTCTGAAGTTGCTGATGGTTGTGAGCTGTCATGTGGGTGCTGAGATAGAATATAATCTGTGAACAAGTGCTCCCAAAGAACCCAGGCAATTCTCCAGCCCCAATTCTAGATTTTGAGCTAATCCTAGAGTCTGTGTGTTATAATGGTGGGTTGAAGCAATTTATATATACAGTTATTAAAAGGGGTCTTTTAAGTGGAAACTTAAGGTTACTTTGGAAAGTCATTTGTGTTGGATGGTATTTTGCTGAGGGCAAACACATGAAGGAGTGTTTTCCTGAATTGGACACATATACTAAGGCAGATTTGTGAAGCAACGTTGCACTGAAGCAGGCACAGGAGAAAGGATATTCTACTAAAGCAAGCTTGTGGAAGAACTTGTGATGAAAGATTATTTGCTAATGATACACTTGTATTGGTCCACATTACGATGTGTCGTTGAGTTACTTTTGTTGGGACTCCATAGAGAGAAACACACCACAAAATTTCTGGTGGTGTGCTGCAGTTTCTTTTCCATTCTGAGGACTCAGGCTGATTGATTGGCAGAGTGATGTCAGCTGAGACAGATGCATGTGCTGAGGAAAGACACATGCGCAGGCAAGACTAGTGGAGGACATGTGATGTTTAGAGAGAATACAAAAAGGACTTGATGGGCAGATGGGAGGCTGAGCTAGGCTTGGTTATAGAGCTAGCTGTGCAATGCTTGCTGGTCTCAAGTCTTTGCTGATCTTTGCTTTGCTGAGAGAGACACAACCAAGAACTTCTCCTGGCATTCATGTTGACCCCGGTCCCTCCTGCTGACTTGTGCCAAGGATAAGGCCTGGTTGTCTCTGCTAGATCTTGTTACCACTGCTGATTTGTGTTTTCTCTCCCAACTCTACTAAATTGGACTGCTGGTGCATCAACAAAGCGTTTGGGAGTGAATCAAGCTTCTACTGGTAACCTGTGAACTGAACTGCAGATGTCCAGACAACACAGATGGGAGTTGCTCCAAAGAAACTTTCTACACGGGTTCACCTCCCATACAAACCCCGTATCCTTTCTTCCCCACTACCTCTGGTGGGTGGTGGGCTAAAAGGGAGGTTACAGTATTTAAGAACCATCATTAAAAGTAGGTTTTGAAAAATTTAAAGTAACTTCTGTTTCCTATAAATGTTTGTCCTTGGTGAATTATTGGCATTTATTTTTCTTCTCCCATATTAGATTCTAGAGTTTGCTAGGTTTCTGTGTTGTATGTACATGATTGTTTCTTTCCTGATTCCAATTTGCTTATCTGTTTTTGTTTTTGTTTTGTTTTTACATAAAGTGTACACACTTTTGTGTATTCTCTCAGTGGAAACTATTTTCTTCTTCCTTTATACAAAGTATTCCCTTAAGAAATTTCTTCAGTGTTGGCTTACTTATCATAAATTATATTAATATTCATTAATCTTAAAGTGTTTTTATTTCTCCATCAATTTTTAATGATAACTTTTCAGGATATAGCATTCTTAACTTACATCTATGTACGTTATCATCTATGTTCTTCTGGCTTTCCTGGATCCTCATGGAATGTCTGTGGTAGTCCTGATATTTCTGCCTTTATATGTGGATTGATTTGTGTGTGTGTGTGTGTGTGTGTGTGTGTGTGTGTGTGTGTGTGTGTGTGCTGCGTTCAAGATTATTTCATCACTTGCCAAGTTTTGGCATCTTGACTATGTTATGTGATGAGGAATTTCTTCTCTGGTCATGCCTGTCTGGAGATCTATACATCGCTTGTGTTTGGATATCTACTTCTTCCTCTAGAGTTGCTTGGAAAGCTTTCTGCTATAATTTCATTAAGTAGTTTGCCTATCCTTATGATTATATCTCTGTTTAAGGAGAGATGGTATAATACAGTTCTCATCTTTAAACTCCTGAATATATCCCAGACTTCTTGGAAATGTCATCCATGGTCCGTAACCCCGCCTGCTCCATATATGTCTGTATGCTTGTCTCAACTTTGGCTTTTTCTCTTCCATCCATGAAATTTCTTCTGAATAATCTTGTCTGTTTGTGATGTTATTTCCTACGGTTTCTATTTTACTTACCACCTCCTTCATTTCAACTTCTTTTCTATCTGGTTATTTTTTCAATGTTTCAATCTGCTTGTTTATTTTTCCTTCATATTTTAGATTTTTGTCTGTAATTTACTAAGTTTTCATTCACTTTGGAAACTGTCTTGTTAAGGTCTTCGGCAGGTTTCTATAATCCATGCATGTGTTGGTTTTAATTCTATGTGTTATCATTAATTCTTTAAGATATATGACTGAATTTTTAAAAACTTTTATTTAATCTTTTTTTACAATCCAAATGTTATCCCCCTCGATGCCCACCCTCTGACTGTTCCACATGCCATACCCCTTCCCAATCTCTCCACAACGATGTTCCAACCACCCCCACCCTACCAGACCAACCCACTCACTGGGGCCTCTAGTCTCTTGAGGGTTAGGAGCATTTTCTCTGACTGAGTCCAGTCCTAGATGTCCTTTTCTGTATATGTGTTGGGGGTTTCCTCAGCTGGTGTATGCTGCCTGGTTGGTACTCCAGTGTCTGAGAGATTTGGGGGATCCAGGTTAGTTGAATTCTTTCTCAGTATTCCAGCTCTCTATGAAACTTTTAATTCTCTGATAGGAGAGTTGACTGGGTCATGGTGATGGTTCTATTATATTCTCTCCCCTGTCGCGTCCGTTCTCGACCAGTAAGAACGACACAACCACCAGTTCTTCTAACAGCAATTTATTCAGCATACTTCAATCTTCATCTCTCTCGCTTCATCTTTTTCTCCCTTCATCTTTTTCTCCCCCCTCCCCCATAACCCCAGGCCTCTCACTCTTATATACTCTCAGCCCCCATCCACTCACGGCAGGCCATGTCACCTCACCAGACACACAGCTTCAGCTAATCAAGGCGGCAGGGGCATGTCTCCACCAAATATGGATTTGCCAGCATCATGGTGCACCTGCGCAGCTCTCAGGATGGTCATGGCTTATTTTCAGGTGTTTGAGGAAGTCAGGTGCAAGTCATAAGAGTTAGCTGCAGTCCCGGGTGCCATCTTGGGACTACTGCCACACCCGCTCCTCAAACTCCCCCCTGCGCCCCCCCCCCCGGATTCATGTGTTTATATCTGTGGGAACAGGTTTGCCTTTCAATATTGACTTTTCTCTTTTTCTGAGTCTATTTGAATATTGCCTTCTGTGATCCTTCTTAGAGGATATTTATATGAAAAACAGCTATGGAAACTGGTAAAACTTGGTGTTGATTGTCAAATCTAATAGCTAAGGTGACCCCATTTTGCCTATATACCAACAGGACTTTCTTAGTAATGGTTTCTTTTGCTGTGAATAGACACTATGACCATGACAATCCTTATAAAAAAAAAAAAACCATTTAATTGTGTCTGAATTACAGTTTCAGAGGTTTATTCCATTATCACATGGCAGTAAGCATGGGGGCACACAAGCAGAAAAGAAACTGAGAGTTCTACATCTGGATCCACAGGCAGCAGCAGAAAGACCTGCTCCACTAGGCCTAGCTTGAGTTTAGAGACTTCAAAACCCTCCTCCAGAAAGATGCACTTCCTCCACAAAGGACATACCCAATCTTACAAGGCCATACCTTCTAATAGTGCCACTCTCTATGGGGCAAGCATTCACACAGATGAGGCTATGGGGCCATAACTATTCAAAGCACCACAAGAGCCAAGGGTAAGGTGCACACTTATCCCCAAGGGAATGCAATGGAGTAAAAATCTTGGTCATTCTTTACATTCTTTGAACTGGTTAGAAACAGGATACCCAATGTCAGACAAGTCTGTATACTACCAGAAGACTGTGGTTAGAGGCTCAGGTCAGAAATAACCTCCAGAATCAAAATAGTATAAAAGCCTGGTTCTGCAGTGACCACTGGAACCCCAGAAGTCAAATCCCCAAACCCACACAGACCTCGGAGGAAATTAGAGCTTAATCATTTTAGCTCTCCTCAAGGACTTTGTGCACACTTGAGCAAAGCTTGGTTCCTACATTCATCTCTGAGGCCACCTTTTGTATGGTACTTTCCAGTTCCGTGGTACTCTGAATTTGCATCAGCTGCAGTATTGGTTGCAGGATGCTTTTGGATACTTTAAGTGCAAAAAGCCAGTTTCTGTGGTGATTTCTGGTCGAGTATAAGTGGGAGACCTGACACAGGGCTCTCTGAACATGCAGAAATCAAACACCTGGTCAGGTATCAGGATTTTTGTATAATAGTCTCTTTGCTCTGTAAATATTATAGAAAAGCTTAAATCTTTTGACATTATTTTAAAAAATATATCTCATTTCATATAGTCACCAGAAATTTGATAAGGATTATATGTTCATTAAAGTGGGTAACAATATTGATTGAGAATTTTTTTAATTGCTTATTTTATTTGTTTACATTTCAAATGTTATCCTCCTTCCCAGATTCTCCTCCACAAGTCCCCTATCCCTGTTGTCCCTTCCCCTACATCTATAAGGGTATTCACCCACCCACCCACCCACCTACCCACTTGTGCCTCAGATGCCTAGTGTTCCCCTATCCTAAGCCTCCACAGGACCAAGGGACTCCTCTTCCAGTGATGCCAGATAAGGCAATCCTCTGCTACATATCCAGCGGGAGCCATGTGTACCCTTTGGTTGGTGGTTTAGTCCCTGGGAGCTTTGGGGGTGGGGGCGGGGGGTATCTGGTTAGTTGATACTGTTGTTCTTCCTATGGGGTTGCAACCCCCTTCAGTTCCTACAGTCCTTGTCTTAATTTCCCCATTAGGGTCCCCATGCTATGTCCAATGTTTGGCTGTGAAATTCACATCTGTATTGGTCCAGCTCTGGCAGAGCCTCTCTGTGGACAGCTACACCAGGCTCTTGTGAGTAAGCACTTCCTGGCATTAGAAATAGTGTCTGGGTTTAGTGTCAGCAGATGGGTAGATACATAGGTGGGACAGTCTCTGGATGGCCTTTCCTTTAGTTTCTGCTCCACTCTTTCTCCCTCATTTCCTTTCGACAGGAGGAATTCTGGATTAATATTTTTGAGGTAGGTGGGTTACCCCATCCCATAACTGGGGGCCTTGCCTATCCACTGGTCTCTAGAGGTTCTATCTCTCCTTTGTTGGGTATTTTGGCTAAAGTCCTCCCTATTGGGTCCTGCGTCCCTGGCATCAGGGACTTTCTAGTGGATACTCCCAGCTCCCCCTCCCCCACTGATATACACCTACTTTCAAATTCCTGACCCTCTGTACTTCTCCCCTATCTCCTCACATATCTGAACTGCCCCCCCTTTTCCTCTCTGTTCTCTCTCCCTCTCAGATCCCTCTCTCCCTGTACTTCCCAGAAATTATTCTCTTCCCACTACTGTAGCATCCAAACTTTGGAGAAAATTAGAGACAAGGCAATGATCCAATTTATTAGACTCCTATATTTTTAAAACAAGCTGGAACTAGAGACCACCAGATTTGTTGGTTTTTGTTTTAGAGGTTAAGACACGCATTTGGTGCTGGAGAGATGGCTCAGTGGTTAAGCTCTTGCAGAACACCAAGGGTCAAGCCTCAGTACCTATGTCAGGAGCCTGAGAACTATCTGGAGATCTGATGTCTCTGGCTTCCTTCCAGTGGTGATGCACATACTCCATGCCTTTCCCCACAGCACCCACAGTAATAAAAATAATAAAATCCAAAAAACCAAAACCAAAAAAAAAACCCCCAACAAAATCCCAAACCCTTAAAATGCTACATATTTCAATATTATTGTCCTAAGTCTCACACCTCTATTAGACAGAAGTCAAAGTTATAGGATTCTGCTTTTTAGTTTTGTAAGTTTCTCTAGTTTGACATTAAGAAACTCAGGCTGATGCTTAATCACTGTTTGCTTAATGTAAAGTCTGTGACATTATTCTTTTAATCATTTTTTTAGAATCACTCTTGTTTCTTTTTTGCTTTTTTGATACCCCCAACAAAGTGTAAAGTCCTTTTACTAGCCACATGTTTCCTCCTCCTCCTCCTTCTTCTTTTTTTAAAAAAGATTTATTTTTTTTTATATGTAAGTACACTGTAGCTGTCTTCAGACACCCAGAAGAGGGCATCAGATCTCATTATGGAGATTGTGAGCCACCATGTGGTTGCTGGGATTTGAACTGAGGGCCTTCAGAAGAGCAGTCAGTGCTCTTAACCGCTGAGCCATCTCTCTAGCCCTCTTTTTTTTTCTTATTCTTTAATTCTTTTTTGCAGTCCAGTCTTCATCCCCCCTCCCAGTCTGCTTCCCCACTCCTCATCCCATACCTCCTCCCCCCATCTCCAAGAAGATGTCTCCCTCCTCATCCCTACTCCACCAGACCTCCCCACTCTCTGCAGCCTCAATTCTCTCAGGAGGGTTAGGTGCATCTTGTCCCACTGAGGCCAGACTTGGCAGTCCTCTGTTGTATATGTGTTGGGGGCCTCATATCAGCTAGTGTATGCTGTCTGGTTGATGGCTCAGCCTATAAGAGATCTTGGGGGTCCAGGTCAGTTGAGACTGCTGGTCTATGGGGTTGCCTTCCTCCTCAGCTTCTTCTAGTTTTTCTGCAATTCAACCACAGGGGTCCTTGACTTCTATGCATTGGTTGGGCGCCAGGATCTGCATCTGACTCAGCTGCTTCTTGGGCCTCTCTTGGAGAGCAGCTATGCTAAGCTCCTATCTGCAAGCACACCACAACATCAATAACAAAGTCAGGCCCCGAGGCCTCCCCTTGAGTTGGATCCCAATTTGGGCCTGTCACTGGACCTCCTTTCCCTCAGGCTCTTCTCATTTTTTTTTTTTTTTTTTTTTTTTTTTTTTTTTTTGGGCCCTGTAGATCTTTCAGACAGAAA
Source organism: Mus musculus (assembly GCF_000001635.26). Taxonomy (NCBI): domain Eukaryota; kingdom Metazoa; phylum Chordata; class Mammalia; order Rodentia; family Muridae; genus Mus; species Mus musculus. The sequence goes on from NC_000070.6 coordinate 25,300,896, forward strand.
CAATTCTGGGCCAGAACTTTTGACTGTGGAATGGCAATCCCATCCCTCCACTTGATGACCTGTCTTTCTACTGGAGGTGGACTCTATAAGTTCCCCCTCTCCACTGTAGAGCATTTCATCCAAGGTCCCTCCCTTTGAGTCCTGAGAGTCTCTCACCTACCAGGTCTCCAGTACATTCTAGAGGGTCCTCCCACTTCCTACCTCCCAAAGTTGCCTATTTCCATTCATTCTGCTGGCTCTCAGGGCTTCAGTTCCCCCACCCCCAATACCTGATCATGTTGCTCTCTTCCCCTCCCTGGCAATGTGTTTTCTTGAGGGATGAGGAGTCAGACTCTCACCATTATGGTCCCCAGCCCCTGTTAATAAAACAGTGACTTATGTTTCTTTGCTCTCTATCATTTTATTATTTCATATGTAATTTTTGTATTCTGACCTGTCTAGTCAAATCTATGCAAGTGCCTTTAAAGGTATAAATTATCTCTATGTGTCTCTACTTCCATTTATTTCTTACCAGTATTATTTGTGATTATGTTGTCAGAATTACATCTCGGTACCACAGCTTTGTGAAAACTCTGCAGTAAATATGTTTTTTTTCACCCCCAGAAACAGTAAGTATTCTTTTGTTTCCAAGGGAACGAATTCTATATTAGTATTTTCTCTTTTTCCTTTCTTGCACAATGCCAGATTTATTAGCTGTAGGCATCATTTTCCTATGAACTTCTGTACAGTGTAACCCTCAGGCAAATGAGAAAACGCAAATCCACAAAAGAACCTTAGTGTGTTTGTCAGGGCTTGGATTTGTCCCAGTCCCAAAGGAGCTGAAAATTCTCGTATTTCATCAACAAAATGTGATTTAAAAGATTTATTGTTAGCTTTTATCACTGCTTTGCACTAGTGTTCATAGTACTGGTAACAGCTGTAGGAACACATTAAATAAATACAAAATATCTGCCTCACCTGGAAAGGAGTGGAAAGCCAAGACTTTCCTCAAGGTTGAGAAAGTGCTGTGTCCTCCTTGATTTCCTGATCCATCTTCATCTTTTCCATTTACTCTCTTTCCTTCATGATCAGGTATTAGTCACATCAATGTGATCATACACTATAATTAAACTTACAAAACAAAGCAAAACAAGCCATAACTGACATTATACTACAGCAGCAGCAATGACAACATACAGAATAGAGTGGAGCCACTGGTGGCATTCCTAAAATCTTCCTTCCAGTAGTCCATGCTGGAAAAGCCATTTCTGAGTACAGGATCTGAACGTCACAATATTAAGGGGATATTTAGGTGTTGTCTTCTTTTGATTTTTTTTTTTATTTCTGTGATAAACACCATGACCAAAAGCCATCTGGAAAGGAAAGAGTTTATTTCAGTTTACAGTTCATCTCTATCATGGCGGGAAGATGGAGCAGGGACTCAACGGAGAAATCTGAAGCAGAGATAAGGTTAGAATACTAATTATTGGCTTACCCAATCATGGCTTGCACAGCCTGTGCTTTTACATAACGCAGGACCCTCTTACTAGTTTCAATGGGCTGTCCTCTCTCCACACCATAATTAACCAAGAATATACCACACAGACCTTGTTTAAAAAGCTAATTTGCTGAAGCAATTTTCTTAACTGAAGCTTCATTTTTCAGATGACCTTAGCTTGTGTTGATAACTAGCATAGGTATGTAGATTCATATCCCACGTTGTTGCAAGCTTTACAGGAATTAATACATCCTTATATGTTTGTTTCCTTTGTTTTCATTTTAAGCAGATCCATTTTCCTGATAAGGCTGATGCTATTGCTGATTTCTGTTATTGTTCCATAGAGTAGTTATATTGCTGTGCAGTTTTTACGTGGACTAGACATTTATTGTCTTGTCCTCCATGTGCTTGCCAAAGTGAATTCAGTTGATTCCATAGGGTCAGCAAATGCACAGCATCGAAGCTAAGGTCTACTGGCAGACCACTAATAAATTATGACATTTGTGTTACTACACCAGGAAACAGCTTTGGAACCCTTCTAAAACAATGTCCCAGCTAGCCACTGACAGTGTATCAAAACTGATGCTTGCTAGGAAATATATTTGCCATTGCAGAGCAAGGCCATGCCTCTGATAAATAGTATCAATTTTAAAGTAACCTTTGAGTGATGACATCAACAATATGAGGGGCACTGATGGAGATCAGCAGTCTCTCCGAATGAGAGATGGTTGCCAGAAAGTCACTATGGAGATGTCACAGCTTATTATCAGCAGCTAGAAATTAGCAGGGGTTTGGCTTGAAGGTAGACAGAGAATGGAAGTTAAAAAATGAATACACATTTTTTGGGTGTGTTCCTAGATCCATAAATCGCCTGTCTGGACACTTTTACTTAGACTCCTATCAGTAGAAACTGAGTGAATTTTTGTATGGACCAGTGTTGTGCCTAATGATGACATCATAGGTATCTTATAATCAGTGATCCAAAGGAAGAAGCCACTTCCTTGATCTCATGGTGCTTATTTTTGGTCTTAAGTAACTTGTAATGTTAAACATTCAAGAAGCTAGACACTTCCAGAGGCAAGGATAGAGAAAAAAATAATGCATATATGCCTACTCATCAGCATATCCCTCTTCACTCATATGCAGTCCAGAACTCAAGCACTGGGAATCAATTTATCCACAGAGTTCTGGGTCTTCCCACATTAAGTAACATAATCAAGACAGTCCACCACATGCCTATGCTCTTAGGCCTTCCTGACTTTGAAAATTTTAAATTGAAGCTCTCTTACCCGATGGTCCTGGGTTGTGTCAAATTGCCAAATAAAACTAACTACCACAAATGTAATGTTAGTTTACAACAAACTTTCTATTGATTAAAAGTGCCATCATTTTGTGTTTTCTCAAATATTTTAAATATGTGGCTTAAGAAAAGCCTGGCAACTGCTTCATTTAATTTATGGCACCATATATGACAATGTCTTGTTTGTCATGTATCCTCATGAGGAAATCAGAGTGCAAAGGAGAAATGACTTAGTATGGTTAGGGAAACAGTTTTAACCAGATCTTCCTTTGAGATCATAAAGACCACAGGTTTTTGGCTTACATTTGGGGAGTTGCTGCTTTATCCATTCCTAAAGTGACTCATGACTTGATATAAGATGCATGCAGATGCTGAACATCTCATGCTAGGCTGTCCTTAGTACTGCATCATTCAAAAAGTGCAGGAAATTGCACATGTCATCTAATATACTGGCATAACTCTATTAGAGTTTTATTGACTATACTTTCAGAACTTTTTTTTGGTTTGTCAGGCTATAAAGTTAGCTGATTTGTTTGTTTATTAAAGATTTATGGAACACATGTTCTGGAAATAGGACATGAACAAATAATCAAAATAGATCTGATTGCCATCCTTGTGCTGTTGTATTGTAGCTGTGCAACTTATATTACAAGTACAGGTTTGAACAGAATTTTAGAAATAAAAACATGGGCTGGTGAGATGGCTCAGTGGGTAAGAGCACCCGACTGCTCTTCCAAAGGTCCAGAGTTCAAATCCCAGCAACCACATGGTGGCTCACAACCATCCTTAATGAGATCTGATGCCCTCTTCTGGTGTGTCTGAAGACAGCTACAGTGTACTTACATATAATAAATAATAAATAAATCTTAAAAAAAAAAATAAAATTAAAACATCTGTAAAACATTTAAAAAATGTACCATGCAATAAATTCTTTAAAAAAAAAAAAAAAAAGAAAAGAAATAAAAACATAACAGAAAAATAGAAAATATAACAGAAAAATAGAAAATATAACAGAAAAATAGAAAATATAACAAAAAAATAGAAAATATAACAGAAAATAGAGATAATAGAAATAAAAGAAAAATAGAAATAATAAGTTACATGATTAATTCTGACCAAAAATTTAAAAGTAATCACTGAGGGACACAAACATATTTTGAAGATGCGTTAGGGATTTTTCATGTAGTAATGTCATAACTGACTTTTGAAGCTTTGTTTTTATAGCCTCCACTAATGAAATCTGAGGGCCGAGGAATAAAAAAATAAGTGCATTTAAAAATATGATGTAAAATTATCTTTGGGAAAAAAAAAGCATGATTTAATTGCTTCCAGTTGTTTTACTTGCTTTTCTTCTGCTGTGACAAAATACCACGACACTGGCAACTTATAAAAGAAGACATTTAATTTGAGGCTTACAGTTTAAGAGGGTTAGAGTCCAACACTGTCAGGGCAGGCAGGGCAGCAGATAGGCAAGCATGGTACTGGAGCAGTAACTGAGAGCTTAAATCACTCAAGCATGGGGCAGCGAGAGCATCCCCAGTGACACACCTTCTTTAATAAGGCTGTACTTCCTAATCCTCACCAAAGACTTCCAACAACTGAAAAGCAATTCAAATATATTCTCATTCAAACCACCATATTGGTATTATGAGGCAACAATTCCAAACTAAAACTACATCCCTTTCTTCTATTCTAACTCTCAAAGTGCAAAGTCTCCCAGTCATTTAGAAATGTAGGCTGGCCTACTCAAACTTGATTCCAACATTTTTTTCCTGTAGCAAGAGCCTGAGCAAAATGGAAGACACAGCACCTCTGAAGAGAACTTGATTCTGATGCAGCTGATAATTTAAAGTCAACTTTTAGATAGAAGGGTTTTTTTTTTATAATTTCTTTCCAAAAGAGAGAGAAATTGGTATGAATTATTGGCTAAATTCTGTCCTTCCAAAGTTTATAATTTAAAGGCCTAATCCCTAGAGCTTCGGGATGTGATTGATTGTATTTGAAGACAGAATCTATAATAAGGTAACTAAGTTAAAGAAAGTCCTTAGGGTAGGCCCTAAAGCAGTGTGTCTGGACACTTATACAATATGTTCAGTTAGGCACTGCCGGTGAGGAGACTATCTGTAGACAACATGGCAAGAGGACCATAATAAGCTATGGAGAAGATTCAGAAGAAGCTGTGTCTCTGGATACCTGAGTCTCTCTGATTCTGGCTTTCAGCCTCCCAGGAGGTAGTAACGTGTTATGGCAGCCTCTGTAAACTGAAACTGTGAATCTGTGATGGAGAGGAGAGCAAACTCAAGGAGAAGGAAAGATCAGGGAGGAAAACCCGACGCTTACTAGAGAAGGAAGGACTAAAGGCATAGAATGTGGTGTGGTAAGGTAAGAAGTGGTAGCCAAGGAAACCCAGGGCAGGCTGCTTGTGGTGGTGTGCACTTGCCTTAGCAGCACTGACAGCAGAGGCCAAGGCAGGAAGCTCTCGGCTTGACCATGTAGCATGACCCCAACCCAAACCAAAACAAAGTCAAATTTCTGAGACTTGCTATATGTTATGTAAGATTTGATGAATTTTAAGGCTCTTGGGGTAAGTAGTTTATCCCTTATGACATAGGTAGGCCTTAAAGACAATCTTATATCTATCTGCTCATTGGCATGAAGTAAAGACTTAAGACTGAGATAAGAGAGTAAGAAGGTTAGGGGCACCTGGCCTCACACATTAAGAGCCATGGGAAGCTAGAAATTTTGAGCAGAGAAAAAGGAGGAGGAGGGAGAGAGGAGGGAGAAGAGAAGGAAGAAGAAGAAGAAGAAGAAGAAGAAGAAGAAGGAGGAGGAGGAGGAGGAGGAGGAGGAGGAGGAGGAGGAGGAGGAGGAGGAGGAGAAGGAGAAGGAGAAGGAGAAGGAGAAGGAGAAGGAGAAGGAGAAGGAGAAGGAGAAGGAGAAGGAGAAGGAGAAGGAGAAGGAGAAGGAGAAGGAGAAGGAGAAGGAGAAGGAGAAGGAGAAGGAGAAGGAGAAGGAGAAGGAGAAGGAGAAGGAGAAGGAGAAGAAGAAGAAGAAGAAGAAGAAGAAGAAGAAGAAGAAGAAGAAGAAGAAGAAGAAGAAGAAGAAGAGGAGGAGGAGGAGGAGAAAGAGTAGTCTCGAGGAAGAAAAGACATTTCTGTTGTTCCAAATGACAAATTATGTGTGTGTGTGTGTGTGTGTGTGTGTTTCTAGAAGTGTGTTTCTTAATATGGTCACCTAATAGTTGGATAGATTCCTTCCTTTTGAGATATGGTATACAAAAGTGTTTTCGCTATGTCTTGGAGATAACCACAGTGAGTAATTAATGTTTAATTTACATATATTGCCTTCAGAATCTTCCTAGTTTTTCTGTTTGGTAGTGTATCTAGCCTATTGACTGAATATCACATAGAATTAAAAATGGGTTCTTTTAAACTTTTGACCATTTATACTAACACAAAAAAGCATTTCATTTTGTGTCTTTTAAATTATAGGTATAAATAATGAATCAGACAGTGAACAGATTGCCGGTAATGCCATATCTTTCTCAAGGTGTCCAAGATGATTTGTAAATTGTTGAGAATTTCTAATCACTTTGGTTAACATAGAAACAACTTTCACAACATTGCTTCACTGAGATATTAAACGATATGGTGTTCTACATTGTGATACCCCACAATACACTACACACCAAACAATTTTCTTCATAAAAGTTTATAATTTGGCTATGATTGAACACTGTTCAGAAGTTGTTAAATATATTGTCTTTCTAAAAATCTTTTTTTTGGTCATATTTATTTTGACAGGCAAAGATGGGAGGGTATTGAGTGATGTTTGGTGTTAATGAGGGGATGAACTAATTTTACAGCAGATATGGCATTCAGTTCATTACAATGAATTCACAAAACATGGGGTACTAGAGTTTTCCCTCACTTTGACAGAGAGGCACACCTGTCCTTGCAGTATAGAAAGATCATCTTTAGAGCAAACGGTGCCTGCTGGGATGGATGGCATAGAGAATCAATTCTTTGCATGCAAAGGCAAACCAGTGTGCAGAGGCTTCGCATGATTTACTTTTGTCATCGAAACTCCTTTAAAAAGAAAATAGCTGCTCACTGCTGCAGCTGTGCCTCCTTGTTCTCAGCGTTACCACTGACACCATGCCCGAAGGGTTGCTTCCTGGGAACGAAGCCCCCAACTCTGAGACCGATACCACCACCATCCGCATCTACTTCCATGATTTCCTGGGAGATTCATGGGACATTCTCTTTTCCCACCCACGGAACTTTACCCCAGTGTGCACCACAGAACTTGGCAGAGCTGCAAAGCTATCGCCAGAGTTTGCCAAGAGGAACGTTCAGTTGATTGCTCTTCCTGTAGACAGTGTTGAGGATCACCTTGCCTGGAGCAAGGACATCAATGCTTACAGTGGTACAGCACCCACAGAAAAATTACCATTTCCCATCATCGACGATGAGGACAGGGACCTTGCTATCCTTTGGGCATGTTGGATTCAGTAGAGAAGGATGATAATGACATGCCTGTGACCGCCCGTGTGGTGTTCGGGTTTTTTGTTTGTTTGTTTTGTTTTTATTATTTATTTATTTATTTTGCCCTGACAAGAAACTAAAGCTGTCTATCCTCTACCCAGCCATCATGGGCAGGAACTTTGATGAGATTCTCAGAGTGATTGATTCTCTTCAGCTGACAGCAGCAAAGCCAGTTGATTGGAAGAAGGGGGAGAGCATGATGGTCCTTCCCGACCTCCCTGAAGAGGAAGCCAAACGATAAGGAGTCTTCACCAAAGAGCTCCCACCTGGCAAAAAATACCTCCATTATACACCCCAGCCTTAAGTCTTTGTGGGAATTGGGGCTGCATCTGCGTGCCCAGCACTGCGATCCGATGATGCCAGCTAACAGGCGTGGATCCTTGCAGCAGTTCCGTAGAAACACTATGGCGTGATACAGCCAGAGTCATGTAGCTCGCTCGCAATACTACTGGGTCATTAAATGGAAATGGCACCAAAACCTTCTCGGGATTCTTTACTCTGTGTCTTCGCCAGCATTCTGCCCCTCCGCCTATCACAACGCACTGCTGACTGGCTTTCTTTGAAACGTGTGTATTGGCGACTCCTTAGGTCTCTGCAGGGTCTGTGATCAGCAAGGTAGTGTCCGTGTGGGCTCCATGCTAGAATGATTAAACACCTTTTGTAGCTTTCTGAAATGAATCTTCTGTTACCCATTTTGGAGAGTGCTAAAATGGGAAGAAACTTTCAATTCTGTATTTTTAGTAAATAAAGGGGGAACAGCCCGGGAGAATTTTTTATATGGAATCTATTGTAAGTTTCTATCAAAGTGGGCTCAGAAAGCCTTTCGTCTCCCAAGAGTGCGCATGTACCTCCTGGACTTTCCATGTCTGCTCTCTGGTGATATCTGCATGTGAACTCACCTTATAAAAGACAGGTGGTGAAATTCTGAACAGGGAAGCAGAACCCAAATTCAGCTAGAATTCCCTGGAATCCTGAAGGCCACTTCTACCTGGGTAGGCTGAGTCCCTTAGCTCTCTGTCTTCACTTCCAGACTCAATCCTCCTCTCTCATCCTCAGCTGTGCAACGGAACACGTGTTGCCCGCCTCCTTCCTATCCTGCATCCATCTCCAGTGGACTATACAGATCTTCCCCTCCTAATCTTTCCCCATCATATTGCTTATCTAAGCCCTGTCTCCCTCTGAATTTAGTAGGCATAACCTAGAAACCAACAGGTTACTCAAGACAGGGAAACAACTAGGCTAACTACAGATCACTGCTACTACTTCCGTTTCTATGAGTCTTCTCCACCAGTGTCATCCCCAGCTCTGTAACAGACCACTTGTCCTGGCCTCTCCTTATTCTCTGCCCTCATTCCCAGAGGACTAAGCAGATCCTGGTGGAACACCCTGTTTTCCTCCCTCCTGTGGATGCTGTCAGTCCTCATAAGCCATTTCCCATCCCTGACAGGTCTCAATACCCCCAAACGCATTTTACCTGGAACTCAGTGGCCATATCTATCAGTACCCCAGAAAAATTTCCAGAACAAGAGAGGAAACAGAAACTATGACATAAATACCCACCCAACAAAGACAAGACCAGATAGCAATATGGAGAATTACAATCTCTCCAATCCCAAATGCTTAGACACCAGCATAAAAACACAATTAAAAAGAGCCAATAGAATACAAGAGATGGAAGAGATGGATAGAAGACATGATAGAAACAGAAAAAAAAAACCCTGTCCAATTCATTTTATGAGGCTATAGTTACCCTGATACTCAAACCATATAGAGATCCAACAAACAAAATTACAGACTACTTTCTCTTATAAAGATAGATGTAAAAATTCTCAATAAAATAACTGTTCACTGAAGCCAAGAACACTTCAGAATGATTTTCCACCATGATTAAATGGGCTTTAACCCAGAGATATAGGGATGGTTCAACATATATAGTGGATATATTTATAACTATATAAATAAACAGAAAGATAAAAACTATATGATCATCTCATTAGATGAAAAAAGGCCTTTGAAATGAAAGACTTTCTAGAATTGAATGAAATGGATGGACACACACCGTACCCACTGTAGGACACAATGAAGGTAACTCTAAGGGGCAAGTTCATAGCACTAAATGCCTACATGAAAAAAATGGAGAGAAGTTATACTAGAACTTTAATATTGCACTTGAAAGCTCTAGAGCAAAAGAAGGGTTTTTGATAAGTAAGCAAATAATGCACACTGCAAAAACAAGACAGCATCCTTAACAAATACTGCTGGTCAAACTGAACAGCTGCATATAGAAAGATCCAAATAGATGTTCCAACTAGTAAGAAAGAAACATGCTCCACTATGTTCATAGCAGCCTTATTTATAATAGCCAGAAGCTGGAAAGAACCCAGATGCCCCTCAACAGAGGAATGCATACAAAAAAATGTGGTACATTTACACAATGGAGTACTACTCAGCTATTAAAAAGAATGAATTTATGAAATTCCTAGGCAAATGGTTGGACCTGGAGGGCATTATCCTGAGTGAGGTAACCCAATCACAAAAGAACTCAAATGATATGTACTCACTGATAAGTGGATATTAGCCCAGAAACTTAGAATACCCAAGATAGAAGTTACAATTTGCAAAACAACATGAAACTCAAGAAGAACGAAGACCAAAGTGTGGACACTTTGCATCTTCTTAGAATTGGGAACAAAACACCCATGGAAGGAGTTACAGAGACAAACTTTGGAGCTGAGACAAAAGGATGGACTATCTAGAGACTGCCATATCCTGGGATCCATCCCATAATCAGCCTCCAAACGCTGACACCATTGCATACACTAGCAAGATTGTGCTGATAGGACCCTGATATAGCAGTCTCTAGTGAGACTACGCTGGGGCCTAGCAAACACATAAGTGGATGCTCACAGTCAGCTATTCGATGGATCACAGGGCCCCCAATGGAGGAGCTAGAGAAAATACCCAAGGAGCTAAAGGGATCTGCAACTCTATAGGTGGAACAACATTATGAACTAACCAGTACCCCGGAGCTCTTGACTCTAGCTGCATATGTATCAAAAGATGGCCCAGTCGGCCATCACTGGAAAGAGAGGTCCATTGGACTTGCAAACTTTATATGCCCCAGTACAGAGGAACGCCAGGGCCAAAAAGTGGGAGTGGGTGGGTAGTGGAGTGGGCGGGGAGGGTATGGGGGACTTTTGGGATAGCATTGGAAATGTAAATGAGGAAAATACCTAATTAAAAAAAGAGAAAGAAACAAGCACACACACACACACACACACACACACACACACACACACACACACACACACACAAGAAAGATCCAAATAGATCCATGCTTAGCCCCTGCACATATCTCAGCTCTAAATGGTCAAAAACCCCAACATAAAACCAGATAGAAGAGAAACAGAGACTAGGTTGAAATCATTTGCACAAGAAACAGAATACTTCTAACACAGGAACAAAGAGCAGCAATTAATAAATTGGACTTCAGGAAACCAAAAGTACACTGTCATTAGGACAAAATGGAAGCCTACAGATTGGAAAATATTTTACTAACTCCACATCCCATAAAGGGCTCATGACCAAAATATATAAAAAACACTTAATAAACTAGATATCAAGAAAAGTAATGAGCCAATTTAAAAAAGGTGTAGATATCTACATAAAGAATTTTTGAGAGGAAACTCAAATGGTTGGGAATAACTTAAAGAAATATTCAACATTCTTAGCCATGAGGGGAACACAAATCAAAACTATTTCAATATTTTATTTTATACCCATCTGAATATCTAAGATCAATAAGCAAATGATAGCTCATGCCTGAGAGGATGTGGAATAAGAGGAACACTCATCCATTGCTGGTGTGAGTGCAGACTTGTACAGCCACTATGGAAATCAGTGTGGTGGTTCATAAGGAAGATGAGAATCCAGCTCCCTGAGATCCATTTATACTACTCTTGGGCTTATACCCAAAGGATGGCTTATCCTACCATAGACATACTTTTTCACTCATGTTTATTCAAAATAGCCAGAAATTGGAAACAATCTAGATGTCACTCAACCCAAAAAGGGGCAGTGGGTGGGTAGGGGGTTGGGGGGGTGGGTATGGGGGACCTTTGGGATAGCATTGAAAATGTAAATGAGGAAAATACCTAATTAAAAAAAAAAGAGTAGGCTCCATGCCCAGCAGTAGACAAAGAACAAAAAACAAACAAACAAAAAAAATAGTGTTATTTTTAGTTATCTTATTGTACAGTAGAACATCTGAATTTCTTTCTCCTAATAACTGTAACTCTTTATCCAGTTTTAACCTATAGCTGCTCGGTACCCATTCTCCTGCTACTGATAATTACTATTTACTTGGTTATCGCCATAAAGTTAGCTTTCCTAGATTAGATACATGAATAAAATCACGTGAAATTTGAAAAAAAATGAATGGCATATCTGAACAGAGCACTCTCAATGGAAGAAATAAAAGGTGGGAGTGGGTAGGTAGGTGAATACCCTCATAGAGCAGGGGGAGGGGGATAGGATAGGAAGTTTCTGGGCAGGGGACTGGGAAAGGGAATAACATTTGAAATATAAATAAAGAAACTATCCAATAAAAATTTTTAAAAAATTGCTAACAAAAAAAAAAGAAAACGTCACACATTTACACAATGGAATATTACTCAGCCCCTAACCCCAATCATAAAATTTACAGGTAAATGGATGGAACTAAAGAAAAGAAAATCATCTCACATGAGTTAACCCTGACAAAGAAAGACAGACACGATCAGTGCCTTGCTCAGCTATCATCAGGGATGCTTCCTTCTGAAGCAGATGGGGATAAATATGCAACTGGACATTAGGAGGAAATGAGAGACTTTAGAACACTCCCCTCTGAAAGGGATGTCTCTATCAGATCCTGCTCTTGGGTTTCAGAGAACCCTGCTGAAGAGGAGGCAGGAATCCTATAAGGGCCTGAGGACATGGAGGACACTAAGAAAACAGGCTTTCTAAACACAGCAAGACTAATGAGCATATGAATGTATTATTGTGTGGGAAGCGTAGTGTACAACACTAAGATGTTGCCAAGTTGTGGATATATATATGTCTCTATGCCAAACTTGTGTATTCTCTTGGTAGGAGAAAGAAGCAGCAGCCTTGACCACAATCAAAGGACCACATATTCTTTCTAGTAAAAGATCAAGTGATTACAAAAGTAGACTTTTGCAGTGAATGTTATGATCATGGGAAAGTGTTTTACTGTTCATCATTTTAGTCACTGGAGCCCCTCACTGTGTGTTAGGTCTTCTAATCATTTATTGATCTGGCAAGTAGCATGGAAGTTCAACAAAAGCTCTATCATATTTCTGTCCAGATGAGCAGCTGAGCCACTGTACTTGCTGGGAAAAAAATAAAGTATGAACAAGCTTGGTTGATTTCACTCTCAGTGGGTTCTAAAACAAAAACAAAAATGAAACAAAAACAAAACCAAAACCCTCTCATTTCAGGAGGTCCAGAAAAAAAGGGAAAGTAAGGAGAAAAATGACAAGAATCCAAAGCAATAGCAGTAAAATAGGTTGAAAAGTCAACTAAAATAAAAACTGTCCTTGAAAATTGTAAAGATCAGAGCGTACACAGAAAGGATTTGCAGAAACTGGTTTGGTGAGGGAACATGGGAAATGCCTAGAGTCAATTAAGTGGCAGTTGACTTGATTCCCAGCTCTTGGCATCTCTTGCAGGACTTGGCTCTGGGGCTCCTATCAGCTTAGCAGCCTGGGGGATTTTATGATGAGCAATAGGCAACATGCAGCTCTACTTAGCTTAGTCGTTGCATTTAATTTTGGTACTGAGAATTGCAGGGATTGCCAATTTTTTTTTTATGGCACATTATCATCTTGGTATTTGTCTGGAAAACTGTGAGTGTTGGGTATATTTCTGTCCCAGAAAATTGCTCCGATTGTCCCCCTGCAGACATCTCTGTCCTTATTTTCTGACCTCAACTCCAGGAAATTTGAAGAAGTGATTTCTTTCAAAGCTCTGGATTGCTGAGCCCTTTGTAGCATGAGCTGCAATATTTGTCCAGTCCTTGGTTCTTGTCTGCCTTCAAACAGAACACAGTGTATGTAGGATTGCTGAAAGTCAGTAGACACTCGATTAACAAAACCACAGAGGATTGTGACTTTGATTTACAAATAAGGCAAAGACTATTAATTCTTACAAAAAAATGATAGTAGAACTAATAAAAGTAGAGAGGAAAGAAAGAAAGAAAGAGAGAGAGAGAGAGAGAGAGAGAGAGAGAGAGAGAGAGAGAGAGAAAAGAAAAGGAAAAGAAAAGAAAAGAAAAAGAAAAAGAAAAAGAAAAAGAAAAAGAAAAAGAAAAAGAAAAAGAAAAAGAAAAAGAAAAAGAAAAAAAAGAAAAAGATAACCAGAACATACATTGGTCCTTCAGGTCCCTCACAGATGTTGTCAAGGGTTTTATATGACATTCCTGTGAGTATAATTATCTTCTACTCCAGCAAAGAGATCCTATATGCGTGGAACAGGTATATCAACTCAACTCCATAAATCCCTTACATTGCCAGAGCAAAAAGAGCTGAGATCACTTCTACCTTATTTTTAGCCTTGGCTTTCTATGCCCAGCATTAAGCCTACTGCATTACTGTATAATAGCTGCTCAGGGATATTTGAAGAATGAATGGGTGGAAATTAATTGACCCTAATCAAGAAACACAGATTTAGCTGATGAAATAAATGTCTGATGTACCCTTGAAACCCAAAACAACTCACTTACTATGTTAACAGTGTTGCCTTTTAGAGACAATTCAAAAGGGATGTACTCTATTCTATTTGTCAGTTCTGTCTTGAATGACCTCTCATACAGAAGCTTTAAATGTTAATATTGGCAACGACAGAGACTGAAAGCAAAATTAAGCCTGTGAGTATAGTCAACAAAAAACAAACAACAACCAACCAAACAAATGCATATCAACAACATAATTGGAGACAAATGTAAAATATTGACCTTTAAGTAGAGGATTGGTTGGTATCTTTAAAATGGGACTTCTAAACCAGGTTTGTTAAAAAGTATGGAAAGTAATATTTCTGTCTTATCCTTAGGTATTATCAATTCTTGAGTGTTATGCATAGCATTACTGGAATGATTTTTACAGCAGGGTCTTCAGTTTTTAATAAAAGTGAGCCGTAATTAAAAAAATGTCTTTCATGTTCAAAATATATCCTTAGAAGATATAAATATTAAATTATGATTACTAGATCTACATAGTGTTCCAACAAAAGGACTTTCTTTTTGAGAGACATGGTCTCCCTCTGGAGCCTAGGATGAGCTCACCCTTCCTGCACTGCTGAGTCTGGCCTTAAATTAAAAGCCCTCTCCTCTCAGACTGCTCAGTATGCAGGTGATAGTCATCTACTACCATGGCAGCTCCATCCAGGAAACTTTCCATCAAGGTAAAAATCTGCTTCCTGTGTCAGCACAAGAGCTGACACTGGAGTGCTCCATGGCCAACTCCTGTGATGGCAGTACTCCCTGAGGATCATAAATTCCTTTTGTTTCTATTGAAGAAAAGTAATGAGTGTAAAGGCATCTAAAGGAGTAGAAGCCTGCTTCTTCTGAACACAGTTTTTATGAGGCTGAGCATACATCAGAATACTTAGCATGTGTTATAACCAAGGATTTACCAGAGGATAATTTATTCAGTTTGAATGAGAGAGCTATCCAGAAAACACACTGGTTGGGAGTATGACTGGAATTGCCACTGTGTGAACAGCTGTGTGACCTTAGTGACTCATAATCTTTTAGAGCCTTAGATTCCTCATCTGAACAATGAGACTGATGACACCCCCTATGATGGTGTATGGTAATACTCAAATGGGTTAATATAAATCATGGAGGGTGATTAGAAGATAGTAATTGCTAGATGTGTGTTTTATCTCTCACCATTTCTCAAAACTCTACACCAAGCTATACTGATGTTTTATGAGTAGGAAGAAGAGCAAGGAATCGTAGCAACATTAACTCTATCAGTATCTTTCTTATATTCTCTCTGTATCAGTAATCTTTTTATGAATGTCCTGCTGCAAGGTCACTTCCCTTTGAGGCCCTTGGATGTTACTTTAGTCTGATTGTCCTCTACTCAAGAGCAGTTTAGTGACTTCCTTGGAGACTGAGATTGAGGCACTGTATCTAGCCTTTCACCTTGTGTTCTGGGAGATTTCTGTGTTTCTCATCCTTGTCATAGTAAAAGAAGCCTGCCGTCTTGCTCTTGTCACACACAGATCCTGGACAAGAGTCAGGCCTCAGCTTCTCAAGTCTCCCCCCACACCCAATCTTCAGGACACTTTCAGTATCTCTACTGAAGACCCTCTTTGCTCTTTTGCTCAGAGTCCTGTAAACGCCCACACAAATAATTCTCCCAAACACTTTCTCTAAATGCGCTGCTAACCTGATAGTATTTTGAGTAGTTGTCCAACTTCTCAACCATATAAGTTTGAAAATGTTTAAGTTCTTCATACTCTTAGCCCTTAATTTAGTTTCTGGTATTCTAATCATATGATAATGTCTTAGCTGAAGTTTCCTGTTATGCATTTTATAGAAACAAAACTTTAGAAATATAAGGATCTCAGTGAGTGGTTTGTACAAATATGGTGTCTGTGAGTGCTCATGTGTGTGATTGTGTATGTGTAATTAATGTTGGTGTGCGTGTGCATGTACCTGCATACATGTAAGTTTGGAGACAAGTGTTTTCTTCAGCGTTCTCTACTTTAGCTTCTGAGGCAGGTTCTTACACTGAATGTGAAACCCACCAATTCAACATTAGACTAGCTAGCTGGTGAACTGCAGGAATCTACCTATTTATTCTCAGCACTGGGGTCAAAAGCTCTGGGGATCTGAACTCAATTTCCTATGATTTTATAGTAAGCACCTTAATTATTGATCTATCTTCCCAAGCCCTTAATAATTTGTTTAAAAATATTTTAAATTAAATTTTCAATTTTTTGACAATTTCATGCATAAGTATTGTTTGCATGATGTTTACTCCTCGTTTTCACTCCTTTTGTATATTCTCCATTCATTCTCAAACTAATGACTTTTCTTTAATTATTATTGTTAAATACATTTCAGTCTAAACATAACTATCTAACCTATTAAGTACATTTAGTGTTGCTATGCATACATGTGTTTAGGGCTTTTTCACTTGGGTTTGAAAAACCTACAGCTTGCTCACCACTGGAGAAAATTGATTTTCCCTCTCCCAGCATCCATTGATGGCTAGTGGGTAGCTCTTAAATGTAGGTCACCCTTCACCATAGAAACTTCCCAGCCCTTTAGCAAATGTCTGCTACTATAGAAATCCACAGCAGGTCAAAATGCAAAGAATAAATGACAATGGAAATTCTATCAATAACTGGTACATATACAACACAGACCCTACATCCAAGGCTCAGGGGGTATTGGGGGAAGAAGAGGCAGAAAGACTGCAAAAACCAGAGGATCAAGATGCCTACATCTTGGTAGTGCTTTTTAGGGACAGTAGGGATGCTACAGTTATGAAATCTTAACAGTGTGGTTACACTACAAGACCTGAGTAATGCCCATATCAGTTGACATATGAATGGGAGAAATTTTACAAGGCCTTACCTCCTCCATCAGGATTAGCAGATGTATCAGAAGGTGCTATGCAAACTTCTAAGGTAGAAAAATCAACAAATTCTTTTTAGTGGTAAAGCCTCTGGTCTTAGGGTTACTATTGTGATGGAACACCATAACCAAAGCAATTTGAGGAGGAAAAGGTTTATTCTACTTGCGCTTCCACATCATGGTGCATCACAAAAGGAAGTCAGGACCGGAACTCAAGAAGAGCTGCAACCTGGAGGCAGATACGGAGACCATGGAAAAGTGCTGCTTACTGGCTTGCTCCCATGCTTTCTTATAGAGCCCAGAAGCACCAGCCCAGGGGTGGCACCATACCTAATGGACTGGGACCTCCTCCATCAATCACTAATTAAGAAAATGTCCATTCCATATTCCTCAGTTGAGAATTTTTTGTTTGGTTTATAATAGCCGGAAGCTGGAAAGAACCCAGATGTCCTTCTGCAGAGGAATGGATACAGAAAATGTGGTACATTTACACAATGGAGTACTACTTAGCTATTAAAAAAAAGAATTCATGAAATTCTTAGGCAAATGGATGGAACTAGAAAATATCATCCTGAGTGAGGTAACCCAGTCACAAAAGAACACACATGGTATGCACTCACTGATAAGTAGATATTAGCCCCAAAGCTCAAAATACCCAAGATACAATTCACAGACCACATGTAGCTCAAGAAGAAGGAAGACCAAAGTGTAGATGCTTTAGTCCTTCTTAGAAGAGGGAGTAAAATACCAATGGGATGAGTTACAGAGACAAAGGGTGGAGCAGAGACTGAAGGAAAGGCCATCCAGGGACTGCCCCACCTGGGGATCCATCCCATATAGAGTCTCCAAACCCAGACATTATTGTGGATGCCAACAAGTGCTTGCTGACAGGAGTCTGATATAGCTGTCTGCTGAGCCTGACAAATACAGAGGTGGATGCTCTCAGCCAATTGTTGGACTGAGCACAGGGTCCCCATTGGAGGAGCTAGAGAAAGGACCCAAGGAGCTGAAGGTGTTTGCAACCCTATAGGAAGAACAACAAGACCTACCAACCAGACCTCCCAGAGCTCCCAGGGACTAAACCACCAACCATGGAGCGAACCATGGCTCCAGTCACATATGTAGCAGAGAATGGCCTTGTCAGGCATCAGTGGTAGGAGAGGTCCTTGTTCCTGGGAAGGTTAGGTACTCCAGTGTAGGGGAATGTGAGGGTGGGGAGGTGGGAATGGGTGGGTGGGGGTACACCCTTATAGAAACAGAGAGAGTTCGAATATGATAGGGGGCTTTGTGTGGGGGGGGGGTGGGAAAGGGGATAACATTTGAAATGTAAATAAAGAAAATATACAATAAAAACCAAAAACAAAACAAAACAAAAAAAATGTAAATACATCCAATGTCCAATTAAAAAAAAAAAGAAAGGAAAAAAAATAATAAAATGCCCTACAGACTAATCTACAGCTGAATCTTGTGGAGACGTTTTCTCAATTGAGGCTGCCCCTTGGGTGATAACTCTAGCTTGTGTCAAGTTGACATAAAACTAGCCAGTATACCCATGAACCATGAAATGACTTCCCTGGCAAGATATTTACTAATGATGCAGTAATCACAATTATATGAGGGGGATAATCAACACCTGTCTAATTGGACTAAAGTCAAATCAATCAGTAGGAATTCCTGCCTAGGACTGTAAAACCTAGCCGATTACCTGTGGCTGTAGATGATGACATAGACCCTGAGGAGAACTTAACTTTTGCTATTTTCCTAAGTCAACAATGTTTCTAACTGAACCATTAAAAAATATCTACAATATTTGTTTCTGGCAAACTGTCATTTCAGTCATGTGTGACGTCCTTTATCCTTCATTCTTCACACGATATCCTTTCCACAGTCTAATGGTCTCTGCCTATCTGCTCATATTCTAGATCCAAGCAGTAAAAGTTGGCTGGAAGTTGTTTTTGAATGGAAGCTGGGCTGTTATTTGGCAGCTTTGTTGTAGTATGACCAGCTGGGAAGTTTCACTGTGAAACTAGTGAAAAGGACATTAGGTCCTTCCTTTCATTGATGAAAACAATGCTCAGGTTTCAGGTTTCCAGGTTATTTATTTATTTATCTACTTATATTTCTTTCTTCCCCTTTCCCTTTATTTGATTAATTTTGTTTTGAACACACACACACACACACACACACACACACACACACACACACACTTCATTCTTATTCCTCTTTCCTATACACTTTCTCACTTTCTCTTATCTTTCCCATCTCTTCCATCTTTGCCTTCCATCTCTACTAGTCTCCTTCCCAGGTTCATGACTTTTGTGTTATTGTAAACCAGGTTAACCAGGGTCAACTCTGTGACCCTTGGATTGGAACTATCCATTGAAGCCAGATGGGGTCATCAGAGGATATACACCTGCAGGTAATGATGGCCCCTTCCCTGAATCTATCAGTTGCAAATAGTTCAGCAGTGGGAGTTAGGGACTCCTGCACTATTTCATCTTGACTGTTAATTGGCTTGTTATTGTGCACACTCAATGAACACATCTTTAGCTGCTGTGAGCCTGTGTGAACTTATGATTGTATCATGCTTGGAAATGACACTTTAAAGTGCTTTTAATTTTTTGGCTTTTAAGTTTTTGTAAAACCTCTTCTGCCATGCAGTAATTTTTTGAGTCTCAAAGGGGATGGGATAAATGACTTGTATAGGAATTAACACTTATCCATCATTTATTCTCAGCATCTTGTTTCCTCATGAATCTCTGTATTAACTTCCATTCACTGGAAAGAGGCTTCTCCAATTATAGGTGACATTAATGTGTATCTATGGGTATAAACCTGTTTAGAAGGAAGCTTTTAAATACTGCTATTTAGCTAAACAGCAATATGCAATTTCCATTAGGGCCTATTTCTCCCCAGCATGGGTATTTAACCAGGTATCTAGTACCAGACATGTATCAACCTTGCAGAGTTGGTATTCAACATATTAGAGATGTTTTGGTTACTTCCATAATAGTAGTTCCATTATTACATAGAGGGTTCATTTCACTTGTCAGGTTAGTCTTTTTGACAATGGGTTTCACAGCTGGTTAAGACAACTGATGCACTTCCCCGACTCTAGAATTCTTCACACTGCACCTTCTGGAACTATGAAAACTAGCTAGGAAGGCCAAAGTTTCTAGTTCCATTCCAGCTTGATTTTTCTATATTGTTTGTCCAAATATAGGATGCATTCATCAATAATGTCCTTTTTAAAAGGAAGATATTTATAAATATTTCTAATTTTCTCTCTCAGAATGTTTGTGTTTGTTGTGTGTTGTGTGCATGTGAGTTAGAGGTTAGAGGCATTAGATCACCTGGAGCTGGAGTTACGGGCAGATGTGAACTGCCTTATATAAATTCTAGGAAATGAATTCTGGTCCTTTGCAAGTAAGTGCTCTTAACTGCTAAGCAACCTCTCCAGCCCAGCAATAAACTGCATCTCATATCTAGAACTGGCGGGGCTGTCCAAAAGAATGACAAGAGCCTATATTACATGGTGTACTTCTGGGGGCTCCCTGAACAACATCGTAGAAGGACATCTAATCACATACCTGACACTTGGGTTTTTGTTTAATAACATGTGGCTTCTGGGAACAGTAAAATTCTATTATTCTAATAATAGAATGATAATTCTATTATTATTTCTTTGTTGTTGTTATGTTTCTTAATTTCGTTATACACCAGTAGAAAACAGTATCTCTAATAGAGAATAATATCTAGAATATGTAAATAACCTCAAAGCAAAACACCAAGAAAACAGATAATCTAATAAAAATGGGATATATGTCTGAATGGAAAATTTTCAGAAGAAATACAAATAGCTAGGAAACAAACACTTTGAAAATGTCCAGCATCAGTAGTCAACAGGAAAATGCATATTACATTACGCTGATGTTCTACCTCACCCCAGTCTGAATGAGTGCCATGAAGAAATCAAATGACAGCATATAACAGGAAAGAGGGATCCTTATTTACCAGTGATGTGAGTGCAAACTGGTACAGCTACTATGCAAATCATTTTAGAGACCTCTAAGAGACAGAGATGGAATTGCTGTTTGAAGTAGCTGTACTAGTTCTGTGCTTACTCAAAGGATTCTACATACTTCTAGAAAGATACCTGCCCATCTATGTTCATTGTGCTATTTTCAATAATTAGGAAATGGAAGTAGCCTAGATATTCATCAACTTATGAATGGACAATGAAAATATAGTATGAATACACAATAAAATTTAATCAAATTTAATCAACTAAAAAAATGAAATTTGCTTCTAAATCGATGGAACTGGAAATACACATTAAGAGAGGTACCCCAAGGATAGGAAACAAACACAACATGTTTTTTTTTTTCTGTCTTAGTTTGGGTTTGACTGTTGTGAACAGACACCAAGACCAAGGCAAGTCTTATAAAGGACAACAATTAATTGGACTGGCTTACAGATTCAGAGGTTCAGTCCATTATCATAGTGTGTGTGTGTGTGTGTGTGTGTGTGTGTGTGTGTGTGCACGTGAGCAAATGTTTTGAAGACAATGAAAAATGGCCAGATGCAGGCAGAACTTGGAAGGGAATTAAACTTTGTAAAGGACCTATCCTCCCTGGGAGATAGTCACATTCATAAGGATTTTTTTAAAAAAATATATACAATTTACTCCGCCACCCAGATGTAACCTACATTTACATAGAACACCCACACTGTAATGACATGAAGGGTCAGAATATACAGTTAAAATTGAAAAGTGATTGAAAATGAAATATAGGAGGCATCTGTAGGCATGTGGAGACAGACAGACGTCTTCATACTTTCCTTGACTGGCCTGTAAACTCTGCAGTGACAGGAGAGACACCAAGGATCTTCCTAGAAAGTTGCCACTAAAAGCAGATGCAAGAGATTTTTAGATTCATCCTGTGGCAAGAAAGACAGTATTTGGGATGTGAGTCTTTCTAAATTAAACCTTCACAGTCTTCCCACCCATTCTCCAACAAACTACTTCAAGTTCTAGGTGACATGCCAGGAAGTTAACTCATTGTCAGAGCAAAATGTTTTCCTGAAGAAGAGAATAGACTCATATTTTCTCCACTGATAACATAATGTTTTGGAGAAATACAGTCCACAATCAAGATAGAAGAGCATATATGAAGTCAGCATATGAGGAAGTTAAACTTCCTTTTATATACGTGCTGAAGAGCCTAGGGGAAACTCTGGCTATAAGACACTAAAATACAAGGAATCATAGATGACTAATGAAAGTTAAATTAGCCAAGGGCATATATGTAATTCCAGCACTTGGGAGGGAAAATAATGAGGATTGTGAGTTTAAGACCATACTGAGCAATGTAGCAAATGTCAGCCAGGGGAACATGGGAAGGCACTGTCTCAAAGATTCAATTACGGAAAAATACTAAAATTCTGTAACTGAAAAGTATATTTCCTGAATGAAAAATTCACTAATGGTTTTCTCAGTAAATTGGATGTCACAGAAGAGAATCAATAAAGTAGGAGGCAGATCAATGACAATTACCTAATCTAAGTATAGGGAGATTTTGTTTTGTTTTTATTTTTTATTTTATTTTTTCTTCCTTTTATTGGATATTTTCTTTACTTAGATTTCAAGTGTTATCCCCTTTCCTGGTTTCCCCTCCGGAATCCCCCTATCCCATCCTCCCTCCCCCTGCTTCTATTACGGTGTTCACCCACCCACTCCTGCCTCCCCACCATGGCATTTCCCTACACTGGGGCACTGAGCCTTCACAGGACCAAGGGCCTCTCCTCCCTTTGATGACCAATTAGGTATATGCAGCTGGAGCCATGAGTCCCACCATGTGTACACTCTGATCAGTGGTTTAGTCCCTGGGAGCTCTGGGGGCGTCTGGTTGGTTGATCTTGTTCTTCTTCCTATGGGGTTGGAAACCTCTTCAGTTCCTTCAGTCCTTTTTCTAACTCCTCCATTGGGAACCCCATGCTCAGTCCAATGGTTGACTGTGAGCATCCACCTATGTATTGTCAGGCTCTAGCAGAGCCTCACACAAGACAGCCATAGCCTGCTCCTGTCAGCAAGGACTTCTTGGCATCAACAACAGTGTCTGGGATTGGTGTCTGTATATGGGATGGATCCCCAGGTGGGGCAGTCTCTGGATGGCCTTTCCTTCAGTCTCTGTTCCACACTTTGTCTCTGTATTTCCTCCCATGAGTATTTTGTTCCTCCTTTTTTGTTAGATATTTTCTTCATTTACATTTCAAATGCTATCCTGAAAGTCCCCTATACCCTCCCTCCCTCTGCCCTGCTCCCCAATCCACCCTCTTCTGCTTTCTGGCCCTGGTATTCCCCTATACTAGGGCATATAATCTTCCTAAGACCAAGGGCCTTTCCTCCCATTGATGACCAACTAGGCCATCCTCTGCTACATATGCCACTAGAAGCAAGCTCTGGGGGGTACTGGTTAGTTCATATTGTTGTTCCTCCTATAGGGTTGCAGACCCCTTTAGCTCCTTGGGTCTTTCTCTAGCTCCTTCATTGGGGCCCTTGTGTTCCATCCAATAGATGACTGTGAGCATCCACTTCTGTGTTTGCCAGGCACCGGCATAGCCTCACAAGAGGCAGTTATATCAGGGTCCTGTCAGTAAAATTGTGCTGGCATATGCAATAGTGTCTGGGTTTGGTGGTTCTTTATTGGGTGGATCCCTGGGTGGGGCAGTCTCTGGATGATCCTTCCTTCCTTCTCAGCTCCAAACTTTGTCTCTGTAACTCCTTCCATGGGTATATTATTCCCCATTCTAAGAAGGAACAAAGCATCCACATTTTGGTCTTCCTTCTTCTTGAGTTTCACTTGATTTGCAAATTGTATCTAGGGTATTCTAAGTTTCTGGGCTAATATCCACTTATCAGTGAGTGCATATCATGTGTGTTCTTTTGTGATTGGGTTACCTCACTCAGGATGATAACCTCCAGATCCATCCATTTGCCTAAGAATTTCATGAATTCATTGTTTTTAATAGCTGAGTAGCACTCCATTGTGTAAATATACCACATTTCTGTATCCATTCCTCTGTTGAGGGACATATGGGTTCTTTCCAGCTTCTGGCTATTATAAACAAGGCTTCTGTGAACATGGTGGAGCATGTGTCCTTATTATAAGTTGGAACATCTTCTGGGTATATGCCCAGGAGAGGTATTGCTGGATCTTCTGGTAGTACTATGTCCAATTGTCTGAGGAACTGCCAGACTGATTTTCAGAGTGGTTGTAGCAGCTTGCAATCCCACCAGCAATGGAGAAATGTTTCTCTTTCTCCACATCCTCGCCAGCATCTGCTGTCACCTGAATTTTTGATCCTAGCCATTCTGACTGGTGTAAGGTGAAATCTCAGGGTGGTTTTGATTTGCGTTTCCCTGATAATTAAGGATGTTGAACATTTTTACAGGGCCTTCTCAGCCATTCAGTATTCCCCAGTTGAGAATTCTTTGTTTAGCTCTGTACCCCATTTTTAATGGGGTTATTTTATTTTCTGGAGTCCACCTTCTTATATTGGATATTAGTCCCCTATTGGATTTAGGATTGTGTCTTTGGCCTTACAAAAGCCTTGCAATTTTATGATGTCCCATTTGTTGATTCTCGATTATACAGCACCAGCCATTGATGTTCTGTTTTTGAATTTTTCTGCTGTGCCATATCTTCGAGGCTTTTCCCCACTTTCTCCTCTATAAGTTTCAGTGTCTCTGGTTGTTCCTCCTTCTAAGAAGGACTGAAGCATCTACACTTTAGTCTTCCTTCTTCTTGAGCCTCTTGTGCTCTTTGAATTGTATCTTGGGCATTCCAAGCTTTTAGGCTATTCACTTATCAATGAATGGATGCAGAAAGTTTTGCATGGCTTCAATGACACAAAAGATAACATGAATCAGTGTAATACATGACTAATTTGAACTACTGAAAGAGCGAGGGCACAGAATGAGCCTGACTGTGGAGAGCTGTTTTGGGTGCCCCTCGGCAGGAATCTGATGTTGGCCAAGGACAAGGAAATGGGCTCCAGGCAGGAATCTGACATTGGAGCATGACAAAGAAGTAAGTTCAGGAAGGGACTTGACATTGGCCAAGGACAAGGAAGTAAGAATTTGGTTTTAGGGTAGAACAAAGAAGTAGGCTCAGATATCTTGATCACCGGAGTGATCATGGGGCTTTGTGTTTATTGTCTTTCTTGTTCCTTGACTATTGTCTTTCTATTTCCTCATTGTGCTGCTTGCTCTTAATACCTGCATGTAATTAAAATGGTATAAAAAGCAGATTGGGAAAATTAAATTTGCCTTCAGTCTCAGAATTGACTGGGGTCATGCTACAATGTTGTCTGTCTTTTTTCTTTTTAATCCTCACTCCCACACTGGAGAACCTGTTGACTGACTGAGTAGGCTTAGTCACATGACAAATGGTTGAAAATACAGTGACTAAAGTTAAGTGAGAAACATTAATGTTTAGATTGAGAAATCAGTGTATGCTAGATAGCAGGAGTACGATGTACTCTTCTTCAAAAGATATAGAAAAGATAAGATAAAGGTAAAAATTTGAAAGCCAGTAAAGAAAAAAATAACATTATAGCTGAAATATGAACAGTAGATATTATAGTCCCTTTTGTTTACTTGACAAAAACCTAGCCATATCTGGGATGAGGGAATATCAATTTAGGAACTAACTCTATCAAATTTGGTTGGGAACATGTCTTTTGGATATTTCTTCTTTTTTAATTTAATTTTTTCATTAATTTGTATTCATTCATTCACTTTACATCCCAATATCTGACCCCCTCCTCCCAGTACCCTCCTTGAACAGCTTCTTTCCTCATTCTGTCTCCTGGCACATAACCCTACTTTGGCACATGAAGTCACTGCAGTACTAGGCATATTCTCTCCCATAGAGGTCAGACAAGACAGCCCACCCAGTTAAGTGAACAGGATCAATAGGCAGGCAACAGGTTCAGGGACAGACCTTGCTCTAGTTGTTGGTAAACATGCATGAGACCAAGCTGCACATCTACTACATATATGCAGAGGGCCTAGGAATAGTCCATGTATGCTCCTTGGATGGTGGTTCAGTTTCTGTGAGCTCCCAGAGGTCCATGATAGTCGACTTTGCTGGTCTTCTTGTAGAGTCTTTGTCCTCCTCAGTTCCCTCAATCCTTCTCCCAACTCTTCTACAAGACTCCCCTAGCACTCATTTAATGTTTGGCTATGGGTCTCTACATCTGTTTCAGTCAGCTGCTGGGTGGAGGTCCTCAGAGGGTAATTATGCTAGTCTCCTCTCTGCAAGCATAACAGAGTATCATTAATAGTGTCAGGAATTGGTTCTTGCTCATGGGGTAAGTCTTGATTTTGAACATTAATTGTTTGGCCATTCCCTCTGTCTGCTCCATCTTTGTCCCTATACATGTTATAGACAGGGCAAAGTTCATGTTGAGGGTTTTGTGAGTGGGTTGTTGTCCTTATCCTTCCACTGGGAGTCCTGCCTGATTACAGGCAATGGCCACTTCAGGCACTATATCTGCTTCTGCTAGGAATCTGAGCTAGAGTCATCCCATAGACCCCTGGGACCTCCCCCCATCCCGGGTCTCTGACATGCTGAATATTTTCTTATTTTCTTATTGATGTAGGTGGTCTCAGTCTACTGTTGGAGGTCCCATCCCTATGTATGTGGGACTAGGCCATCTAAGAACAGAAGCACTGCAAGTCAGGAGAAGCAAAATTTTGCACATTATTTCTCTTTGCTTTAGTTACTGCTTTGGGGTTCCTGCTTTGAGTTTATCCCATGTCTTCCCTCTCTGATAGACTGAATTGTGTAAGCTAAAACAAACCTTACCTTCCCCAAATTGCTTTAGGCAGAGTTCATCAAAGCAAGGGAACAAACTAGGACAGCAGTTGTTTGTTGATCTTGATGTTGAAGGACTAAAGCAATAGACCAGCCCTAGAGCAAAGAGAGCTATCCCTGAAGGATTTTATTTCCAGTAATATATTCTTTAAAATGAGGATTAAACAAAGAATTTTTTTTACTAAACCAAATTTGGGAGATAATAATTATCAGAAGGCCTGTGCTTTTTAATACTTGGCAAAGAATATTTTTCATCCTGAGAGGGAAATCACATCCTAGAAAAATTACACCCACTGGAAAGTAATAAGAGGATAAGTAATAAGTGCAAATATGTAGGTAGATATAAAGGGAATGGACACTTTTTCCCAATATAGTTGACATTATTTTCAATACAATGGATTGAACCTGGGCTTTTCATGTGCCTGACAAGTACTCTGACACTGAGCTACATCTCTAGGCTATGATAACTGACTTTGGAGGTTAATAATATATTTAGAACACAGAAAAAGTGTTTGTACACAGTAGCACAAAAGACAGAAGGAGGAAAATGGAATTTTATTTTTGGAAAAATTTTAATTATATGTAATCTAAATTAATTGATGAGATAAACACATAAAATAATCTCATTGCCATAGATATACAGTAAGCAACTTCACTGAAATATGTTTAAAATTATTTGAATAATGTCCAACAACAAGAACATGTAGAAGAAGTAAAGCCTACTAGTAAACTAATGTTCTTAATTCCACTATAAAGTAATTGTATTGAAATTTGAGTTTACAGAGCAGACAAGAGACAGAGTAGATGGCAACAGAGATGGAATGAATAAGTGGTGAGTAAGGCCAGGGGTATCATTGTGCTATCCACTTAAGGCATTGTACAGTAAAAAACTGTTTGAAAAAATGTGGTACTTCTATATCATCTCTCCTTTACTTGCTATCTATCTTCTATCTTAGAAATTCCAGCCCTTTTGGAATGGGAAAGCGGAGAGGTAAGATGTAGCTGCTAGAGTTTCCTGGTATCATGGCAGATCCACAAGAGTTTGCCACCGAAGGAATCAGATTTTAAAAAGGCTTACAAGATTAGGTTCTAGTTGTTGCACCCAGAGATTGAGTTACCATTATTTCTGAAAAAAAAAAAGTCCATAGATTCATTAGACTTAGTTTTGAATCATACATATATCTCAGTATTGTTAATTGCTTATTTCCTTTTCTTCATTCATTGTGCCCTCAAATATCCAGGTCCTAAATTTTATTTATTTTGGATACTTGTAACAGTCCAGAAGGTACATAAATATCTAACACCTAATGAGGCAAAAGAGTTGGTCTGGTACAGTCATAATTGCTTATTTCCTGTATGATTACTTTCACTTAATACCATCTAGCAAAATAATGCACGCGCGTGTGCGCGCACACACACACACACACACACACACACACACACACACACACAGACACACACCTGAATCATAGTCAAAATGTAAACATGAAAAACTACATAATCTCCACAATGAATGATTTCATTTCATGAAAATAAAGTTTTCATTCATGTGAAAAATTTAAACAAGAGTATGGTGGTGTTCAACTTTTGAGTGTCTACCCTATATTTACTCCTTAAGTGTTTATTGGTCCAAGATAGTTATCATAAAATTTTAGTACTGACTGTAAATTTGGCACAACCTAGAATTAGATGGAAAGACTATAACTGAGAATTTATTTTCATCAGTTAGGCCTGTATCTGGTACATCTGATAGGGCATATCTGGGATGGATTGTTCTGACTGTTAATTGATGTACGAAGGGCCAAGCCATTATGTGTGACATCTTTCCCTGGTCATGTTGTCCTGTGCTTTATAAGGAAGCTAGCTAAGTATGAACCAATGAGCAAGCCAGCTAGAAAGCAGCATCCTCTATAGTCCTCACTTATACTTCCTTAGCTATGAGTGAGTTTCTTTATCAGAGGCAATGCTTTGTGGAGTAGCAAGCATCCTGCCTTCAGGTTTCTACCTTGAGTTCCTGTCCCCACTTTCCTCAAAGATTAGCTATGACCTGGAAGTATAAGATAAAATAAATCCTTTGGTCTCCAAGTTGGTTTTGGTCAGAGTATTTTATCAAAACAACCAAAAAGGAATTAGGACATGCTGGGACAGGGTTGTCCATATTCTAATAAGCAGTATTCTCTTTGTGTAGAAATTGTCCCTTACTGCTCTCAGTGGCTATTTCAAAGCTGTGTTCTATGTAAAAGCAGGAAAACCCACAAGAACTTACCTTAACATTATCAACTAATTTTTCAGTGGTTAAAACTTTCTGAGCTAGCCAACAGTTTATCATTTGTCACTGTTCATAATTCTAACCCTCTTCTGTACAATGTATTCTCAAATTGGATTGGATTGTGGGTCCCAGATAACATTAAAGAATCTCATTGTTGATTGAAACCCTAATACCTGTAAGTAGTCAAAGACATATACAACTCAAGACAGTACATAAATGCTTGATGTGAACAAAGCCAAAATTCAATGGATTCTTAGAATTTTCATCCAAAATAACAAAATAGACTAAATTAAGTCCAAATACTCCAAAAATTTCCACAGAAGATATCCAAACAGTCAGAAGGACTGATTTATGAGACTACAAAATCCAGTTGCATACTGCTTCTAGATATAGCCACAGTTTCTTTGATCTGTTAGGTGATATAGCAAAACAGAGTAATCATGCACAACTCTAGTATCTCTTAGGTCTGCTTGCCTCATGTATACAGGTTTATAACAAGAAAATTTAAAAGAATTAATTTCCTTCTTTTTTTCATATCAAAACATCTTCACTTCAGCCTCCAACTCAATCCCAGCATTGAATATAAAAATATTTCTTTTTCCAGTACAAAGGAAAGAAACAGTTTTATCTGGGGTGCTTGTATTGTGTTTAGCCCTATAGGCAGTTTGTATGCTGAAGTTTCTAGATATGTACAAGGTGCTCTAGAGAAATTTTTGCTTGAATCATATCAGTCTTTTCTGCAATAACTAAAGATAAAGATACATTTTCAATTTATCATACAGAATTGGAATGAGCCTGGAGCCAAAAAGAAATATAGGCTGAATCCTCTATAGGAATATTATTAGTTTATTTTGTGAAGGAGGAAATTGTGTTTTTGTACAAGCGGCCTATTCCTGAGAACAAAAAGGCACTAATAAAGTTAAAGCAGTGTCAGACTTTAAGTCTGTATGCTCTCTCCTGGGGACTTAGAGCGTCTTACATAATTGAATGAGTAGTAGACTGTATGATTACAGAAGGATCACACTATAGTTGTAAAAACTTTTCTCATCGAAAATTCACAAAGCCTCAAAACATGAAATTTCTGACCCGTCCAGCAGGTCCAATTATTCGAGGATCTCGAGGGGACCTCCTCCTAATAACCAAATGGGGGGTAGAGAGAGACGAGGGTCTTGTACGAGTAACGACACGGAAACCGTTCTGAAGTTGTATCAAGACCCCAATGTATTGAGAAAGGTCCAAGGTTTAAATGCACAAGCAAAAGGGGAAGTACAGATACTTATCAGTGGGAGGGGTAGGGCAATACAAGCAAAAGGAGAAGTACTTATGGGAGGGGGGCAATAGAAATTCTTTCTTTTGGCAGCTACACAGGGAAGCAGGAACTTGGTGGTATCAGGGTGTGGTCAGGACATTGGTGATGACCTAGGGCTGGAACATCCCGTGGTTCTCGGAATCCATGTGTTGGTGGCCCGCTTTTGACCCCCTTTTCTTCTCAGGGGGAGAGGCCCAATTCAGAGATCAACAGTTGTCTAAATAGCTC
Organism: Mus musculus; assembly: GCF_000001635.26. Taxonomy (NCBI): domain Eukaryota; kingdom Metazoa; phylum Chordata; class Mammalia; order Rodentia; family Muridae; genus Mus; species Mus musculus. The sequence goes on from NC_000070.6 coordinate 25,331,559, forward strand.
CCAACAAATTTCAACAGCTGTACAATTAATCTAATCTTAGCATTGCCTTATCTGTTTTACAAAAATTGATCCGAGTAGATGCACATTATGCCTTTACTAAATGAAACACTTCATTCAGAAAAAAAAAATTTTTAGAGAAAATAGATGGACTTGGAAAGTATAATGAATGAGGGAACCTCAAACTCAGAAAGACAAAACTCTCACATCCTTTCATATACGAACTCAAGCTTTAATATACGTATGTACAGATAGATAGGTGTAAATTTGGGTAAAGCCCTATAAGCTAAGAAGGAGATCAACTGAGTATAACAAGGTGCTGAGGAAGAGAGTGGAAAGCAAATGACACAGTACTTGGGAACACAGGGAGATTGACAGGGAGGATGAAAGCTAGAGTCGGGCTGAGGAGACTGGGCAGGCCGACTCCACCCAAACACACCTGTAAGTGCCATTGATGAGGCTTAATATTTTATATGCTAATTTTTTTGTTTATGTCTGAGATTGTTTATTGGAGCGTGACATTTTTTTTTTAATTGACATTTGGGTCTCTGAAACCAAACAACGACAAAGTAACACAGCACAAAACTTATTGATTAATCAAAAAGGATATAAAACCTTGACATGTAAAAGTGCAACTGGGAAATACAATCAAACCCACATGGGATTTATCATGCACTAATTCCTCCTAAGTGTTGTTTGTCTTTCTCTCTGTTAGAACAAGATTTAGATTTACATTATATGTTAATTTTTAAAAGAAAAAAAAACCATAGTCAATCCCTTCTCTGACTGTTTTAAAAGCAAATGTAAGAATTTGTCCCCTCTCCCATGCAGGCAGCACCTCACAATGATATATATTTCTCAAAATACTTTCACTATGTTGCTTTTCTGACAAACCATATTCAATGCTCTTTGTAGCAGTCAAGCTAACCTGCACTTATTGCTATCCTAGGCTCTGTTCTTGCTTCTGTCTGTTCCCAGGCCATGTGCTCACTCAAATAAGTTGCTCCGCTTGGATTTGCTACCCTTAGTTTTTCTTTCTTTCTTTCTTTTTTTTTTTTAGAATTATTTTTTTTAATTAGGTATTTTCCTCATTTACATTTCCAATGCTATCCAAAAAGTCCCCAATACACTCCCCCCCCCCACTCCCCTACCCACCCACTCCCACTTTTTGGCCCTGGCATTCCCCTGTACTGGGGCATATAAAGTTTGCAAGTCCAATGGGCCTCTCTTTCCAGTGATGGCCGACTAGGCCATCTTTTGATACATATGCCGCTAGAGTCAAGCACCATCCACAAACTCACTATTGTGTGCAGCAGCATTTATGGAATTTTTGCCCACTTGTAATGCACTCACATCCTTTCTTCTAACAACTCGAGCCCTACTAATGAGTGATTACAGGTTCAAAGGAAGTTGAATATTCTCTCTGAAATACCTAATTTGAACATCTCACATTTATCAGTTCTTCCTAGAGACTCATTGAATTATATTTGATAACTAACTAATACTTATTTTATTCTTTATATTTTAATTAACTGCATGGATATGTATAGTCTACCACACTACATATTTAGCTTTAATAAGATGATACAGATACTTTCAATGACTTTTTAAAAATAACTCTATTCCAGTGACCTTAACAAGGTAAGTGTTCAAGGAAGTTTGAGTTTATTAATGATAAACACAAAAAAATGCAAGGAATTTATGCTACATATAACTCTTCATTTTTAGAGAAATTTGGTAAAAACTGTAAATTGTTAAGTTACCAAGAGGAATCTTATTGAGAGTATCATTATAAATCACAAATAGGGTGTGTGTGTGTGTGTGTGAGAGAGAGAGAGAGAGAGAGAGAGAGAGAGAGAGAGAGAGAGAGAGAGAGAAAGAGAGAGAGAGACAGAGAGAGAGAAAGAGAGAGAGAGACAGAGACAGACAGACAGAGAGAGGGAGAGGCAGAGACAGAGAGAGGCAGAGAGACAGAGAGAGAGAGAGAGAGAGAGAGAGAGAGAGAGAGAGAGAGAGAGAGATTGATTGATTTCCATCTCAGAATTGTTTTGTCATTCTGCTTTATTCTCCCCCTTACTTTTACAATCTCACTGGGTTTATGAATTCTTTAGTTTTATGCTTTGCTTATTTATTTGAAGTATAATTCTAATGAAAGTCATTCGAAAGCATTTTTCATAATAGATATTGTAAAATAAATTGAAACATGTAATTGAATATGGAGTTTATGGGAAAGAAAAAAATGTTGATTTTTCTACCTCTTCAAAGGAATGGATTAGGATTGTTTTTGAAGATGAACACGAAACACTGTTATGATAGGACAAAAACAAAAGGTAATTTTTATCAGTTGCATTTTGCTATGCCCAATCTTACCTTCGGGAACAAACATAGTATTTTGTTGTGATACCTACTCATAATGTAAATCAGTAATTGTATTCTACTTCCATTTAGAAACATTAAATGAAATCCTGTCTTGTTATGAGCACTGGGATTCAAATTCACATGTTATTTCTAAACATATCACATACCACCTGAAAATATACAAAGCATGCCAGTGGGCTACAGTGATCTTGCCAAACCTGAGGACAACTGAGAAATGAGATTGGCCTAGCTCAGTGTTTGATGAAATGTGTGTTGATTGTGCTGGTTCCTTTTTGTCAAATTCAAGTAAACTAGAATCATCAGGGAAGAGGGAACTTCAACTGAGGAATTGTGTCCATTTGATTGGCCTGTGGCATATCTAAAAGGGATTTTTTTCTTTTTTATTAATGATTGATATGGGAGGTCCCAGTCCACTGTGGTGGTACTACTCTTCAATGGGTGGTCCTGGATTATAGGAGAAAGCAAACTGTGCAAACAATGAAGACAAGCCAATAAGCAACATTATTTCTTGGTTCTGCATCAGTTCCTGCTGCTGGCTTTCTACTCTGAGCCTCTGTTCTGACCTCCTTTGATAATACACTATTTTCATATAAGCTGCAAAGTGAAACTGATCTCTTCCTCTCTCTAGGGGCTTTCAGTCAGCATTTGTCACAGAAGCAGAGCGGCAAGCTAGGACACATTGGTCCAAGATAGTAGGCACTATTGTGATGGACCTGACCATATGGCTTTTATGCCTTGGGGTTGTTTGGGTGGAGGAAGGTAGGTGGTTCTGCAGCTTTAGGCTGGAAAAGCTATTGAGGAATCAGAGCTTAATGAACTGTTGTGGGAATTTAGAAGACAATGCTTAAGGAAATCCAGGCAATGCTGGCTTGGTTTGGCTAGTGAAGCTTCAACCAGAAGTCTAAGAGGCCTTCAAAGATGCTATAAGGGCTTTCTCCATGCTATTTTGAATCTTTAGGTTATTAAGAATCTGTGATTTCTGATAATCTGGTACTGAAGCTGTGATTAACAAGAGACCATCATAGCATCATGGAAATGAAACCTTTGCTTCACTGGAAAAACCGATGTTAGTTAACTGGCACCGAGAAAGTCAGCTACGATTAACAAGAGACCAGGATAGCCAAGAGGAGCTCTGGGAAGCATTTCCTCCGTGTCAGCTGTCATTCAGAAGTGCCCAAAGCTTTGTCTATAACTTGTAGAAGAACATGGTAATACATATGTGTCTGTCACATTTTGCTGGTTTTGAAGACATGCAATGGTCATGGATAGCAGCTGAGGTTTGGTAGGGGTACATAGTACATGTAGTATGGTTAGCATACACACAGATTGCCAGGAGGCATTTGGTGAAGGTGCAGTTTCTGGTGCACTGAAAAACTCAGAATATTAGAGATGCCAGGACCACAGGACAACCATTAAGAATATAGGTATGGACTGGAGCCAGCCTGAACCTACAAGATAAGCTGAGCGTGTTGGGCATGCCAGAACTGGAGAAGTGCAGCTATCTATGCCCTATAGAGTCCAGAAGATAATTAATTAGTTCCAAGCGTTGGGCACTGAGCTATTTAAACTGTTGGATTTTGCTTTGATCTGATTGCAACTGTGCTCTGGCTCTTCCCTTTTAAAATCAGCAAGTGTATAGCTTAATTTGGACTTTTCAAGAGTTAAGAGACATTGGCTTTCCAAAGAGAATTTGAGCTCTTAAAGTGTTAGAACTTTTAATGAAAAGTTTTTTAAAAAGGAAAAATAAAGTATATGATTTTGTATTGCAATATTAATGTGTGTTCGTGATGATAAAAAAATGAAAAGTTATGACTTAATAGTGAGATATTTCCATGTCAAACTGACAAGAGGGTCAGATAAATATACTGGTTGGTTTTTGTGAATTCGTCACAAACTACAATCAACTGGTGTATTAGCTACATTTCCATTGCTGTGATAAAACGCCATGATGAAGACAACTTATAGAAAATGCAGGTTTTTGGGGTTTATAGAGGGTTAGAGCCCTTGATGTTGGAGTGAAAGCACAGTGGCAGGAGCAGGAAGATAAGGGCTCATATCTTGAACCATAAGCACAGAAACGAGAGAGACTAGACTCAAAAGTTATCAAGTTCTCAAAGCCTGCCTCCAGAGACATACCTCCTTCAATAGGAACACACCTTTTAAGCCTTCCCAAACAGTGTCATACCCTGGAGACCCAATACTCAAACGCTAGAGACAGAGAGGACCTTTCACTGATAACCACACCTTAGCCTATAGGCAGGTCTACTTCTTGATTAATGATTACTACGTTTATTATTAATTATTTCTTGATTAATGATTGGTCTAGGAGGACCCCATCCACTGTGGGTGGCTCTATCCTTGCGCAGATAGTTGCTGGGTTCTATAAGAAAGGAAACTGAAAACTAGAGGAGTGATCAAGTACTCAGCATTTCTCCGTGGTCTCTGCTTTACTTCCTGCCTTGGCTCCTCTCCATGGTTGACTGTGATGTAAAAATATAAGATAAAATAAATCTTTTCCTCTCCAAGTTGCTCTAGTCATAGTGCGACAATAATACAGCGACAGAAATAACACTAGAACATTAGCTTTATCCCTCATAGCACTGTAGGTTTCCATTATTGTTGGACTGTAGCTAGAACATTGCTTGAGGGTGAAACATTTTTAGTACTTTCCTAAATGTGACATTTTCTATCAAATGTCCTAAAATGTATCTAATATGTCAGTACTGTTTTAGTCCATTCTCATTGTCCCTGGCATGGTGGTGAGGTGTTTTGTTTATCTTGTGTCAGTAGATGGTTAGAGCAATCAGAGGTGATGATAAGCAAAAATATTTATAAAAAATGATGAGCAAGAACCAAAGGCAGTAATGATTTCCAAAAGCTACACACATGTCACCAAGAGAGATGTGGAGACTTGAACACATGTATTAGTTATAGACTAATGAAGATTAGTGTTATGTGGGATTTTTCTGGAGTGGCATGAATAAGTATCTGTTTACCCCAGATAGGGAACGAACGATGCACCAAAAAAAGGAAGTGTGCCAAAGTCCAATTTGAAAAAATAGTGAGCTTATTAGGGTTACTTGAAGGACAATGAATGAGGAGTTACAGAAACACAAACAACTAATAGGTGGCTGTCTCACTAAAAAAAAAAAAATAGTAATAATAATAAAATGCTATAAGCCAGGAGCTTGCCACAAAACTTTCAGGCAGCTGTACAAATCAGAGTGTCTTCTCCAGGTCTGGGGTGGTTGGGCAGTCTTCTTTCCCAGAGATATTTTCTGCTTACATAACCTTATGAATCTTGTAGGTTTAAAGGACTTCCTGAGACTTGTGAGTTGTTTACTTTCTGAGTGTTAATGTTCTACTCTCAAAGGTGGAAATGTTTCAGTTTGGATGTCATTACTTCACAGCAATTAGGAAATTTCAATGTGCTTGCATTGTGATTTTTTCTTCCTATCTTTTTTCTTTTAAAAGCTTTCCCCCCTTGTGTAGTATAAATACTAACTTCATTTAAATTTTCCCCAAATTCATATGAAGTTTTAAGTCACGACAAAGATCACCACAAGCCTAACTCCTTACACTCAGTTCTTACATTATTTACCATTCCGTTCTGAGTGAAAAGTTAGATCTCATAAAAACAAAAGTAACAGATTGTTTATGTCAGACCACCGGTTGAGCATCCATCATTAATAATGCAGAGTACTAGTCAAATCTATCATTTATTTTTCTCTTCTTGCGTGATAATAGTTGTTCATACAAAATGCTAATACCTTGGATAGCTTTGAAGAATAATGTAGAGTTTTCAGGTGACATTTAGAGTCCACATCCAAATTCCATCCAAATTCCATTTCTTTCATCATCTCTGCCATTGCCATCTTTTTGCCACACAAGTCTGTAGGTGGCAGCATTTCAAACTTCTAAAACACATTCTTAAGGAAAAAAAAAAAAAACACATACAATGGGGTATTTCTAAATTAGACTGGTGATCATTTAGGGGAAGGTTGGCAAGATTACCTAATTTTCTGAGAAAATTGATATCTTGTTGAATCTTCAGGACCCATTTGGCATCAATATAAAGCCAATTGGCAGGAAAATCTCTATCTGTCCATGGAATAAAATGGCTATGTTTGTATTCACAGCAGGTCATTCCAAGGATCACAGGTGTTACTTTTTGTGGACCACACTCTGAGCTCTAATGGAATGAAAGCTCTTTCCAACCACTCTCTCTATTGTGAGAGTACAGACCAGTGAAGAGATGTGACCCTGGGCTACATGCCCAGCACCAGGCCAGATGGTTTGTCTGTCATTGTTACAGACACTATATGCTGGCCTATGCATGTTTACCTTACAAACAATTTTCAGCTTATCCCTGATAATAATCCTGCCTGATAGGTATTGTTAGTCTCTGATTTCCTGGTACAATCCTGAACTCTAGCTAAAGTATTCCTAGCAAGTGGCAGATCGGGGACTTGAACACAGCCAGTATTGCTATGGGGAGTTTACTCTTATCCTCTAATCTATGATACATAGTTCTTGCCAGAAAAAGTACCAGATAGAGAGGAAAAAAATAACAGGTATAGTGGGTATTGGAGGAGAAACAACTTTAAGTGTCAGGCTCTGCACAATAGTTTTCTGAAGGTTTTGTGTGTGTCTACTTTCTGACCTGATACTTAAATTCAGTTCACCATGCATTAATCAGGTGCCTCTTGTGATCTGGGAATGAAGAGAGCTCCAGGGACAGGAATGACAGGGAAGATAAAGATAAGAGTCTATACTAAATCTTAGAACGATTCCCTCTATTTCATAAATGTCCTTGGATGGCAATTGTGTTCTGATGTCCTTGAAGTAGCAGCGAAAATGCAAAGCTCCAAAGGCACGTGTATTCTCATATATGGTCAGTATCCTTTTCTGTTCACATCTTGAGTCTTTCAGGGAAGTACAATGGAAGGTGACAATATCAGACAAATATGATTCATAGTGTCTGATTATCAATAGTGGGGTATCATTGCATGAAGCTGCTTATATGCCTGCCTTAATAACTAGATTAATGGACATTAATGGAAGACTTAGAGGCAACATTCTCTTTTTAGCCATGTAATTTAGATACTCTTCACATCCGGTTTTGTTTCTGAAACAACAAATATCATGTAGAATAGTATCTGATAGATGTTTCAAAAGTGTCATGGCAGAAATTCCTCTGTGGAAATAGAGGAATGATTGGAAATAATATTACAGTGTTCATGAATTATATATAACAGACAGGTATAAATCTCATATACTAATGTTGTAGCAGGAATTACAACTCTTGATTCCATGATTATTTTCACTATGTCATTTGGAAGTTTTAATTAATATATTAGGATTTGGTACAACCATGACCAAATCTGACAGAAAAAATCTAAAGGAGCAAAGACTCTGGATCTTGGTCTCTGAGGTCCCAGTCCAGGTTTTCTTTGCACCCAGTGGATGGGAGAATGTGATGAGATGACTTTGAGGCTGACCAGGAATTAGCAGGGAGACAGGAAGGGACCATGGATAATATACACCCAATGATCTGTCTTACTCTTGATTAGTCTCCAGCTAAGTCACAATCACTAAAGTTTTCCAGAGCTTCTCCAAGGGAGTGCTTCTTGGTAGAGACCAAGCATTCAAAGCAAGAACCAATGAGAGCCATGCAACATGTCATATTTACATCATAGCAGTTGGGATACTAGAAATCAGATATTAGAACTTCTCAAGTCACTAGAAGACTTCTAATGAGTTATTATATCCAAATGTCTAAATAAGTGCCCAACCTATTGATAGAGATTATTTGGGAATATACTACTGATTGTGGGGCAGTAGGCCATGAGAGGAAGCCTGGTAAGGCTGAGCTAAGGTTAGACAGCCTAGAGACCCTGAAGGAATGGTAGGAGCTTTATCTGCTCCTGAAACCAGGCCCCTGTCACGCAGCCTCAACCCCCCACAATCCCCCATAGAGAGGTTTGTGACCATCAGTTGTGTAGAGGCAGCACCGCAACCCCACCCCACATGGAGATAAGGTATCCCCAAACCTCTCAGATCAAGTCAATAGGAAGCACCTATTGTCAGAACCCAACCTACCCCAAAACTGTATATGAAGATTCTATCCAGAAGGAATAAAGGTGTGAGAGAATTACTTTGTCATCTGAGAGCTTCTGTCATAAGAGCTGTAACTTTACCACCAGGGAAGAGATCTGCTCTCCTGAAATGCCACCAGAAGCTAGCTCTCCTGCACCCTTCACTGGCTAGTCACTCTCCTGCTGGCTCAGCCTGGCTTGACTCAGCATAGAATGACCAGTGCAGCCTCTTGGAGTGTTGGCTGAGACAGCAGTGAAGGCAGCAAGGACAACAGCAGCAGAGGTGGTGGAGGCAGTGTTCCCTCCCTGTTCTCAGTCTTTCCCTTTTGCCTGAACTCTTGCACCTGGCCTGGCCAGAGATCTCCGTGGAAAGTCTCCGGTACACAGGTCCACAACTCATGACAGTTTAAACATTTTGTTGTTGTCGACCAACAATTATTGAATCAGATTGTGTGCTGTTTATCTCATTTAATGCTCTGGAACATCCTCTTGACAAATATGGAAAACTGAGGTTATAGATGTTATCTGTCTATTGTGACAAAGCAATTTATGACAGAGTAGGGATGCTAACTTTGGAGGCTTGTGTAACAAGTTTGTCTTCATGTACCTGCCTTACTCTCACCCAGTCATTTCATACTTCCTCATTGACCATGTTTAGTGCCCAGTCATCCAGCATGTGGCACCTGTAAGAACTTCCTGATTCTATTAATTATGTAAGGTTATTGTGAAGAATAGACTCATTTACCAGTTAAATATCCCCACTACTCTAGTTATTACTTATGGTTGTAGTTAGTCATAGGCATCATTTTACATTCACCTGTGCAGTGTTTTTTGTTTGTTTGTTTGTTTGTTTTTCATCATTTCCAGTGTTATTTGTCTACCAGCATCTTGAATTACTTCAAACCTTTGTGGCTTAAATCAACATGATCTCTGTGGGTCAGGAAATCAGACAGGATACTGTCAAGGATGTCTTGTTTCTACTCTGTGGTTGCTTGGCACCTCCCTCATCTGGAAGAACACTATCAGAAGGCTGCCTTTATTCAAGGGCCCACCAAGTGATTCTGGCAGTCAGTAGATCATCTAACAGACATGTTAGTTGAAATGTCTCTGTGTAGACTAGTCTTCACTCCCAAGCCTTCCCATAACATTAAGGCTGTTTCTAAGGGCAAATAGCTGGAAAGAAGAAGATAGAAAAAGGGCAAAGGATAGGAAATGGAGAAGAGGAGTCAATGTGGACTTTGAGTCATCTTTTCCCCGGGAGGGTGAGGGGTTGGTTTTACCAAGCTATAATTTAATATGCCAAACAACTAACTTATGGTAAATATAGCATGTGGTTTGATGCTTTTAGTAGACATGTACATTTGTACACATTTTACAAATTTCTTTTTAGAATATTTCCATCTATTCCTACAGAACCTATATGTCCATTTCTAGCTAACTTCTGCCCCTACTTCCAGTCTTTGGCACTTTACTTTCTGTGAGGTTTCATTCACAGATTTACCTGGTATGCAATCTTCTGGTTGCAAGTCCATTCCCTTAGCACAATGCTTGCAAGTTTTCCACTTATCACACTTAGTTCATCCATTTTCCAAGTTGCTGGTTATTTTACCCTGGCTTCTGGCTAGGATGAGCAGGCACCATGCATGTTCATGCATAAAGTTTGAATGGCTGTTTAGCCATTAAATTTTTCTCTTATTGTGGATAACTACACATGTAACTTCATTGTGATTTTTCCAATGGAAAAACATTCATTGAGTTCATTTGAAATATGAAAGTATATTTTGTGGTACATTTAAATTTGTAGTAGATTTTAGTTTTTAAAAACTGTTTCATTGATCTACAACTGAGTTTAATTTGTGCTCAGTGTGGATCTCAAGTTGAGCTGCTTTCTAGTTGGGCATTCCCTCAGTCTCTGCTCCCTCCAGTGCCTGCATTATTTATAGACTGGGTAATTTGGGAGTTGAAAGTTTTGTGGGTTGGTTGGTGTCTCTGTCATTCCATTGGAGTTCCTGTCTGTCTAACGATGGTGGCTTATTCAGGTTCTATATCCCCAATGCTATGAATCACAGCTAAGGTCACCCCCATTGATTCTTGAGTGCCTCCCTTATCAGAGGTCTCTCCTCTGGAGATGACCCCCACGTCCTTGCCCCTGTCAGTTGCAGATTTGCATTCAATCTCATGGCCATCTATCCATCTCTCCTGTCCTTCCCCACACCTGATCCTGAAACCCTCATTTTCCTCCCCATGCCCCCTCCTTCCCAGTTTCCTTCCTCTACCTGCCTCTTGCGACTATGTTATTCCACCTTCTAAGTGAGACTCAAGCTTTCTCACTTGGGCCTTCTTGTTTAGCTTCTTTGGGTCTGTGGAGTGTTAATTGGTACCTGTATTATATGACTAATATCCACTTATAACTGATTATATACCATTCATGTCCTTTTGGGTCTAGGTTACCTTAGGATGATATCCTCAAGTTCCATATATTTGCCTACAACATTCATGATGTCCTGATTTTTAATAGCTGAATAGTATGCCATTGCATAGATGTATCACATTTTCTTTATCCATTTTTCAGTTGAGAAACATATAGGTTGTTTCCAGTTTATGGCTATTACAAATAAAGCTGCTATGAACATAGTTGAGCAAGTTTCTTTGTGGGACATTGGACCACCTTTTGGGTTTATGCCCAGGAATGGTATAGTTGGGTATTGAGGTACAACTATTCTCAGGTTTCTGAGAAACCATCAAATTTGTTTCCAAGGTGGTTGTAGAAGTTTTCACTTCCACTAATAATGAAGAAGTGTTCCCCTTGATCCTTGTCCACAAGGAAACTTGTCCACATGTGCTATCTCTTGAGGTTTTGATCTTAGCCATTGTGTTGGGTGTAAGATGGAACCTCGGAGTTCCACTGATTTGCATTTCCCTGATGACTAGGTACTTTGGACATTTCCTTAAGTGCATTTCGGCCACTTAAGATTCCTTTGTTGAGAATTTCTATTTAGTTCTCTACCCCATTTTTAAATTGAGTTATTTGGGTTATCAGTGCCGAACTTCTTGAGTTCTTTATAAATTTTGGATATTAGCCCTCTGTTAGATGTATGGTTGGTGATAATCCTTTCCCAATCTGTAGACTGCTGTTTTGTTCTATTGACAGGACGACCCTGATACCTAAACCACACAAAAACTGAACAATGAAAGAGAACTTCAGACTGATTTCTCTTAGGAACACTGATGCAAAAATACTCACTAAAATACTTGCAAACCAAATCCAGGACTACATCAAAGACAGCATCAATCAAGACCAAGTAGGCTTCATCCCAGGGATACAGGGATGCCTAAGTATATAAAAATCCACCAATGTAATCCACCATATAAACAAACTGAATGATTATCTCATTAGACACAAAAAAGCCTTTGATAAAATCCAGCACCCCTTCATGTTAAAGGCATTAGAGAAATTAGGGATACAGAACACATACCTAAACATAATCAAGTTAATATACAGCAAACCAATAGCCAACATCAAACTAAATGGAGAGAAACATAAAGTATTTTCACTAAAATCTCTTTTTATCTATTCAATATATTTGAAGTTCTAGCCAAAGCAATAAGACAACTAAAGGAGATTAAGGGGATATAAATTGGAAAGAAAGAAGGCAAAGTATCACTATTTGCCAATGATATAATATAATATAATATAATATAATATAATATAATATAATATAAATAATATAACCCCCAAAATTCTACCAGAGAACTTTTATAGCTGATAAATACCTACAGAAAAGTGGCTGGATACAAAATTAACACAAAGAAATCAATAGCCTTCCTTTATCCAAATGGTAAATGGGCAGAGAAAGAAGTTAGGGAACCAATGTCTTTTACAATAGCCACAAATGATATAAAATATCTTGGTGTAATTCTAACTAAGCAAGTTAAGAATCTATATGACAAGAACGTCTAGGTTTATTTCTAAGTTGACATTTCCATTACTGTTTTGTTATCCCAAAACCTATCTTATGTTTGTCTATTACTATAGTATAAGGACCTAAAATTTATCATTAAAGAGTACATAAAGTGGAATACTAAGCACAATTAAAAACCTGAATGATGATTTTAAATTGTTTATACTACTGCATTTATATGAAAGGATACACAATAAAATAAGATCTATACTGATGTTATGACTATGACAAAGTGAACATAATTATGTGTCCTTGAGATACTTTATGAGTCATTTTGATATCTCTGCCTATGATGCTTTGTTTGAAAATGGGATTGTGCCTTGGGGAACAACATGTTAGGTTCTTGAGCACCACTCCTACCTGCATATATTCTGTACCTCTGCCAGAAAATGACTCTACCTATGCTGCTAAACCAAAAGCAGGCAAAGACGAGGAAGAGGTTCAGTTGTCAGTGCTGCTGACTGACTGCTGTAAATTCACTCTTTCTAAACAAAACTGACTTCGTTCAGATTGATACTGTGTAAGCAAAGAAGGTGGAGTTCTACTCATAACTCTTTTCTCCAGGAAGTAAAACCTGAAGCCTCCCTTCTTCTATTGAAGGCAAGAAGCTAAAGATGTTTGGACCATTTTGTGGGGAGAAGCAGAAATCAAGCAGTAGGAAATCCAACATTTTCAGGCAGCCAAGATAACACATTCTAAACCTGGTGCTTGCTTCAAGGAATCTTGATGTGTGACATACTAGCATGCTGTTACTGTTCATGCCACTTAGGTTCCTGTTCTGTTACCTGAAGCACGAGTCCTCATAAATGTCAAAATTCTTAAGAAAAGAACAAATTCTTTTATCTCTGTTGACGATCCAATGGAAGGATACAAGTGCTTGCTCTCATTTTCAGTCTCGCTGTGAAGTGAACAATTCCTAAGATCATTATAATTTTCCTTTTTGGAAGCCAGTGCTGGTGACAGTGTTTAGACCTTGCAGGCAGTGTAGAGCTCAGGGGCTGCATGGTCAGGAAATGATTTAAGATTATAACTAAAAGGGCTTACCTAGGCTTTGAAATTTATGTCTCCAAAATGTCAGAGGATATAGGATGAGAGTTATTGTGGAGCTCCGAGTAGATGATTTAGGAAATAAAAAGTTGGTGATTGGAAACTATAAAACATGTTTCTGGCAGGGCACAGCCTACCAGGCTAGGGATCCTATGAACTGAACTCTCACGGGATCCCTCCGGAGACAGAGACACACATGAAAATTGATGGCAAGAGGAACGATTTGCTTCAAAACAATAGCCAGGGAAGCTCAAAAAACCTGAACTCTTTCCTGACAAATGCCTGTGAAGGTAGCAGCTTTTGGGAAGGTCAAGTGCTACATGAAAAAGAATGGACTGGGGTCTAGAGTATTGCAGGATAGATTAATTCCAATGGCAGCACGCATGCATAACCTTTTTTAAAAACTTGGAATGATTTGTTATTATTTTAAAAGCTATTCAGCATTTCTCCAATTATTATTTTTCCAGATGGTTGAATATTTTAATAATTTAAATATTTGAATAATGCTTGGTATTTGAATGGATGGTACAAGTATATACTTTTTATTCTTTCTAAAAGTCTTAGAAAAGATCACCTCTGTAGACCTAAATTAAAGCTGCGAATGAGAGACAGAGGCTGTCGTCATGTTTCTGACATAGTCATCAGAGCTGAGCATACACTGTTGCTTTAGTCGAAAGGGGATGAAGGAGGGCGGGTGGGGCATTTGGCATAGCCAACTCTTTCAAAACCCTTTCCAAAGTCCCTCATCACTGGATTTCAGGCAATAATTAAAAACCTTCCTCTGTGGCCTGATAAGATTCTGTAATCTAAGCAGAAGTTGTGATTCATTTTTTTAAAAAAATGCTTTCATCAGTCATTTGAAGAGCCACTAAACAGAATCTTGCTTGCCGAGTGTGTTGATAAGAAACTGCTCTTTTCCACTGTTAATTAGAGACAGAATTCTACAACCTTCATTTTTAATCTTTCATCCCAGACTTTGTTTCATAAGCTTTACCAAAGCAGTTCTTTAATGTATCAGCTCATTGTTCACAGGGGTGAGAAGAGACTGTCGCTTTGCTGTTATCTGATTCTTCTGAGGTCGTTTTCATCATCTTTATTAGAATTTTCTTGCTTCCCAATGCTTCTCAGTGTGCATCATCTTCATGTCTGTTATATGGGACCTACGGCAATCCTGGAAGGAAGGTGCTGCAGCAGTGGAATGACTGCAGGAACTTGTGTTTGCATTTGGCTCCTAAGTACCGGACAGGACCAAGCATTTCATGGAAACCCTCTGATACTGATAATAGAGTCCCCAGGAGATCTGCACTGAGGAATCAGCAGAGTGGTGCATCAAAGTTTCTAGTATTGGGGACCACACTTTTCCCTCTGTATCTTACACCATGTGGCCTGGAGAATCTCAGAAGAGGTCCATTATCTTGTGGAGGACCATTGTGCGGGGCTGGTGAAACAGAAAGTACACATCTTCAGAGCCCTCTTCTAAAGTCTATTGACTGCTCCAGTATCAATCCCAGTCCCACACAATTCTCAACTTTCTTAATAATGCAAAGTATCTCAGTTTATACATGTCAATCCTTCCTTTTCCTAAGACATTTGCAAGGTTATGAGTTCAATTAAACTAATTTACCCATGTATAAACTTACCAGTCATTAACTTCATCCCAAAACTTTCATTCAAATTTCCCCCTTACTGCTGGCCTCAGTGTTTTGGGATTCAGGAAATTATTATATTACAGCTTTGCCGGATTTCAGTGGCCTCATCAGAAAATTTAGGTCTTGCTATAATTGATCTCTGAGGTCCAGCCTCAGAATTCTATTAATCTGTATGCAATTTACATTTATTCTTTGAATAAGTGAATTCTCCCCGGCATTGGGATTTTATTGTGTTTCTTTCATTGGGAATCAAGGCTTTCTTTGTGTATGCTCATATAATTTTAGGCATGAATGGTTAGACATATTTTTGGTCAGTATCCTCTTCATTTCTAAATTAACTTGCTCTTAAGACTGACCCGGAGGATAAAGCAGCTTCAATCTTTTAGAATGCTAAGAACCCTGAATTGAAAGTCAGGTCTCTGGGCTCACCTCTGTCTTTCATGTTAGTTAAGCTCATCTTTCTTTTCTGACATTTCCGTCCCTAAGTTCTTGAGTGCCTGAGATGTAGGCTCTTTCCTTTTTCTATCTCTAGCCATCCATTACCTGAGTGTACATGCAGAACATATATCCTGGACTTGATATTGTCCGAAGTTCTAGGGCCTGGAAATCCTTTGTGTCTCTTGGGATTGAAGCATGAGTCCCACTTTTAAGTGAACTGGAAATCTGCTGTTTACCATAGCCCATTTTGTTAGTTATCTTAGGTAGATCTGAATAGCTTGAAGCAGCTTCTATTGCAGCATTTTCTGCTTCGCCTTGAACTTTTATGCTATATAGTAGCTTTTTTCCTGTAAATGCACAAACTAGCTTCCAACTTTTCTCATAGAGCCTCCTCACCTCACTATGGCTTTATAAAATTGAGGAGTCAGGGCCTCTACTGGACTGGGCTTCAGCTGTAAAGAGTAATACTGCTGGTTTGATCTTCCATCTAGGAGAATTCTAAAACTTTCTTGCCAGTAGCAACCCTGTTCTGTCTTGGGCTGTGTGTATCTATTTGTTCCAGTAGAAATTTCAGTTTCTTTCAAATACTTCTCACCACAAGTTCACAGTTTCAATAGATGAAGCCTTCTGCACATCTTTGATTACTATACACACTCTCCTCTGAGCTTGATTATTTCTTTCCTGTGTGACTCTTCCATTTGAATATTTGGAGGGCACTTTAGGGGTTTTGATATGTCCAACTTCAGGACTGATGTTTCTTTAGCACTAAGTGAAAGAGTGAGATGGGAATTTTCAGTCAGCAGAGCAGGCAAAGTATATACACACTTTTATTTGTGGAGTTAGTCATCTTTATATGGGCATGTCTTGTAGCCCTCCAGAATAACTACAGTAATACCACCAAAATAATATAAAAATGATAATGAAAGGCTTTCAATAGAGTAAGAATTTCCATAGTGTGAACCAGATATAAAGTGAATACATGTTTTGGAGAAACTGATACTCACAGGCTTGTAGGAGAAGTTGACACAAATCTTCAGTTGCAAAAAGGACAGATCTACAAAATGCAGCAAGGTTTGATGGCGTGAAGACCAGGGATGAAGAAATGGCTCAGTAGTTAATAATGCTCCTCCTTTATTTGAGTATCAGAGTTAGGATCACAGTACCCACATCTGGCATCTCACCAACACCTATACCCCCCCGTTCCAAGAAATCCAATACCCACTTCTGAACTCTGTAGGTATACAGGAAATCTGCAGGAATTACTGAATTCAGACAGAAGGCTCCAGTTTCTGGATAAATAACCACAGAAAAGATGTAGGGTTTCAGAGAATTTACTTTGAGATAAAATAGAACCAAACTCTACTCATCGTCTCTATTCCACAGAACCCCCCTCTCTACTTGCATGAACAGTGTGGCTTTTAAGGTCTCAGAGGTGAAGCATCAATTTTGTGTCTTCTGACTTCTAAACATCTGAATGTTTTTTTTTTTTTTTCACTTGGTGCCGTCACCCTTAGACATAACCATGTATGTAGCAGAATTTCCCCCCAATTAATTTAAATATTAATACAATAAGAAGCCTGTGATTGGGCAGTGGAAAAGAAAGGTGGGTGGAGATTTTTAGAGATTGGAGAGAGAGAACAGAGGAGAAGGAAGGAATCTGGAGAAAGAGAAAGATTTCTGTGTGGCTTTAAATAGCCACAGGTAGCTATGAATATCTTATAAGGGATGGAAAAGTACAGGAAAATTTATCTTATCTAGGTGGGTAATTTATATCAATATTAATTAGCTCCAAATCCATTGTGTGGGCATTTTGTGAGATGAGACTTTACTGATATTAATCTGACTTATAAATTACAAGCCTCTAGAGTTTTGACTTTGCCGGGCTACTGGGATTTGGGCCTGCTGACCACAGGGGTGGATGGCTGGGCATGTGAGCAGAATCAGCAGCAAGAGAATTGCGAGGTGGGCAGTCACTGCCTGGGGCTAGTCATGGAGTCAGCAGGGTTGCTGGGGCAGAGAGTCACTGGGTGTAGCGCCAAATGGTATCTTTTTTTTTTTTTTTTAAATATTTCCTGCAACACATGTATCCTTCTAGAGAAGCCTTTGAGGAAGATGTTTAGTAAGCACTGGTGGCCATGTGCAGGGCAAGCCATAATTTCTCTAAAAGGTTTTGGGCCAGAAGACCATCTTTAACTTGAAGACTGGTGAATGCTCTTACAACCCATTACAGTTTCTCAAGAGCATCAAGTTCCTTCTACAGGATCTAGAACAAGTTTACTAGTATATGTTAAGCAGAATTTAAATATTTAATTCCTACATATTTTTAGTATTCAGTAAGTCACCACCAGGGATCCCTTTGGTTAAAGTACTTGGGTTATAGCGCTTCTGCACTGCCCCACTGCGGTAACTGCACACAGCTCACTTCTAATGCTTAAACCCCGCCACCTAGTCTCAGTCATCAGGAAATGACACCAAGAAGCCACATTATTTTTTTCAATGGCTTGTGTGAAAACCATGTCGAGACTATAGAGGATACTTATCAAAGAGCTTCTTAAGATGTTGATCTTCCCTACACTAATTCATTTCCTCAGACAATGGTGAAGGAGTTGTCCTCTGCATTATCCTGAAAAATGACTCAAGTTGTTAGCCAGTTGTATGTAGTGATTTTATTTGATCGTTATCTCTCTAGCTCTCTTTCTTGAGTAGATCAGGATCTGGAATCCTGTCGTCATTTTCTGTAGACATGTGGACAATAAGCTATACCCACACTTTAAATTTTGTCCAGCATTTTTAGATATTTTATATGTGGAAGTTTTTCCTTTTTTTTAATTAGGTATTTTCTTCATTTACATCTCCAATGCTATCCCAAAAGTCCCCTATACCCTCCCCCCACTCCCCTACCCACCCACTCCCACTTCTTGGCCCTGGTGTTCCCCTGTACTGAGGCATATAAAGTTTGCAAGACCAATGGGCCTCTCTTTCCACTGATGGGCGACTAGGCCATCTTCTGATACATATGCAGCTAGAGACACGAGCTCCGGGGGGTACTGGTTAGTTCATATTGTTGTTCCACCTATAGGATTGCAGACCCCTTTAGCTCCTTGGGTATTTTCTCTAGCTCCTCCATTGGGGGCCCTGTGATCCATCCAATAGCTGACTGTGAGCATTCACTTCTGTGTTTGCTAGGCCCTGGCATAGTCTCAGAAGAGACAGCCATATCTGGGTCCTTTCAGCAAAATCTTGCTAGTGTATGCAATGGTGTCAGCATTTGGAGGCTGATTATGGGATGGATCCTCGGGTATGTCAGTCTCTAGATGGTCCATCCTTTCATCTCAGCTCCAAACTTTGTCTCAGTAACTCCTTCCATGGGTGTTTTGTTCTCAATTCTAAGAAGGGGCAAAGTGAAGCTGGAAAGAACCCAGATGCCCCTCAACAGAGGAATGGATCATTTACACAATGGAATACTATTCAGCTATTAAAAAGAATGAATTTATGAAATTCCTAGGCAAATGAATGGACCTGCAGGGCATCATCCTGAGTGCGGTAACCGAATCACAAAAGAACTCACATGATATATACTCACTGATAAGTGGAAGTTTTTCTAATTACATTATATGGCAGATTACAGAAAAGGTGCTATTTTTGTGAGTTAAGATCACAGAAATAGGAGGTGTTCATGAGCCCCAATCCCTAACTGAGGAGATCAGGATGCATTATAGGGGGGCATGAGTCTTAAGGATAAAGCCATAGTAGATGGACCACACTTCAGTGGATGTTTCACATCTATGAGTGTGTGGACAGTCCAAATTGCATTCACCAGTGAGTTATTTTTAAAACAGTGAGAAGCCAAACCTATTCCATCTTGGGACTGGTCTCCATCTAAAACAAAGCAAAGCAAAGCAAAGCAAAGCAAAGCAAAGCAAAGCAAAGCAAAGCAAAGCAAAGCAAAGCAAAGCAAAGCAAAGCAAAGCAAAAACGCCTGAAACTTGACCCACAAAGGACCCCACTGCTTGTCCTTGGCCAGAGTCTGATTGTTTCAGGTACACTTTCAGACCATTTGTGATTGTTTACAGTCTTGCTTCAGAGCCCTCACCCGTTGGCCTACAATAGTTACTCTATTAGATGCTTGCCCAGCTGGACAGCCCCTGACTTACTCCCATTTCCCTGTCCTGCTGAGGGTTTGAGACTGCTCCACCTCCCATCCTGAAGTGTCAGGTTTGGGTTGGGAGAGAGCTGAAGCCTGAGTTTGTAATAAAGAAACTCTAATGTGATTACATCAGAAACAGCTCTTTTGTGGTCTTTTGGGGCTCAGGAATGCTTCCTGGCACAACAAAAGAAGATTCAAAGTTGGGAGAGAGGTAGGGATGGATATGGGGGAAAACTAGGGGTGAATATCATCAAACTACTTTGCATGGAAGTCTCAGAATTAATAAGTATTATATTAAAAGAGTATTGCTTATACATTTGTATTTGATCTGTATAGTTCACTATTGTGTATTTCTCTCGACTACAAAGGTTTTGCTTTGGCTTAGTTATTAAATATTACCTTTTCCCATATTATTTGTAGTTTAAAGGTTTGCTTAGTATAATCAATGCAAATAGCTTTTCTTCTTAATTTAATTCCTGATTTAAAAGCAATTTTAACCCTGCCTTTCAGTCTAGTTTCTTAATACCTTGATACTATTTATTAATTCTCTTCTTGACTCTCTACTTTATAGTTACCTCTCACATTGAATTTTTACTATAATTTCATATTTATATTTTCAATGTCAATGTTAAATATTGTATATTCTTTTTGTTTCTCTTGGCCACTCCTTGTTCTTTTCTTTTTAAATTGAATCACTGTCTCATTGGATATTTATATTCCACAATATTTAAGTTTTTATTAAGTTTTATATGATAAATTTTATATGAGATTGAATATTTTATCATGATTATTTCTGCTGATCGCCCATCACATGTTTGGTACTTCTATTATTTTTAATTTCTATGTAATAAATCAATACAAAATTTATTGGATGAATTAATATAGAATCCACCTTTTATTTTACATTTCTAATATTCTGTAAGTCTAAGGTCAGAATGTAATAAACTTCCAATTAAATGTTTACTCAAGGCTGAGGCATTCTCTCTGAAGGTTAAGTGAATTTTGGTTAAGCCCAACTCTTTGTAGAAGAGACAATTTACAACCACTTTTAAGATCCCAACTGATTAGTGCAGACCTATTGAAGTTAATCTTAAGATCAACCAACGAAGAACTTAATTATATCCTCAACATTCCTTCAGTTTGTTATATCATGGATCATAATATCTGAAATGCCACTTATCATTTCATAGACCTAAACTCAGAGAAGAGAAAAACACAGAGAATAAAGATATTGAAAGTCACTTTAGAACTTTGTCTCCAGGGATACAGTATGAGTTATCTTCATGGGGAGATATCTTTATAGGGAATGAATTCACTGCATAGCATGGTTTTCTCCCATTCTTTCTCTTTCTCCCTATTTTTCTTTTCTCATTCTTTCTTATTATTTTTAAAATTTGAGATATGTTCCATTATATCACACAGGCTTAAACTCATTAGCTCTCTGCCTTTATGTCTCAAGTGTTGGGTAGTACTGGTGTGTACTACCAATGCCTGCTTCCTCCTTGAAAATATCTTCTTCTTCTTTTGCTTTTAAGACTGGGTCTCACAGTGTAGCCTAGACTTGCTCTGAAACTCATCACTTAGCCTAGACCAGCCTTGAAATGTGGCAGCCCTCCTGTCCTGGGTTAGGTTAATGAGCTACCATACTCAAACTCTAGAAAAGTGTCTTTTAGAACAATAACAACAAACATTTAGTTTAATTTAGTATAATTTTAGACTCATTAAAAATTAAATAAAATGATAAATGGAATACAGAAAATTCCTGTAGAGTAGTCATTTAGTAACCCTTAAATTTAAAACATAAATTAACTGCGATATTGTTATCAAATTTTACCTGAATTCTAAGTTATACAATTTTCCACTGTCACCCATTTCCTATTCTGAGATCCAGCTAAAAATACCAGGTTGTATTTGGTCATAAGGAAGATGCTTTAGAAGCTAAATTAGATAGATTTGGATACATTTGATCTGATCTATTTTTCCTCGAAAGACATTATTTACTGGAAAGAGATATTATAAAATATTTCCCTAATTCTTGTAAGGCCAAGTAATGTTCTCATAGTCGTCCCCCTCTCCCCAAGCATATCTTACAAATTCTGGACCCTAATTTTAAAATATCCAAAGCCAGGATCTACAATTACAATGTACACAACTCTCAAGAGAGCCTGGGAGCAAATCACAGTGCCTAGTAGATTCACATTTAACAAGGGAGAGCAGCAACAGCCAAGGAACCCAGCACTTTGCTTAAATCGATTACACGGTTCAGAAAACCTTCATCCAGGTCAGGATGTCCTTATGTGAAGTCATGCTTCCATGATGTATTGGTTCACAAAATCCAATAATTAAGTCTGTAATGTTTTAAGGAAATAATTATACTTAAAGAGAAACCCAGAGTTTGCCCAGAGAGGCTTTATCCAAGAAGGGAGCTATTTAGTTTCAGCAAGGGCAGTGATTCTTTTTTTCTGTGTTCTGGAACAAGGTACAAGTTAAAGCTTTTACTTCACAGGAAGGGAATGTAGTGTTAGGGGCACTTTTCCATCTGTCCACTGATCTCCAATTTCCTGCAAGCTAGCTTGTAGCATTATAATCTGTTCTTTGATAGGCATCCCTTTGGACACATAGACTGGAACCTCTTCTTGGTACCTCTTGTTTTTGTTTTCATCAGACAGAGGTGCAAAATACTTGGAGCCCTTCATCCATCACTACTTTGCACAGGGAATACAATCTATCTTCATCTTCAGTGGAGATCCTCTAGAGCCGCAATCCTGCTAATCATCTCAGCAAATGCTGTGTTTGGCAAGGTCCCCATACCCTTGCAGTATATGTTCACCCGCAGGACAATCTGCCACACAGTTCCAGGTCTCTTTAGCTGGTGCAGAATTTCCCACACTGCTTTGCTTGCTGCAGAATAATTCTCTTTGTCATCCATGATTGCATAGCTTCTAGCACTATCACTTGATAATCTTTCCAGAAGTTCTCTTTTCTGTGCTCACATTTGGGCCACCCCTCCACCCCAGTCTTCTAAAGCCAGGCACAAGATCCACAGAGGCAGTTGTACCATTGCAGAGAATGGGGGCAAGATGCAGTCTGAACTAATAACCAAGGGTGAGCAGATGTTGAGCAATATATATGCAACTGTTATGGTGAATGGCAGACAATTGGGGGAGCTTCTGAAGGTTCTCCTTGTGGTATGTTGGCACCACATCACCTAACAAATGGATAATATTTCTCACTAAGTAGAAAGGCTGGACAGCACCCAGGGTTCCTCCTTTCTTCCTCTTCTCTCTCCCAATCTGATAATTCTAAATCATACTGCAGTTGTATCTAGGATATGCAAGTGTGAAGCTAATATTTGGATCTCTGAACATCATCACACTGAAAGAAGCAGTTGCTTTGGGAGGCTTTGACACTGTGAACTGGATACAAATGAGAGGATTGGGTCATTGCTCAGCTGTGTCTCATAATGACTAAGAATTTGTCACTAACACACAAGTCAAGACCAGTCATTGTGACTTGAACCAAAAGTTGCAAGATAGCAAAGCATTTAACATCCCACAGAGATCTCTGTAACCTGTTTCTTTTGTTACTAGAAGGCACCTCCTCCACAGAGCTGGGCATTTGAATAAGTGGCCAGGGAGCATATTATCTTCTTGTGCTGTACAGTCACTAAGAAGACAAATTCTTCTCAAAGGCCAGAAGGTAAATCAAGCAAGATACTCTGCATAGAGAGAGATATGACCTGATTTATAAGTATGAAATTTCCTAGTTTACACTTGAGACTTTTGAGTCCTCAATAGGCAGGAGGGACAGAACTGTTCAATACTACTAGTCAACATAGGCTTGATACATAACCTGATAAGTAGTTCTCTGATCTTGAGTCTACTATGGCCAGCCAGGTGCTTGTATTTGGGATTTAGAAGTTGCATCCCTTTCCTGGTTACCCTGCCTCAGCTGAGCAGATTCTGCTTCCAGGTTCTTACAAAGCCTCCCAGTTACAGTGAAATTCAAATTTATGCTCTACCTTATCTTATTCCCCTTTTAAACCTCCCATCTGAGGCTGGATACAGTTTTCTCCTCAGCAGCAAGGGAATTGTTATCCTGATCCATCTCTTTTGACTTTAATTAAGGTAGAGATGTGTTTGAAATTCAGTGGGAGAGAGTGCTGCAAAGCAACCAGACATGTTACACACACATGCTACATAAGTATGCTAAAGGTCTGGGTTTGGCTGAAGCTCAAATGCTTACTTTCTTATCCCTGTTTTCATATGAATCAGCAAGCAGAAGAGCTTTGATACATTCTAGGAGTCAAGACTATAAGACAGAAGTGGTGGTGGGGTTTGTGCTATCTGCTCTCTGTTTTTCACATTTTTCCCTTTCTCTTCTTTTTAGTTCCCGTTTTGCTATTTTGCCTCTATGTTTTTGGTTTATTTATATACTTAGTGAATAGAAAAACATACACTCTATTTTTATTTATGAATGGTTATTTTTGACTTTTATGTTATATTCAATGTCCTTGTATCTGTATTGATAAATGTCAATTATGAAAACACATTCACTGCACAGCTGAAATGCTTCAAACGCAAGCATTTTATTTCTTATGTGGTTGATCTCTGTTTATTAAGCTCTTACTTATTTCAACCAATTTTTTCATTTTACTTTTACTTTAAAAATTCCATAGGATAATATTTTGAACAGGGCTTATATATTCTTGGATCTAACTTGGTGAACCTTGATTTCGAAAGAAAAAGTAATTTGTTTTACGAGCTTAGAGAGGCCCATTGGACACACAAACTTTATATGCCCCAGTACAGGGGAATGCCAGGGCCAAAAAAATGGGAATGGGTGGGTAGGGAAGTGGGGGGAGGGTATGGGGGACTTTTGGGATAGCATTGGAAATGTAATTGAGGAAAATATGTAATAAAAAAAGGAAAACTTTGGAAAATATTAATGAGTATATATTCTGTATGTGTTTGTGCATATATGTGTGTATGTGTATGAGAGAGAGAGAGACAGAGATAGAGTCAGAGACAGAGAGACAGAGAAACAGAGAGAGAGACAGAAAGAGACAGACACAGAGAATATTACTTAAAAGGAAAAAGTGATGTACTGGGAAAACATGTATTTTTGTTCTAGAAAAAAATGTCTGGAGTTAGGCTAGGACATAGCAAAATAGGGTATGATGTTAAACATACATGTTCATGTTATTCAATTCCATGGTTTTTTTCCCAAGGCTGTCAGAGAAGTGAGGCTTTATAAATGTTTACTAAGTCTGTTGAGGTCTATATGGCTGTTTTGTGGAAATAAAATTTATCACATTATAGAAATTTACATCTTTTCCTCTCTATAATAAACTACCAGCCAACAGAAATTCAGTTGAATTAATTTAAGTTTACATTGAAATTAGGTTATATTTCTAACAAAATTGAGCATTGATCTAGGCATCTTGAAACCAAGCTTCCTAATAGAAGTTGGAATATATTGCATAATTAAAGATTGTAGCCAAAACAGGACAAGGCCCAGAGGCAAGCTACACAATTACTAACAAGATGGGTCCTAATCAGTTGGAAGTATGCCTGTTACACAGATTAAAGAAGAGTTTTACAACCATGATCTGAGGTTACATTGATTCTCTGTTGGCTGTGAAGAAGGGTGAGAATAATTCATGAGTATGGGTATGAGGCCAGAGGGGAGGCCATTAGTTTGAGACCATGTTGCTCCTGGATTAGCCATGGGGTACCTTAGAGAGTCCATTGTAAGCAGGATATGATGACGTCTGTTTTCCTGTCACTGTCAGAAAGTAAACATAGCTGCAGAAATGTGAAATTGTCCTGTGTTTGTTTCAGTCCATAGCTATTAACTAATTTCTTTCAGTTTTCCTTACCTCCATTCTCTTATTTTGGTGTTAAATGTAAGATGTGTGAGATTTTTTTTCTACTAGCCATGATCTCTCAGAGAAAAATATTTTGAATTTTTTCTCTTTATTGCTTTAGGTGTATTCTTTTCTTTCAATATTCCCATTTGCCTTTTACAATAAAATCTAAAACTGCTTTTCTGTACGGACGCTGGGTCTTTGAAGCACAGTCATGAAAAGAGAGAATTACAGCACATGTTAAAGGAATGAAGAACAATATGAAATCACTAGAAATTGTGTGAGATGAAGACATTGTCTCTGAGAGTCCCACAATGACCCCGAGAACAAAGACGAAAGACTCTTCCAATCATCATTGTGAAATTGATGCCAAGCAACACTTACCAAGCCACAGAAACTCTGGGTGTATTTAGATTTCATCTTAAAAGTATAGGATTTTGAGACAACGGGCCACCTTCCTGGTGAGTGCACAGGGGTCCGCCTGGCCGGAGAGGTTTGTGCCTCAGGCCCCGGCGGGAGCCTCCTTGGCTCCGGGACCCCGCAGAGGGCAGGCTGCACGGGTGAAGGTGTGGAAAACAGAGGCCAGCCATTTCTGAGACAGGCGAGAGCCAGAGAGCTTCTGAGGCGGCGCCATCTTCGGCTCCAGACAACCAGCCACCTTCCTGGCCAAAGCAACACAGCTTATGGGAAAGATCCTGTTTTGGGCCTTCATCTTCAGCCAGGAGGAGGTCCAAACACCAGATAACTGTGCACCTTCCCTGAAAGAGGAGAGCTTGCCTGCAGAGACTGCTCTGACCACTGAAACTCAGTGGAGAGAGCTAGTCTCCCACGTCTGCTGATAGAGGGTAACAAAACCAACAGAGGAACAATCTCTAAACAAAGACAACTATAACAACTAACTCCAGAGATTGCCAGATGGCGAAAGGTAAATGTAAGAATCCTACTAACAGGAACCAAGACCACTCCCCATCATCAGAACCCAGCACTCCCACTTCGCCCAGTCCAGGGCATCCTAACACACCTGAAAAGGTAGACCTGGATTTAAAAGCATTTCTCATGATGATGGTAGAGGACATAAAGAAGGAATTTAATAACTCACTTAAAGAAATACAGAACACTGCTAAAGAGTTACAAGTCCATAAAGAAAAACAGGAAAACACAACCAAACAGGTAGAAGTCCTTATAGAAAAACAGGAAAACACATCCAAACAGGTGATAGAAATGAACAAAACCATACTAGACCTAAAAGGGGAAGTAGACACAATAAAGAAAACCCAAAGTGAGGCAACACTGGAGATAGAAACCTAGGAAAGAAATCTGGAACCATAGATGCCAGCATCAGCAACAGAATACAAGAGATGGAAGAGAGAATCTCAGGTGCAGAAGATTCCATAGAGAACATCAGCACAACAATCAAAGAAAATGGAAAATGCAAAAAGATCCTAACTCAAAACATCCAGGAAATCCAGGACACAATGAGAAGACCGAACCTATGGATAATAGGAGTGGATGAGAATGAAGATTTTCAACTCAAACGACCAGCAAACATCTTCAACAAAATAATTGAAGAAAACTTCCCAAACATAAAGAAAGAGATGCCCATGATCATACAAGAAGCCTACAGAACTCCAAATAGACTGGACCAGAAAATAAATTCCTCCTGACACATAATAATCAGAACATCAAATGCACTAAATAAAGATAGAATACTAAAAGCAGTAAGGGAAAAAGGTCAAGTAACATATAAAGGCAAGCCTATCAGAATTACACCAGATTTTTCACCAGAGACTATGAAAGCCAGAAGAGCCTGGAGAGATGTTATACAGACACTAAGAGAACACAAATTCCAGCCCAGACTACTATACCCAGCCAAACTCTCAATTACCATAGATGGAGAAACCAAAGTATTCCATGACAAAACCAAATTCACCCATTATCTCTCCACGAATCCAGCCCTTCAAAGTATAATAACAGAAAAAAAAAAAAAAACCAATACAAGGACGGGAACCACGCCCTAGAAAAAACAAGAAGATAATCCCTCAACAAAACTAAATGAAGACAGCCACAAGAACAGAATGCCAACTTTTACAACAAAAATAACAGGAAGCAACAATTACTTTTCCTTAATATCTCTTAATATCAATGGTCTCAACTCCCCAATAAAAAGACATAGACTAACAGACTGGCTACACAAACAGGACCCAACATTCTGCTGCTTACAGAAAACCCATCTCAGGAAAAAAGACAGACACTACCTCAGAGTGAAAGGCTGGAAAACAATTTTCCAAGCAAATGGTCTGAAGAAACAAGCTGGAGTAGCCATTTTAATATCGGATAAAATCGACTTCAACCCAAAGTTATCAAAAAAGACAAGGAGGGACACTTCATACTGATCAAAGGTAAAATCCTCCAAGAGGAACTCACAATTCTGAATATCTACGCTCCAAATGCAAGGGTAGCCACATTCATTAAAGACACTTTAGTAAAGCTCAAAGCACACATTGCACCTCACACAATAATAGTGGGAGACTTCAACACACCACTTTCATCAATGGACAGATCATGGAAACAGAAACTAAACAGGGACACACTGAAACTAACAGAAGTTATGAAACAAATGGACCTGACAGATATCTACAGAACATTTTATCCTAAAACAAAAGGATATACCTTCTTCTCAGCACCTCACGGGACCTTCTCCAAAATTGACCATATAATTGGTCACAAAACAGGCCTCAACAGATACAAAAATATTGAAATTGTCCCATGTATCCTATCAGACCACCATGGCCTAAGACTGATCTTCAATAACAACATAAATAATGGAAAGCCAACATTCACGTAGAAACTGAACAACACTCTTCTAAATGATACCTTGGTCAAGGAAGGAATAAAGAAAGAAATTAAAGACTTTTTAGAGTTTAATGAAAATGAAGCCACAACGTACCCAAACCTATGGGACACAATGAAAGCATTTCTAAGAGGGAAACTCATAGCTCTGAGTGCCTCCAAGAAGAAACGGGAGAGAGCACATACTACCAGCTTGACAACACATCTAAAAGCTCTAGAAAAAAAGGAAGCAAATTCACCCAAGAGGAGTAGATGGCAGGAAACAATCAAACTCAGGGGTGAAATCAACCAAGTGGAAACAAGAAGAACTATTCAAAGAATTAACCAAATGAGGAGTTGGTTCTTTGAGAAAATCAAGAAGATAGATAAACCCTTAGCTAGACTCACTAAAGGGCACAGGGACAAAATCCTAATTAACAAAATCAGAAATGAAAAGGGAGACATAACAACAGATCCTGAAGAAATCCAAAACACCATCAGATCCTTCTACAAAAGGCTATACTCAACAAAACTGGAAAACCTGGACGAAATGGACAAATTTCTGGACAGATACCAGGTACCAAAGTTGAATCAGGATCAAGTTGACCATCTAAACAGTCCCATATCCCCTAAAGAAATAGAAGCAGTTATTAATAGTCTCCCAGCAAAAAAAAGCCCAGGACCAGATGGGTTTAGTGCAGAGTTCTATCAGACCTTCAAAGAAGATCTAATTCCAGTTCTGCACAAACTGTTTCACAAAATAGAAGTAGAAGGTACTCTACCCAACTCATTTTATGAAGCCACTATTACTCTGATACCTAAACCACAGAAAGACCCAACAAAGATAGATAACTTCAGACCAATTTCTCTTATGAATATCGATGCAAAAATCCTCAATAAAATTCTCGCTAACCGAATCCAAGAACATATTAAAGCAATCATCCATCCTGACCAAGTAGGTTTTATTCCAGGGATGCAGGGATGGTTTAACATACGAAAATCCATCAATGTAATCGATTATATAAACAAACTCAAAGACAAAAACCACATGATCATCTTGTTAGATGCAGAAAAAGCATTTGACAAGATCCAACACCCATTCATGATAAAAGTTTTGGAAAGATCAGGAATTCAAGGCCCATACCTAAACATGATAAAAGCAATCTACAGCAAACCAGTAGCCAACATCAAAGTAAATGGAGAGAAGCTGGAAGCAATCCCACTAAAATCAGGGACTAGACAAGGCTGCCCACTTTCTCCCTACCTTTTCAACATAGTACTTGAAGTATTAGCCAGAAGAATTCGACAACAAAAGGAGATCAAGGGGAAACAAAGTGGAAAAGAGGAAGTCAAAATATCACTTTTTGCAGATGATATGATAGTATATATAAGTGACCCTAAAAATTCTACTAGAGAACTCCTAAACCTGATAAACAGCTTTGGTGAAGTAGCTGGATATAAAATAAACTCAAACAAGTCAATGGCCTTTCTCTATACAAAGAATAAACAGGCTGAGAAAGAAATTAGGGAAAAAACACCCTTCTCAATAGTCACAAATAATATAAAATATCTTGGCGTGACTCTAACTAAGGAAGTGAAAGATCTGTATGATAAAAACTTCAAATCTCTGAAGAAAGAAATTAAAGAAGATCTCAGAAGATGGAAAGATCTCCCATGCTCATGGATTGGCAGGATCAACATTGTAAAAATGGCTATCTTGCCAAAAGCAATCTACAGATTCAATGCAATCCCCATCAAAATTCCAACTCAATTCTTCAACGAATTAGAAGGAGCAATTTGCAAATTCATCTGGAATAACAAAAAACCTAGGATAGCAAAAAGTCTTCTCAAGGATAAAAGAACCTCTGGTGGAATCACCATGCCTGACCTAAAGCTTTACTACAGAGCAATTGTGATAAAAACTGCATGGTACTGGTATAGAGACAGACAAGTAGACCAATGGAACAGAATTGAAGACCCAGAAATGAACCCACACACCTATGGTCACTTGATCTTCGACAAGGGAGCTAAAACCATCCAGTGGAAGAAAGACAGCATTTTCAACAATTGGTGCTGGCACAACTGGTTGTTATCATGTAGAAGAATGCAAATCGATCCATACTTATCTCCTTGTACTAAGGTCAAATCTAAGTGGATCAAGGAACTTCACATAAAACCAGAGACACTGAAACTTATAGAAGAGAAAGTGGGGAAAAGCCTTGAAGATATGGGCACAGGGGAAAAATTCCTGAACAGAACAGCAATGGCTTGTATTGTAAGATCGAGAATTGACAAATGGGACCTAATGAAACTCCAAAGTTTCTGCAAGGCAAAAGCCACCGTCAATAAGACAAAAAGACCACCAACAGATTGGGAAAGGATCTTTACCTATCCTAATTCAGATAGGGGACTAATATCCAACATATATAAAGAACTCATGAAGGTGGACTTCAGAAAATCAAATAACCCCATTAAAAAATGGGGCTCAGAACTGAACAAAGAATTCTCACCTGAGGAATACCGAATGGCACAGAAGCACCTGAAAAAATGTTCAACATCCTTAATCATCAGGGAAATGCAAATCAAAACAACCCTGAGATTCCACCTCACACCAGTCAGAATGGCTAAGATCAAAAATTCAGGTGACAGCAGATGCTGGCGAGGATGTGGAGAAAGAGGAACACTCCTCCATTGTTGGTGGGATTGCAGGCTTGTACAACCACTCTGGAAATCAGTCTGGCGGTTCCTCAGAAAATTGGACATAGTACTACCGGAGGATCCAGCAATACCTCTCCTGGGCATATATCCAGAAGATGCCCCAACTGGTAAGAAGGACACATGCTCCACTATGTTCATAGCAGCCTTATTTATAATAGCCAGAAGCTGGAAAGAACCCAGATGCCCCTCAACAGAGGAATGGATACAGTAAATGTGGTACATCTACACAATGGAGTACTACTCAGCTATTAAAAAAGAATGAATTTATGAAATTCCTAGCCAAATGGATGGACCTGGAGGGCATCATCCTGAGTGAGGTAACACATTCACAAAGGAACTCACAGAATATGTACTCACTGATAAGTGGATATTAGCCCCAAACCTAGGATACCCAAGATATAAGATACAATTTGCTAAACAAATGAAACTCTAGAAGAATGAAGACTGAAGTGTGGACACTATGCCCCTCCTTAGAATTGGGAACAAAACACCCATGGAAGGAGTTATAGAGACAAATTTTGGAGCTGAGATGAAAGGATGGACCATGAAGAGACTGTCATATCCAGGGATCCACCCCATAATCAGCATCCAAACGCTGACACCATTGCATGCACTAGCAAGATTTTATTGAAAGGACCCAGATGTAGCTGTCTCTTGTGAGACTATGCCGGGGCCTAGCAAACACAGAAGTGGATGCTCACAGTCAGCTAATGGATAGATCACAGGGCTCCCAATGGAGGAGCTAGAGAAAGTAGCCAAGGAGCTAAAGGGATCTGCATCCCTATAGGTGGAACAACATTATGAACTAACCAGTACCCCAGAGCTCTTGACTCTAGCTGTGTATGTATCAAAAGATGGTCTAGTCGGCAATCACTGGAAGAAGAGGCCCATTCGACTTGCAAACTTTATATGCCCCAGTACAGGGGAACGCCAGGGTCAAAAAGTGGGAGTGGGTGGGTAGGGGAGTGGGGGTGGGTGGGTATGGGGGACTTTTGGTATAGTGTTGGAAATGTAAATGAGCTAAATACCTAATAAAAAATGGAAAAAAAAAGTATAGGATTTTATTATTACAGAGACCAGAATGAATCTAAATTCTGGTGTCTTTTATGTAAGGAAACAATGAACAATGTCTTTATGAAATAACATTCTTTCCACCATGAATGTAAATTAAAACATAGTTACTTTATTTACACGTGTAACAATATTGTTTTCTTCTCTTCCAGTTTCTGAGTTGAGACATTTTATGAAAAATCATCAAGCCCTATTTTATTACTTATACCTGGAACTCTGAGCTTTTGAGTATTTTGATTTATAATATCTTTTGTTTGTATTTGTCTTCCTTAGTGAAAAGAAGCTATGTTTTTGAACTGTTTTTCTTCTATTCATTTTTTTTTTCTTGAGAGTCCTGGTTTATATAGACTGAATATTTTATAATTATTTTTTATACATAACTATGTATCTACCTTTATCATTTTTTGCTATGCAACTTTTCTGACTTTTCTTTTTGTCAAGTTTGCTTAACTACTATGTCTTTTGTGACTAACTTCCTACTAGTCTTGGAATTTCACATCAGGTTTTCTTTAGTACGTTTTTACAAACACTAGTTGCAAGGATTCTTCTTCCATAAATTATGGAGTTATGGCTTATCTAGACAACTGTAGAACAAGAAGGGAGGTAACACAGCCAAGAGGGCTCTAAACATATGAGCAAACAAATCAGGTTGAAGACACTGATGTCCTGTTTTGTTAGTGGGAACTTGGTACATACAATGTGAGAAGAATAAAGACAAAGGGAGGCAAGGACACACTTGCCCAGTATAGCTGTCTGTTTGAAAGCACTAACTGACAGGTTCTGCAGCACTGTTAGCATCACAGGGAACTGCTAGGACAATATTGGAACTGTGACAGAGGGATACACTCTAGCAAACTCATTAGCCTTTCCAGTGGAGCCTGACAGGGGCTGTCTCTTAGGAGTCAGGGTGAAAATAACAGAGTAAATCATAAGGCCTGACCTCAGCCTCACATCATGTAGATGACAAAGACCAATGAGTACACTTTGTTATGCTGTGTCTTCAAGGGACTTTTAGAAAGTTAGAAAAAGAAAAAAGAAAGAAAGAAAGAAAGAAAGAAAGAAAGAAAGAAAGAAAGAAAGAAGGAAGGAAAGAATAAAGGAAGGAAGGAAGAAAGGAAAGGAAAGGAAGGAAGGAAGGAAGGAAGGAAGGGAGGGAGGAATAGAGAAAAAGTATGAGAATGTAGCTCAGTTGAAAAGTACTTGCCCAGAATACACAATGTACTGATTAATTTCTTAACAAACCCCTACATACAAATGCCAAAAGAAGATGAATAATTAAAATGTTAAGGATAGGAAATGAAGAAGTTAATGATATGAGACACATGTTTAAAATTACTGTTAGTGTATTTAATATATTCACTTACAAGATGACATATTTTATCAGAAGAGATAAAAAAATTAAAGGAAACATTAAATAAAAAATTAAAACTAAATATGAACCAAAATACAATTAAGCATTTTATGTATTAATTCAATAGTAGATGATTAGATCTAAGTATAAAGAAAAATTAATGAGCTGCAAGATAAGTCAAAATAAATATACAGACTGGAAGAAAGAAAGAATGAACATTGATATGCGAGTACAATGCACATAACATTCAATTATAATGTCTCTGATTGGAGCTTTTGGTGGAGTAGGTAGGGCTTATGGGACAGTGATCTTGAAAGAGATAATCAGGACATTTTTATATTATTTTGTGTTTCTTTCAGTTTATTTTGCTATTCTGTTTTTTTCTTCCAGGTACTAAATCATCAATATTTCTACTGTTTGGTTTATAAAGGTTTGTACCATAAGCCATATTACCTTGTTACCTCAGCCCAGACTGCTATAACAAAGTGCTAGAGCACGTACACAACAAATATTTATTTCTCATATTTCTGGAGTTTGAGAAGTTCCAGCTAAAGTAATTGCAAATTTGGCGAAGACCCTCTTTCTAGTTTGCAGAAAGAGGAAGCTTGGTAAATCTTAACATGATAGAGAAGGATAATTTTTCTAGTCTTGCTTGTTATATGAACACTAATGCTATTGTGAGGATCTATTTTCAAGAGCCTGCTTCCAAATACTAGCACATCAGCAAATAAAGGTTCTATATATAAACTTCGAGGAACACAAGCATCTACTTCACAGCACTGATGTTGGAATTCACATTGATCCAACAATGGATTTATGATCTATTCTATATTATCCATAATCTCAGCCAAGTCTTAATCTTGGTGCCTGGGAACAAAACATATTTGGCCTTACAGTTTTCGAGTCTGGTTATAACACTCTTGTTTAACAATGTTTTCTATGGTTGCTTGCTAACTGTTGTCAGAGCAGGGAAGACAGCACAGGGAAATCTGAAAATTCTCAGACACTGCACTCATCATATGGCAGTCACAATTTCCTCTCAAGATTATCCATTAGTCTTGATAAAATGATGTCACACCTTTTAATTTTGGCTCGGAAATTCTGGCAGGAGGAACTTGATAATTGTCAGGCTTATGAGAAAACACGGGACTAAGGGAATAAGGAGAAGGCTCAGTGGTAAAGTGCACACCATGCAATCAATCATTAGAACCTGACACTGAATCTCATGCACCATACAAAAAAGGTCAGTCTCAGTGCTGCACATCTGTAAACCCTGTAGAGGTAGAGGATAGAGGATAGAGGATAGAGACAGTCAGATTCTAGAAATTTATTTGCTAGCCAGTTGATCAGGAACTGTTCAATGTAAGACCCTGTCTCAAATTTTGTGGTGGAAATTAATAATCACACAAAGTGACTACCTGTCTCTTTCCTATATTATACACAAAATGGAATGTACTCCTATGTACATATACAATTGGGTTTAGCAGAGTTATAAATGTGT
The DNA here is from genome assembly GCF_000001635.26 of Mus musculus. Classification (NCBI taxonomy): domain Eukaryota; kingdom Metazoa; phylum Chordata; class Mammalia; order Rodentia; family Muridae; genus Mus; species Mus musculus. Next base: position 25,366,615 of record NC_000070.6, read on the forward strand.
CTCTTAGCATTCCTAAAGGATAGAAACACTAGACCAGAAAATCTAGAATTATGGAAACAAGAGCATAAGTCATGAGTATGTGTCATACACTTAAGAGCATAAGTCATAAGTGATATGTGAATGGGGCACTCCTTTTATGCTTGAAACTACAATTTTTATAATTTATATTTCAGAGATAAGGTATAAAGTAGTGCTGATCTCATACAGAAGTGAAAATCCAAAGAGACTGAGGAGCTTTCTAAAATTAGTACATTCAGGGAGCCCTACAAGGAAGGCTCAAACTGATTGAATTTGTTTTTAGATCACACCAGTCAATAGGGATTACAAAAGGTGACCATAGCCACCAGAAAACTAATTTTTTTGTGTTTTCTGATACAGGGAAAACTCACTAGGGGCAAGAAACATTAGATTTTGTAGAATCAAAAATTAGAAAATGACTTGACACCAAAGAAGCCTCCCATAAATATTTGATGACTAAGTGAATGATTTAGTCAAATAGCTCAGCTAAGTTAGCTGCCATGGAAAATGTTTCTCATTAATTTTCCTGTGTGTTAATTGATCATGAAAGTGTTACTTGAATGCAATCATTTGAAAAAAGATTTCTGATGTAGTCATACAGGACTTGATTATTTAGCTTAAAACATAAAGAACAGTAGCTTCCCCCCTTCCCCTTTTAAAAACATATTCAGATTGGAAATCAGGAAGTCAGGCTCAATTCACACATTCCACATGGTATTCATAAATTTCAAATCACTTTGTACTTCAAAAATGTATTCAATTTTAAATTGATAAATTTGCAATCAAAACAAGATGTGAGGCAGAGAAAAAGATAACATCATATTTTTCACGGAGTAAAAAATTCAGAGTGACTGGCCACATGCTTCAGCAGTGTAGGTCATGAGCTTCTTTTACAGAGCATCTGGGTTCAGTTCCTGGCACCCACAGGGAGGCTCACACCAGTTTAGGGGATCTTATGCATTCTTCTGACCTCCATGGGCACAAGGCATTCATTTGATGCACATACATACTTGCAAACCAAAACAACCAGAGACATTTCAAAGAAAAATCCTTAAAATTATAAAAACATAACTAAACTTTAATACAAATCTAATCTGCGATCCTTTAATTTTCATCACTGGCTCAATTATTATTCAGGGTTGATTTTATATGGTATTTAATTGGTACCCAGTGGCTAGAATTTTGCATATTTAATTTAGTTCATCTAGACCTGGATTTATTATAGAACTCTGAAATGGGGACAGAAAGTTTCTACTTGAATTTGAGTTATGTGTCTACATATGCCTAAATAACTATATTCAAGGAGGATAATATTTTCTGCTTACATTTATTTCATTAGGTCTGAGGTCATTTAATATATTTCACTACAATGTGCAAACTGACAGCCTCTAAGGGATAGTTATGAAGAACAGTCTTAACATGTTTCTCAGAATCATGGACATTTGTGTTTTGTCAAAGGATGAAGATGCTTTGTGTAGTTAGAACACTAAGGCAAAAATCAAATCAGCAAATGAGGATTTATGACACTCAGGACATCGCGGGGCAAGTCACAAGGGTAAAAAGTACACAGCTGTTTCCATTTGTTTTATTTCAAGAGATGTTTACTTTCCCTAATGCAGATATGAATGGATACTAAAACTCTGACATTGATTTCAAATGTTACAAATGTTGGAAGAGTGAGACCAAGCTTTTCTTAGGGTGCTACAACAGACAGGCAGCCCTTAGCACTGTGCTAGCACTGTGACGCCAGATATTTGAAAGCAATATTCTAAGATACCAAGAAAGAGGTAAAAAGAAATGTTTAATTCACGAATTTGGAATATTAAAAACAAAAGTGAAATCAAGAAAAAACATAAGGGGACAATAAGACTTTAGACTTCTTTTAGCTTGAACAAAATTTTGGTTTTATTCATATCCTTATCTCTGCTTTTTATACCTGATAATAAATTGATTGACATTTATTAACTGACATTCTATTCTTTTGGATTTAAATTGTTACCTTGTGTATATCTATGTAAAAGAGGTGCGTGTTTCTGGTTCAGTCTATCTTCTGGCACTTCTGCTAGCATGTGCTGTGCATAGACTTAACCTGAGCCATATCTTGGGTTGTTGTGATATTCTCCTGTACAGAAGGAGGAAGCCATCAATGCAGAACTTTAGATTGTATCCCAGTGGAAGAGAAAAGAGATGCTCCTGAAACAGCACAGGAGCTTCGCATTGTGCTCTTACAGTGAATGCCTTTTTTTGGTCTGTGGATAAAGAGGTATTTATAAGATGCTCTATTCCAAGATAGCACCTTCTGTGATGAAATCTCTTTGAACAATAAAACAAAATTATTTTTTTCTAACTCTAGACTTTAAACAGATTGCATAGTCTAAGAGGGTGACCAATGTGATGAGAGAAATATTTCTGTTTATCACATAGGTTTGCATCATACTGTATGGGATTAAGAAAGATGAGTTTAGTGTTTTAATTTTTTTCTCCTGTTTTTACCAAGGAGCAATGGAGTACATTCTTACCAATTAATGCAAAGCCAAATTTTATATATCCCAATTAATTAAAAGTACTAATAGCTGGGCAGTGGTGGTGCATGCCTTTAATCCCAGCACTTGGGAGGCAGAGGCAGGTGGCTCTTTGAGTCTTGGTCTACAGAGTGAGTTCCAGGACAGCGAGGGCTACACAGAGAAAACAAAAAACAAAACAAAACAAAACAAAAACCACAAAGATGACTTTTAAGCTCTTAAGCTGTCTGGGACTATATAGGCATGGAAAGGCGTCAAGAATTAGCATGCTCACGTGACATCAGTGGTGAAGCAGATGACACAGTCACAAGACGCAGAGACATAGCTATCTAAGGCAATGCTGTAGCGCACATCTCTTCCTTGTCTGCAGGCTGCCTGTGTTGACCAGTGACTGGAGACCGTACATAGGGCAGAGTTCTATAATGGTGCTAATATAGTACTTGAAGCATTGATCTTCTGGCCTGCTTTGTTCTCTCTGAGTGTTTTTACTTCTAATATCTATATGTTGTGCTCATCTGGCTGAATCCTGGCACCTAATTAATTAGTAGTTCATAATAGGGAATTTATGATCAACAGAATCACAAGCAAGTTTTGAAGGAATGGAAGCTAAGGAGAGTGTTACAAAAATGAATTAGAACATTGTTGACTGAACAGCAAGGGAAACTCCAGGCTTCCTGACTGTCCCCAGCCCATCACTGTACCTTAGCCCTTAAACCAGTGGTTCTCAAACTTCCTAATGCTATAACCTTTTAATTCCATTCCTCAATCATAAAATTATTTCATTGCTACTTTTTTTTTTTTTTTTTTTTGGTTTTTCGAGACAGGGTTTCTCTATATAGCCCTGGCTGTCCTAGAACTCACTTTGTAGACCAGGCTGGCTTGAACTCAGAAATCCATGTGCCTCTGCCTCCCAAGTGCTGGGATTAAAGGCATGCGCCACCAGCGCCCAGCTTCATTGCTACTTCTTAATTGTAATTTTGCTACTGTTATGAGTCAGAATGTAAATATATGATATGCATGGTATCTGATATGTGACTCCTGTGAAAGATCAGTTGATCTATCCCAAAGGAGTTGTGACCTACATGTTGACAACTACTGCCTTAAAGCCTCTTGTGAGAAAAATAAGCAGGTTCCAATCAGAGCTTTACAATGGTTCCTACTGTCTGGTAGGGACATCTTGGAATCTTGGGTGAGAGCACAGAACTTTTATTAAGAGTATGCATATTAAAAACAAGGGACAAGAATGTGGGGACAAGCAGAGGATCAAAGCAGCACAGTTTGACCCTGTGGACTTGCTTCTTCCGATGTTCTGGCTGTGCATTTTCTTTTGATAGACAGTGAATGCTTCTGGTTTCCACAGTGGTACCTACATGGCATGTGACTTTGCTTGCTTCCTGACATTGTAGTTCAGTTTCTTCTGTACCTGATACATCACAGTCAAGCATATGAACTAAGTAAAGAGTTTATACAAGGATTTGTATTCTGCTAGGTATTAGCTTCAAACAAATTATATAAATTTGCTGTGCTTGTGTTCTCTTTCATGTAAAATGGGGTAAACAGAAACACCTTGTAGGTTATACATAATTAGAGAGCACAAAAGAGTGCTGGCCACTTGCAGACATGACTGAAGCATTAGTCATTATCATCGCTGATTTCCTGAACCTTCTAGATGTCTGCTATGTTATAAAATTTGTCTTAAAATATAACACTTTCTACCACAACTTTATCAGCTGCCATTTATTGATGGACACATCCGTCCATCCATCCATCCATCCATTGAATAAAATCGTTAAAAATACATATAACTTGTCAAATGACTTAGACACAGTGTCTATTAAAGACTAGAAAGTGTGTGTGTGTGTGTGTGTGTGTGTGTGTGTGTGTGTGTGTGTGAGAGAGAGAGAGAGAGAGAACTTAAGTACATCAAACTGGCTTAAGAAATGTTATGTAGATGACAGACTTAGGCACGCTGAAGAGCTTCCAGCAGTTACATTTAGTGTACACTAAGTATAAAGAGACATTGGTATGGTGTTAGAAGGTGAAGTTGGGTAGCTAGGAAACGGTGCAATCACATTTTCCCTATGTTTTTCTTCTATTGAAAATAGTTTTTTTCATATAATACAGTGCTACGTTTCTCAACTTTTTCAGGATCCTCCCTATGCCTCCTCCCATCCAAATCTCCACCCTTTCAATCTCTTGTTGGAAAACGAACAGGAATCTACACAGTAACAATAAAACAAGGCAAGACAAAAACAAACAAACCACAATAGGAAAAAAAAAAAACTAACAAACAAAAAAACAAAATTCCAAACGCAAAGTAAAAGAAAGAAAAGAAAAAAAAAAGGAAAAAAAGAGGGAAAGACAAAGCACAAGAAAACTATAAATACAGAGACACACATGCACACACACACAAAGTTAATAAAAACAAACCCAGAAGCCATACTATATATGCAAATGACACATTTTAATAAAAAGAAAGAAAAGAAAAATAATACCTTAGTACAACGCCATGAGACAAAGACCCTGCAAATATGACTTTGAGTTCATTTTGTGTTGTCTGTCTACTGTTGTGCGTAGGGTCTAGCCTTAAGGGTAGTTTGTATTGTCAGTAAGACTGTGTTGAAGAAACTAATTTTTCATTTACAAATAATTTAGTTTAGAGATAGCTTCTGGGTTAGGGTTGGGTGTAAATATAACTTTATTTTGCCTGGTATAATTGTCATCTCTGAGGCTTTCTGCTGAGTAAGCTCACCCTTTCTAGTTTTTTTCTGAACTCTGAATGGCTGGTTCAACTCAGGTGTTTTGACTCAATCTACTCTCCAAGCTGACTGATTCTGGCTTCTTTTGGCTTTTCACCAAATTGGTCTGCTTGACCTTAGATTTACTCTGGAAATTTGTTCTTATCTTCAAACTCGTTCTCATTCTCTGGCTAATTCTGTCTTCACCTGCAACCTGTTTTTGTAAATATCTTAGTAAACCTTGCTTTTTCTGTCTGAACTCAACTGAACTCAACTCCACTGCACGGACTGAACAGAACTCAACTGTACTTCACCCTGAACTGCACTGAACTTACCCAACTCCACTGCACTGCTCACCGGACTCTCTACTCCCTGGCATGACTCCAGGAACGGAATTTGCACTGACTCCCTCTCCCTGTGCTGCCCTTTGCTTCTTTTCCTTTCTTTCTTTCTTTCTTTCTTTCTTTCTTTCTTTCTTTCTTTCTTTCTTTCTTTCTTTCTTTCTTTCTTTCTCTCTCTCTCTCTCTCTCTCTCTCTCTCTCTCTCTCTCTTTCTTCCTTCCTTCCTTCCTTTCTCTCTCTCTCTTTCTTTTCTTCCTTCCTTTCTTTCTTCCTTTCTTTCTTTCTTTCTTTCTTTCTTTCTCTCTCTCTCTCTCTCTCTCTCTCTCTCTCTCTCTCTCTCCCTTCCTTCCTTCCTTTCTTTCTTTCTTTCTTTCTTTCTTTCTTTCTTTCTTTCTTTCTTTCTTTCTTTCTTTCTTTCCTTCTTTCCTTCTTTCCTTCTTTCCTTCTTTCTTTTCGTTCTTTCATTCTTTCTTTCCTTTTTTCTTTCTTTTTTTTTCTCTCTGTTGTTCTGTGACTCATTCTGTGAACTCTCTCTCTGATTCATCACTTTGCACAGCTGTCCCTCAATGAGATGTCACTTTCAAACATGGCTGGTTCCTTCTATAAACTAATGTTACCTGAAAGGTATGTATTAAGGGTGTGTCTGTATTCCAGCCAGAGTAGCATATTTTGCTGGATAAAATTCCTCTACCTTAGGGGGATTGTGTTCACAATCCCTTTTGGCATTGGGTCTCCACTGGAATAGCCCTGTGCAGGCCCTGTGCATGCTACTACAGTCTCTGTGAGTTCATATGTATACTGTTATTGCTGGGATAAGAAGGCATTGTTTCCTTGGTTTCTCTCATTCCCTCTGGTCTTACACTCTTTCTGCCTTCTCTTCCACATTCTTTTTTTTGGTCTCAATGGAAGGGAATTGGTGGAGACATCCCATTTAAGAGTGTTTTGTGGTCTCTCACTCTCTACACATTGTTTGGCTGTGGGTCTCTGTATTTGTTCCTATCTACTGCAAGAGGAAGCTTCCCTGGTGATGGCTGAGCAAGATATCAATCTCTGAGTAAAGCAGAGTGTTGTTTGGAATCATTTTATTGCTATGATCCTTTAGCAGAATATAGCAATATTTGATTTTTCCCTAGGGCCCTGTCATATATAGTCCCAGGTTATTGGCCACTCAGGTAGTGTTGGTGTTGGGTTCCATCTCATGGAGTGGGCCTTAAATCCCATCAGGTATTGATTGATTACTCTCACAAGCTTTGTACCATTATTGCAGTAGTGCATCTTGCAGACAGGTCATCATTATAGATTGAAGGGTTTGAAGCTGGGGTGGTATTTGCCTATTTTCTTTTGTAGCATTCAGTACCTTCTAGTACCACGAACACTAGTCGGTAGGGCTCTAGGTAAGCACTAACTTGACTTCTCCATGGTCAATGAAATGTTGTCTGCAGCAAAAGAGCCTTACTCTCACTTTCTTGACAGCAACCTAGTCTTACCAGCAGCCTGGATTGTTTGGGTGCTCTCTCAGGGACGATTTGGCCAAAAATTTTATTACAGTTAACCTATTCTTAGTACTGGAAGCTTCATTTGGTGAGGAGACATGTCAAGTTGGGATGTTCAACTTCCCCCATAATTAGCAATTTTACTTCGATTACCTTCAGACATGTATATATTTTGGGAAGCTTGTACTGCATTGGGATTCTATACAATCCTCTAATGGCCCTTAGTTTTAGCTGTCTGTCACCATGTTTTCCTCCTCACCAACTTCTTCATTCCTTCTTCACATTAAGTCCTCCCATTCCTGAGACCCCATCTACTCATACTTATCTATTCTATTTCATTTTCCTAGGAAGATCCACTCCCACCCTGACATTCCCTTACTCTTTATCTAACCTCTAGTTATAAGGATTGTAGCTTACTTTTCAAAGACTTAACAGCTTAAATATTTTCAAAGACTTTATCCACATATAAGTAAAAACCTATCACATTTGTCTTTCTGGGTCTGGGTTACCTCTCTCAGGATGATTTTTTTTTTGAGCTCCATCTATTTATCAGTGAATTTCATGATTTTATTTTTTAAATGCTACCTACTATCATGGGCAACATTTTTGCTATACTAGAGAACTCAGACTTTATTCTCCAGAACATAAGTAGCTCAAAAGATATAAAATGGTGAAGTTCCATGATAGTAATTGGCTCACTAAAAGTTTTATTAGAATTGGGTAAGGTCAGTGAGGGAAAAGCCAGTTTAAAGGCAATTTCAGTAGTTTGGGACAAATCTGGCAGTGACATAAATTGTGGAAGTTGGAGTGAAACTCAGTATAAGGAAATTGATTGGAGAGAGACAAGGAAATCAGTTTTGCAACTGTTCTTTTTATTAATTCTTGATAGCTACTGCTGAGTTCCCTGAAATTCTAGAGAAGTGGTGGAGTAGCTATATCTTCAGAATGCCTCTGATAATCTCTTCTGCAAACATTGTCCTGTAAAGTGACATTGTTGTGACTGTTGGGGTGAGTTCCACACACTCAAATGAGTCTGGGTTAAAAGGATACTTCTCAAAAAGAGTGTTCAATAAGGAGACTGCATTATTCAGGTGACTTCTTTTAGACTTGTGTATTATATGGCTTTATCAACTGAACTCATGGTCACTGTAGGTGGGTTTAAAGATTTAGGGGTACTTTCTCTAGCTCCTTCATTGGGGACCCTGTTCTCTGCCCAACAGACGTCTGTGAGCATCCACTTCTGTATTTGTCAGGCACTGGCAGAGCCTCTCAGGAGACAGCTATATCAGGCTCCTTTCAGCAAGTTCTTGTTGGTCTCCACAATAGTGTCTGGTTTTGGTGGTTGTATATGGGATGGATCCCCAGGTTGGGCAGTCTCGGGATGATCATTCCTTCAGTTTCTGCTCCACCCTTTGTCTCTGTAACTCCTTCCATGGGTATTTTGTTCCCCCTTCTAAGAAGGATGGAAGTACCCACACTTTGGCCTTCCTTCTTCTTGAGTTTTATGTGTTTTGCCAATTGTATCTTGGGTACTCTGAGCTTCTGGGCTAATAGCCACTTATCAGTGAGTGCATATCACGTGTGTTCTTTTGTGATTGGGTTACCTCATTCAGGAAGATATCCTCCAGATCCATAGTAGGAACAACAATATGAACTAACTAGTACCCCCCCCCCCCCAGAGCTCCCTGGGATTAAACCACCAACCAAAGAAAAAGCATGAGGAGACTCATGGATCCAGCTGAATATGTAGCAGAAGATGGCCTAGTCAGTCATCAATGGGAGGAGAGGCCCTTGGTCCTGTCCTGTGAAGGTTCTATACCCCAGTATAGGGGAATGCCAGGGCCATTGGGATTGGGTGGGCTGGTGAGTAGGGCTAGAGGGAAGGAATAGGGGTTTTTCAGAGAGGAAACCAGGAAAGGGGATAACATTTGAAATGTAAACAAAGAAAATATCTGTACTGGCTAGTTTTGTGTCAACTTGACACAGCTGGAGTTATCACAGAGAAAGGAGCTTCAGTTGAGGAAATGCCTCCATGAGATACAACTGTAAGGCATTTTCTCAATTAGTGATCAAGGGGGAAAGGCCCCTTGTGGGTGGGACCATTTCTGGCCTTGTAGTCTTGGGTTCTATAAGAGAGCAGGCTGAGCAAGCCAGGGGAGGCAAGCCAGTAAAGAACATCCCTCCATGGCCTCTGCATCAGCTCCTGCTCCCTGACCTGCTTGAGTTCTAGTCCTGACTTCCTTTGGTGATGAACAGCAGCATGGAAGTGTAAGCCAAATAAACCCTTTCCTCCCCAACTGCTTCTTGGCCATGATGTTTGTACAGGAATAGAAACCCTGACTAAGACAATATCTAATAAGAAAAAGATTTAGGGATACAGTGTTATGAAAGCTTATTCTGGTTCTGTGTTTAATGCTCATGCAAGCTGTGTATGTCCTGTTTGCATCTGAATTAGCATCCCTGATGGCACATCTGCAATAAAGTCAATAAAGCAAACATTTGGATTTTAAGAATCTGACTAAATAGACCTTATTATATTTCTGTGATTCTGGAATTTAGAAAATGAATGGTAGAGCTTCTATTACATTTTAGCATGTGCTCTAGATGATTGTGAAACAAATACTCAGATAATCACATACTTCCAGTCCCTGTCAAATACCTTAATTTTTTAAAATTTAATTATTTAAAATGTATTTGATATCTGAAACAGTAGAGATAAATCTGTTAAAGAAACATTGAATCAAATTATTATTATATGCATTCTTTTCACTATTTTAGTAAGTCATATGCAATTGAAAATAATATGGGTATGAAACTTGTTAAGTAAATGCTCAGTATTCAGAGATGCTAGAAGTAACCTTAGATGACATTGAGAAAATAATGTATCCTGATGATAAGTCAACAAACAGTTACATCTTGCCATGTGTTTTATTGACTGTGCATATATAAGAAGTGAAGGTATATTCCAAGGCAGTGAACATATCTATAGTCAGAGAGCACAGGCACTTGGTACTTTCTTAGAAACACAATTTCTGGGTGACACTCTGACCCTTTGAATCAGATTTAAGATCCACCAATCTGTTCTACCACTTCTCAAGCTTCTGGCCAGGACAAACTATAACAAGTCCTTCAAGATATTTCAACTGAAAATTTGAAAAAATAGATCTAGTATACATAGGTTTCTACATGGAGAAAATATTTAGGTTTTTAAAATATAGAAATACATTTTAAACTGTGAAGATGTTAGCTGACTTGATTGCCTAGAATAAATTAATGGCCCTCAATTTGATTTAGGTGAAAGTGACACGACAAAACCAAATTCACACAATATCTTTCCACAAATCCAGCCCTTCAAAGGATAATAACAGAAAAGAAGCAATACAAGGATGGAAATCATGCCCTAGAACAAGCAAGAAAGTAATCCCTCAACAAACCAAAAGGAAGACAGCCACAAGAACAGAATGCCAACTTTAACAACAAAAATAACAGGAAGCAACAATTACCTTTCCTTAATATCTCTTAATATCAATGGTCTCAACTCCCCAATAAAAAGACATAGACTAACAGACTGGCTACACAAACAGGACCAAACATTCTGCTGCTTACAGGAAACCCATCTCAGGGAAAAAGACAGACACTACCTCAGAGTGAAAGGCTGGAAAACAATTTTCCAAGCAAATGGTCTGAAGAAACAAGCTGGAGTAGCCATTCTAATATCGGATAAAATCGACTTCCAACCAAAAGTTATCAAAAGAGACAAGGAGGGACACTTCATACTGATCAAAGGTAAAATCCTCCAAGAGGAACTCACAATTCTGAATATCTACGCTCCAAATGCAAGGGCAGCCACATTCATTAAAGACACTTTAGTAAAGCTCAAAGCGCACATTGCACCTCACACAATAATAGTGGGAGACTTCAACACACCACTTTCATCAATGGACAGATCATGGAAACAGAAACTAAACAGGGACACAGTGAAACTAACAGAAGTTATGAAACAAATGGACCTGACAGATATCTACAGAACATTTTATCCTAAAACAAAAGGATATACCTTCTTCTCAGCACCTCACGGGACCTTCTCCAAAATTGACCATATAATTGGTCACAAAACAGGCCTCAACAGATACAAAAATATTGAAATTGTCCCATGTATCCTATCAGACCACCATGGCCTAAGACTGATCTTCAATAACAACATAAATAATGGAAAGCCAACATTCACGTGGAAACTGAACAACACTCTTCTCAATGATACCTTGGTCAAGGAAGGAATAAAGAAAGAAATTAAAGACTTTTTAGAGTTTAATGAAAATTGAAGCCACAACGTACCCAAACCTTTGAAACACAATGAAAGCATTTCTAAGAGGGAAACTCATAGCTCTGAGTGCCTCCAAGAAGAAAGAGGAGAGAGCACATACTAGCAGCTTGACAACACATCTAAAAGCTCTAGAAAAAAAGGAAGCAAATTCACCCAAGAGGAGTAGACGGCAGGAAATAATCAAACTCAGGGGTGAAATCAACCAAGTGGAAACAAGAAGAACTATTCAAAGAATTAACCAAACGAGGAGTTGGTTCTTTGAGAAAATCAACAAGATAGTTAAACCCTTAGCTAGACTCACTAGAGGGCACAGGGACAAAATCCTAATTAACAAAATCAGAAATGAAAAGGGAGACATAACAACAGATCCTGAAGAAATCCAAAACACCATCAGATCCTTCTACAAAAGGCTATACTCAACAAAACTGGAAAACCTGGACGAAATGGACAAATTTCTGGACAGATACCAGGTACCAAAGTTGAATCAGGATCAAGTTGACCATCTAAACAGTCCCATATCCCCTAAAGAAATAGAAGCAGTTATTAATAGTCTCCCAGCCAAAAAAAGCCCAGGACCGGACGGGTTTAGTGGAGAGTTCTATCAGACCTTCAAAGAAGATCTAATTCCAGTTCTGCACAAACTATTTCACAAAATAGAAGTAGAAGGTACTCTACCCAACTCATTTTATGAAGCCACAATTACTCTGATACCTAAACCACAGAAAGATCCAACAAAGATAGAGAATTTCAGACCAATTTCTCTTATGAATATCGATGCAAAAATCCTCAATAAAATTCTCGCTAACCGAATCCAAGAACACATTAAAGCAATCATGCATCCTGACCAAGTAGGTTTTATTCCAGGGATGCAGGGATGGTTTAATATACGAAAATCCATCAATGTAATCCATTATATAAACAAACTCAAAGACAAAAACCACATGATCATCTCGTTAGATGCAGAAAAAGCATTTGACAAGATCCAACACCCATTCATGATAAAAGTCTTGGAAAGATCAGGAATTCAAGGCCCATACCTAAACATGATAAAAGCAATCTACAGCAAACCAGTAGCCAACATCAAAGTAAATGGAGAGAAGCTGGAAGCAATCCCACTAAACTCAGGGACTAGACAATGCTGCCCACTTTCTCCCTACCTTTTCAACATAGTACTTGAAGTATTAGCCAGAGCAATTCGACAACAAAAGGAGATCAAGGGGATACAAATTGGAAAAGAGGAAGTCAAAATATCACTTTTTGCAGATGATATGATAGTATATATAAGTGACCCTAAAAATTCCACCAGAGAACTCCTAAACCTGATAAACAGCTTCGGTGAAGTAGCTGGATATAAAATTAACTCAAACAAGTCAATGGCCTTTCTCTATACAAAGAATAAACAGGCTGAGAAAGAAATTAGGGAAACAACACCCTTCTCAATAGTCACAAATAATAGAAAATATCTCGGCGTGACTCTAACTAAGGAAATGAAAGATCTGTATGATAAAAACTTCAAGTCTCTAAAGAAAGAAATTAAAGAAGATCTCAGAAGATGGAAAGATCTCCCATGCTCATGGATTGGCAGGATCAACATTGTAAAAATGGCTATCTTGCCAAAAGCAATCTACAGATTCAATGTAATTCCCATCAAAATTCCAACTCAATTCTTCAACGAATTAGAAGGAGCAATTTGCAAATTCATCTGGAATAACAAAAAACCTAGGATAGCAAAAAGTCTTCTCAAGGATAAAAGAACCTCTGGTGGAATCACCATGCCTGACCTAAAGCTTTACTACAGAGCAATTGTGATAAAAACTGCATGGTACTGGTATAGAGACAGACAAGTAGACCAATGGAACAGAATTGAAGACCCAGAAATGAACCCACACACCTATGGTCACTTGATCTTCGACAAGGGAGCTAAAACCATCCAGTGGAAGAAAGACAGCATTTTCAACAATTGGTGCTGGCACAACTGGTTGTTATCATGTAGAAGAATGTGAATCGATCCATACTTATCTCCGTGTACTAAGGTCAAATCTAAGTGGATCAAGGAACTTCACATAAAACCAGAGTCACTGAAACTTACAGAAGAGAAAGTGGGGAAAAGCCTTGAAGATATGGGCACAGGGGAAAAATTCCTGAACAGAACAGCAATGGCTTGTGTTGTAAGATCAAGAATTTTACAAATGGGACCTAATGAAACTCCAAAGTTTCTGCAAGGCAAAAGACACCGTCAATAAGACAAAAAGATCACCAACAGATTGGGAAAGTATCTTTACCTATCCTAAATCAAATAGGGGACTAATATCCAACATATATAAAGAACTCAAGAAGGTGGACTTCAGAAAATCAAATAACCCCATTAAAAAATGGGGCTCAGAACTGAACAAAGAATTCTCACCTGAGGAATACCGAATGGCAGAGAAGCACCTGAAAAAATGTTCAACATCCTTAATCATCAGGGAAATGCAAATCAAAACAACCCTGAGATTCCACCTCACACCAGTCAGAATGGCTAAGATCAAAAATTCAGGTGACAGCAGATGCTGGCGAGGATGTGGAGAAAGAGGAACACTCCTCCATTGTTGGTGGGATTGCAGGCTTGTACAACCACTCTGGAAATCAGTCTGGCGGTTCCTCAGAAAATTGGACATAGTACTACTGGAGGATCCAGCAATACCTCTCCTGGGCATATATCCAGAAGATGCCCCAACTGGTAAGAAGGACACATGCTCCACTATGTTCATAGCAGCCTTATTTATAATAGCCAGAAGCTGGAAAGAACCTAGATGCCCCTCAACAGAGGAATGGATACAGAAAATGTGGTACATCTACACAATGGAGTACTACTCAGCTATTAAAAAGAATGAATTTATGAAATTCCTAGCCAAATGGATGGACCTGGAGGGCATCATCCTGAGTGAGGTAACACATTCACAAAGAAACTCAAACAATATGTACTCACTGATAACTGGATATTAGCCCAAAACCTAGGATACCCAAGATATAAGATACAATTTCCTAAACACATGAAACTCAAGAAGAATGAAGACTGAAGTGTGGACACTATGCCCCTCTTTAGAAGTGGGAACAAAACACCCATGGAAGGAGTTACAGAGACAACGTTTGGAGCTGAGATGAAAGGATGGACCATGTAGAGACTGCCATATCCAGGGATCCACCCCATAATCAGCATCCAAACGCTGACACCATTGCATATACTATCAAGATTTTATTGAAAGGACCCAGATGTAGCTGTCTCTTGTGAGACTATGCTGGGGCCTAGCAAACACAGAAGTGGATGCTCCCAGTCAGCTAATGGATGGATCACAGGGCTCCCAATGGAGGAGCTAGAGAAAGTACCCAAGGAGCCAAAGGGATCTGCAACCCTATAGGTGGAACAACATTATGAACTAACCAGTACCCCGGAGCTCTTGACTCTAGCTGCATATGTATCAAAAGATGGCCTAGTCGGCCATCACTGGAAAGAGAGGCCCATTGGACACGCAAACTTTATATGCCCCAGTACAGGGGAACGCCAGGGCCAAAAAGGGGAAGTGGGTTGGTAGGGGAGTGGGGGTAGGTGGGTATGGGGGACTTTTGGTATAGCATTGGAAATGTAAATGAGCTAAATACCTAATAAAAAATGAAAAAAAAAAAAAAGAAAGTGACAGAAAACTAAGTTTAAAGGGTAGAAGTAACAATATTAGGGCAGATTTTACTTTCTCTGATGGAATTTTTAAACTATTCTTTCCTTCCTTGAGAATTTCACACATGTATACATGTTTTGATGAAATCAATTTCTACTTCCTCTCCTCTTGCCATATAGAAGATAACTAAAATATCGGCAATAGTCTTTAATATTTTTGGATCTATAGGATCCTTCTGACCAACAACTCTCCAAGAGGAAATCCACTGTTGCACTGGAATTAGGATTTTTATTTAGTAACCTGTGGTGTCTGGGAGAGGTACTATACTACTTTTATAAGATAATGCCAATAAACCTATCTCTATATATCGCTATATTTTTAAATTAAATTTAATCTTAAATTTAATGTTGCTTTGAATGATGCAAGATGAAATCCCAAAATGGTTTCATCTTACAATTCCCTAGTCATGAAAGATGGTGAAAAATTTAAAACAAATTTATCAGTCATCGTGTTACTTTGTTTGAAGACTCTGTTAAGTTCCATGCCACATTTTTAGTTGGGTTGTCTGTGGATTTTTTGGTGTTTAGTTTTTGAGTTCTATTAAATTTTAGATATTAACCCTTTGTCAGATATATAATTGGTAATACTTTCTCCCAATTCTACAGGCTGCTGCTTCATTCTGTTAATGGCATCCTTTGTGGTACAGAAATATCTTAGGCTCATGGAGTCTCATTTGTCGATTGTTGGTCTTAATTTCTGTGATACCATGGTCCTATTCAGAAAGTGTTTCCCATGCCTGCAAGTTGAAGAAGCATATTTTCTACTTTCATCTCCAAAAGATTCAGGTCTTATGCTGAGGTTTTTGACCCATTCGAAATTGAGCTTTGGGAGTTTGAGAGGTAGAAATCTGTCTTTGTACTTCTATAGTGCAGCTATCCAGTGTGCCCAGCACTGTTTGTTGTAGATGCTGTCTTTTTCCCAATGTGGACTTCTGAAAACATCAGGTGAATTTATATGTGGGTCCTCATTCTGTTCTACTGATCATTGTGTTTATTTTCATGTTGGTATCCTACTGATTTTATTACTGTGGCTCTGTAGTATAACTAAAAATCATCAGGTATGATGATATCTCCAACAGTGTTTTCATTATTTAGGATTATTCTGGTTATCCCGATTATTTTGTGTTTCCATTTAAAATTTAAGATTTTTTAAAACTTTCTGTGCAGATTTGCATTAGAATTTAGTGACAATTGCCTTGACCCTGTAGATTGCTTTTGGCAGGGTGGCCATTTCATAGAGTATTGGACATCTAGCTTCTGGCATTCTTTTTTATTTTCTTTCTGTGGAACTTTTCATTGTACTGGTCTTTTACTTCTTTGGCCCCCAGGATATGTTTTAAGCTACTGTGAAGGAGATTGCTTCTTTGATTTCTTTCTTGGTATGCTTGTTTTTGGTATTCGGGAAGGCTATTCATTGAGAGAAGTTATGTATCCTGATTCTTAGGTGAGTGTGTTCATCGGTTATAGGAAATTCCCATGGATTCTCTAGGACTCATTCATTATGTAGGGAAGCATATTAATTGCAGGTAAAGTTACTCTGCCTTCTTCCTTTCCTTTTTATGTGTCTTTTAACCCTTTCTCTTATGTTACTGTTCAAGATAAGACGTCAAGCACTATATTGAACAGGATTGTAGAGAAGAGATATCTTTGACTTGTTCTTGGTTTTAATGTAAATGCTTCATTCTTTTCTCATTTAGCATGATACTAGCAGGGGCTTGTTCTACATTGTGTTGAGATATATAACATGTATGACTAGATTTTCTTCCAGCCTTGACCATGGTGAACAACCTTTTTACTGTGTACTTTAATTCAATTTTTATAGCTATGTTCATCAAGAACATTGACCTGAAGTTTTGTTTTTGTGTTTGTTTGTCTTTTTTTTCTTTATCTGGTTTTATCCTTAAAAGATTTTGAAAATATTTTTCTCTTCTTATTTTATAGAATGATTTCAAAAACCCTGATATTAGTTTGACTTTAACGTTATAATAGAAATCTTGGGTAAAGATATCTGGCCCTGGTGTTTGTGTTTTGTTTTTGTTTTTTGTTTTTTTTTTTTCCGGGGAGAGGGTTATTGTTGACATATATTCTTATCTGCTTAGAATACTTTGATGTTACTGGTGTCTGTTTTTTCTTTTTTCATATTTTTATTGATTATTTAGGAACTTCATATTATGGACTCCCTATCACAGCCACTTCTCTTTCTTCCCAGGTCTGTGCCCTCTGTGGCTTCCCCTCCCCCAAATAATTATGATGATGATGATGATGATGATGATGATGAAAGAAGGAGGAGTTCAATTTGTGTTTCTCATATACTCACTGGAAAATGATCAAACTCCTAGTGGCTACTCCCTTAAAGAGAACTAAGTCTTTCTCCACCTGCACTCCTGCTAGAAGCTATCAGTTGTGGAGAGCTACACATGCTTATTCTAATTTTGAAGAGTAAAAGTTCTCTTGGATGGCTTTCTGACTAATTTTTTTTGAGGTGGTTATGGTGTCAGGTGAGACATGATTGTGAACCTGGCTGCAGGACACAGCTTTGGCTATAGATGCAATGTCAACCTGAATAATGCATCTCTGGCTTTCTAGTATACAGTTGGCGTTGCAAATTCTTGTATGCTTGTCTGTTTTTCCTTTTCTTATAACATATTTGCCCTCAAATATAATTTTGCTAAAAAATTTCTGGGAAAGGGATTGGGGACAACACTAGAGAAGGAAATGGCTTAGATATCTATAGGAACAAAGTGCCCTGGCCTTGGCCCTGACCATTCAAGCAGTCAACCCAAGCATAACAGGACAAGGGCTTCTGGATGTGGAGGCTGACTGCCTTAATTGTTCTCTGGGAAATTTTAGCCAACTCGTGATGATTAAGTTGTACCAGAAAAACATTTGAAGTGGAAATATTTTTGAAAAATGTGAAGTTTTAGTAGTTAAGAAAATTGAAGACTCCCCCTCAAGGAATAGGAACACACTGGGCCTAAGTCACTAAGGACAGGGATGTCCCTAGAAATCTCTCAATAACCAGAGCAAGGGATTCTGTACATTTAGATAAGCTAAAAAGAATGTTATTCAGACTTATTTAGCCTCTTTCCGTTTTCATGCGAATGTTGTAACCACAAGCTTATGTCCAGATGACCTGTGTTTTGGAGAGTGTTCTGAGTGTTAAAAGTTAATGTACAACTTTCTTTAGCAGACACTGAACTAACTTTGTGTGTGCATTGAGCTTTCTGGTGACATAGTTACATGGAGTTTTTCAGGAAAAAATAAATGGGCTTGAGAAAATAATGAAAAGGATCTTGATTGTGTACTATTGTATAACAAGGAAGTGTGTAACAAATGAAAGGCTGAGGTGAACTCAGAGAGGAATAAAACTAAGAGAGAAGATGATGGAGGGAGGAAAGAATGAAGGGAGAGAGAGAAGAGAAGAGAAGAGAAGAGAAGAGAAGAGAAGAGAAGAGAAGAGAAGAGAAGAGAAGAGAAGAGAAGAGACTGCAAGCTGTCTCCAAGCACAAATTCAGAACAGTAATCTGGCTGCTTATGTTGTCAATTTTGCATGAGTCTGTGATTTCTCACCTATCTAATCCTCCCATTCTCAAGAACACCAAAACAACTGAGGCTGGTCCTTGGTATTAGGAGTTGACCCAGAAGTGTTCTATGTCCTTCTTTCTCAATTGTGAGTCATCAATTCTACTGCAAAAGTAGCTAGCTCCCTTACCCTTTATAGTCCACGGAAGCATGAGTTGTGGACTTCCACATGGATTCTGGTGACAGCACACACTAGCGACATCCACATAATCTCCTGTCTCAGCACATGCTAAGGATCTCAACATGTACTCCAGTGATAGTACAGACCATGAACATGATCCTTTGCTGGAGCATGGGTCATGGACACCATCACGGTCCTTGGTGGCAGCACAGGTCAAGGACATCAACATAGTCTCTGGGGCAACATGGGCCATGGACACCAATATGGTGCCCTGCAGTAGACAGGTCCATGAACATCGACATGGCTTTTGGTGGCAGCATAGACCATAGGCATTAGCATGGACATCAGCATGGCCCCTAGATGCAGCAGGACTATGGATCAAACATGGCCTTTGTAGGCAGCACAGCCCATATTAGATCATCAACATGGCTTCAGATGAGAGCACAAGACACACACATCCACATGGCTTATCTTGATAACATAGGCTATGGATATTAAAACAGCCCCTGGCTACAGTTTAATGCCTGTTTTTTTTTTTTTTTTCATCTGTAAATTTGGTTTTTTTTCTGTCTTACTTTTAGTTAATTTAGTTAAAGACTTGTCAGTTTTGTTAATCTCTTCAAAAAATCAACTCATTTCATTGATCTTTGTGTTGTTTTAAATTTCATTTCATTTATTTCATCTCTTGTTTGACTATTACTCTATTCTTTCTTTGCCAATATTTTTTTCTCTTATTTTTCCAAAGCCTTAAGGCACATTATTAAGCTGTTTAGTTGGACTTCCTCTGAAGTTTTGATGTAGGTACTTAGAGCTATAAACTTTTCTTCTAGTGCTGCCTTTATTATATCTCATAGGTTTAGATATGTTGTATTTTTTCCATTAAGTTTTAGGAAATTTAATTTAACCTTTAGTAATTCATGCATTATCCAGTATCGTGTTGTCCAATCTCCACATGCATGTGTATTTTTGTGGTTTCTGTCATGATTGATATCTAATTTTATTTCAGATTAGACAAAAGGAATTATTTCGTTTTTTTCTCTATTTGTTGAGTAATGCTTTTTGTCACACATATGGTCCTTTTTAGTGAAAGTTCTAGAGTCTGCAGAGAAGAATGTATAGTCTCTATTATCTGTTAGGTCCATTTGGTCTATGACATCATTTAGCATTCTCATATTTCTGTTTTTTTTTTGTCTGAGTGATATGTCTATTAAAGAAAGTGGAATATTGGAACAGCCTTATTAATTTTTGGTGTTGATTTGCTGTTTTATGCTTAAACATATTTGCTTTCTGAAATTGGGCACACCTAAGTTTGTGGTATATGTGTTAGTGTTGTAAACTATTTCTAATGGGTTGGTCATTCCCCTGTGGTTTTATGGCCTAAATTCTATTATTTATTCACATTAACCTTGAGTTTCTTGAATATATTTACAATTGCTCTTTTGAAATATTTTTATTGTGTGTCATATTCTCTGGGTATATTGCTCTAGAATACTAATTGTTGGAGGAGACATCTGTTTAAGTTATTGATTTTTTCATTTTTTTTCCTTGCCAAGCAACATGTCAATTGAATGGTGTTTGGGCTTCAGTTTTGAGGTCACTCATCATGAAGTAGTTATAGTTCAGCTAGGACTGAATACACTTCTGAGTACAGGACGAATCTGTAGAGTTAGCAGGTTCTTTCTGCAGATCCTCAAATGTTTATGGCATGGAGACTGAGTTCTTTGGTAGTTTTCAGGTAGTAGGGACTGGGATGTCTACTTGGATGGAGTGTGCTACCTGGATATGGTATGCAGAGCTCCACCCAGTGTTCTGGCAGGAAGGGTAGGGTCCTATTGGGGCTGGGATTCTGTATCTAGGAAAGGAGGTAAAGACTGACTCAAAAGGACCAGTGATGGCAGGTGCAATGTTTTAGCAAGCATAGGAATTATTGCTCCCCAGGTGAGCTGTTCAGCACTACATGTGGTCCCTAGTGTCTCTTGCCCAGGTGGTTTCCTTAGGGAGATGCATGGGACTTTATTACCTGATGGATGCTGCTGTTAGAGATATGGGATCCTTTCATATATTGTTCAGTCATGGAAGCATACCATTCTCAAGTATACTCCTTGTCTCAGAATTCTGCTCTGGCTGAAGCATATCCATCTAGAGGAGAAAATGTAGAATGTGTGGACTCTTCAAAGTGGCTACCTTTATTTCTTTGACCAGAGCCTAGCTATTGGCATAGTTAGTTTCACAGGAGCTGGGAAATGGAGTCTTGATTGCAAGTATTTCCATACTGAGATATAAAATGGAAAACAAAATCAGACAATAGACATAGAGTGGTTTTTACTGAAGTGGGTATATGCATTTACCTAGAACATATATATATTTTAGTATATTTCTCCCTCCTAGTTTTTCATTCTGTTCTCCCTTCTTTTTTTTTCTCCTTTTCCTCCTATTTAAGAATACTTTTGAGTACTTTCTCTAGCTCCTCCATTGGGAGCCCTGTGATCCTCTGCAACCCTATAGGTGGATCAACATTATGAACTAACCAGTACCCCGGAGCTCTTGACTCTAGCTGCATATGTATCAAAGGATGGCCTAGTCGGCCATCACTGGAAAGAGAGGCCCATTGGACACACAAACTTTATATGCCCCAGAACAGGGGAACGCCAGGGCCAAAAAGGGGGAGTGGGCGGGTAGGGGAGTGGGGGTGGGTGGGTATGGGGGACTTTTGGTATAGCATTGGAAATGTAAATGAACTAAATACCTAATAAAAAATGGAAAGAAAAAAAAAAGAATACTTTTGAATCTCTTATATGGAGATTACTTTATGCTTTCATCTTTCTTGTTGATATTTAATGCAGTCTTGGTATCAAGGATTTAGGATGCTTAATCCTACAGAAGTTGTAACTAAGAAATTATTTATATCATCTATCCATCTCTATAATATATTACTCACTATGCTTACCTGAATACATATGCACATATATTTATTATGTTTTCATGGCAAACTTTTGTTTCTTTTATATGGCTTAAGTTGTCTGTGTGTGTTACGGTTTTGAATACATAGGAGTGTTTAGTTTTGATTTTGCAATTTTTCTGAGATTCCACCCAGAGCTTTTGAGCTATGCCATGTCAAGAATCATTGCAGAATTCTTAAGGAAATGTCAAATTTACATGATAATATCGATGACTTATTTTAGACAGCTTTAACTAATTTGCTCTTCATTTTTTTTTCCAGCTTAATATTTCCTGACATTTGAACTAGACAATGGCTGAATACAAATGTTTTACGTGCTCTTTAGTGGAGATACCTACTGCAAGATGATTATTAAAAAGGCTATGAATCATTCCTTTCTCTAAAATATTCAGTTCCTTCCACTGATTGCGATTAGCTCTTCATGTTATTTTAATTAGAGGAAAACATGGCTGCTAAAAAAATCAGACTAAGTGTCTATAAATAAAAGTATCCATCTTGCAGAGTTAAATTTTAATTAACCTTTAGCATCCCAACCTTTCCAGTAGAATTTGTCAGGATTTGTGACCATTTATTTCATGCAAAAGCAACACCGACTGTTTTTTGTACATATAATCTAAATCTGAGGGAAAATAGAGAGACAAAGGGAAAGAGAGAAAGAGAGTAAGAGAAAAGGAGCAACCCATGGCTCCAGCTGTAGCAGAGGATGGCCTTGTTGGATATCAATGGAAGGAGAGGCCCTTGGTCCTGGGAAGGCTCTGTTCCCCAGCATAGGGGAATGCCAGGGCTGTGAGGTGGGAGTAGATAGGTGGGTGAGAACCCTAATAGAAGCAGGGGGAGGGAGGATGGGATAGGAAGTTTCTGGAGGGAAAACTGGGAAAGGAGAGAACTTTTGAAATGTAAATAAATAAAATGTCCAAAAAAAAAAGAAAAAGAAAAAAAGAAATATAGAATATAAACACCTTGTTTGTCAACTGTCACTAAAATCCCTCTCTCTGAAGAAAATGATACCCAGTGAAACGTGTGGTGTGATGTTGCAGTGGATGATATAGGCAGAATAAAATTCCTCTACTCCATTTCTTTGTTCCTTCTAGCCACAGTTTCTGCCTTGACCTGCTTTGAGCATGTTAGGTTCCTTAGCAGTAAATGACTGGTGATGAAAGCAACTCCAGGTCACTTTTTTACCTCTAGTCATTATCCACATGAAAGGTGGTTTCATGAGCTGTTTGTTGGAAAATCCATATTTGACATAAATAAGTGGTTTCTGCTGATTGATTTCGTAGGTTGCCATGACTATCTGTGGAGGACACGTCAGTCAAAGCACAGAAGACGGCTGGACCTGAATTTGTGACAGTCTGTAGTTGCCAGGAAAATCAGTTTTCAGAAAAACGTCTCTAATTGTTATGCAGGCAACGAAAGCCATCAAACACAGCCCTGGTAAGCTCCATCAGAAGCTGACCTTAATAAGCAACAAGGGCTGCTATTAACTCAGTTTCTATGGTTATATTCAAAGTAAATGTGACTTTTTTTGTTGTTTAAAATTCACAACTCTCGCAACCGTCTGTGTTTATTACAGTCATCAAGCATCAACTACATTAACTTTCTAAATATATCTAAAACCAAATGGTGAAACACTCTAGTTTGCAAATAATACCCCAAGTCCACAATGACTAATTTAGAGACTCTCATTTTAAGCTGAAAATACAAAGCTGTTAATAGGCTTCAGTGAATGTCTAAAAGTACTCAAATGCTACATTCCTGGTTTAGCTAGATGCTTCTGCTTTCTGGCTCTTCTGCTGCTTCTGAAACTCAGTTCCTTGCAGAAAAATCTATTCATGTGGCATATAAAATTATTAGCTATTGCTGTTGTGCTGAATAGGAAATTAAGGCATTTGGGAAATGGTTAAAGCTAAGAGTCCTGTGGAAATAGCAGGAACATTGATAGCAAAGATGGAATGAAAAATTAAAGTGCTACACCCCAGGCAGAAAGGGACAGAGAAAGATCTGGGGTGGGCCAGTGTTGGTTCTAATAAGTAAATTCTGACATGGCTCCAACCTTTTACACTCCTTCAACTTCTGCAAATACTTCCTCCATCAGTCTAACTATGATCGATAGGCAACCTCTGTAGTGGCTATGAATGTACCTTCTTCTGGATACTCAGGTCTTTATACAATTCCCTGCCAGGAATCCAGATGCAGATCTAATGTCTTGTGTCTGATAGGTAGAATTTACCATAATTAACTACACATCACTTTTGTGATTGGGGATTAGCAAAGATTCCCGCTTGTTCCTGCACTTGCTGCACAAAGCTGCTTATTAAACAACCTACTATGTGGTGTAAGATGTTCTATGAAGAGTTGCACACAATAAGATTTCATAAAGGCCTCTGGCCAATAATTCAATGGGAATTGAGACTTCAATTTAGCAACTACTAAGGAATAAATTACACACAAGCATCAGAAAGGATATTTCCTAGTAAAGAGGTACAGTAAGACCTCCCATATGGAAGACAAGGGGGAATGAAGTGTTATCTTAGAACACAGGTGGGGACCAATAAGCAAAAAGAAGGAAAAAAAAGAGGTAAGAGAGACAAATATGGGGAAGGATTAAGCTTATTTTGTAAGAATGTTGCTATAGAAACTGGAAAAAAAAGACAAGAACAAGGTCAACATAGACATCATTTAAAAACAGAGCAGAAAGGCTGCCCTACATCTCAGACAAAGAAAACCTGGCCTTCAGAATGGAACACACTGCAAAAGTTTCTGATCCCAAAGGATCACTGCAGACCAAATTCATTTAAATGGGAGTAGGATCCATTGAGCCCTTGGTAGAGATCCCCAAGGTCTTTGGCATCAAGTGTAGAAGATTTATACTATTGGTTATTTATTTATTTATTTATTTATTTATTTATTTATTATGTATTTTCCACAATTACATTTCCAATGCTATCCCAAAAGTCCCCCATACCCTCCCCCAACTTCCCTACCCACCCATTCCCATTTTTTGGCCCTGGCGTTACCCTGTTCTGGGGCATATAAAGTTTGTGTGTCCAATGGGCCTCTCTTTCCAGTGATGGCCGACTAGGTCATCGATACTCAAGATATAAGATACAATTTGCAAAACACATGAAACTGAAGAAGAACGAAGACCAAAGTGTGGACACTTTGCCCCTTCTTAGAATTGGAAACAATCATCCATGGAAGGAGTTACAGAGACAAAGTTTGGAGCTGATACAAAAGGATGGACCATCTAGAGACTGCCATATCCAGGGATCCATCCCATAATTAGCCTCCAAACGATGACACCATTGTATACACTAGCAAGCGTTTGCTGAAAGGACCCTGATATAGCTGTCTCTTGTGAGACTAGGCCGTGGCCTAGCAAACACATAAGTGGATGCTCACAGTCAGCTATTGGATGGATCACAGGGCCCCCAATGGAGGAGCTAGAGAAAGTAGCCAAGGAGCTAAAGGGATCTGCAACCCTGTAGGCTCAACAACATTATGAACTAACCAGTACCCCGGAGCTCTTGACTCTAGCTGCATATGATTTATACTATTGTAAGATAAACAAACTCAGACTTGTGAATCACCATTTTCACACCAGATATATCTTACATCTTATCATGGTCTCTATTTTACATTACATGTCAGAGTTCTTTCCCCCAGTTTAGGCAGATCTCACAGAGTGATGGTGATGAGGAAGAGGAGGAGGAAGATGAAGATGGTGATATGTGCGTGTGCCTATGTGTGTATATATTGTGTATATTGTAATGGGTGAAGACCCTCACTGAAGTTATTTCCACTGAGATCCTGTTGATAAGTAGCTTTCTGTGAGCAGAGTATGTTGTCATTGAGAATATGAACGTGTTCCTGCAGGCATCTACGGCTTAGCTGATAACAGAGAAAGCGCTCTACACCTGTCATCTAGCCGGGGATCCAGGGAATTCTGAGAATTCCACCAGGGACTGTAGAGAGGATCATTTTAGAAATGTAGTCAGAAATAATCGTATTCATATATAAAGATACTTCTCAGACCCTCTGAATTTGAGATTATCCATTGAATTAGCAGGTTTGTCCAGAGCCTCTCAGCATGCCCCACTACATGTGTGCCTCAAAGTTGGACTTTGAAATGAAGGGAAAAGTAAAAATCTAGTCACTTACCTGTTTCCCTAGCAGGAATTAATTTTTTTTTTTTAGATTGTAATGACAACTTTTTTCCTTGTCTTTTACCCTTCCAAAACCACCCCACACACCCTCCTCTGCTCTCCTTTACTGCACCCATAACATTTCACCAACATGACTATCCTTTTATTTCTTCTGATTCATGATGCTGCCCCTGAACCCATGGCTTGAGTTTTTCTCACAAGCAAGCCCCAGAGACCAGCATTATTTAACAACTTTTATTATTAAGTGCAGAAGATGGCTGCACTTAAATGGACACCTAGATGTTCCTGGTGATCAGCATTGGTGAAGCAACTCTAGAGAGAAGGCACTACAGGTGAACTATTGATTTCAGAAAATCATTCATTCCAACACCATTTTTTCATTATTTTATTTATTTACAATCCAGCTGTTGTCTACTTCTCAGTGCCCCCTCTCACTCTTTGAATGTTTTAAATATGACCAGATTTCTTTGATGATAGAAATTGATCTCACTTCTGTAAACTCCCTTTTTGTTTTCTCTTTCTCTCTCCCTACAATCTTAATTTGTGTAAATTTTCTGTATTAAGTGCCTCATATTTGTAAATACCTCACATGAAGCATATCTCTTATATCAGGAGAAGTAGTGTTAAAAAGCTTACAGAAACAGTGATTGTGCAGTCTTTAGCAAGGATATCTTGTCTGTAGAATGTTTTTCTATTCTTCCCACCAGCAAGCATTTCCCCAAGAAAGGAAGGAAAACTTATTATTTGCATGTCTGAAAGCATCTTTCTTCTACTTGAATACGTGAATGAGAAAATGTTTGAGTTTGGAAATCATTTTCTTTCTCAATCTGCAGGTGTTTCTGGTGAAAAGCCTCATGCCATTTTCATTACTTTTTGGACATGACACATTTTAAAACTTTACGTGAGCCTTTTAAGTACGCTATTCTAGATAACCATGAATGTTTTATTTGTGATATTTTAAAATAAAATTAGTGGTGCTTGTATTTTGTTACATAAAATTACTGGAGCTTATATTTGCATTATTTCAAACCTGGAAAAGCACACTCCACAGTTCGGAAATAGTCTCTTGTAGAAAATATTTCTACCTCAGTGACTCTCCTATTCACAGATCTCACTCTACTTGGTTATTGTGGATCTTGTTTTAATTCTCAGAGCTCTTAACCTTTTCATATATTTTCTACGTTTTGACATTGTCATAACTTCAAGTCTTCTATAAAAATTTTCAATTTACTAACACTTTCTTCTAAGTATCATCTATTTTTTTTTTTCGAGACATGGTTTCTCTCTGTAGCCCTGGCTGTCCTGGAACTCACTTTGTAGACCGCTCTGGCCTTAAACTCAGAAATCTGCCTAACTCTGCCTCCCAAGTGCTGGGATTAAAGGCGTGCACCACCACTGCCCGGCTAACACATTTGCATTTTAGTTTTAGTTTTTGAAATATCGTTTATTTTCCTCATTATAATGTGTAAGACTCCTTAGTAATGTGTAAGAGTCACCCAGGTGACACTGGTTTTGAAGGCATGAAGGGGTCATGAAGGTGCCAAGCCTCTGACAGTGCCAAGCCTCAGCTGCTCTTCATGACCCCTTCATGCCTTCAAAACCAGTACCATCTGGGTGACTCTTACACATTACCAAGTCCCGCTGCAGCAGGAGTACAACCTTGGCTATCTCTGGAACACAGCTTCTTTGTGCTTTCAGAAAAATGCTCCCCAGAAGATTTTACCTCAGTGATGCTGGTCTCTTCTTAATCACTGCTAATTTCCTAGTTCCAGCTAACCAGCATCAATGGTCCCAAAAGTTCCTTCTATTCTTAACTATAAAACTAGAGCCAAATGGCTGAAGCTACCAAGTTCTGCTGCTTGCAAGAATTATGTATAATGTCATAATACCTCTTGTACTATGACATTATCACTAGCTTTCTGTTTTTCAACTTCTTCATTGACTAAGCTTGATTTTCCTGGATCTTGTCTGTAGATTGACCTTGAACTCAGAGATCTGAATGCCTGTCTCCTTGGGTTAAAGGTGGGTACCATCATGTCTAGATCTAAATTTAGCTGGGTAAGATCTTGCCCCAAAGTACCACTCCCTTAATCTGTTATCTCCTAGAACACAGGATTTTGTTCTATTTCATTTCCTGGTAACTCTTTAGTACTCAAACCATGTATTTTATATTTTTCCTTTCTAAGCTTGCTATGCCTGTTCAAAATGCTCTTCATAAGACTTAACCAGAGAGCAAAGTCTCTGTTGGACTTTTTTGAGACTTCCTTTGTCAATGCAATTAATTAGAGTCTCTTCACCTCAGCATCAGGCAGACTTTTCAGACATGGGCAAAAAATTAGCCACACTATTCATCAAAATATCAAAAAACAGTCTCTATGCCCAATATTGAAATTCTCGACTGAAACCTCTTGGGCTAGTTCTCCCATTTAAAGGATTCCACTGCTTTCCAAATCTAAAGTTCCCAAATCCACATTATTCCAAACAAAATGAGGTACAACCTTGGCTATCTCTGGAACACAGCTTCTTTGTGCTTTCAGAAAACTCTCCCCAGAATATTTCACCTCAGTGATGGTGAAAATGGTTAGGCCTATCACAACAATACCTCAGTCCTTGGTACCAACTTCTGTCTTAGTTAGGGTTTTACTGCTGTGAACAGACACCATGACCAAGGCAAGTCTTATAAAGGACAACATTTAATTGGGGCTGGCTCACAGGTTCAGAGGTTCAGTCCATCATCATCAAGGTGGAAACAGGGCAGCATCCAAGAAGGCACGGAGGACACAGAGCTGAGAGTTCTTCATCTGACGGTTGATAGTGGAAGACTGAATTCCAGGCAGCTAGGGTGAGAGTCTTAAGCCCTCACCCACAGTGACACACTTACTTCAACAAGGCCACCCCTCCAAATAGTGCCACTCCTTGGGCCAAGCATATTCAAACCATCACACCATGTGAGTTTAACTGAAGGCCTGAATAAGTAAACTATAAAAGATTGAAATGATAGAAAGTGGAAACCATCTCAATTTTGTAATTTATATGATTAAAATATCTGTACTATCTCAAGTTATTTTAGATCCAATACCATCCCTGTGTCAATACCAATATTCCTCATAGGAATCGAGAAAACATCCTTTAAAATATGCATGGGAACTACAGAAAATCCTGAACATTCAAAGCAATCATTTCTCTGTCTCTTTTAAAATGTCTTTTTAAAGAATATGCTTTGATGCTCCTCAAAAACGTTTTTTTTTCCCTTCAGAAACTCTTTCCAGACCATTCCCTACCCATTCAACTCTCTCCATCCAAAGGAATCTCGATCAGAAAGTACAAAGCATAAGGCCTTTTACTATTTGCTTCAAAGTATACTGTAAAACTATAGTAACAAAACTGTCTGGCAATGTGAAAAAAATGGGTTGGAGAGATGGCCCAGGCAGTTATGAGCACCGGCTGCTCCTCCAGAGTTCCTGAGTTCAACTCACAGCAATCACATGGTGGCTCACAACCATCCATAGAGGGATCTGATGCCCTCTTCTGTCTGATGCTCTCTCCTGTCATGCAGGCATGCATACAAATAGAGTGCTCATATACATAAATAAATAAATACTGTAAGAGAAAAGACACACAGACTCATAGAACAGAGTAGAGATCTCAGAAATAAACTCCCACATTGAATTGATTTTTGACAAGCATGCATGTTAAAAACACTTATTAAAGAATCGTTTCACCAGGCGTGGCGATGCACACCTTTAATCCCAGCACTTGGGAGGCAGAGACAGGCAGATTTCTGAGTTCGAGGCCAGCCTGGTCTACAAAGTGAGTTCCAGGACAGCCAGGGCTATACAGAGAAACCCTGTCTCAAAAAACCAAAAAAAAAAAAAAAAAAAAAAAAAAAAAAAAAAAAAAAAAGAATCATTTCAATGAATTTTACTGGAAAATTAAATATATGCAGACTTATAAATGAAACTGGCCACCCTTCTCTTATTCTCTTATCTTATGAATCAATTCAAAACTGAGCAAAGAATTAAACACAACACTGAAACTTATGAGTTGGCTAGGAGAAAACAGGGGAAATGCTCCTAACATTGGAAAAGTTAAAGTTATATTTTGAGTAAGAATGGAAATATACAAGAAACAAAGACAGAATATAGACAAATGAGAGAATATTTTCCTTAAAGCTTCTGAACAGCAGAGAAGTAATCCGCTGAGAGGAACGACAACCTAAGAAACAGAGGAAGCATTTATAAACTCTTCATCTGTAAAGGGATTAATATCCAGGATTCACAAGTAACTTAAAAATTAAATAGGATGAAAATAACACAATTGAAAACGGGAAAGAGATAGTCTTAAAAAGAAATATTTAAACGACTGACAGATATTTGGAGGAAATGGGCAGCCTTATTAGCCAACAGAGATATGCAGATCAACTCTCAATGAGTCTTCCTCATGAGGGAAGGATGTGGAATAAAGGAATGTACATTAGCACACTTGTTATAGAGAACAGTGCAGAAGTTCTCATAAACTGAAAAGAGAACTGCCATGTGAGTCAGCAACAATACTCCTGCTTATAAACCTGAAGGAAGAAAGTCAGAATGCCAAAGAGACATCTCTATGCCCATATGATCACCATGGTGTTAGCAACAGTCCAGAAGTAGGAACAACTTGTGTTCATTAACCAATGAATATTTAGAAAATGTGATAAATATAAGTAGTGGACTGGTATTCAGACTTAAGAAGGTGGAGATCGTGCCATTTTGATGACTAGGTGGAACTGGTGTTCATTCTAAGGATAAATAAGCCAGGCAGATATCACATGATGGCTCTCATCTGCAAACTATATAAAACACAGATATCCTAGACCCTGAGAGTAGAAGGTTAGTTCCCAGTGGCTGGGAGCATATGGAGGAGAGGATAAAGATGCTGTTACAGTTAGCACAGTGACATAGCATCACAAGGTTCTCTCGGGCCTTTGAGTGAAGAAATAAGAACAATTAGTTAATGTTCTGTATATTTAAAAGTTGCCAGCTACTTAGGAGGCAGAGGCAGGAGTATTGAAGTTCATGATCATTCTGGACAACTTACTTAGACCCTGCCTCAGGATTTTCAAAAGCACCAAACGAGCTATGATATACCTCATTGTAGGGCACTCACATGAGCCACGAGAGGTTGTGTAATGACTTTTTCTGGGGAACTGTAAACGCATGTTTATTTTCCCCAGGTGAGGTACCAGAGAAGACGGATCAATGGTGAGCCAATGAGATGATCAGGGCTTGCAGAGAGCATCCTTGGTGAGGGGTTGTTGGGCTGTAAAAGTCAGTCTGTGTTCTCGTTGAACGAGGCTTACTCAGGAGACCCAGCAGAAAAATGTACAAGGGACTGAACATAAGCTACGCTCCCAAACACAAGTGCCTGAAACCACATCAACTCCTCAACTCCATAACCCTATGACTATCAGTCATGTAGACAATGTCCCAAGCTCCTGTTATTCTGGCTACAGCCAGCTAAGCTCCTCCTCACAGTTACCTGGCAACAGCAAGGTAGCTCAGCCCACTATAAAAGGGACTGCTCCACCTCTCCTCTCTCTCTTAAGCTCTTGCTCTCTCCTTGTCTCTTACCTCTTACTCTCCTTCTCCCCTTCCCTTTTCCCCTATCTCCATATGGCCGTGGCTGCCCTCTACTTCTCCTCCCTTCTCTCTCTCTCTGCCTTTCTACAAAAAATGCCTTCAAACCATGGACCATCTTCGTTCATTGAGATCTGCCATGTTAGAGCAATGGAGCAGGTCTCCCTCTAAGGAGCAGCAGCGTGTCTAACCTCCTGCCAAGAGGCCTTCCTGTGTGCTCCAGCCACCAGCACCACCACCACCACACACACACACCCCAACCCCCCATTCCCACCCACCCCGCTGCCAGAGTCCATCCAAGGGCCCAATCTCAGCTCTTCTGTGACCTACAACCCTCCGGGATTTCCGAGAGCAAGAGCCCGTCGGCTGGGCTTGTGCCACTGTGAGGACCAGGGACCCCCAAACCAGCTCTCCTGCAGTACCCAGTGGTCTGTGGTGCCTGAGAGTCAGATCCAAGACTGCTCCTTCCCCACCTCCTGGAGCAGGGTTGTGCAGCCTACGCCAATCCTGGGTAGTTCCGTGGGGTCCGATGGCAGTCTACTCAAGCTCTAGCAGTATACAGTTCTCCCACCCTCTTAATTTCCCCACAAAGGGTTACTTGTCAAGAGTGTGGGTGATTCAAGGCAGCCTCATCTCCAAATATCTCACCCCAGTATAAGTGAAAATGCAGGAAAGCTACATTCTCTGAGTACTTTGCCCAACTTGGAGGCAGCTTCCCTAAAGAGTCTGCTCCTAGCATTTGTTTACTGCATGTGTAACCTGGGAAAAGGCTTTGGAAATCTTAGAACTTTTGAACATTTTGAGTCTTATAAGTTTGTTTTCCTAAACTCTCCACAGATGGAAATATCTGATTTCAGAGGGAAAAATTACACAACAGAAGCCCTAGACTCAGTCCTAATAACCCAACCCCAAGTTTTAGTGGATATATATTCCCCTTTATTTGAATATTAGGCACAATAACACAACTATGCACACGAAACATAGCACATTATACCATACAAACACACACACACACACACACACACACACACACACACACACACATTGTGTGTGTGGGGGGGTAATATGTGTGTGTGTGTGTGTACAATTTTATGTTCAACTTTTTAGAAGTTGTATGTATAAGTGCTTTGCCTGTGAATATGAATGCATGCCTGGTGCTCGTGGAAGTCAGATTCCTCGAACTGGGTTACCTATGATTGTAAGCAACCATGTAGATGATGAAAAAGGCACTTGTGTTCTCCAGAAGAGCAACACAAGTTTTCTTAATTGTGGTGCCCAAATTCTCTCCAGTTCCTGAATGTTATGATTTGATATATCACTTACAATAAATTCAAATTATGGAAATTTCAAATAAAAACAAAATTTACAAAAGAAATGGGAGTACACAAATTAAGGACACTAGAACTTGTATAATGATTTTAATCCATTTTTGCTTTGTAACAAATTTTGTTCTTAAAATTAATTTTTAATTAAAATTTTCATGTAATATTTTCATCATATTCTTTCTCCTCTTCCAAGTCCTTGCAGATCCACCCAATCTCCTTGCCTTCTCAATTTCATGTTCTTTTTTTCTCTCATTCTCAAAAACACCTACAGTCTTATTCTTAGATATTCTAGTTTTTTCCCTAACTATAAGATTATGGCCACTAGTTTAAAGTAACAAAAAATTAACTGCTGTAAATTGTCACTTCCTGTAAATATTGTACATTTGGTAAGAATGAACAGCCTGTTTTTACTGATTCCTTGAGAACTATTGGAGCTTATCTGAACATTATACACTTTCCTTATGGGACTGCCAAAAACACTGCTTTCAGAGGTTGGCTTCTTCTTTTTTTAATATTTTTATTACATATTTTCCTCAATTACATTTCCAATGATATCCCAAAAGTCCCCCATACCCTCCCCCCCACTTCCCTACCCACCCATTCCCATTTTTTTGGCCCTGGCGTTCCCCTGTACTGGGGCATATAAAGTTTGCATGTCCAATGGGCCTCTCTTTCCAGTGATGGCCGACTAGGCCATCTTTTGATACATATGCAGCTAGAGTCAAGAGCTCCGGGGTACTGGTTAGTTCATAATGTTGTTCCACCTATAGGGTTGCAGATCCCTTTAGCTCCTTGGGTACTTTCTCTAGCTCCTCCATTGGGAGCCCTAATGAGGGGAAACTATGTACAACATTTCTCAAAGGCTGTAGATTGTTAGGAGACAGTTTCCTGAGTCCAGCCATTTCGAGAACAAATTCCATCTTGCTGGCAGAGCCAACACTGAGTTCATGTTCCCAGGCCATAGAACCAACTCCTATCCTGGTTCTTCAAGTGTTCCATGTTTGTCTGTTAGTCGGTAAAGAATGTAAAGACCAAAGTTGCTGTTATTCTGTTATCTAAACTATGGAACACAAATAGTAGACATATTGTTTGTCTTTACTTATTAAGCTGATTGCGTGCAGCTTGCTTACTTCTTTGTTCCCTTATCTTTCTAAATTCTGGACTAGAGCCCAGGAGGGGACCTAACTGTAAAGCTGAATCAAGGACCCTGAAACCAGGTGACCGGGATATAAAGCCTAGTCACCAATGTTAACTTCCTGGCTTAACCCCTTGTGTCAAAATATGATTGGTCAACAGCTCACCCTAACCACGCCCCCCCACACTTTGTGTTCCCATCCTATAAAACTGTTCTACAATCTCCCTTTGAGGATGAGGTTCAGAACCTGAACTGGCTGCAGAAAATAAAGTTTCCATTTTAAAACTTTCATCTCTGAGGTGAGTTTTCTTGACTTCTACCCTGAATCCAACATATACCACAAGATATAATAGAAGAAAATTCTATCCTGATAGGAGAATGGACGCTGTGAAATCCTGCTCTTACAAACTCAGCTGTTTCTTTTCCAAACAAAAGTCCATTTAGATCTTCCTAAACATTATGCTAGAACCACACACAGTTAAAGACAGACAGTGCTCAAACTGCCCATGCATTTTGAATCTTCAGAATAGCTCCAGGCTTACAATATCCAGCTATTATAGAAAAAGAATTCTTTATCATTCATAAAAAAAAATCACCATCTTTTCAGCAACAAATAAAAGACTTCTCCTTAAGGTGAAAGAATAATCATTCTAGTCTTGTTTTTAAAGATGAAAGCACACCATCACTAGCTGTGAGGTGAAGCCTGTTTTATTTTCAGGGAGGTTTCCTAGCTAGGGGTAAGGGTTGGGGCAGGGGAGCTGGCTTCCATCCTGTGCTTAGGAGCAACTTCCCACAGTAAACTACACCCTCCTAGATCACTCAACAACCAACTAAATACTCTATACACTTGATGAAGGGATTCTCTCAAATGTTTCTTCTCAGATGACCCCAGCATGGGTCCAGTTGTCATAAAAACTGTCTAGCACTGTATAGATCAGCTATCCCTTAATTTGAATTAATCTGGTATTCCTGAGTATTGGTTGGTTTGGGGGATTTTGTCAGGAATTGCATGAAGGTGATACTTGTTCACCTCTGAGTCTTGTGGGTAGCACAAGATCTTGGATACACAGTAGTGACATTCATGTTTGGTCACTTGATAAGGTTTCCAAGGTTATTTATTGTCAAGCCTCGGTTTTCACTTTCTAATTAGTAATTACCCATGGAGAGATATTTTGAGATCATGTAAGCATCAGTCACCCATCTTTTATCTCCTACATTTTGTGATCACTTATGTTTTTTTTTAAGCCACTCATTATCTTTTCTTCTATGGTTTGCATTCTACTACAAGAAGTATACTCTCCTTTCTTTTTTCTTCTTCTTGATTTTCTTTTTTTTTTAATTATTAGGTATTTATTTCATTTACATTTCCAATGCTATCCCAAAAGTCCCTCCCACCCTCCCACACCCACTCCCCCACCCACCCACCCACTCCCACCTCTTGGCCCTGGCGTTCCCCAGTACTGAGGCATATAGCAAGGCACCCATGGAAGGAGCTACAGAGACAGAGTTTGGAGCTGAGACAAAAGGATGGACCATCTAGAGACTGCCATACCTAGGGATCCATCCCATAATCAGCCTTCAAACGCTGACACCATTGCATACACTAGCAAGAATTTGCTGAAAGGACCCTGATATAGCTGTCTCTTGTGAGACTATGCTTGGGCCTAGCAAACACAGAAGTGTATACTCTCCTTTCTTGAGTTTTTAAAAATTCAAATTAAATTTATAGTGATACAGTGCCGAGTAATTTGTTTAGATATATGGTTATATTGCTTACTGTTAAATTAGGGTATTTTTCTCCTTAAATATTTACCATTTCTTCATGATGAAAATATTTAAAATTTATTTCTTCTAAGTTTTCTGAACTATATAGTTCATTATCATTATAGTTAATAGTTACTTGCTCTCATCATCACCTTTTCTGTCATATAATTATCATCATCATCTCCTTTTCTGTCATATAATTATCTGTCATTTATCTTCATAGCTATGGGAGCATTTAGTCATGAATTCTTCTTTGTCCAAATCTTTTACAATCAATGTTTATTTTGATGGTTCAGTTGTTGCAGGTTTGGCCAATAGGATTCCATTGAAACTGACTCATGCCTACTTACTACTTTAGTTTCAGTTGTAACAAGAGTTTCCAGGATTCTCTTGACTCTCCTTGCCCTTGCATCAACTATTTCTTGGAGAAGTCCTGCCTTCCATTAGTGGACCTTATTATTTAGAAACCAAACATTGAAAGCACTTCTGCTGTTTTCACTGGCACATTGTTTGTTTTCTTCCTCTTGGTGAATAAAAATAGAAAATACCCAAGAATACAGATGTAAATGATGTGATAGCTATTTCTGGTTCCCAATTTTACTATCTGAAGTTAACTGAAATCCAAGTGGCTGGGCACGACTATGTGGAATTTTTCTTGATTGAATCATTTGAAATGGAAAGATCCATGTTTAATCCAGATATTTGGGGGAGGGGGGAGATAGACCTTTAATATGGCGCTGGCAGCCTTTATAAGAAGGAACTTTCTCTCTCTCTCTCTCTCTCTCTCTCTCTTTCTCCCTCCCTCTCTCAACTGTCACCTTTATGGAAGTACCACTCAGGCATTGAAGCACAGCCCATGAGCAGCAACACCTGCCAAAAGGAGCACAAAGACCTAATCCATCAAAGTCCATAGTTCTGAGAAAGTCCCTAAAGTGCTAACCTTGCTTTTTAGCTTCTGTAGTTTTTCTTCTGGCTAACTGTTCTTGCTAACTCAGGTCTGTCGACCCAGGATGTGGTTTTTGTGTTTAAAAGCTCACCCTGGGAAAGGCTTAGGACTGCTCAGGGGTTCTTAACACAGAGTGAAGTCTTCAGCCAGCTACAAAAGACTTTCTATTGGATTGAACCTGTGACTGAGTTCTCTTCTGTGGTGGATACTACACCTCACTTATTCTCACTCTCTGTCAAATCATCACTGATACTAGTGCCTACTTCTCTGG
Source organism: Mus musculus (assembly GCF_000001635.26). Taxonomy (NCBI): domain Eukaryota; kingdom Metazoa; phylum Chordata; class Mammalia; order Rodentia; family Muridae; genus Mus; species Mus musculus. The sequence goes on from NC_000070.6 coordinate 25,403,647, forward strand.
GATTCTAGCATATGATGAAGAGCAGCTGACACTAGCTTCTTGGACTGAACAGCTACTAGATTCTTGGATCTTTAATTGGTAGTCATTCCTGGACTAGCTGGACAAGAGATAGATCGATCGATCAATCGATTAATAGATTTTGTCCTGTTCCTCTAGAGAACCGTGATTAAAACAAATGAGAAGTTTTCCTCTAATTGTTTTCTCTGAAATTTATTTGCATGTTAAAGCTAGACTATACAAAAGGGAATTTCAGATGATATAAGCTGCAAAGACAGCACTGTTAATTAGATGTTCATATTTAGTAACGATTTACGTTGAGGTACAAGTTCAAAACGGTTCAACTATCCACATAAGGATATACATTTTTATTAATTTTGTTTACTTCATATTGGCCTGTTTGTGTGATTACCCACAAATGAAGATGGAGGCAGGTGGAGAACTCCTGCGTGTCTGGTCTTTCCTTTTACCTGGTGGAACCCAGTATCAAAATCAGTTGGAAGGATTGAACTCAGGTAGCTATGCTTGGTGGCAGATGCCTTTCCCTGCTGAGCCTCCTCTCTGGTTCAGATTTAAAAGATATAATGCAAAGAGTTCTGAATATATATTCTCTGTTATAGTGACACTACCAGGTCATAGAACAAATCTCTCACTGAGAAGTTTCTGCTTCCCTGTTCAAGTCAGTGTGCCCTTCCAAATTCGAAGGGAATGACTACTCTGCCCTCTCACTTTTCACTAGGAAACTACTTAAAAGTTTCATGTAATTGTAACCATGCAATTATAATCACACACACACACACACACACATACATTTTGTCATTTTGTTTACTACAATGATTTGACATTCACATATAACTTGTATCTCATGCTTTTTCTTGCTCAGTAGTATTCTAATCTTTGGAATGGTAGTTTGAAAGTTATGGTAGAAATATTTTTTAATATTCTTTCTAGAGTCTTGATAGAAGCCACAATCCCAGCTTTTAGCATGGCAGCCCACAGATGACAAAATCTTTGTTCCAACCGCTGACATAGACATTATAGACAGGTGTTATTATTTCAGCAAAATGAATACATCATGACTTCAGTTATAAATGGGATGTTTCAAATTTTCTTTGATTGCCCTACATAAAAGTGCCTGCAGTGGCATCTCATGTCAGCAGATCAGTGGGTTAATGGCTGGTATGACCAGAAATTCTGTAGAGTGACCTCACTGACACTCTGGCCAGTGGTTGCTTTGTTCATGCCTCTTTGGGAGCCTGATATCTAGTTTTCTTGCCAAATCTGAATAATTATAAATCTTTCCAGTAAACCCTAGTTCTAATGATATTAGTGAGAATTTATTTCTCTCCCTTGAAACCTTAATAGTTATAAGATTTAAGGGCAAAGATTCTAGAAGTGTTTTTCTTTTCTTTTTTTTTTTTTTTGCCAGCAAATGGAATTGTCAGTAAATAAAAAGCTAGTGTAGGTGGAACAACAATATGAACTAACCAGTACCCCCCAGAGCTCATGTCTCTAGCTGCATTTGTAGCAGAAGATGGTTTAGTCGGCCATCATTGGGAAGAGAGGCCCCTTGGTCTAGCAAACTTTGTATGCCCCAGTACAGGGGAACACGAGGGCCAAGAAGAGTGGGAGTGGGTGGGTAGGGGAGTGGGGGGGGGGGTATAGGGGACTTTTGGTATAGCATTTGAAATGTAAATGAAGAAAATACCTAATTAAAAAAGGATAATTTATCAAAAAAAATAAAGCTAGTGTAGCTCACGGTCTTATAAGTTGATGAAAATAGAATCATCTTTGTGATGATCTTGAGCAGTAATCCAAGTGAGTGTGCATTGGAGTTGATTGTATCCCTTGTTATAGAAGGATGAAGCTTACAGAATACTATAAATGATGTGTCACAGTAAATAACAAAAGGTATATACTAATCCTTGTATACAAATCATTAAGATTCTACAGCTTATAGCAGAGGTACAAAGCAGTTTCTATTTTACTATTTTAATAGGATAGTATATTTGACAAACTCAAAATGTTCATCAGAAAAGAATATTGTACATTAAGGAAATATGTAGAGATTTTGTGGTTAAAAAATTTTCTGTGTGGAGACCTGGGTGGTGAGAGACTCCCAGGACTTATAGGGAGGAGGACCTTAAATGAAATGCCTGACAGTAGGGAGAGGGAACTTATAGAGCACACCTCCAGCAGGAAGACAGAGCATCAAGTGAGGGATTGGGTTGCCATCCCACAGTCACAACTCTGACCCATAATTGTTTCTGTCTGAAAGGTATGGAAATGGAGAAGAACCTGAGGAAAAGAAGGTCCAGTGACATGCCCAAAGTGGGATTCAACTGAAGGGGAGGTCCCAAGGCCTGACACTATTACCGAGGCTATGGAATGCTCACAAAAAGGGATCTATCATGACTGCCCTCTCAGGGTCTCAACAAGCAGCTGAAAGAGTCAGATGTAGTTATTTGCACCCAACCAATGGACAGAAGCAGCTGACCCCTGTTGTTGAATTAGGGAAGGCTGAAAGAAGCTGAGGAGAAGGGCAATTCTGTAGGAGGACCAGAAGTCTTAACTAATCTAGATCCCAAGATCTCTCAAACACTGGACCACCAAACAGACAGGATACACCAGCTGATATTGAAGAATAAAAAAATACTGACTGAGAACATGGGCCCCGGCCCCCGGCCAGATGGCCTAATTCCCCGGAACTTTTGGGAAAAACAACCACAAAATGTTTCAATGTCCCAGGTGCCTTGAAGTAAATATCAGCCCCTAGACTTCCCCTATTTCCCCTCTGATCCTCCCCCTAGGTTATGGTTTTTGCCTTTATAAGCCTGCTGGAAAATAGGGTTGGGGTCAGACTCCTCTACCCCTGCGTGGTGTATGGGTCTCGACCTCAGCATGCTGGTTTGTGTGCCATTAAAACCTCGTGTGTTTGCAGCAAGCTTGACTGTTGTGGCTTTCTGGGCTCGAGATCCCTGAGACTTGAGTGAGGGTCTCCCTTCAGGGGTCCAACAATATGAGGCCCCAACACACATACAATAGAGGACTTACAAGTCTGTGCTCATTCAGAGCTGAAGCACCTAACCCTCAAGAGACTGGAGGTCCCAGGGAGTTTAGAGGTCAGGTGGGGTGGGGGTGGCGTGGGGAGGAGGTGTGGGATGTGGAACAGTTGGAGGGTGGGTGGGGAGGAGTGGGGAATGGATAGAGTGTAAAAAATAAATTACAAATAAAATTAAATTAAAAAAGAAATAAAGTACTAAACACACACACACACACAGAGAGAGAGAGAAAGAGAGAGAGAAAACACATTCTTTGAGTAAATTGTACATGGAGCATGCAATGCAGTCTACAATGGAAGTATAGTCCACAGAGCAAAAACATTGTGCTTTTCTATTTACCAAAATACAACATGATGGATGAGTTCTAACATTAAGAGATAAGATTTGTTTTGCTACTTAAATTTTTGCATAAAATAGAATATTTTTGCTAACATTATAAGTAATGCTTTTAAAGGACATTACATCTTAAGATGGCTTAATGGGGGAAAAGTAACTAGGCATAAAGAAGATTGACTGTGGTGCTGATTATTATTCTGCAACAATGCAACTAGTCTCCTAAAGCGCATTTTTTTCCAGGACATTTCTTCTTTAAACTTCCTAACCTAAATTGACTTAAAAGTTCACGAACATATACTGATGTTGTGTCACTGATAACAAAGTCATATATGGAATCAATATTACAGCCTTGATAGGGATATGGGTATTGGAAACTCTGATTTTGATAAACTCCTTGGGTATTTCTATTATCAAGGTTAAGAGACTGGCTCTAAATCCTGTCCCACAAACAAATTACCATGCTGGGTTTTTTTTTTAGTAAAAATTATTTTCCACTTCAGTTTGGTAAATGACTTACCAGAAACGACTATTTAAAAAATTTAGAGAATAAAATAGAATACAAACTAAAATAAATATAGAATATGAAATTATGTTTCCAAAGAAGAGATAGACCTTCTTGCACACTTAATCAGCCAAACATCTCTGGAATGGTACACCAGTGCTTTATTTTATTCTGCCATACCTTTCCTGGGCTTAAGATCGGAGAAGGCAACACATCTGTAGATATCCAAGTCGGCGTCCCAGAAGCAGCAAAAGCCATAAATCTGGGAAGAGCTGCAACTTAACTTTTAATAGAAGTACCCCTCCTCTCCACAGGCAGGTGTTTACTGGTTTACTTGGCTTCTAGACGAACCACGAAGACATGCATAACATTTTCTGCTTGTTTATAATAGGATGACTTGTTCACCTTCACTGAGCAAAGTCTTCAGCGTGATGCAGCTAACAGCATGAGGGACAGAGGCACAGCTCTGCACCACCACTTAGGCTTGAGCTCCGAATCCCATCACTGTGCTGAGTGGACATAAAAGGGTAGAATCTACCACTCCAGGTGTGACCCTCAGAGCTTCACTTTGTGCAGCTCTGGCTGGCTTCCACTTACATTTTATTGTCCTATTGTTCTATTGTGTGATCTTGAAATAATTCCTCTGATTAGGAATTACTCATTAAGCTTCTATTAAAAACAATTTTCCAGCAAAGGCACAACTTCTACAAAGATACTGGGATATTTTTCCACTTAGGACTGGACTCTATGAATTCTTTTGGAGAGCCCTTGGTTTTCCTCTTAATAAATTGCCCCAGGCACATTTTACAAGTCCACTAAAATAGCCAGCCAGCCAGCCAGCCAGCCAGCCAGCCAGTCAGCATTCTCAAAACAAATCAACATCTAGATATCCCTTTAAAAAAAAAATAGTGTTTTTACAGCCACCATTCCTAATATTCTTCCACCATACATTTACCTGGTTAATCACTGTATTTTAGTAAAGCAAATCTAACGGGGAAAGGGAGTGTAAGCTCTCCACCCCCTAGGTTTTTATAAATTCTCAATTTAAAGAAAAATGTTTAAAGTGATTTCCTTTCTAGATGTCAGAATGCAAAGCCTGCAGCCATTTCTTTCAGGGTGGTACCCAGAGGAGGAGGAAAGGAAGACAAAAGCATCACCAACTTTGGAGGAATTAAACACTCTCCTGCTTCAAGTGGCTCCCCAAATAAGGAGACCAGAGAGGAGGGGATCTTGTCAGTTTCTCATGGGGTCCTTTGGCTCTTGCATAGTAACTCTTTCACTGAGAGTCCCCTCTAAGGAATCAGGTGAAAGGCCATTTGGCACCAGTCTTTCCTTTTACTCCAGCTGCCTGTGAAGAGCAGGGTTGCTAGGCAACCAAGTCTCAGGCTCGCTTTGTGCCTACATCAGACTAGGAAATGTGGCTGTTTGGAAGCTGTCTCCTGTAGAAACTAACACTGAAATGCCTTGCGGTTTGGAAAACTATATTTTCAATTCCTCACAGTAAAACTACACCATCCTTTCCAATTTTCTTGCTTTTGGGGAAGAGACTATTTAGAGTATAGACAGCTATATTTCCACAGGAAAACACCCAGACTTTGATTTCAAAAATCAGAAGTAATTTCCATTTTAAAGGAAGAGCTAATGAGCATCACAGCTGCATTTCATCTGTTCCTTCCTGGTAGCTTGATTTCATTCTTTCCCAATTCTTTCCCTTTTAACATGTGCTTTGCCTTTCCTCCCATCTTTTCTGTATGTTCTACTTCTCTGTATCTTTCTTTCCTTCCTCTGCACTACTATGAACTCTGTTACTTATGTGTTCACCTTCAATTGATTGCTCACACAGCGAAACAATGATTTTGAAGTGAACCAAGCTTTTTTTTCCTACAAAGTCCTGACTGGGATATTATTTCATCCTTGAATTCATTTGTTTTTTATTGTTTTAACCTGTGGCTAGGGGTGGTTATAGAGAAAGAACTGACAATAGATTCTTGTGGTTTACTTGGACTTGTTACCCCCCCTCCACCACCCCCCACCACCCCCACCCCCCCCCCGGCCCCGCACAGAACCTACTGTAGCCTTCCAATTCGTTCACTCTGCTTTATTTTGACTGTCTTGGCTCACTTGGTTCTGACATTAATGTAGAACTTTCTCTGGCATAAGGTATATCAAATTCCAAGGATTTCAGTAGACAGCAAAGGAAGTAGAACTTGAGGCCCTGAAGGCTTGTGAGAAGGCTTACAAAATTAACATATGAAAAATAAGATGGTAAAGAGGAAAAGCCACTCCCTTCAGACTTTCTAAAACTGCCAGAATGACTGGCTCAAGAGAGAGACAATTCTGCCTCTTTAGGTGTCTTAGTCAAGGTTTCTATTCCTTCACAAACATCATGACCAAGAAGCAAGTTGGGGAGGAAAGGGTTTATTCATCTTACACTTCCACATTGCTGTTATCACCAAAGGAAGTCAGAACTGGAACTCAAACAGTTCAGGAAGCAGGAGCTGATGCAGAGGCCATGAAGGGATGTTCCTTCCTGGCTTGCTTCTCCTGGCTTGCTCAGCCTGCTCTCTTATAGAACCAAGACTACCAGCCCAGGGATGGTCCCACCCACAAGGGGCCTTTCCCCCTTGATCACTAATTGAAAAAATGCCCCACAGCTGGATCTCATGGAGGCATTTCCCCAGCTGAAGCTCCTTTCTTTGTCATAACTCCAGCCTGTGTCAAGTTGACACACAAAACCAGCCAGTACAAAAGGAGATTTAAATATATTTCCCTGTGTGGAAATTTAAGATGCTAGTGAGTCCTGTGACACATGAAGTTGTATACAGATAACAAAGAGTTCTAGAAAAATCCATTGTGCCAATGAGCAACATAGTAACCATGCTTTGTTCAAGAGGTCCTCGGAGTTGCTAAGGTTTTTCTTTGCTCTGGCCTGCTTCCCCCTCGGAAGAAAAATGTCTCTTAATAAATGTCCTATTTCTGCTGCAGCTGGGTGTCTCTGCTCATTCTTTGTTCTAGGGACATGGACCTGGAACCGTACCAAAAGTGTCCAGCAAACCCTGATACCTAAAAGCATGAGACAGGCTTCATTTCCTTTATTTCTGGATCTGGAAGTGATTCATAAACTACAATGAGAACACAATGACCTGGCTTCGCCAGTGCTGTACTCTGCTGCTGCTAGGGAAAGTGCTTGATAATGGTGAGGGCAAAGAGGTCACAGTCCTCCTGGATGCTCCCCCAAGATGCATGTTGTGGCACTTTCTGGATGACCCAGGGTGACCTTGTTATTCATTAATTACCAGGAAGTAACTAACACCTACTACATATATGTATTTATTCCCTAAGGATTTGTTTCACTATGGAAAATAGAGCTGTTGAATCCTCACCTAAAATACTGCTACAGGTAAATTCACATGTCAAAATTATAAAGATGAGCTTCATTGCTAATCATAACAGGAAACATCGTGGACTATTTGGGCAGAGATGTAACTAATCATACAAGTGTCTAGATATTGTAAGCAAAATATTTATTTTCCCATTTTAGTGCCTGTAATAATTATTCATCTCTATTGCTTAAGTTTCTATAGCTGTGTTAAACATCATGATCAAAAGTAACTTGGGGATGGAAGCACCTGTTTGTCTTAAATATTCTTATCACAGTTATTCAATGAGGAAAGTCACAGCAAGAAACGCAAGCAGGGCAGGGACTGAAACACAGGACATGGGAAAGTGCTGCTCCTGTCTTGCTCTTGGCTTATGTGTAAGTGAGTACCTTTCTTTTTCCTCTCAGGACCGTATACTTAAGGACCATAGTCCTCATAGTGCACTGGGCTCTTCTATATCAATCATCAATCAAGAAAGCAATCCCCAGACTTACCCACAGGCTCGTCTTATGGAGGAAGCCTTTTTTTCTCAATTGAACTTTTAGATACTGTAGCTTGTGTCAAGTTGACAAAACCCCAACACATCTATTAAAAGCATAGCAGAAATGTTATTTCCTTTCTTCTGTGATAAAAATCAGAGAACCATGCGATAAAGCAGAAAATAGAAGTCATATATTTTTAACATGAGTTAATATGAGCTTTATACTTTGGACAATTCCCTTAACCTTGGTCATAATTCACCCTCTTGTAAAGTTGCATTGTTGTAGTAGACAGCCTCTAAGATGCATTTACTGTTAGAATTCTGTTACTGATTTTAAAAACCACTAAACCTTCCAGTGAATGTCCTTTAGCGAAACAGCAGAATAGCTTATTTTTAACTGGTAGAGGTTTTAAATTAAAAAATAAATTTAAATGTCCTTGTATTTGCTAATTGAACAATTTTTTTTAGACATGCAAGTTCAAATGTGTAGATGCATTGGATTTTATAGCTAGTGTTTAAAAGTTCAGTTTCTGGGAACTGTCTATGTCGTAATGTAGCTATGTGATATATTTGTAAACTGTGACATGATTTATTTTTATAATCTTTATATCCAGTTTTCTTACCTGTTACTGGGTTATTGTAACAGCATCCAGCTCACTGGAGCATTGGGAGGTGATTAATCACAGGAACTTCTAGCCAATGATTAGAATACTCAGCTGTTCTTCTTGCAATTGAACTTTCAGTATCAGTGAGGTATCACCAGCTATTCTAGGCTGCCATCATTTAAACATTGATTGGTATAAACTTCACTTAGAAATCTCTTCTTTTATAATCTAATCTCGATAACTTCTTCACAGAAGCATTTTCTTTTCATCTTTCTCTTTATCCATTTATTTTCTCAACATAATATGTTTATTGATTATTTGGAAATTCCATATAATGCACCCTGATCACATTTACTTCTGGTCCATCCCCCACCCTGTGAACTCCCTTGAAAAGAATAAGGAGGAGGAGGAAGAGGAGGAGGAGGAGATACTGGTTTCAATTTGTGATGCACATATACTCACTGGAGCACGATCAAACTCTCAATGGTCAGCCCCTTAAAGAAAACAGACTCTTTCCCCACCCACATAAAAATCCATCAGCTCCGAAGAGGTAGACGTGAGGTATCACAGTGTTTAGGAGTTATCCTCAATGGCTTCTTGTTTATACTGTGTTTTGGGTTGAGGGGGCTTAAAGGAGTGAGGAAAGGTAGTTACAGAAGCCTTCTATGTCTCTCACTCTCAATTGTTAGTCTGCAGTTGCTACCTCTGCTAAAGAAGCGTCCTTGCCCTTTATCCCTTTAAAGATCAGCAGCAGGATGGATCATAGACATTCACATGGTCTCCGGTGTCAGCAAGAACCACAGACCTCAACATGGTCTCCAGTGACAATGTAGAGCTTAGACATCAACACAGCTGCAGCTGTACCACAGACACCATCATGTCCTGTCCTTCGGAGCAGCACAGGTTGTAAACATCAACATGGCCCAGAGAGGCAGCATGGCACACAGACATTAACACGCTTCAGGCAGCAACAAAGACTATGAAAATCCATGTGGCCTTTGTTGGTAACAGGCCATTAATATTAATAAAGCCCTTGGCCACAGAAGGACAAAGGACACCAACATTGTCCACAGAGGCAGCTGTGGACACCAACATGGCCTCTGGTGGTAGCTCAGGGTATGGACAGACACTTGGTCTCCAGAGGTAACACAGACCATAAACATCCATGACACTGGGCAGCAACATAGCCTTGGTTGGCAGCACAAACCTGTCGCCAGCATATTCCCCAGCTTCAGTAGAGATCATGGATACTAACATGGCCTCCCAGCGCAGTACAAATCACAGTGGACTATGTAAAAATGACCAGAAAAGCCTCACTGTTTAGAAGTCAGTCTACAGTGGCCGCCCTGCATTCGATTCTCTCCCTGTTTAACTGCATTCTCTTTCTAGCATGAGTGTGGTGGCTCCTGAGGTCTTGCTTGGTTCTCATTAACTTGCTTTTATGCCATATTTATGCTGGCAACATTTCTTTGCTGACATTTCTTTAACTCAAGGGCAGTGTTATCATTTCAACTATGTAAGCCTTACTTCAGGTATGATCTACATTCCCAAATCCTCCACGGATCACTATTGGATGACTTCTGTCATGTTTCTGTCTTTTGCTATGAAAAGAGAAATTTCTATAATGAGTTAAGTCCTAAACTATATCTTTGGAGTAGGCTTTGTCTGGTCATTCTGAGACCAAGTCCAAATTATTTCCTTCCTATCTGCATTCATTCTTGCTTTTGTCTTATGACTGAATAGTTCTTGAGTATCCATAAAGTATACTGTGCTCCCTTTCTAATATCATAAACTTTTATCTTCTTACAAACTGAAGTAGTTGATGGTGCTCTGCTACTGCTTGTATAAATTAAAACTAAAGAGGTAATGTGCTCAAAATTCAATTCTTAGACTTGAATTCAAGGCCGTGTGACCCCAGACACCCTGCTGATGGAAAGGCCAAGTAAATATTCCAATTCTCTATGCAAAAGAATTATCCAAGGAACTTCTTTTCTCTTTCTGACATGGTTTCCCTGTGCAATCTCTGGCATAGAACTTTGCTTGTCTCTCTTTAGTCTCCCAAGTCCTGAGATGACAGATGTATCTACAGGCAGCTCATCCAGGGAACTTCCTAAAATATGTGTTACTCAAAAGATCCCAATGCACTGCCTTGGAGTAGGTTCTAGAACTCTATATCTTAAGAAAAACAAAAAAGGACTGCTTTAGAAAATTTTTGAGAAAGACGTGGTTAAGGCAATGACAGTATTTATAATAATAGCAACTATATAATATATGTATCTATAACATATTGTCTGCCACTTACTATTTTCAACCTCTATATTTTGAAACATTTTGTTACATATTTTGTCATTTGACATTCACTAGTACCTTGTGAATTATACATTAACTATCATTTCATTTTTACAGGAGGAAGAAACATGGTTAAGAGAAGCCATCTATTTATAAACAGTGAAGAGAGTCTGGCTGAAAGCCCATGCCAAATTTATGAAAAAGCATCCAAGTGAAAGGCTGGCCAAAGAGACTGCTGCCTTACAGATTGGAGGAGAAGACTACACCAGGGGCAGACAGTAGAGTTATGACGGAGCTGAATGGTGCAGATGTGAACAGGTATTCCCTGGACTTGTACAGATCTTCATTTCTATTCTAACAAGGTCAATGTGAGTAAGAAGATCAAGTTGGAAAACAGGACTGAAGGAGCTGAAGGGTTTTGCAACCCCATAAGAACAACAATATCAACCAACCAGACCACTACCACCCCCCAGCGGTCCCAGGGACTAAACCACCAACCAAAGAGTAAACATGGTGGGACTCATGGCTCCAGCTGCATATGCAGCAGAGGATGGCCTTGTTAGTCATCAATGGGAGAAAAGGCTCTTGGTCCTGGGAAGGCTCCATGCTCCAGTGTAAGGGAAAGCCAGGGTGGGGAAGTAGGAGTGGGTGGCTGTGTGGGGGAACACTCTCAGAGAAGAAGGGGGAGGGCGAATGGTATAAGGGGCTTCAGGAGGGGAAACCAGGAAAGGAGAAAACATTAATGTAATAAAGTATTAATATTTACATGTAATAATAATTAATTAATTAATGTAAATAACAAAATATCTAATAAAAAAGAAAAAATGAAGATCAAGTAATAAAGCAGGATTTAGAAAAGTAAAGAATGGGTGGAGCTGGGCGGTGGTGGCACAGGCCTTTAATCCCAGCACTTCGGAGGCAGAGGCAGGCAGATTTCTGAGTTCGAGGCCAGCCTGGTCTACAGAGTGAGATCCAAGTCAGCCAGGACTACACAGAGAAACCCTTTCTCAAAAAGCAAACAAACAAACAAAAAACAAAAAAGAATGATGGGAATGTGCAAATATACAGTGCACATCATTTTTAAATGACTTTTCCAGCCACAATAACACCAATAACAACAACAACAAAAATGCAGAGGAAAGGATGGTCATCATTGGGATGAAGGACTCCATTTGCAGTTTTTAAGATAGCCATAAAAATATTAAGGGCAAAGAAAACAGAAGAAAGGGAAGCTGTTCTGCTTAAAAGCAGATAAAATTAATAAGATAGGATGAGAAAAAGACTCAGAGAAGATGTAATAAACACATTAGCTTTGAATACAAACACCTTTCTGAGTTAGCAGGGAATGGAAAAATGTGCACATCTGTGGATACAGATGTGTGTATTCAGTTAGTAATATAGACAAGAATATTCATGTGTCAGGGAAATGAACAGTTGAAGTCACTTATGTAAGATAGCATTCATTTCATGTGGTAAGAAAACTAATAAGTGCTTTAGTCAAAATGATGAAAAATTGGAGCAGCCACTTTGAAAATAAAGAGACAGAGTTTACCCTAAATGTGTGAAAAGATTGCCATGGGTAAAAAGCCCTTCTGAGAGAAAATAGCATGTATGTACTGGGGAGTCATAAGTGTGTCTTATTGTGTGAGTTCTGTGGATTGTGATGTTGGGCAACAGGGACTAAACCTTGAGTTTGTGAAAGGTAAAGGAAGGTGTCCCAGGCTGGTCTCAGATATGACAAAGAGGCCATCAAAGTCTTAGAGATGAAATAAGCAGGGTGACGACATGTCAGCCTGAAATATGTACAGAATGGAAATCTCGAAAGAGTTGCAAAAAGGTAAGCCAGGCCTGAAAATGGAGGCTCAGAGAACCTAACAGAGTTTTCAAGTCTTGTACTGATATCATATTTTGAAACTATCTTTTGCATTTAAAGAGGCTGAATTTTTGCTGAACCACACAATAAGTTAATAACACTCCTCGAGAGCAGTTCAGAATTAAGTGCTATCTATGGTGCACTCGGCCTATTCTAGCTTAACCTCCCATTTAGAGAACAATGTAACCAGTCTTACTATGTTCTGGATTTTCCATGTAATCAGCATTTACAATCTAAGCCAAAATATATCTTAAATTAACTGTAAATTATATGGTGTCCCATGCCCCTGACCTAGAGTAATCTAAGAGTGTATGTTTAACTGTGTGGCAATCATTAGTGGAAAACAGCCAAGAGGTTGAACGAAACCTTAAAACAAATATTCACCCATCAGAAATATTGAAAGCAATGTGGATACACCTTGATAAGGTCTGTTTGCAGAGGTCAGTACAGTTTCTTCCCTTGTAAAAAACTCTCTTAGAGATTTATGCAAAGAATTCCTCTTTCCTTTCGGATGTCATTAGTTCTGTGCTATTCAACAAATATAAAACAAATCTCTTTGTTAGTGACAGTCAAACATCAGAAGACAGCATTCAAGCTGGCAGAGACACATATAGCAGGCAGACAACAGATGGGCCAGACCCTACAGACTTCAGACAGACCGAAGATACATTGGTAGATGGAGAGAATACAAATTGGTGTGCACTCTTGGCCAAGTGATTATAAGTAGAAGTGCTTTGGTTTTATTCCTTGATTTGACAAATGTACTTTTTAGTGCTTCTGAAGTTATCTTTAATATATTAACCAACACAATGAATATCGAAAAAACTAAAAAGAATGAAAGGCTTTAAGTTCCCATAATTAAAATTACACTGTCATGTTAAATTTTTAAAAACCTGAGGCAGTTTACTGGCTAAAGTATAGTTTTGATCTTATTTTCTATTTTAGTTTAGTTTAGTTTAGCTTTTGTTTTGTTTTGTTTTGTTTTGTTTTGTTTTGTTTTGTTTTGTTTTGTTTTGTTTTGAGACAGGGTTTCTCTGTATAGCTCTGGATGTCCTGGAACTCACTGTGTAGGCCAGGCTGGCCTCAAACTCAGAAATCTGCCTGCCTCTGCCTCCCAAGTGCTGGGATTAAAGATATGTGCCTTCTTTTAGGTTTTTATGATTATGTAGACATATACTTCCTTCTGAAATCATTCCTTCAATGTTTAGAAAATTTGTAGGGAAATTTGTAGAGAGGGCAACAAAATAATATATGCAGCCACTGAAAGTCTGAATTGATGGCATTCCTACATCACCTACTTAGTGAGACTCTGAATAGATCCCAAAGAATCTCTATTGAAATAATATCTAAGTGATCCTCACACACATGATTATCTCCAGAAAAATATAACTTTCTTTCTTTTTTTTTTTTTAGATTTATTTATTATTATAGATAAGTACACTGTTACTGTCTTCAGACACACCAGAAGAGGGCATCAGATCTCATTATGGGTGGTTGTGAGCCACCATGTGGTTGCTGGGATTTGAAATCAGGACCTTCAGAAGAGCTGTCAGTGCTCTTATCCTCTGAGTCATCAGGCCAGCCTGAGAAAATATAATTTTCATAAGGCATTCTTTATTAAACATCTTTCCTTAATTCACCAGCCCGCATTTAGGAGCATTAAGATAATAATGTATGGCTGGTAGGCTTTGAGATCATGATGGAAAGGCAGAAATCAGTGATTTGGTATTAGAATTGGCCATTTTCTAAATTTCTTTCTTACACATAACTTGGTATATTTACATATACATACTGTGTTCCCACCCACGGTTAATAGGGACACAGCATATAGTATAAAATGGGAAAAAAATAAAATAGAGATCAGAGGGCTGGATGGGAAAGTTGACAGGACAAACTACAATCATTAGAAGTGATTAGAAACAAAAGCTGTCTTGGTATACAGGGAGCTTTTGAGAGCAAAGAGATGGACGAGTTTCAATTCAGGAAGGCAGAGCACTGTGGTGATGGTGACTGCAGCTGCACTGTTTCATATTAAGTGGAATCAGACACTTGGCAGATGTCTGTATATAAGGAAAATTTTCATCTTGAGGCCTATTTGAGACATCCTCAACTATAAGCAATGTGAATATTTTTAGAAATAGTCTTGAAAATAAAATATCCCTGTTTAAATAACCATTTTCTATACCTGAGAAGAGGGCATTTTTATAACTTTAGTAGTGGTTGCAGTTTAACCTGACACAATGACATACCCTATCTCTGAACCCTCACATCCTCTCTCTATCCACCTTCTCTCCATGTTCATGAGTGCAATGATGGCATGAATATGGTGGTAACCAACCACATTCTGATTATAGCTAAGGTCTATTCCACACGAGGAAACACATGCTTGGCACTTCAAATCTTGTCGAAACCCATAGTTCACAGGTATCAGGTGTGAGCATCCTACTATTATTACTCTTCAAAAGGCACATAATATCAAAAGCACCCCCTAAATTAATATCTTTATGCATGGACTAGTGCAGCTTTCATACTTCGTTAGAAGTTTCTTTGTGGATTTCCTCAGTGCCTGGGTCCCGCTGGTCCTAGTTACTTCTGGTGTTGGGGCAGATGTTGTGTCCTCCTCACCTCAGATCCTATGATCTTGGGCATGTTAGAGTGCCTGGGAGTGGAGATTCGTCTGGGTATTTTGAGACTGGCTGTGGGGTTCATGCCCAAGATCTGCTCAGGGCATCAGCCCAAACAAGAAGGGCACAGTCATTATATTAACATTGTGTTCTGTAGCCTTTTTTGTCTCTCATTTCCATAGAAACCCAGTATTGGGTAAGAATTGTTCTTTTGTTTGTTTTTTTGGTGAGGTGATTGAATTATGCTTGTAGCAGGGTGTGGTACTATGGGGAGGTGTGGCCTTGTTGGATTAGAGGTGTGTCACTGTGGAGGCAGGGCTTTGGAGAAATGTATATATACTCAAGCTCTGCCCAGGTTGAGATAACAGTAGTAGTCTCTACTTGCTGCCTTCGACTTGGGAGACAGAGGCAAGCAGATATTTGATCTAGGCCAATCTGGTCTGTAGAAAGAGTCCCAGGGCAGCCTCAACTACACAGAAAAACTCTATCAGAAAGAATCATCTTTCTTATGTGTCTTAGTCCTCCTTCAGAGAAGATTGTGCTCACCAGGTCCTATGGGAATGGGCAGGAGGCTCATGCTCATGGCTTGAATCATGGTTGGCACAGATCTTAAACATGGAACCTCTCTCAGATGTGACAGCCACTCTCCTGTTTGACTTCTTGGAGTTGTGTGGGAATGCCCTCATGAAGCAGTACCAGGTCCAGTTCTGGGAGATGATACTTCTTATCCAAGAGGACTACTTGCCCAGAATTGAAGCCATCATGAGCTCAGGACAGATGGGATCTTTCATACGCCTCAAGCAGTTGTTGAAGAAGTATCTGCAACTCGGGGTGATTACTGTCCCCAGAGGCTTTCTGATGTCCTCTTCTGGTGGTCTTGATGTCTTCTGTCACACTGTGTGGAGGAGGGGCAACAATAAAGCAACTGAGACAGCAGGTTTGGAAGAATCATGTCAGATTGAGAAATTTGTCAGTGTGTTTTTATATATCTGTACCATGCGAATGAGGCTTTTAGGACTGGAGAGGTGGCTCAGTGGTTAAGAGCACTAACTGCTCTTCCAGAGGTCCTGAGTTCAATTCCCAGCAACCACATAGTGGCTCACAACTAACTATCTGTAATGGGATACGATGCACTCTTCTAGTGTGTGCCTCAAGACAGCTGCAATGTACTCGTATAAATGAAAATAAATAAATCTTTAAAAAAATGATGCTTTTATACTTTCAAAAAAAGAGGTTTCTTTGTATATTAGGTTGTGCAGAAACTTACAATTAATCAATGTTTAGGAGTAAGTTCTGGAGGAGTCTAAGGCACAAATGAGAATTGTATGATGTCTTTCTTACACACACACCTGGAGGCTCAGGAACCATTTGTGGGAAAAGAGGCAGAAAGATTGTAAGAGGTAGTGTCTTCTAGACATGACAGGATCACTGCACTCATGAATCCCAACAGCTTATACTGATTACCAGTATAAACCCTGTGTAATACCAGTCTGGTCAACATTCTAGCATGGTGGAGGAAGGAGTTCAAAACCCCACCCATATCTGAATAGCTTGAAGAAACAGTTTTCTTTAAGGGTGAGATCACAGGTGTGTTAACCATGATCTACTGGATGATCCCACATCTATGGGCAGTAGAATTTGGATTCAATGAATTATATAGTTAAAAAAAATACACCAAGTTAGGAGGATGGTGATATAGGGCTGCTCATGGGAGCAGAGAGAGAAGTGGGAGGCAAATACCACCAAAAAGTATTGTGTAAAAATTTTCATAGAATTAATAAATTATCATATTAAAATGAAAGAGCTTTATAAATAACACTTAACAAAAGCCATATAAGTTTTTCCCCTTGGTGAAATTTACTCCTGTCCTCTGATCTTTCTGCTTCTGGTACTAATGCTCAAAGCCATGCATGGTCCACATTCATAGAGAACCTTGACAATATGTAAATGTGACTATGTCATTGCTTCTGGAAACATTATTTTAAATTTGTTATTCAAAATATCTATCTATTTATTTACCTTTCTTTTGTTTCCATTTGTTAGATTTCCTTTTAACCTGTGTTCATGTGAGGCCTGAAATCTAGCCTGGGTGTCTTCCTCCACTGCTACATCTACTGCACCCAAGGTCACCAATTCTAACTGGCAGCTTGATCTGAAGATGCTCTGACACTGGCTTCTGAGTGCTGGGTTTACAGGTGGCTGCAACATCTGATTGATATTTGACAAGGGTGTTGTGGATCTAGACTCTAGTTCTCAAAATTGGGTGGCAAGAAATTTATTCAGTGACCTATCTCGCCAGTCCTTTGTTTCTTTGATAAAGAGTCTCATTCTATAGCCTGGTCTGGTCTTGAACTCAGGTCAATCCTCCTGCCTCAGCCTCCTGAATATTGGGATTATAGGATACCACCAGGCCATTTTCCGATTGTTAACTCAGCAGTACATTCTCCAGTTCCAGTGGTCTGTCACCTGAATTTGAAGGACAAAAAACCCCTAGCTATCTCCTCGATTTTGGGTGCATAGCAATTGATTTAACAGTATGCTGTCTACAGCACTATTATATCCCTTCATATCTTCATTTAGATGTATCTATCTTAAACCTTCTTAATGGAAAAATTCAAAATTTCATTTAGGGTACCTTTCTTAGATATGTTGTCTTTATTACTGTCGAATTGACTGCTCACCATGCCCACCATGCCCACCATGCCCACCATGCCCACCATGATATCTTTCCCAGTAGGAAACTTTGATGCCTATACTATGCTTACAAGAACAATTTTAGATTGGTGAGTTTAGAGTTTTGTGTCTTCGTGTACAATTGCCTATTTGGCTTTCAAGCCTTGTATTATGCTCTCACCCTGCTTGTAGCTTTGAGCCTTAGTTCATTTTTCATTGCTATAGCAAAATACCCCAGACTGCAGTTTAAAGCATAGAGTTCATTATTGCCTTAATGTTTTGTGTACTAAAATGTGCATGGATGACCAGTGTGATAAGGATTTATGTTGACATTTTTAGTGGGAGAGCATGGAGAGTGGTTCTTGCAGAAGAGTTCAAATATGTAGTGTGGTCTTGCTTATTAACAGCGCAGTTCTGTGAATCCTAATCTTGTTGCAAGGAAGGCAATCACTTCTTTTGTTACTCAACATGAAACATTTGTCACCTTTTAGTACACTATTCTTTGTTCTTTTTTTTTTTTTTTTTTTTTTTTTTTTGGTTTTTCGAGACAGGGTTTCTCTGTGTAGCTCTGGCTGTCCTGGAACTCACTCTGTAGACCAGGCTGGCCTCAAACTCAGAAATCCATCTGCCTCTGCCTCGCAAGTGCTGGGATTAAAGGCGTGTTCCACCACAATAATATAATCTCAAAAATTAAAGGAAATACAAATAATAATTAAGACACAAATCTATTACTACAGGAGAGGGAATGAATACAGACTAAAGATAGGCAAGAGAATGTATGCTTTTTGAGAAAAATGGAAGACTGGCCATCCAGCTCTTTAGATGTTTCACCAGGGCAGGCCCCCATTATGTGCAATGCAGTTTGCTATGTGGTAAAGGCAGACTCACTGCTAACAGATATTATCACTGTTGAGCATCTGTTGCTAAAATTTGTAGTACAGCAGGTTCTCCATGATTTGTATTTGTCCCTATAATTTTTTAGGTCATAGTCTCACAGTTCTTAAATGGGATATCAAAGTGTAATGGGTTCCTGTTTTGTCTTGTATTATTATTGCTGTTTTCTGTGAAGACAGGCCAAACTCAGTCACTGTTCCTTCAGTCTTGCCAGAATGAGAACTAATATGTGGTCTTCATCTGAAGTGAACCTATAGGCTAGTGTTATTCTTAGCCATGCCCTAGTGACTATGAAGCAAAACTTCAGCTGACATAAAAGCAGTAGTAAGAAACATATTTGGGGAGCTGAAAGGATGGCTTAGGAATTAAGAGTAATTGCTGTTCTTATAAAAGACTAAGATTTGGGTCTCATTAGCCAGATGGTTGCTCATAACCATCAGTAACTCCATATCCAGAGGATCTGATATCCTATGGCCTCTGTGGGCAACAGTCACCACTTGGTGCACATGTATACATGCTGGCGAAGCATTCATATGTCAAAAAATAGAATAAGTTAAAGAAGCATATTTAATAGTCTTAGATTCTGTGATGCTTGCTTCTAGTTTAGCAAAGACTGCATAATTCAACAGTAATGAGGTATTGTGTTTAGTAGAGAAGACCAGGGTTCCAGTGTTACCAAATGGGTGATTGATCACTGTCTATCGACACTCCCACATTTTTCTGACTTTTCTGGTAATGTCACTCAATTTCACTTATAGCATTTTTCACAATTTATAATTCTCAAGGTGCTTATGTGATAGTATGTCTTTCCTTCCAGACATTGATCACTGTCTATCGACACTCCCACATTTTTCTGACTTTTCTGGTAATGTCACTCAATTTCACTTATAGCATTTTTCACAATTTATAATTCGCAAGGTGCTTATGTGATAGTATGTCTTTCCTTCCAGACTACATGAAAGTCGGGAAAAAAAACTGGATCTCAGTAACAACAGTGCTTGAGACTTGACATATACTAAATATCCAGTGGAAGATCCTTGATTCCCGACCACATAGACTGATGCCTCAAGTTGAAAATTTACCTTTTGCTGACAAATTGTCAATAAAATAGGTTAGCTAATTTTCCATAGTATCTGGAATAATGAATTATTTACTTTAAGAAGATTTTTATTAACAGATTACATAAGGAACTTAATTAAATACAACATTAATGGTAACAGCAAAATACAGATAAATGTGAAATTATTACATTAAGTTTTCATTTGAAAGATATGTGCGTAGTGGCTCATGAAATGTTTTATTCAAGTGGAACTAATAGAATTACTAAGAAAACTTAAATATTACTCGAACAAATCAAGCTTAAGGATGGTGAACTAGAAAGGCAGAAATGCCTCTAATTTCTAACTTAAGAAAAAAAAAAACAAAAACCTTAGACTAGAAGGTTCGTGTTCTCTGTGTTTTAATGTGACAAATCAAAGGTTTCTAAAAAGAAAAACTTAAGGGCAGGAATAAAGATCCCAGACACTTATTTTTCCAGCATATTTAGAACTTAAAGGATAAAATTAAAATTAAAGGTAAGGAAAGTCCTCCATGTCGCTTAATCCCTGTCATCATAGTACTGAAATGTGGGAAGCAACCAGTACCTCCAATGTTTATCACTCTGCACTCTTAACTCTCTGATTCCTTTCCTCGTTATGTAAGTTATCTTTGTGGACTTTTTTGAGACTAACATAAGATTCTTTGGAGTATCATATTAGTGCAAAACAAAATAAAACTTGAAATAATCTGAACACTAGATCATTAAGTTAAAATGTATCCATACTATAATATAACTATGTATTAACTGCTAGGGTTTCTGAAAGGGTCATCAACAATTATTATTCTTTACCCTTCTGGTTGGTTCTGGTTGGTATTTGTCAGCTTGGCAACCCAACATAGTTTCCCCATAGTTGGGGAGAGGGAATCTCAATTGAGAAATTGCTTCCATCAGATTGGCTTGTGGGCATGTTGGGGACATTTTTTGGGTGATGATTGATGTTGGAAGGCCCAGCACTTTCTGGACTGTGCCTACTCAGTCCCTACTTAGATAGGCCTGGACGATATTAGAAAGTAGCTAAGCAAGCCAGAGGAAACAAGCCAGGATGCTGTGTTCCTCTGTGGTCTTCGCTTCATTCCCATCATATAGGATCCCACCTTAAGCTCTGCCTCTAAAAGACAGAAAGCAAATTAAGATGCACACTCCCTAATAATTGGTAGGTTGTATAGTAAATAAAAGGAAACAATAAATGAATACACCAAAAATACCTATTTTATACTGTTAGAGGCCAGGAAACACATGTGTGGGACATTGTCACTTGTCTAGGGTTGATTCCTCTGTAATATTTTTTTAACAAGAAATGGTCTCTGTGGGATATTTGCAACAAGAGAAAAAAGGTGGATGTGTTCCGTTACTCCTATTTTTCCAGTCAGGAGAGCCACCATGTTTCTCAGGGTGAAAATGAGTAAATAACAGTATCTACGCTAGCTAAACTTCATAACTTGAATTATCTAAGCATAAAGCTCAGAGAAGAAGGATGCTTCTCCAGGTACATCCAGTGAACACATATTTAGTAGCAAGATCCTAAGTTCTGCACCAAGATTGGGCACAGAGTTGATTGAACAGTCTGGAGCAGAGGGAATACTGCATATTAAGTTTCCATTCAGTCTGGGTTCCACGGCAGGACTCTGGTTTTTGCTTAGAGCTAAAATTCTCTCAGTCAAAATTGGAAGTTTAGAACAATATGCTTCCAGGAATGCATTTAGCTCAGTGATAAAGCTTGTTTCACACACTGAGTTAAATTCCTAGTTTCCGTTTGCAAAAACAAATAAACAAACAAAAAAACAAAAAAACAAAAAAAAACAAAAAACAAAAAAAAAACAAAAAAAAAAACAAATTTTAAAAACTTAAACCCTTTATTTATCACAATGGTGTAATACATCCAAGATATACCAGGGCAATGGTGCCATAAAGCTTGTGGAAGTAACCAACTAATATTAGATTTGTCTAAAGACCACTCTATGAGATGGAACCCAAATACAATACTGCTTGAGTGACTAAGAACCTGAGACTAGATAGCTCAGCGACTGAGGGTAAAACCAAGTAGTACTTGTCAAAAAGAAAGAAAGAAAGAAAGAAAGAAAGAAAGAAAGAAAGAAAGAAAGAAAGAAAGAAAGAAAGAAAGAGAAAATAAAGGAAAAGTAAAGAAAGAGAAAGAGAGAAAGAAGAGAGAAAGAAAGAGAGAAAGAAAGAAAGAGAAAGAAAACAAAAAAATATGAAAAATGACTCCTAATGGTATTTTACTATACTCATAGATCCATGCCTTGCTCAGCCATTATAAAAGAAACTTTCCTGCAGCAGATGGGAACAAATGCAGAGGCCTATAGCCAGACATTACACAGAGAACACTCAGGCCTACATGGGATGTTATCAACAAATCCTTCTTCATAAAGGTCACCAAACACCATGGAAGAGGAAGCAGAAAGAGTGTAAAAGGCAGTAGGGATGGAAGACACCAAGAAAACAAGGCCCTCGGAATCAACACAAATACTCATGTGAACTTAAAGAGAGTGAAGAATCAAGTACCTGGCCCTCTGTGTGTGTGTTACAGCTTCCAGTTTCGTTTTTACTTTAATGGGGTTCCTGAGTGTGTGGATGGGTAGGGCTCTGATTCTTGTTCCTTGTCTTGTCCAACCTCGATGTGATAATTGCTGCTTTATCTTATTATAGTTTATTTTGTTATATTAAGGAAATGAATGAGTGAAAAACATCATCATTAAGATCAAGGTTACAATTGAACTGTTGTTTATACTTTTTGGGAGATAGAAAATCAGGTTTCTCTAACGGAGTGACACTAGGTATACTAATTGCTCTAGGGCATACCTTACCCACAGTTGACTGAAATATAATGTGTGTGTATGCGCGCGTGTGCTCTTATTTAGTTACAGTTTGGAGTTTTGTTTTGGTTTTAGTGTAGATTTACCCTTCATTTTGTTTTGTTTTGTTTTGTTTTGTTTTGGAGGGTTTGTATTGGGCCTTGTATATTCAACAAAGAACTTAAAGTTAAGTGGGTAGAGGGAGAGGAAGAAAGGATCTGGAAGAACTTGGGGGAGGAGAAGAATATGCTAAACGTGTATTTAAATTAAAATTTGTTTTAAATAATAAAAGTATAATAATTTTTTTAAAATGTCGATTTTCTGAGTATGTAGCTCCGTGGCAGAGTGTTTGACCAGGTGGCATATATCTTGGGTTCAAGTCCTACCTTGTTTTAAGAAAATAATTGGGAGTATTAGATTTTGTAAAATAATGTAGACAACTGGAAAATATTAATTGAAGACCATAATGCATTTAAAAAGAAAACTTAATGTGCTCTTTTATGAGGTAAAATTGTAATGGGTTCATCTAATTTTTGGAAGCTCCACTTTATCATAAGAGAAATATATTTTTATTATTATAAAATGGAGAACGTGGAAAGCAGCTTAGGTGGCCCCACGTTTTGTATAGACACATCTCAGAAGCAATTGCTCTTTCTGTGCTTCTGTGCTTCTATATTGGTTTGTGTTCTTCATTTCCATGGTGGGTTGTCTGGACTATGCAGTATTAAAACTCTCACCCTGGATACGCAACACATTGAGATTGTTTAAAGACTTTTGAATGAATGTCACAAAGAAGTAAAATCAATTAAGGAGAAAACAAGCACTGTTGAGGCATCAAGGAATGAAAACCAAAGGGGAATAAAAAGCACATGTGGTGATTTGAATAAGAATGCTCCCTAAGGGCTAATGTATTTGAACACTTGGTCCTTGACTGGTGCTGCTGTTCGAACAGGTTTTGTTGGAAGATGTATGTTACTGGAGGAAGGCTCTGACAATAAACTCCTAAGAATCTGCCTGCAGCTAAATTAAAAAATAATGAACTGATTTCATTTTGGAAGCAATTTAAAGGCAGCCTAGTATTGAATCATGCTTATTATTATTGACGTTTATGAAGTTCTACAATGAGGAAGAGCGAGTGGGCCAAATGCACTGTTTAAAGAGAAAAGGAGCTCTGGGAAGCTTAATGCTGTAGCTAAGCCTTGTGCTGAATGAGATAAGGATATCACAACCTATAAGGAGAGTCCAGCTCAACACTGGAATGAAGGGAGGTGTATCCTGAGAGCAGTATCTCAAACAACTGATCATCCCGCTTACAAAAGAAAGGCTAAGGCATTTTCTGATCCTAGAAGACACTGGGTAAAAGTTCTGCTGCTAATGTGACTCGAGGAAACCAGGCTCCATTCCAAACTGACAGCCAAACTTGGGAGATGTCATGTACAACACGCTGGCTGTAGAAGCATAAAGACACATGAGTGAAAGGGTTGTAGATAATCCTTTCATGGCTTCAGAAAGCCTCTGAGTTCAGGCAGTGTATGGTGGACTAGTCCCTGCATCACAGCACCATAGTGTCTGAATTACATTGCATGATGCTGTAAAAGTGAGCTAGGCTTGTTCCAAAATATTAGAGATGCCAAAGCAGTGGGATATCTGCCAAAGACATCTACAGACAGGGCATGAAAACAGCCCAAGAGAGATGTATGTGCTGCCATAAAAGCTGGTGGAGTGGAGCCATCTAAGCTCTTTGATATCAGACATAGAGATAAAGGATTTCGTGTTTGCCCTGCTGGGTTTTAGTCTTGCTTGGCTCTAGTATTTCCTCTCTATGCCTCCCTTCCATCCTTTTGGAATGGTAATGTATAATTTATGCCATTATATGTTAGAACCATGTATCTTGCCTTTTGATTTTAGAGTTACAATTAAAAGATTGCCCCTAGTCTCAAAGTAGACCTTGCACTTTGAACTTTCAAGCAGTATTAAGACTGAAAGACTATGAGAACTTTTGAAGGTAGACTAAATCAGTTTTACATTATGAAATTGCCTTTACTTTATGGCACTGGCTCTCATCCTTCTTGTCTCTGTGACACTTTAATACAGTATCTTTTCTTTTCTTTTTCTTTTTCTTTTTTTTTTTTTTGAGACAGGGTTTCTCTGTGTAGCCCTGGCTGTCCTGGAACTCACTTTGTAGACCAGGCTGGCCTTGAACTCAGAAACCCGCCTGCCTCTGCCTCCCGAGTGCTGGGATTAAAGGTGTGCGACACCACGCCCGGCTAGAATTATTTTCACTGATATTTCTTAACTGTAATTTTGTTACTGTTATCAATTGTAATATAAATATCTGATATACAGTATTGTCTCTAGTGATCCCTGCAAAGCATCATTTGACTCACCTCTAAAGGGTCATGATCCGCAGGTTTTTGGTAGTGGGATATGGTGGTTTGAATGATAATATCTCCTACAGGTTCATGTATTTGGAATTTGTTTCTCAGGTGGTGGCACTACTTGAACAGGTTTAAGAGGTATGACCTTTTTGGAGGTAGCGTGTCACTGGAGGTGCTTTGAGAATTTAAAGACTCCTGTCATTTGCAGTGGCTGTCTGCTTCCTATTTGAAATTCAGAATTTGAGCTCTCAGCTTCATTCCACCATGCTTGCTGCTTGCTGCCATGCATGTATGTCTGTTGTGATAGACTCTTATCCCTCTGGAATCATAAGTCTTAATAAACTTGGTCTACAAGAAAATGACTTGGTCATAGTGTTTTATCATAACAACCAAACATTAACCAATATAGCCCACCAGACAAAACAAGGACATAGTGCTCTTCTGCAGCCAAGTGGACTGGAGTGATGACTGGTTTTATAGGAATTATGTCTTTAAAGGATATGACTTTTGATAAAGAAGTTATCCTAGATCATAGAGATCTATACTTCACAGTGGGTAATGTCTGATATATATAATATAGGCTTAAAAACCTTTAGTAGAAAATCTACTTGCCACTTGATTGCTGAACAATACAAATTAGCCTGGCCTACTGTCAGTGTGCTTAGCAAACTTACCTCTGCCTATAGTCTGTGTCAGATCATCTATACAAGGCCAATTTTATAATACAGTTTTGAACATCTTATTTAACTAATGTTGTCAACATAGAACACTGTAGATCATGGTCACTTGTCTTTCAGAAATGCAGGGGAAAAGATGGAGCAGAGATTGAGAAAATGGCCCTCTAATACCTGGCCCAACATACCATAGGCAAGCACCAATCCCTGACACTATTAGTGATATTCTATTATCCTTGCAGACAGGCGCCTAGCATAAGTGTCCTCTGAGATCCTCCATCCAATCAGTGACTGAAACAGATGCAGAGGCCCACAGCCAAACATTGGACGGAGCTTGGGAACTTGTATGGAAGAGTTGGTGGAAGGGTTGAGGGCCCTGGAGGGGACAGGGACTCCACGGGAAGATCCACAGAGTCAACTAACCTGGGTCCTTGGGAGCTCTCAGAGACTGAACCACCAACCAAAGAGCACACACAGACTGGACCTAGGCCCACTGCACATATGTAATAGATGTACAGCTAGGCCTTCATGTGGGTCACATAACAGCCAGAGCAGGGGCTGTCCCTAAAGCTGTTGCCTGTCTGTAGAATATGTTCCCCTAACTGGGCTTCTTTGTTGGGTCTCAGTGGAAGAAGATGGGAGCCATGTAGAGACATGATATGCCAGGGTGGGGGATATGGAGGGGTACCTCCACCCTCTCAGAGGAGAAGGGCATTGTGATCATGAAAAGAGAAAGAGCTATAAAAATATGTTCTGGCCGGGTGTGGGGGCAGGGGGTGCCTCAGCAGGCCCATGCTGAGGCATCCCTCCCCCCCCCCCCCCGAGATACCAGCCACACAATGGTACAGTATAGAACAAAGTTTACTTAGGGCATGGGAAGGGGAGTTAAGAGAGTAGTAAGGGCAGAGAAAGGCAGAGAGAAGGAGTAGAGAAGTAAAGGCTGGCCATGGCCATGGCCATGTGGAGAGAGGGAGGAAGGGAATGGGGAGAGTGGGGGCAAGCAGAAATCAAGAGTAAGAGAGACAAAAAAGTAAGAGAGAGAGAGGAGGGACCAAGTAACACCTTTTATAGTGGGCCAAACCTACCTGGCTGCTGCTGGGTAAGAGTAGGGAGAAGCATACTGGCTGCTGCCAGGAACTGGGGGTGGGGGTTGGGGTAGAGTTTAGACAGAATCAACATTCCCCTGTTCTGGTTTAGTTAAAAAAGAAAAATTAGAAAGAGGTGATGGCAAAGTAGGAATAGGGTGGTCGTATTAACTGGCTACTTCCTGCTGACATTGAGTCTACAGTGTCTCTGGGGAGCCCAGAGGAATGGGTATGAAGGGTCCAGTCTTAGGAGAGTTGGCTGTTTTCTTGCTGTCCAGGGCCTGTGGAGCTATCTGAGGATAGGTCAGAAGAATAGGTCCAATAGAAGCATCAGTGTCTGAGAGAGGAGATTAGAGCCTCTGGAGTTTGCTTCTCTGGAGTTGTCCTGGATGTAGCCAGCGCTTGGACTTGACAAGATGTTGAAACATTACTATCAGTAGAGAATAAGATTAAGTATATTTGGGAGAAAGAATTTTTTTTCTTAAGATGTACAATTGAAACCCAGAGGAATCGCACTCTCTGGAATAGGTCAGGCAGATGTACTTATCTAGATGGAGCCTATTTGGTCCATGAGAGATAGATCTGAGTAGGTTTCCTGTACTTTATAGGTTTATAATAAAGAGATAACAACATGAGTTAACAACATGAGCGGTCTTTAAGATGATGAGCCTTTTGTGGAGCAGAAGGAACAAGATTAAAAAGTTGGATTGTATAGTGGGATGTTTTATTAGAGTTAGGCAAATTTATAGGAACTCAGATAATATTAGGGCACTGGCATAACAATAAGAGGAAATATGAGGCATTTAATTAATGGAAACAGAATTTAGGTAAGGAGATATTAGGCGCAGAAGATGCAGATCTTTTTCTCTGTGGAAAGGATACGCGTGACATGAGAAATGGCTTACTTTGGTTTAGCTAAGTCATTAGACTCAGAATCAAGTTTTGTTCACTGAATATTTCAGTGATTATCATATCACAATCCAGGCAGCATCCTGTAGCTGTGTCCACATCTTCTGAGATCTCATGGGAGAAACTGTTAGAGGATTTTGGGAATTCTGTCTGTCATAAACTTAATAGTTAACAAACTTCTGACAAGGTTGAGCACGATATAGGTAGGTTATAACTGAATAGAACTTAATGACAGTAGTAAAAATCATATGGAGACAGGATAGAAATGAAAACCTTAGGTAACTTTGACAGGCTGCTCTCTCTACCTAGAGAGAAGTATATTTTTGTGTTAGCAAAGAGGCATATGGCTAGAATGAGAATAAGAGAGCTGGCAACAGTGACATAAAATCATGGTGACAGAAAACAAGTTTGTCCAGGCAGATTTAAGTTTGTGACATAAACTGAGCACGCAGGGAGCATGGGTAGGTAAGTGCTTTTTTTTCATTTACCAGACTGCTGGCAGTATGTGTGAAGATCTCTTAAAATATGTTTGAGGACAATTTAGTATCCATTGGGTGACAGGGATGGGGTGTCACTGAACCTTATGTACCTGGGTCCGCAGTAAAGAGCTCAGTGATGGGTCAGTATATAGTCAAACTAGAAATTCAGGCCGTCATATGAATATATAGAGACTTCGGCAGCGGGCAATTTCCCGGAAATTGCCAGAAAGCAATTCAACCTGATACCTGGAATTTTCGGCTGGCTGCAAGAGCCCAAAGGTTTTGAAACTGCCGTCAAGAAAGAAGTCACCCAAAGGTCCGATGTCCTAACTTGTAGGTCAGCCAGGAGGCCGGTCTTAGGAACCGGGACTTTGAAAGTCAACACCTTGGCCCAGAAGAGGCTGGCCAGGGCCTCTAGGGCATCTAGGTTCCCTCCTGCTAAACGGACAAACTCCTTACCAATCAATATGCTGTTGTGTGTTTGTGAGCTTCTACAGCCTGGTAGCAGAAAATGTGGAACTGAGTGGTTGGTTTGGGCCCAGCAGTGGCTGGGGGGCGGGACTTCCTACCAGCAGCCGGAAGTGGAAGTCCAGTGCCAAGTCCACGATGGGTGTGGAAAAGGAAGGGCCCAAAGTAGTGTAGGGAGGCCTGGACTGGTGGAGCGCAAGAAGGCTGAGGGAGCTGAGCCCTGCTAGGGCGAGATGGACTCGGAGGTGGGGAAGGCATCAAGCAGGGTCTGTGGCAGGGAGGGGCAGAGCCAAACTTGTACTACAGGCAAACCAGCTGGACCAGCAGGCCGCAAATGAGAGAGGGGAAAGGGCAAAGTCTAAGCTATAGCAGAATGACCTAAGGGCAAGATACATGGGGGCTTCCAGACCTGGTCTGGAATTCTCAGCCGTGAGAAAGAGAAGAGGGAAATCTCACCCGAGGGAAAGCACAGGAGTAGATCTGAGCTCAAGAAATCTTCTCTGGGACCATGCAAATGGTCACTCTGACCAGTGGGGATGGGGTCTTACCAGATCTGAGCGTGGTTGTGGCTGAGATGGGATGCAAACCTGCAGAGTTTCTGGATCCAAGTCACAGTACAGCAATGTGTATATAAAAAGATAAAGAGATATTAATATATGTTCTAAGGTGGTGTGGTGAGGTGTGGGGGAAGGGGGCTGCCTCGGCGGGCCCATGCCAAGGCATCCTTCCCCATGAGAAACCAGCCACATGATGGTATAACATAGAATAGTTTATTCAGGGCACGGGGAGGGGAGTTAAGAGGTTAATAGAGGCAGAGAAAGGCAGAGAGAAGGAAAGAATAGAGAAACAGAGGCCAGCCATGAGGGGGGGGGAGGAAGGGAATGGGGTAAAAGAGGGGGAGCAAGGGGGCAAGAGGCAAGGGAAAAAAGCAGGAGTAAAAGAGAGAGGAGGGGGCTCATAGCCCCTTTTTATGGGGCCAGGCCTACCTGGCTGTTGTCAGGAGCATACCTGGCTGCTGCGAGGAACTGTGGGGGGGCAGAGTTTAGACAGAATACCAACAAAAGGGATTGGGAATGGGGGAGGGACAGTGTGTGTGTGTGTGTGTGTGTGTGGGGGGGCGTCTGGAAGAAGGGAGGCAGCAATCAGGATATAAAGTCAAATGAATATATAAACAAGTAGGAAAAATTTTACTAGTAAAAGTAAAAGAAAAAGAAAGAAAAAGAAAACAAAATTTACAATTTGACCTTCTTCTGAATTTATATCACTTTCATAACATTACAAATTTGAAAATCCTCAAATTATGTCATCTAGAAAGTAAGGGTCATCTGGACCCTGACCCTTTGTATTTCTTATCTTCTGGCCACTGTTAAATGATCCTCAGTTAAAGCCAATCCAGGTCAGAAGGAAGAGGAGCGAGTAGGACAGATGTCAGCAGTCCAAAAGTTCAAGACAGATACTGAAGGGAACAAATCTGAATATATTTTTATAACTCTAACTTCCTTCAGCAGATTAGATTTATTTTAGTTCATGCGGAGACATTAAAGGCATTCTCAGTAGGTTATTAAAGTACATCCTTCTCTCTGTGATCTCTAGACTATGCCTTGTGTCCCTTTAAAGCCCAAGCTTCCTGAGGCCTGGTATGACTCCTTGACTGGGTTGAAGTTTCCTGTTGTTCACTCTCTATACAAAATATATTTTGTATATTCTGGTGCATAGAAGCTAGGTAGTAGAATTCAAGTGAACATAACCTCATTATTGTATTTACTAAACATCTTGAAAGGCACACAAAGTCACTGAGTTTCTTAAATCTTTTCTTATTCATTTTCACCTCTACTGAAGATTTTCCTTCTCCTTCTCCTTCTCCTCCTTCTTCTCCTCCACCTCCTCTTCCTCCTCCTTCTTTTTGCAGGTTTCCAGGTTTAAGTGACTTTATTCACTGAGCCCATCTCACTAACCTGGGTTCTGGATTTTTTTTTTAATCTTTAATCTTTTCTTACAGTCCAGTTGTTATCCCCTCCTGTTCTGCCCTCCCACAGTTCCTCATTCCATTCCTCTCTGGCTTCTGCCATTGGTTAAGTGTGAGTATCAGCATCAGATTTTTTTGTTTTTTAGATATTTTCTTTATTTACATTCAAATGCTATCCCAAAAATTCCCTATACCCTCCTCCCCCCACTCTGCTCCCCTACCCACCCACTCCCACTTCTTGGCCCTGGCATTCCCCTGTGCTGGGGCATATAAAGTTTTCAAGACCAAGGGGCCTTTCTTTCTAATGATGGCCCACTAGGCCATCTACTGCTACATATGCAGCTAGAGACAGGAGCTCGTTGGGTACTAGTTAGTTCATGTTGTTGTTCCACCTATAGGGTTGCAGACCCCTTCAGCTCCTTGGATACTTTCTCTAGCTCCTCCATTGGGGGCCCTGTGTTCCATCCTATAGATGACTGTGAGCATCCACTTCTGTATTTGCCAGGCACTGGCCAAGTTTCACAGGAGACAACTATATCAGGGTCCTTTCAGCAAAATCTTGCTGGCATATGCAATAGTGTCTGCGTTTGATGGCTGATTATGGCATGGATATCCCAGGGGGGTAGTCTCTGGATGGTCCATCCTTTTGTCTTAGCTCCAAACTTTGTCTCTGTAACTCCTTCCATGGGTGTTTTGTTCTATTGTAAGGAGGAATTAAGTCTTTGGTCTTCCTTCTTCTTGATTTTCTAGTGTTTTACAAATTGTATCTTGGGTATTCTAAGTTTCTGGGCTAATATCCACTTATCAGTGAGTGCATATTAAGTAACTTCTTTTGTGATTGGGTTACCTCACTAAGGATGATATCCTCCAGATGCATCCATTTGCCCAAGAATTTCTTAATTCATTGTTTTTAATAGCTGAGTAGTACTTTATTGTGTAAATGTACCATATTTTCTATACCCATTCCTCTGTTGACGGACATCTGGGTTCTTTCCAGCAATGGCTTGTGCTGTAAGATCAAGAATTGACAAATGGGACCTCATGAAAATGCAAAGTTTCTGTACCACAAAAGACACTGTCAAAAAGGCCACCAACAAATTGGGAAAGGATTTTTACCAATCCTAAATCTGAGAGGGGACTAATATCCAATATATACAAAGATCTCAAGAAGCTGGACTCTAGAAATTCAAATAACCCCATTAAAAATGGGGTACAGAGCTAAACAAAAAATTCTCAAGTGAGAAATAGCGAAGGGCTGAGAAGCACCTGAAAAAATGTTCAACATCCTTAATCATCAGGGAAATGCAAATCAAAACAACATTGAGATTCCACCTCACTCCAGTCAGAATGGCTAAGATCAAAAATTCAGGTGACAGCAGATGCTGGCGAGGATGTGGAGAAAGAGGAATAATCCTCCATTGCTGGTGGGATTGCAAGCTTGTACAACCACTCTGGAAATCAGTCTGGCAGTTCCTCAGAAAATTGGACATAGTACTACCGGAAGATCCAGCAGTACCTCTCCTAGGCATATACCCAGATGTTCCAACTTGTAATAAGGACACATGTTCCACTATGTTCATAGCAGCCTTATTCATAGTAGCCAGAAGCTGGATAGAATCCAGGTGTCCCTCAACAGAGGAATGGATGCATCTGACTCATTCAGCTGCTTTTCTGAGCCTCTCGGAGGGCAGTCATGTTAGGCTCCTGTTTGTAAGTGATAGCACAAGTAATAGTGCAAGGCCTCCCCTTGAGCTGGATCCCAATTTGAGCCTGTCATTTGGTCTCCTTTTCCTCAGTCTCTTTTCCATTTTTGTCCCTGCAGTTCTTTTAGACAGGAACAATTCTGGGTCAGAGTCTTTGACTGTGTGATGGCAACCCCATCCCTCCACTTGATGTCCTGTCTATCTACTGAAGATGGACTCTTCAAGTTCCCTCTCCCCACTGTAGAGCATTTCATCTGAGGTCTCTCCCTTTGAGTCCTGAGAGTCTCTCACCTCCCAGGTCTCTATTATATTCTAGAAGGTTCCCCCACCTCCTACATCTCTAAGTTGCCTGTTTTCATTCTTTCTGTTGGCCCTCAGGGCTTTAGTCGTGTTTCTGCCCCCCCCAATACCTGATAATTTTTTCCTCCCTGGCCCCCAGCCTCTGAAAATTTCTAACAATCTCATTTCCCAAAACCGTCAAAGACTCCTTTGGGTCCCAGAGGCTATTTGTCTTTTAGCCAACAACCTCCATTCTGAGTTCTTCAAAATAGAAATGTGCCAAAGACTAGCCTCAGTTTGGAGAGAGATTCTGAGAGAAGGTTGTCTGGGAGCGGCAAAAATGAACAAGTTCAAGTCAAATTGTGGGTCAAAGCAGGTGACCTGTATTATGTTTGGGACAGCTTTACAGATTGCTTTTTTGTCGTTGTTCTACTTTCTCTGGATATCTATGGACAGTTCTCCTTCTACACAGACTCTACTTGCTATTCTATGCTAGAGATAATTCCCCAAGCAGTTCTCTCTTGTTATTCTAAAAAATTTCCCTAGATAGCTCATCTCTTGCAGATCATAAGCCCAGTCTTTTATTTTACATATCCATCCAGTCATTTACTCCAGGTTCTCTTTTGATTATCCTATGAATTAGCATCCTATGACCCCAGCCCCTTAATTCTTAGAAGACAGAAAGCATACATTTTCTTTTAACATTGCAAATGAATTCAGTGATCTGTCTGCCTATGTTAAGCACAGATGATAAACTAGCTGAGTGGGACCCTGTCCTGAAATTAGCATTTCTACCACACCTGGGCCTAACCATGCTCGATCCCAGGCTGGCCCTGAATTTAGGAATCTGTTTGCCTTTGTAAGCATAAATAAAGAAACAAAGAAAAAAACTTAGCTGGGTGGTATCTCTCATGATCACTACTCCTTAAATCTCTATCTTATTCCTTAGTAAATTTCTGACAAGCTCAGCTGCCTTTGTTCCTTTAGATTCATGAAACCCTTCATAATTCATATTGCATCCTTATATGTTGCATTGTTGGGAAATTATATATATTTGAACCAATGTTTTTAGAGTTCTTTTCTAGAGCCTTAAGGACTGTCCTGAGGGCCCCAGCATTTACTGTTTTGCTGAGACATTAGCCACATCTCCTCTCAAACTAGTGCTGTCTATGATTAACAGGAATCATTAACGTTAACAGGGAGAACACTTGTTGAAGAAGGAAGATAAAGTATGTACACTATTTTACAGATAAGCCCACAGCATCCATTGATGCTCATGGAGGCCCACACCTGCTGGCCCTGTCCCAGGGACAGGAGCCGTGTCATTTTGTCCATACCAAAGCTATGCGGGACCAGCAGAAATGAAATCACTTTCTGTTCCATTATCTTTCTGTTTCTTCCAATCATCTGAATGGTCTATAAAAGGATAAAGCCTATGTCTGATTAGACTCAGCATCTTCGTGGGGTTGGAAGGGCCAGGCTTACACAGGCTTGCCCATGAACACTTGGGTTTTCTTTTTTTTTCCCCTTTTTTCTTTTATTGGAAACTGATTATTCTCTCATACAATATCTCCTGCTTAAAGTTTCCTCTCTCTCTACTCCTCTCTGTCCTTCCCCACTGCCCCTTCCCTCCAGAGCTACCCTTTTTTATATATCTCATAAAAGAACAGGTTTCTAAGGGATAACCAGCAAACATGTCAAAATAAAATATAAGAAAATGAAGCACAAGCCTTCATATTGAAGTTGGACATGGCAACACAACAGGAGAAAAAAGAGTTCCAAAAGCAGGCATAAATGTTAGTGACCCACTTATTCTCTCAATCAGAAGAGCCATAAAAAGAGTAAGCTAAAAGCTATAATACATATACATGTGTATTATATGTAATATATGTATACATAATATATATACATTTATATATATATGTATGTATATATATATGTGTATATATATATATATATATATATATATATATATATATATATATATATATAAAAAATACCTGATGCAGACCTATGTCTACCTTGTCCTTGCTGCTTCTGTTTCTTTGAGCTCCTATGCACCTTGCTTAGTTGAATCAGAGGGCCTTGTCCTCCTGGTATCTTCCATCCCCTCTGGCTCTTACAATCTCCATGGGCTTTACTGAGCTCTGAGAGGAGGAATTTGATGGAGAACTTGCATTTAGACTCTCGTTCCATGTAATGTCTGACTGCGGGTCTCTGCATCTGTTCCCATCTGCTGCCAAAGGCAGCTTCTCTGATGATGACTGGATAAGACACTGATCTGAGTATAGCTTAATATCATTAGGGGTCATTTTATTGATACTTTGTTTTTGGACCTGTAGTGTTTGATTTTTTGCTAGGTCTCTGGGCTATCTGGTCTCTGCTTCTTAGTTATGCTAGCAGTGTCATGTATGGGTCCGTTCTTGTGGGGTGGGCCTTAGGTCAAAGGTTTCATGGTTGGATTTCTCTCTCTCTCTCTCTCTCTCTCTCTCTCTCTCTCTCTCTCTCTCTCTCTCTCTCTCTCCCCCTCTCTCTCTCTCTCTCCCTTCCTCCCTCCCACCCTCCCTCCCTCTGTATCTCTCTCCTCCAAGTATCTTCCTGCATCAAAAAGACTAGAATGTAGGGGTGAGGGTTCTATATACACACCAGCTTGACTTCTCTATGTTCAGTGAGTTGAGTGGTGTTGTTCTCAGCAATGAAGACCAGCTGTTAGTTTTCAGAGAGCAACCCTTTGTCTTAGCAAGAGTCTGAGTTGTTTGATGATTGCCTTGGCCCACAACTCAACTGAACACAACAGAGTCACACCACGGGAAACCTTGCCTGAGTGCCCCATTCCTAGGAGTCTTCATTAGGCTCACCTTCAGAGGTCCTAGGCAGTTTCCCCTGTACCAGGTTTTCATATCAACCCCCTCCAATTCCAGCCATCTGGATTCTCACTCTCTACCTCATTTTCATCCCCCAGCTGATTATCCTACTCTAATTCCCATCCACTGCCAGTCAGAGTGGATAAAATCCATTTTATTTCCATCTCCTAGGGAGACACATGCATTATGCATCCCCCCTCCTTTTAACCAACCTCTCCCGGTCTATGGATTATAGCTTCTTTATCATTTATTTCATGGCTAACACCCACTTATAAGAGAATACATGTGTATTTAACTTTCTGATCCCTCAATGATATTTTTTCTAGTGTCATCCATTCACCTGTAAATTTCATGATGTCATTTTTTAACAGCCAAGTAATATTCTATTGTGTAAATGTAGTAAATGTACCACTTTAAAAAAAAATCCACTTTTCTGTTAAGGGACATCTAGGTTTTTGCAGTTTCTGGCTATTATATATAAATAAGGTTGTAATAAACATAATCGAGCAAGTGTCCTTGGGTTGGATGGAGCATCCCTTTGGGTATATGCCTAAGAATGTTATATCTCGGTCTGGAGGTAGTTTGGTTCCTGCTATAGTAATTTCTAACGTGGCCGTAGAAGTTTGTAATCCCACTAGCAATGGAGGAGCGTTCCCCTTGCTCCACAGCCTTACCAGCATGAGTTGTCATTTATGTTATTGATCTTAGCCATTCTGACTGGTATAAGATGAAATCTCAGAGTAGTTTTTTGTTTGTTTTTGTTTTTTGAGGCAGAGTTTCTCTGTATAGCCCTGGCTGTTCTGGAACTCTGCCTGTAGACCAGGCTGGCCTTGAACTCAGAAATCTGTTGCTTCTGCCTCGAAAGTGCTGGGATTAAAGGCATGTACCACCACTGCCTGGCCTTTTCTCTCTCTCTTTCTTTCTTTCTTTCTTTCTTTCTTTCTTTCTTTCTTTCTTTCTTTCTTTCTTTCTTTCTTTCTTTCTTTCTTTCTTTTTCAAAGTAGTTTTGATTTGCATTTCCCTGATGGCTACAGATGTTGAACATTTTTTAAAATTTGTTTCTCAGCCATTTCATTTTTCTCTACTAAGAAATATCTTCTTAGATCTTATCATATTTTTAAATAGATTATTTGCTTTTTAATATCTATTTTCTTGAGTTCTATATATATTTTGGATATCAGTCTTCTATTAGATTATCCAAAACCCCTTTAAGACAAAAGTCCTAGGGTGATTAGGGACACAAGGGACATACCTTAACATAATTAAAGCAGAAAGCCAGGTAGGCTGCCCACAGAGTTTTTTCCTCTCTCTCTGTACCTCAGATCCAATCCCCTAATCTCATCCTTAGTGCTGTAACCAAATAGCAGCTGCAGACTTCCCTCATCCCTGTTCACATCTTCTGTGGATCTCACAAACCACTCTCTCCTAATTTCACTTCACTCAGTTGTTCTTTGTCCCAGACTCCAACTCCAGTGGGCAACTCCTGCTAACCCAAGGGCTGCCTCTACCAGGGCAACAAGTAGGCTTAAGGCAGATGCATACCTCTTCTTCTGCTCCTGAGATCCTTCATTCTCTTTCCCAGCTCTGTAGTAGGAAATCTACTGTGGTCTTCCATTCCTCTCTGACCCCATCTCCAAGGGATCACAAAGACCTTCTCCAATCTTCCTTCCCCCAACTCACCCCAGTTACTCAGCCTCCAACACAAGCAAGAATTCTTGGTGAACACACCTGCTGATCAGGCCAGGAAAATTGGCAACACATAGCCATCACACTCTCTGAAAATCCAGAAAGGAAACAGAAACTAAGGAATACACTAGAGGGAGGGAAGTTAAGACAGGATAGTCAGTGAAATCCACAGAAGGCCCGGGCAATGGGGAGAGAAGGCTGCTGTTGGTATTCTGTTACAGCACCAGGGATGAGACTGGCGGATTTGGTCTGTGGAAACAGAGAGAAAGAAAAAGGTCTATAGGCAGTCTACCTGATTTTCTGGTAGGCATGGCTTGTGGGTTAGCAAGTTGTTGTCTGTTGGAGTTCAGAGCTATTCCTTTTTCTGCTAGACTCATGTATCCCCAGTAGATGACTGCTAGTGTTGGAGGCTGGAATAATGGATAAGTTGGGGGAAGGAGGGCTGGATATCCTGGCAGTTGGGAGTGGGGTCAGAGAGGGAAGAGAAATTGTAGTGGGTTTCCTTCTACAGTGTTAGGGATGAATGTAAGGAAGGTGGGTCTCAGGAGAAGTAGGATAGGTGTGGGTTCTCTTTCAGCCAATTTGTTGCCCTGGGGGGAAAAGCTCTTGGGTTAGCAGGGTTTGCCTACTGGGGTTGGGGTTTGGGACAAATCAACAAGTTGGGGGGAGGAAAGTTAGAAACAGAAAGATTTGTGGGATCCACAGGAGATTGGAGCCTTGGGAGGATGTTGGGAGGCTACCAAGGGTGTTCTACTGTAGAGCTGTGTATACGACTGAGGAATTGGAACTAGGGGAACAGAGAAAGAAGAAACAGTCTGTGGGCAGCCTGACTGGTTTTCCACTCTGTTCACCTTATGAATTGCTACACATCTGGGACCCAGAAAATTTTCATAAACAAAGCAATAATAAGTGTTTGTTCAGTGAGTGAGTAAATTACTAGAAATACAGACACATAAATATGACACATAATACAAATGAATATAATTTAAACATTGTCTTTCTTGGTTAAATCCTTACATTTAAGTATTTAATTTTTGCGCATTTACACAAATATACTTTTTCCATAAAAATGTTAGAATTATTTCATAATAACATCTTTCTCCTATCTTTCTTGGTTAAATCCTTACATTTTAAGTATTTAATTTTTGTGTATTTACACAAATATACTTTTTCCATAGAAATGTTAGAATTATTTCATGATAACATCTTTCTCCTATCATTGTCATTTTCTTAGGGATTTCATTATATCAACAAAAATTATTTTACACTATATATATATATATATATATATATATATATATATATATATACATATATGTACATATATATATGTATATATATATTCTCCACTTAATAATTTTTAAAAAAAAATAATAATTTCTAGGTATAATGTGCTGCTTAATTTTTTGTTTAACATGACACAAGCCATAGTTATCTGAAAAGGATCTTTAATCTTCAAATTGAACTTTAAGCAGATCTGTGGGATCATTTCCTGGTTAATGACTACTATGGAGGGATCACTGGGGATGGTGCCATCTCTGGAATGACAGACCTGAATTTTCTAAGGAAACAGGCTGAGCTAGCCATGCATGGGGAGCAAACTGCTCGGCAGAGTTGCTCACAGCAGAGACCTCTTCTTCAGGTCTTGCCTTTAGATTTGTGTTTTATGTTCCTGCACTGATTTTCTTCACAATGAACTATACGTTATTCACTTAAACAACCTCTTTCCGCATTGTCCTGTTTTGTTCATGGTCATTATCACAGCAAAAGAAACCATAGAAATTAATACCATGAATAAAATGTTTCTATGACTGACCTAATCATGTTCTTTTCAGGGTGACTGAGGAAGGATTTCAGAGGTTTGAGCTAGAAAATCTATTGAGTGTTTAGTTAGTTCTTAATGGCTATGTGGTTAGAAGTGATTTAGGGAAGTGGCCATAGTAGGTTCTTATGTAGGTACATGACTTGACTTACAGTCTAGGCATTATTTACCTTCTCTTTGGTGGGCTTAAGTCCAATTAGATAGCTGTTGGTTACCATCTTATTCATCTTATTCTACTGAGGTTAAGAGAAACCATGACAAAGGCAACTCCTTTAAAAGAAAGCATTAATTGAGGACTTGCGTACAGAAACCTAGACCATTATCATCATGGAAGGGAGCATAGTGGCAAGCAGACTTTGTGCTAGAGAAGCAGCCTAGAGCTACATATGGATCCATAGGCTAAGAGCTAGAGAGAGGAGGAGGTAAGAAGGGGGAACTTGTGTGGACTTTTGAAACCTCAAATCCTATCCCCAAATACTTCTTCCAACAGGAAGAAGTGTGTGTGTGTGCGCGCACACACACACACACACACACCATAAATAAAGGTAAAATAATTCTTTGTCAAGGTTTCCTTTACCTCTTGGAATTTTTTCTATTAAACTAGTGAATATGCTCAAGTGGCTACATAGAGGCCCGACAGTGCATATTGAATCTCAGCCCATAATCAAGTATCAAGTGCGAGTCCACCATTAGCCTAGAGTCTAACTCCCAGCAATTACACCAAGTTCTTCTCATATGCTGGTTCTTTCTGAAGGAGCCTACATAGAGAGTTGTAGACACATTCCTACAGAAAGTGGAATACTTCTCTTCCTTGGTGTAACATTCTTTATTCTGGACCTTGAAGAATTGAGCAAATCAAGAAGGGCATGTCTCCTAAACTGAATTAATCAGAATTTCATCTGGAGATTTTGAATTTGAGTGATGAGAGCCTGTTTCAACTGGCAATGGAAAGGAAAAAGAAACAAATATTGAAAGTGAGCTCAATAATGAATAACAAAGGACCTGTAACTTTTGCAACTGCTACACTTTCCATGCCATAGGTAACATTATTTCGTAGGATTTGAAAAACATATGTGTAATAAAGACACTCACAGTTGCTCATGTATTTTGATAAGCTTTCATTTTGTTGCTAATACTGATTTTGACCCTCCACAGGCTGTAAGTCTCAGTTTTTTTGTAACTCAGTCTATCCACATTATTCTCCCTTTCTAGATCCCAATTATATACTCAAAAATATCTTTGAATTTCTAAGTCATGCTTTGTTATACTAAGTCTGGCATGGTCATTGTAATTCCCCTTGGCCTTCACAAAATACATATTGCTATGAACATGCTTATTCGTTCCTTGCTTTGGATGTAGACAAAATGGGCAACACTGATAATCCCACTCAGTGGCATAATATGAAAAATCTATTTGTACTTTATGTTCCATTAATTCACATGTGATTTTACCAAAAGTGATCAGTCTAGGAAGATAGAATCTACTTCAGTTTGTGCTTAGAACATGTATCAAATAACATTTACTGCCATCCTAATGTCCCAGGTACAACTGAGAGTTCAAGATAAGGTACATGGACCTTCTTTTGAAAAGGCTTGCAACTTAAAAATAAGGCAGAAAGTGAAAATAGTGAGATACTCAGGACTATGTCATGACTTGGTCATGCAATTTTTTTTAAACCATTCTTTGTTGATTCCTAAATATTTGTGTAGCTATTCATCAATCCTTAATGTTTCTGATGGCTACATAAAAATACCAACTAGAGAATTTCTAAAGTAGCTATTTTACTATAAGATGAAAAATTATTTAGTAATGTAGAGACTTGTTATTTCCCTGAAAAGCAAAACAGGTAATATATAAAGTCATGCTATTTACTAATGGGAAATATCTGTCCTACACAAGAATGTTAGCTGAAAGAGTGAATCTTGTAGAGATAATGAACAGAACTTACAAACGTGTGTAAAATATAATGAAATGTCTTAGAAAATGAGGAGGAAAGTGGATTGTCCTAATTATCAAATTGCAAAGAAATTATATTTTATGGAACATAAAATAATCAAAGCTCATAATGAAAGAGAAACTAAGTGAGCATGCATAATATGCTGTAGAGATGAGGAGAAGAAGGGAAATAGAATCTGGCTATCAGGAGCAGCAAACTGGGGATTGGCTGGGTGACAGTTTCTTCTCATCTGCAATAAACTCAGCACTTTCAACTCCTTAGAGTTCTTTCCTGACACTTTAAAATAGAATGTGTGAAGGAGTTTATTCTATTTTTTTAAATAATTTTTTTAGTATAGTATCCCGAATTTAGAGTTGAAATATTAATAACCTGATTTGCATTTTACTCCTCTGTAAAACGTGACAGAATTTCCATGAAGCTCTAAGGATTTGATATTAGATTAGAAAGTGATTAGGAGACAATACATATAAAACAGTGGTTCTCAACCTTCCTAATACAGCAACACTTTAATACAGCTCCTTGTGTTTTGGTGATCTCCACCTATAAAATGATTTTGTTGCTATTTCATAACCATAATTTTGCTACTGTTATGAATCATAAAATATTTATTCATCTGATACATGATCCCAGTTGAGAATCACTGCTATAAAATCTTTGACATTAATAAGCACCAAGATTGGAAGTGTGAGACCCTGACTTAAAGCATTTCTCCCTGAAGGTAAAGCCCCTGCACGGTCTCCAAGCTTGATTTTTCTGATCTCTAAAAATACAGTGAAAAAGAAGCTCTTTGTTCTCTATAGCCAGCAAAAAGCCTTTTTGTTTCTGTGCCTTATAGCCAGAGATGCAATGATGGTGGGGAGACCTAGCCAGGCACTTGCTTGGCTCCCTGTGCCAAGGACACGGAGATAGATTCCACAGAGAAGAGCTACAGCTCACTCCCCACTCCTCATGCCTTGTAATTTTACCAAGGACACCCGCCAAAGAAGAGCTGTAGCCAAACTCCTCCCAACTCCTCCCAACTCCTCCCAATTCCTCACTTTTCCTTTAAACGCCCCCTACTGTTACCGCTCAAGGTGGAACTCCCCTGCCCTGTGCGCTGAAAGGAGTTCACCCTCAGCTAGCTGGTAATAAAACCTCTTGCAGTTTGCATCGGAGTGGTTTTCTCTCGAGTCATTGGGGTGTCGGCCAGTTCACCCCGGGACTTGAGCGGAGGTCTCCCCAGTTTCGGGGGTCCTACAGAAGGAGAAGCTGTCTGACCCAAAAGGGAATAATGAAAATAAACAAGGAGAAAGTTTAACAAAGAAATGTAGCCCTACTATCTAAAAAACTGCTTAAGAGCAACAGGGGCACCACAATCCTGAGAAAGTAGTGAGAACTTGGTGATATGAGTAACTTGAACTCAGCTCACTGATAATCCTTTTGAAACTCATTCCAAGGAACCTGTAGCTGCTTTGTGGGTCCTTCTTTCTTCCACCCTCCTCTACTCTTCCAAACCCCCAACATTAAATAAGAGAGAAAAAAGGATAGATAGGATAGAAAAAAGATCCTTGAATAAAGTCATGGTCAGAAAGTCGACAATGTTATTATTAGACTACTTCCTGATAACTAGGGGCATCTGGTTTCTTGGGGCAAGTTTGATCTTTGCCTTTAGTACGTCTAATTTCTTGTTGTTGTTTCTTCTTTGCACACAACTTCTCAACAAACTGCAATCAACAACAATCAACAAGCAAATAACAATTCACCAACTCATGGGGCCCTAGCATTTAAATACCCTCGGAAAACTTCCCAGAATTCCAAACCTCACACAATTGCAACAAACTATCTGCTAGAACACGAGGCAAATCATAGTCAGCTGCTGTGGACAATCTGAAGCAGACCAGTGTCCCACACTTGAGATTAAGACAAAAACATATTCTTATAACATTTCTGGGTTTAAAAAAATCATTTTATTTGCTTACATTTCAAATGTTATCCCCCTTCCTGATCTCCCCTCCCCTTTCCCTCTAAGAGGGTGCTCCCCTACCTACCCACCCACTCCTGCCTCACCCCTCTAGGATTCCCACTTTTCTGCTTCTCTGGGACATCAAGCCTCCACAGGATAAAGAGCCTCCCCTCCCATTGATGCCAAATGAGGCTGTCCTCTGCTACAAATGTAGAAGGAGCCATAGAATGCCCCATGCATACTCTTTGATTGGTAGTTTAGCCTCTCTCTCTCTCTCTCTCTCTCTCTCTCTCTCTCTCTCTCTCTCTCTCTCTCTCTCTCTCTTGGTTTTCCGAGACAGGGTTTCCCTATATAGCCCTGGCTGTCCTGGAACACACTTTGTAGACCAGGCTGGCCTGGAACTCAGAAATCCGACTGCCTCTGCCTCCTGAGTGCTGGGATTAAAGGCGTTTGCCACCATGCCCGGCGGTAGTTTAGTCTCTTAGAGCTCTGAAGGGTCTGGATAGTTGATACTGTTATTTTTCTTATGAAGTTGCAATCCCCTTCAGCTCCTCAGCCCTTCCCCTAACTCTTCCTGGGTTCAGTTCAATGGTTGGCTGTGAGTATCTGCATCTGGCAAAGCCTCTCAGAGGACAGCTATACCAGGCTCTTGTCTGCAAGCACATCTTGGTATCAGCAATAGTTTCAGGATGTATCTGTGAATGAAATGGGTTACATGGTGTGGTGGTCTCTGGATGGCCTTTCCTTCAACCTCTTCTCCATTTTTGTCCCTACATTTCCTTTAGACAGGGACAATTCTAGGTTAAAAATATTTAGATGGGTGGGTGGTCCCATCCCTCCACTGAGGGCCATTTCTATCTACTCTCAGTTTCTATCTCCCTGCTGCTGGGTATTTTAGCTAATGCCATCCCAATTGTATCCTTGAACCTCTCACATACCTGGTATCTGGGACTTTCTGGTGGTTCCCCAAGATCCCCACCCCCACTGCTACTTATTTCTTTTTGTTCTCCTGGTCCTCTGGACTTCTATCTGTCTTTTCCAATACCTGGACCTGCGATCCACTTTTTCCTCCCCATTCCCTCTCCCTTCCAGGTTTTTCCTTCCTTCTGCCTCCTGTGATTGTTTTCTTCCCCCTTCTAAGTGGGTTTGAAGCATCCACACTTTGGCCTTCCTTCTTATTAAGCTTCATACGGTCTTTGAGTTATATCATGGGCAGTCTGAGCTTTTGGACTAATATCCACTTATTAGTGAGTACATACCA
The DNA here is from genome assembly GCF_000001635.26 of Mus musculus. Lineage (NCBI taxonomy): Eukaryota > Metazoa > Chordata > Mammalia > Rodentia > Muridae > Mus > Mus musculus. The sequence goes on from NC_000070.6 coordinate 25,447,748, forward strand.
TGTATGTCCTTTGGGGTTTGGATTACCTCACTTAGGTTATTTTATAGTTCTATCCATTTGCCTACAAAGTTTGAGATGACCAAATAACCTTTATAGTCTGCTAACATGCCATAACAATGTTTTTATTTATATCCAATCATTTTGTTATTTCAGAGGTAAGTTCAAACCCACTTGACCATGGTGAATAATCTTTTAAATGTACCCTGGAAACCTAATTTTCATTCAGAGATTATGAATTGGCATGTAGAATATGAGTTCAGGAGAATGTTTGAGACTAAAGGACTTTAAATCACCCACATACCAAGCAACACAGAAAGCCTAGAAAATAAATCTAGCTAAAGAAGAAAAGACACATAAAAAAGTGTATACAGTGTATTAAGCATAGATAGGACAGGATAAGAAGCCAAGAAGTATTATCCAATAAGTTGGGAGGGGTGTCTGGAAGTGGAGTGTTGCAGAAACCAACAGAAGAACATGCTTCAAACAAAGATACCAAAGATACCAAATGCTAATGAGATGTTAAGTCATTGCAAAATATAGACAACACTTTGAATGTATATCTATCTATACGCATTGTGATGATTGTTATTGGCAACTTTGATAAGAATAATTTCAGTGCAGTAATTGGTAACTTTCATAAGAATAATTTGAGTGCAGTAGATGGAATATAATTCCAATTGAAATTTCTTTGAAAAGAAATAAGAAGTAAAGGAGGAAGCCAACTCCATTCACAGCAGTAAAACCTTAAGACACCACCCTTTTTTATTAATTTAAACTTTTAAGCACACAGAGGAAAAAAATGAATATATACACAAAATTAAAGTAGTTAAAATCCACAGAGAATCCTGTTATTTGGTTCTGATTAAAGCCTGGTTGAATTCTGCCATTAGAAAATAAGAAATATTTGAAAATAAGATTCAGTAGTTAAAAAGGCATGCTGTTCAGTCACAAGGACCAGAGTTTGGATCCCAGGACCCCTGTCTGGCAGCTTCAGCTTCCTGTTACTCTAAGACCAAGAAATTCCCTTCACAAGGGACTGAAGTTGGAATACATCAGCCAACTAAACCATTTATTTCACAAATTGTTTATGAATGCACCATGACCTCGAAGGGTCATGGTGTTATAACTTCCCTGAGGCTAAATTTAAAAGTAATGGACTATTTTTTTTTCTTCAGAAAAAGAGTTTTTCTATATTGATATCTGTGAGCTATATTTATTCTGGGGCCCATATTGATCTGGGTAGCCTGCAATGTCATCTGAGGTCATGGTAATGTTCAGTCTATACTGCTGCAAAGGACCATGTCTGTGTCCTTGTGGTCCTACAGTAGCCAGGGTTGTTGAAGTCCATGACCCACATTAAGCACTGAAGACCACATGGGTATCCATGTTCTAGGCTGCATACAGCATGCAGCCATGTTGATGTTTGAGGACCATGATGCCACTGAGGGCCATTTTGATGTGAGTGGCCTGGGCTGCCACCTGATACCATATTCCTGTCTTCGGTCTGGGCTGCCTCATGGTCATGGTATGTGCTGTTACCAAAAAACCATGAGGAAGCCCAGGATCCAAGCTTTAGCTGACTGTAAAGAGCAAGGAAGCTACTTTGGTAGTGATGCGATGGATGAGTTCAGATACACAATTGAGGAAGGCTTCTGTGATGACCCCCATACCCCCGTGACCCACCCCCCAAAAGTAACAGCCTAAAAAGGAAGCCATCAAGGAGAACCCTTACAAATTGTGATAGGAGTATTGAGGTGTAGCCCTTCACAATTGATGCCTTCTGGTGAAGGTCAAGGTGGAGAAGAATTAATTTTTCTTTCCTTTTTTTTTTTTAAGGGGCAGGCCACTGGGAGTTTTATCATGCTCTAATGAGTGCATAAACAACACAAATTGAACTTAATTTTTTGTTTGTTTGTTTGGGAAAGGAGAGGTCACCAGAGTGAAGTGGGATGGGGATCTGACATGGAGGGACTGAAAGGTCAGTGTGGTGGGAATAAATGAGGTAAAATTTCCAAAAGACCATTGCAAATATTATTTTGAAAAAAAAAGAGAAAAAGATACATTAAAGTATCAGTATATAAACATAAAATTTAATATAAATGTTAACTAGTTTTCTCTAAGGAGGGGTGTTTAGGGCTTGCCTTTTTGTTTTTAACATTACAATTATATTGTTTTAGATAAGATAGAGGTGTGGCTTTTTGAAGAAAATCTGAGTGAAATAAAGGGGAAAAAATCTCTTCATCATTGAATCTGCAACTTCCTGTCTTGTGTAACTTTAAACTCTGATTTTTTCACAAGTGTCTAAGGGAAGTTCAATCATGAACTATTGTGGTTTCTTCTTTGATTTGTGACGTCTCATCTTTACTTTTTGCTTTGCCAGTTATATCACACTGTGTCTCACTGTGTGTGCCCTGACTTAATACATCATGTCCAAAGTGATTTTAAAAAAATAAGAAAGAAGCTTTCAAGAAAGCCTAATATTGGCTTTGCCATATCATTTTTAATAATTATTCTTATGTAGGTTTACAATGAAAAAGAGCAAATTGGGCAAAAGGAAATATGAAATGTACAGTTTGTCAAGAAAAAGATACTGGTATGCTTAATGTTACATCCATTACTTGTGATGAAGAGGGGTTGAAACTAAAAGATTATTACCATTATATAGAGAAAAGATCTCTACTGGGTTAAGAGGACACCCTCAGAGTCCAAGTCAGCATCCAACTTGTGAGATAGAATGGAATATGTTTTCTGCTCACAGAAGACGACTGTAATCAAATGCTATTGTTAATGTGGTTCTATCCAAAATGGATGGCTGAACTTTGCAAAGATATCCAAGTAGTGGTAGATTTAGAATCACAAAAAATATAGGGTTCTTCCTTAAAACTTTCTCTGTAGTTTTGGAGAGCTGTTGAGGCAAGCCTGTGCATGCTCTTTGGTTTGTTCAGACTGTGGGAGCCCCCATAGGCTAGTTGACTCTGTTGTTCTTCTTGTAGAGTCCATATCCCCTGTGGTCCCTCAATTGTTCCTCAAAATCTTCCAAAAGACTCCCTGAGCTTCATCTAATGTTTGGCTGTTGGTCACTGTACCTGTTTCCATCAACTGCTGGATAGAGCCTCTCGGAGGAAAGTTATGCTCCTATCTGCAAGCATAACAGAGTATCATCAAAAGTGTCAGGGATTGGTTGCCAATGGGATGGTTCTTAAGTTGGGCCAGTCATTGGTTAGCCATTCTCTCACTCTCCGCAACATCTTTGTCCCCGAACCTCTTGTAGATAAGACAAATTTTGTGTCAAAGGTTTTGTGGATGGGTTGGTGCCCTTATCCCTCCACTGGAATCCTGTCTGCCTACAAGAGGAGGCCACTTTAGGCTGGGAGTCACAGCTAGAGTCTCTCTCATAGACTCCCTAGAGCCTCCCCTATCCCAGGTCTCTGTCATGTCCTAGAGAGGTTCCCCCTCCCCCCACCCCATACATTACAGATTTCTGTTCAGTCTCCTAATCCTCTCCTCAGCTCTCTTTACATTTGATATCCACTCTGCTTCTCGTCCCTATTCCCTCTCCCCCAGTTTCCCCCATCCATTCACCTCCAGTGACTTTTATTTTCCCTTCTGAGTGATATATAAGCACCCTTCTCACTTTGGCCCTCCTTGTTATCCTTCAATCAAAATATTGTTAAAGGAAATGTGGTTAATTTATAGAATGGACTATTAATCAGCCATTACATGAACCCTCTGCTTCCACTCCAGCCACCATGCCTGTTTCTTGCTGTCAGCGTTACCCACTACAATGGACTCTTATCCCTCTGGAACTGTAAGCCAAATAATAATTCTCTTCTGTAAGTTGTCTCAATTCTGGTGTCTTATCACAGGAATATAAAAATAACTAAGAGTGATACCTGAGGCATAAACATAAAAAATTGAACAAAACTCACTTGTTTAATGAGAAGCATTCCAAGCCACAGATTCAAAGCCAAGCACTCTGATAATGAGTCTTTCTCTAAACAGGGTAGTATTGTTCAGGCTATTATGCTGAATGTTAACATGTGGGATCATGAAAGGCAGCCTGATTTCTGGTTGAGCTAGGTTTAAAACCCTGGTGACCCAGCAGGTGACCTTAGCCTGCAAGGAACGGTATAGGTGTTTTGTCCCACTCCTAGACACCAGGCTGGTGACAGGAGGCTGCAGCTTTCCACTCCATAAGTCTGTGGCCGTCAGTCATGTAAGGGCAACACCCCAAGCCCCTCCACAGGTAAAGGACATGACCACAGATCACATACAGCCTCAAGACAGATCTCCATTTTAGTGAGGTACCTAAAGGTCTGAAGGGCTTAGCCAAATAAGCGCTCCTTCCCAGACACTCCTCCCTGCAAAGGTATTTCATTTCAGGCCCGCCCTGAGAAAGTTGGGTATTGTTTCACTCATCAGAACTCTCTGCCATGACAATAAATTCTTTAACCGTGGACTGCCTCTTCTCATAGGGACCACAGTGAGGAACAAAGGAGTCTTCTTCGTCTAATCTCCAGCAGGAGACCTCTCTGCACTCCCAGCTATGGATTCGACCAAGCCAAGCCACCGGTTGAGCAAGCCAAGGACTCTCCTCGCCATGGGACCCAGACAGAACTCTCCTCCTGCCCTTTCACTTTGTCCAGGGCTAGATCCAGCCCCCGGGGCCCCACTCTGTTCTCAGTTCTTCTGAGGCATCCCGCTGCATCTGAGGTGTTCAAGAGTCTGAGAACCTGATGTCTCCGGCCTCCGTGCAGGTCCAGGGACCTCCAGCCAACTCCAGCAGTCCCCTTCCCCCGACCTCAGACTGCTCTTCCCACCCCCAGAGCAGGGTCCTGTGGCTTCACACAGTCCAACACCCACCAGCGATGGTATGGGGAACGAGCAGTCAAAACTTCCCAAGTCCCACCTTGCCTAGTGGCCCAAGGCCCAAGTGGATGCCGGACCCCCACAATTCAACTCACATTAACACATATCTGGAATACATACATGCACATGCATGTACCTCTCTCTCTCTCTCTCTCTCTCTCTCTCTCTCTCTCTCTCTCTGTGTGTGTGTGTGTGTGTGTGTGTGTGTGTGTGTGTGTGTGTGTGTGTGCGTTTACTATATTGGGAATACAAATTGATATATCTATGAAATAAATATATGTTTATGTTTTAATTTCAAATATTTCTATATGGATAGTATAAAAGGGCTCCGACAAAAGTTGAAAATATCATTGGTAAATGTCCCAGTGAAATTAGTGGGAACATAATTTCCTCTTGATTCTCATGACCTCTTTTGACATGGATAATTTGCACACCACATCCAATCTTCCACTTTCTCCTGTATGGGTGGGATAGAGCCTCATATAAGTATATGAAGGTAGCATACTCAATAACTCAAACTGAGGCAATGACACAAAATAATCACTCATGCTTATCTCTTTCAAAATTATTATGTGAATATGTCCATATGAGTGTACATATGACACTGTGTGTAGAGATCGGAGGACAACTTTTAGATTTGGATCTCTTTCAGCTTTTTGTGGCAAGCTCTTTCTTGTTTATACCATGCTGTTATGGCAGGCTGGCTGACTGGCACGGTTTAAGCCATTCCTTGTTTCTGCTTCCCATTCTGTTCTAAGAATACTGGGATTACAAATAGGTGCCACCATATCCAGCTTCTTATGCGGGTTCTGGAGATCAGGCCAGGCTGTCCGGCTTACACTGTAAGCATTTTTACGTACTAAGCTGTATCCCCTGCCCGTTTCACTTTCTAATATAAATGAAAATTTCAAAAAAATTTCTTGCATTGTTTCCTTAAAGGAAGGCTAAACAGATGAGTACACAGTAGGAAAACAGATTGTCTACATGATCTTAAATAATCTCAGTATGTATAATTGACTTGGTTATGACATCTGCCAAGAGTTCAGTTTTTGAAGGCAAAAGGTATTTTTGGAAACATCTGTTGCTTCAATCAACCAGGGACCAAAATTTAATTAAATGCATCTTTAGAAGACACTTCTAATTTAATCCAACACACACACACACACACACACACACACACACACACACACACACGAGAGGGGGGGAAGCACATGGATTTCTTTGAAAATGATTTATAGTTTAGGCTCTAATACAAAACATTTACTCTCTTGCCTTTTACATCTTACTTAAAAACATTTAAATAATTTAGTTCAATATTGATAAAACCACAGTTACAAGTAATTTCTATTTGGTTTAGTGTTCAAAGTTTTAAAGTAATAAGTATCTTGAGTTGTTCTCTAGTCATATGCTAATGACACGGGTATGGTATAGCTCTTAACTCACTTAGAAATCCTATATGATGAAGAGGAAATGGATTTAGGTCAAATAGACTGTGCAAATGAGTGAAGAACTGATGTAAAAATCTCATTGGTGCATTTTATTGAAAATTCTTTCCCATATAGATACTGACTAAAAATTTCTGTTTTATTAAGAATAATCTTTGTTTTTTTCATAGTAGAATATTTAATATTATATCTTTACAATATATTAATTGTGAATATTTTGTGTCTACTATAGAAAGGAGACATGTGAAAATTTAAAAATTTCTAAAAAGTTTTGGGAAGCAAATGTCATTCTCTCTTTAAAGGGAGCTCATGAAAGCCATGAAGACCAATCAGCTAAAGTCTCAGTGACTGGTTATGTAATTTGATTTTAATACATGATGGTAGATCTAAAATAGATTTTTTCTTTGTTTACATTTTGACATAAGAATGACTTCTGTTTGTTATCAATCAGAATAGTCAGAACATGATTTTGACATATTAGTAGACATTATGTAAAACTTCAGTTTTGAAATTTTTTTATTAAAATACAATGCATTATAAATTTTGGCGCATAAAATTTTCTCAGTCATTCAGATATGACACTGTGGAAATTAGAATAGATTGACTATAGTTTTAACAGAACCATAGAGTTTGGTTAAAAACATAAAATAAAAAATTGAGAATTGTATTTGAATAATACATTTTGTTTATAGTGATCTCAATACTACATTAGACTATTATAAACTGATATTTCATAATATAAACTCAACTTTTCAGTTGTTATTCAATCAGTGTTTCTCTCTAACAGAAAACACATATGTTATGCAACCATGTTGACTTAGTGGTTTCCTTCTCTGTTGGGCTATTGATTTACTAACCCGGTACGTGGAATGAACTACATGAACAGCATTAAGCAACATTTCCTTTCAGGCTTCTCATAAAGATATCTATTTGAGTCCAGGTACATTGTCCTGGTTTTTATTGGCCAAGTCTTCAAAGGAGTCACAGTACTGTGAAGCAAAGATATATTTCCCTCGTGTTTACAAGGTCTGGAGTGTCTTTATTTTTGGAACAAAGACTCAATAAAGTTAGTGTCAGGTCTCAAACTAGATTTGTTGCCAAAACTGGCCTTGAACCCTTGCTTTTCCTGTCTTTACCATCCAGTATTAGAATTAAAAACACATGCCACCACCATCTAATTACAACAGTTTACCATAGCAAATGATATTATTATGTGTGCGTTCTGAATAAGTAAAACTTGCACACTTGTCATATGGGCTGTAAGCTTAAAGTGGAAATACTTTCTCTGATTTCTGACATATAGTTTTGTGTTACTGTTTTCTCTGACTTTTGTATGCTTTTAAGGAATGTTCTTCTGTTTCCTCAGATTGTGTCTACCAATGAAAATTTAGAGTAGAAATATTTAAAAAGTTACTACATTTTCTTTTGTCTTTAGATTAACAATGATGTATTAAATTAATTGCTCTTCAGAAACCTAAAATAATGAATATACAGTAGATTCCAACTATGATCTGGTATGGCAGATTCATTTTAAAAACTACTAATTGGTAGAAACTATCCAAAGGACAAAATAAATATTCATACTACATGGTACAATTTGTTAACATTTGGTAAAATTTCTTATCATTTCACGTGTATCAAGAGAAATAATTAGTAACACAAATGAAGTAATACACAAACTTTAAAAGGGAAACAGTAATGTTATTTGCATCAGGGATGAATGACAGTGAAATATGACAAGCACCAGAAGACAAATATAGCATGGATATACTTACCTAAAAACAATAACTTGAAACCAGAGATTAAAAAGAGGTTAAAAGGAAGATGTTGGTCTAAGGGTAAAATGGCTTAACCATTTGACAAAAATACAAGATGTATATCATGGTAACTACACTTGGTAACTGTGTGGAGCTCATTCCAAAATTATGTGCTGAGATTACTTTTCAGAATTTCCAACTTCAAAAATAACAACATGCTAAAGTGAGGGACATTATCTTGCTTCAATCTTCCCTTAGTGTTGTAAATCTACCACCATATCATGTTTCTTTAAAGCTTGTCTCAACTCTGTGTGTGTATCTCAAAAATTATTCTTCAAAAATAGATACTTTTAAAATCTCACTTTTTGCAGGCTTGTACAACCACTCTGGAAATCAGTCTGGCGGTTCCTCAGAAAATTGGACATAGTACTACCGGAGGATCCAGCAATACCTCTCCTGGGCATATATCCAGAAGATGTCCCAACCGGTAAGAAGGACACATGCTCCACTATGTTCATAGCAGCCTTATTTATAATAGCCAGAAGCTGGAAAGAACCCAGATGCCCCTCAACAGAGGAATGGATACAGAAAATGAGGTACATTTACACAATGGAGTACTACTCCGCTATTAAAAAGAATGAATTTATGAAATTCCTAGCCAAATGGATGGACCTGGAGGGCATCATCCTGAGTGAGGTGACACATTCACAAAGAACTCACACAATATGTACTCACTGATAAGTGGATATTAGCCCAAAACCTAGGATACCCAAGATATAAGATACAATTTGCTAAACACATGAAACTCAAGAAGAATGAAGACTGAAGTGTGGACACTATGCCCCTCCTTAGAATTGGGAACAAAACACCCTTGGAAGGAGTTACAGAGACAAAGTTTGGAGCTGAGACGAAAGGATGGACCATCTAGAGACTGCCATATCCAGGGATCCACCCCATAATCAGCTTCCAAACGCTGACACCATTGCATATACTAGCAAGATTTTGCTGAAAGGACCCTGATATAGCTGTCTCTTGTGAGACTATGTCGGGGCCTAGCAAACACAGAAGTGGATGCTCACAGTCACCTATTGGATGGATCACAGGGCTCCCAATGGAGGAGCTAGAGAAAGTACCCAAGGAGCTAAAGGGATCTGCAACCCTATAGGTGGAACAACATTATGAACTAACCAGTACCCCGGAGCTCTTGACTCTAGCTGCATATGTATCAAAAGATGGCCTAGTCGGCCATCACTGGAAAGAGAGGCCCATTGGACACACAAACTTTATATGCCCCAGTACAGGGGAACGCCAGGGCCAAAAAAATGGGAATGGGTGGGTAGGGAAGTGGGGGGGGGGTATGGGGGACTTTTGGGATAGCATTGGAAATGTAATTGAGGAAAATATGTAATAAAAAAGATTTTTAAAAAAATCTCACTTTAGATTGAAAAAGACAGAGGAATCTGCAGCTAGTCTTTTACTTCGTGGGTTCTTCTTTTTTCCTACCCTTTATACCCCTTCCCCAGTTTCACCTCCTATCACTAGATAGGAAAGATGGGAGGGAGGGAGGCAGGGAGGAGAGAGAGAGAGAGAGAGAGAGAGAGAGAGAGAGAGAGAGAGAGAGAGAGAGAGAGAGATCCTAGAATCTAATTTAATTTCTTTCTTTTTTTTCTTCTTCGGACATGACTACCAACAAACCACCACCAATCCTCCTGAATGACCATCAACCACTGACCACACTTATTGGGGGCCCTACCATTTATATACTCTCTAAATAATTCCTAGAATTACAAACATCACACAATCACAGAAACCATCTGTAACTGGCAAGACCATTCCTCTACTAGAGCATGAGGCAAATCATAGTCAGATGCTGCAGACAGTCTGAAGTAGCCCCATATCCCCACACCTGTGATAAAAATGAAAGCATCTTCCTATACTATTTCTCTGTGTTTTTTTAAGAAAGTGAAATTTCAGAATTTTTCACTATGGGAAGGAATTACTGATTTATTCTGTGTATGTTATTACAAAGAAAATGTTCACAATCTTGAATCTGTCTCTTGGGTGTACCACTTTGGTATTGGCAAGTGTGGTAAGGGGTGGGGGGTCTTTCCCCCATATCACCACTGAAAACTTTCAACTGTGCATAATTACACTGGTGTGGCAGACCGAGAGTTTTATTTTGTTTCACTGAACATTCCTGCTGATATTTTTAGTTTGAATGTTAATTCCTCAGCAAAAAGAGGCAGCTCCATGAATGTCACAGGTTAAAAGGGGGGAAAAAGCAACATCAGTTTGATTAATATCTTGAGCTAATGGGAAAAGAATGATAGATTTTAATATGTATCACTAAAATAACTGCCAGTGAAGTGAAGTGCAAACACACAAGGAAGGGGATTGATGTACTTGCAGAGGCAGGTCCTCCAGGAAGGTTAAGATCTGAGAGGCTGCACTGTGAGACAGCGCATATTCTAATTCTCACTTGACATTTATTAATGATTCCTTCCATAAGATTTTATTGGAGATTAAACATATTCCACAGAAGGTACCTGCTACCATATCATATTCTTGATATAAATTTATTAGAATAGCTAAAATAAAAACTTTAATGATATTAAATGTAAAGAAAATAATTTAAGTACCTAGAATGCATATACTATTGGATTAATGTCGTAGGACCCAAATACATACAAACATACATGCATACATGCATACATGCATACATGCATACATGCATACATGCATACATGCATAAACGCTATCACATTTTGTTGATAACAAGATACTACTGAGCTCACAGTGAAATATATCCTTTCATTTTTGTCAACCTTGCTGATGTCTAGTAATGACACACTCAGAAATAGCTGAGGATAACATTTTTCTTAAAAAAGTATTTCACAATACAATGAAAATTTAGAGCAGTGAGTGTGCTTGCACGTGCACACGCACATTATTATGATCTTGTCACATTCTTGTTATGTATGTAATATGTATTACATATATATTATATATATATTCAACAAAAATTTTTGGGTACCTCCATACACACATGCTGGACCCTATTTATCAAAGAGACACAACTCTATATACATAGAATAGAAGCATCTTGGGATTTCCTCCCAACAGACCCTACACAACCATAACATGCACTGTCATTTGTGCATCTTACCCCTCATAACAGGAACAATAAGGCTGATAGCAAGAAGTCATGGCAGTACATACAAAATGGCTTCACAACCATGATTGCTCCTGCAGATGACCCATTTTTGGCTTAGTTTCAGTTGCATGTGTTACCATCTGTAGCAATGGTAATCATGCTTCCTTCAGCCTTGAGCAGGCTGGCTCAGACCTGGTTTTCCACAGTTGCTAGCCCACCTAAGGTAGAGTCTTCAGACCTAGGTAAAGTCTATTGTCCTGCCACATATGCGGTTTCCTCCAAGACACCACTACCTGCTGAGAGGCTGAACCTGTTTTCCTGACAAAGCCTGACAAAGTGACCACAAGATCCTGGCATATGGGGGTGGGTTCCTCCCCTTTATAAGCTCAGACTCATAAGTAAACACTGGGCCTTCATCAGAGAACTTTGTCTTGGCTTGTTATTTCTCTCGCTGCCTTTCCCATCCAACCCCATCTTTCCTTTCAGGAGCCCAGTAACCCATGGCCGCTGGCGGCTACATAGACACATTTTAAAAATTCTGTCCGGTCCCCATTTCAGGGCCAATTGCTGTGTAACTCTTCTGGGAGAGACAGGGACAAACATCAACTCACTACAGATAGGGTGCCAATGACATGATAAAGAAACAGTTGTGTCACCGTCTAGTTTTGTAAGCTAATGAATTAAACAGAGATTATGTGTAGGGTGTGGATGAGGGAAGACATGGCAACCAATGGGTAGTTACATCACCTAAAAGATCTCTCTCTCTCTCTCTCTCTCTCTCTCTCTCTCTCTCTCTCTCTCTAGTAAATGTTAATAGCTTCTGTACTTTTTAGAAACAAAGGCATCTCATGTGATTTGTATGCACTGTGATTTTCATGAGCTGCTTGTTTCCATAAATGTTATTGGGGCCAATCTTTTAAGGGTCTTACCATGTGGGAATTCACAGTTTTCTGATTTTGAAACCACAGTACTAGGTCTTGCATAGAGGGCAGAGTTCTGAATTACTGTAAATCATTGGTATGTAGAGAATGAGGTGGGAAACTGCCCCTGGGAGGAGGAAGGACCTGAGACAGATCAGAGGTACTCAACTCTCACTGAAGTTATTTGACTAGGAGTTAAGTACAATTGACTACAATTAAGAATTTCAATTTAGTCTTATAGTAATCATTCTTTTAATGCCCATCTTTCCTTCAGATAAGCTAAGCTTTTAGAACTGGGCTCTTTGATTGATAGCTGTCAGACATCCTCTTTTTACCTTAGGCAGGGAACTGTCAATCAAATTACAACCAACTCTTTGGCAACCAGTGTGACTGTCATAATGATAGTTGGCTGTTTTGAATATTTCATGGCAGCAGCTCAAGCAGGATTTATGCTTCAAGATGTCTTGCGTTAGTGACAATTTCTGCAGCTCACATAAACTCCAGAAGAATTTACTTTGGCACAGGGGACAGATCCATCAGTAGCCCTAAGACTCCTGAGTAGACCATCTGCAATAACTGGTCCCAGGAGACTTCTGTTGCAAAGTTATTCATGGTCTGCACAGCCACTTTTTGGACGTTGAAGTTTGCATATTTTAGGAGTGCCACCAAAGAAGGCAGTATGTCAAACATGACCAGCTTCTGGATGCGGCAATGGGGGCCCTCTATCATATTTTTCAGGGCTCAGTCAGCCTTTTTTTGCATAGAGATCTTGAGGTTCTTGGAGCCAGGGAAACAAAACCTTCAGCTTGCTTCCACTGATGACCATCTGAATGTGACAAAATTCCCTTGACAATGTTGCCAATGGTGTGATAAGAAGAGGTCAAGACACTGAGTTCCTATCTTGTCATGAGTTCTAGAGGCCTGGGCATGACCTCTGTGTCAATTGCTTGACTATTGTTCTTACCATAGCCTTATACTTCATAGAACAGGGCCCTTCAAGAGTCTGAGAGTATGGTACTCACTTTTCTGCAGCTGAGGATTAATATAATCATTCTTGCAATGGTCTTTTCATCCCTTGGGAAGAAGGTAAGCTGTGTAAGAAGGAAGTCTATTCTGATGGAAGTTGGTTGTCTTGGTAGAATTAAGTCTTATAGTTACATGAGAACCATTAGAATAGCGTGTGTGTTTGTGTGTGTGTTTCTTCTTTCATTTGCGTTTTGTTGTTTGCCTTTTAGAGAGATGGGGGGGGGGGATAAGGAGAAGAAGCAGGAGATGGAGAACAAAATGGTGTAGAGTTGGCTGTGTACAGAATTGAGGAGAATATGGGAGGAGTAGGGGGAAGAGAAAGTGTGATGATAGTATATTGTATACATTTTTTTCAATTAAAATTTGTTGAACATATTTTTAAAGTGTATATGGTAAAGAGCAACAAGTCCGACTATTGACCACTTTTCTCTATTTGCAGCTTGCAGGACTCTTTCTGGTAATTATTCCTCCAGGAGTAAGGCTTCCAGGTTGGTTCCAGTTTCATTCCTACAAGTTGTCTGTCCTAAGTGTATTTTCAGAAATAGGGTCTTATCTTCAGTTCCTGGTAGGCAAGCAAGGAAGATGGAAGTAGCCTATATTCCTTTGGAGGTTATCTTGAACTTCTGTGACCAACATCTTGAAAAGAGGCTTCTATTCTTTGGCATTGGGCTCTTTGTTAAATAATCTATGGCTTTAGGGAGAGCATTGTCACTTCAATTAGTGTAACTTCATATATATATTAATCAAATAGCCTTACAAAGCATTGTTAGAGTGATTTCCCCCTCCTGCCTCCCTTTCCTTCTGTATTGTAGCCCTTTAGTATTCCAAGCTAACTCCACCTCCCATTTTCCCTATGTGCCCTACACAGTGCCTATGCCCTGCCATTCTCCTCTGGGAAACTCCTCTCCTCCTTCCTCCATAGTCATTATCTGAAGACATACTAGGTTATATCCTCACATCTAAGTTTTTGGAGCTAGGATTCACAGCAATATATGAGACATGTACATATGAAAGGAAATAATTTAGTTTTAACTGTGACATATTTTATTTGACTACATTAGCTGTACTTAGTTAGAGAAACATAGTTAAATTATAGGCCTCTGTTCTCTGTGAGGGCCTAGAAACACAAAACCCTGTTGGCAACAGAATCCCCAATAAAGTGAACAAGGTCCTTTGAGAAAATGGTAGATTCTTGATTTTGGGTAGAAAAGTAAAAATGAGCCTGAAGTATATTCTAGTATCAGGAAGTACTCTAAGTTTAAACTAAACTAAACTAAACTAAACTAAACTAAACTAAACTAAACTAAACTAAACTAAACTAAACTAAACTAAACTAAACAACTAAGCTAAGCTAAGCTAAGCTAAGCTAAGCTAAGCTAATCTAACTAAACTAAACTAGATAATTAAGTTAAATTAAGTAAGCTAGAATGATAAAAAAAATAGGAAGAAGGGCCATATCAAAGAATTTTGCAGCCATGTTGAAAGAACCTAGAGGAGCCAGTGTCACATTATTAGAACATACAATGACAGTGATGATGATTACCAAGGAACAAAAGGAATGTCTTAAGTGCATTCTGGTATTTATCAACAACTTTATGAAAGGAACAAAGGGGGAGAAATGACAAGCTTTTCCTTAAGAGCTTCAATCAATATGTGTGCAGGCATGAGTGAAATAGAGAATGACTCTTAGCCAACTACCCTAACAGTTATTATAGCCAAGGAACATCCATTCATGTAAACCACTGCAAAGGACTAGTGAAGAACAAAGAAACGTTTGACTATATTTTCCCCTAAATACTTATTGATGGTTATTAAGGTTATAGCACATATCCACACATTCTTTGATAGTTTACCTCCCATGATACAGAGTTTAGATCCCTTCCCTATGATAAGGCCAGATTTGCAGTGTGTTGCCAGCAAATAATGTGTAGAGAATGAAAAAAAGCAATTCTTTATCTTGGAGGAAATAAGAAAATAGCACCTTGACGATGTTAACAGATGGCATAACAGCTAGGAAGCCACACAAATAAGCGAATCAGATTAGAGGAGATGTCATGGTTCCGATAATCTTCTGAAAACAAAAAGCTTCATAGCCACAGTAGTACAATCTTCTGATAACAGAAGAAAAAATTAATTTCTGGACATTCTACAAAATGCCTGGCCTTACTCTTTTGGAATATCATATTCACAAAGGTCAGGAAACAGTAAACTGAGAAGAGACCAAGGAAATAGGTGGTCTGGATCTTTGTGAGCAAATGTTATCTTTTCATAACACTTTTAACTTGGTCTTGGAGTTGGCAACCTACACCCTTGGAGACAATTAGCCCATTGCTGATTTTCAATAAAGGTTTATTAGAACAGCAGCACGCCCATGCTTTATTAAGTGACAGAGTTCACATGCATAAGCTGAATGTCTGTAACTGAGGCCATTGGCCATTTGCCTGACAGGCTCAGATATTTAGTACCCAACTTTTATAGGACAAGTTGGCATAGTGAACATCTAAGTGTTATTTTTTGTCCCTCTCCCATAAAGCTAAAATTGTTTTATGACAAAGTTTTAAAACATCACTTGATTTAAATCATCTGTGCATTCTAATATGCTGTTGTTTGACAGTTACTATTTGTGTTACAGTTTGCTGAGTGTTTTCCATGCCTATCTCTAATTGAACCTCTCAGCATCTAACCCCACTTTAAAAAAAAAAAAAAAGTGACAGTGGAGAAAGGCAAAGACTTCCTGCCGACTCAGGTTTTAAATCCTTAGTCTAAAGTTCATATTATACTTTTCTGTCACTCGTATTCCTGGGTCAAGTGCAGCTGCTTAGAGTCACCTTCAGAGATGAGTCCGATATAATTTATTAAATGTGTAGAGTACTTACTGTGCAACAGCTTCTGTGAAAAATGGAATCATGTCCCCTCTCTAAGATTCCAAGATGCATGGAATGACAATCTCATCTATCCACCCATCCCTGGAACTCGCTCTCACTCCTTCAAAGCTCTGGTAAGATTCATCTCCATGTTAGTTACTTTCTCATAACTATGATGAAACACCTGATATGAACAGTTGAGCGCAGCTTTATTTTGTCCCAAAATTTAGGAGATTTTCATCCATGGTCTTTGACCTCATTGATCTTAAGCCCATGGTGAGGCAATACATCATATTGGAAGGGCTGGGCAGAGACAGACATTATTTACTTCATAGTATACAAGGAACAGAGGAAGTAAGACCTGAAAGGGACAGGGACAAGATAAGTACCCTCAAGAAGATGTTCCAGGCTATCTTCTTCCTCTGCCTAGGCCTCAAAACATCCATAGATAGCACTATCAGCAGGGGACCAACTGCTGAACACATGGCTCAATACAACTGAATCATTCCTACTCAAGGCATGAGAATAGTTCTGCACCTTTTCTTATCTGCACATTACTTTGTCAGGAAAGCACATAACCTTTCTCTTGTCATTTCTATTCCTCTCAGCCCCCTATTTACCATGTGTAATAGCAACAGCAGCTGACCTTAATAAACTTTGAGTTTTTGTTAATTAACGTACACAGTGAAGTATTTTACCTTGAAGTGTCAAGTTAACTTTGCTGCAGGCCATTAACATTTTTATAAAATGCCAGTTGCATAAGATTTTGGCTATTTGCATTTTTAATAAGTTAAAATAAGTTACATTGGGCATAGTGGCAATGATATCATCCTAGAACTTGAGAAGTAGAGACAGGAGGACCAGGAGTTCAAGGTTAGGCTTTAACTGTATGACATGACACATATCTTTAAAAAAGATAGAAAGTCAAAACCTTGGGAGAGCAAATTTGCTTGATAATCACTCACACTGAACAGAATTCCTGAGTACTGCAGTTTCCATTCTTTAAGAGGAAAGGGGAAAAATCCAACCTGCTCTTCTGGACACTTTACAGCTAGGAAGTGGGCACACTCTTTCCTTTGAAAGCTTGTAGTTCATTTCAGTGGGCATTTTTTTTTTTCTGGTTGACAGCACATTAAGTGTATAGATAAATGACTGACAAAACATCAAGCCTCATTGAACACAGTTAAGCATTCTTGCAATCCCAGCCAGTCCTGGCTTGACAGAACAGAGAAAGATTTCCTTTGAGCCATTCTTAGAATTCATGACAGGATCACTTTCAAACACCAGATCTTTGATGGCATTGCTATCTTTACATGATACATCAATTCCCTGTTAAGAGAATACAATGCCTGTTGGGATTTAACACATAAAGCCTAAGTTTTAATAACTCCAAAGGTGTGATGTAGATGGAAAGGAGAGACTTAAAGGAGCTTTTTGAAAGGCACCTTATTACTTTCATATCAGAACAAATTTAAATAAAAGTCTGCCCATTTCATTATTGTCAGGAAACATATTTTTTCAACTCACATTTCTATGGCAACGTCTCTATCTATAGTGACAATTCACTCTTTAATTTGAGATGTGCACTATGCAAAGAGTATTTAATTTCTTACTCTCTAGGCAACTCCTAAGCCTGCTTATAAGTGGCAGCAGCATACATTATTAGGAAACTTCACCTGACAGTTTCTTGGACAGAGGAGAGATAATTACTTGCTAAAGTGGTTTTGTGTCACACTACTAAAGACTAACCCTGAATTTTATATTGGAACTCTTCCTCAAAAGAAATCCATGTGTAAATGCTTTCTTCAAATTCTTTGTTCCACTTTAGCTCATTAATCATCAAAATTTCTCCACCTTTGAAGTGCATAATATTTGTTTCTTTGTTTTGTTTTTTTTTGTTAACTTATTTATTTATTACTAGGACTGTCTTTAGAGACTTGTAGCCCAGGCTACAACTCACAATATAGCTGGCATCAACTTACACTATTGATTTTTCTTTCTTAGCTTGCCAAGGCAGGAAATATACACACCATCATACTTACTAAAATTTGCAACAAATTCTGGTCTACTATGAAACTCAAACTATCTTCATATCATTTTCTTATAATGTTGCCCTCGTGCTATAGATATGAATATTAAAATATAAATGCCGAGTACATCCCACATCTTTCTTGCTTGGATCTAGT
Source organism: Mus musculus (assembly GCF_000001635.26). Classification (NCBI taxonomy): domain Eukaryota; kingdom Metazoa; phylum Chordata; class Mammalia; order Rodentia; family Muridae; genus Mus; species Mus musculus. The sequence goes on from NC_000070.6 coordinate 25,465,969, forward strand.
TTGGGTGAAAGCTCGTTTCCTACATAGTAGTATTGAGAACTACTGGATCATGTAGGCAATGACACCAGTGGGAGGTGAACAGGGCATTGGTGCCACTGTCCTCAGAAAGAATATAGGTAGTTCTCATGGACTCTACCATTTCTCCAGGGGTGAAGAATAAAAGAACAGTTCTGACTAGAGCTCTCTGTGGCTTTCTATTTAGCATTTCATGTAATCTTTCCTGTTCCATGTGCTCATGTCATCGTGCCATCTTCTACAGTGTGACTCAGCATAAGACCTCTTCCCCAGGAGCTGAGCAAATGGGATTCCAAACACTGGATGTTTTTGGTTTTGGTTTTGTTTTTGTTTTGTTTTCTCCAAAATTAACCTTTACTCTCTCCAAAGTACTCAGACTTAAGTATTCTTTTCTTATAGGAGCAGCAAACACTAAAATAAACTACAGTTGTCCTAAACTTCTTTTGGTTCTGAAGCTGATAATCAGTAAGGTTGTTTCCACTCTGGTATAGTCAGCTATAGTCTTCCTGTCTGACATGGTTCGACTAACAAGGGGAATGCTTGTATCAAATTTTAACAATCCCTATCTGGATTTTACCACCTTTGTGATTTGTATTGAACTGGATGCTTTATGTGTCTTTGTAAAATTGTATATTTTTCTTTCTTTGCACTGGCATAGTGCTAGATTTTGTAGATGTCTGAGGGTGTAGGCAGCATGGCTGGTTCTGCAGGCCTCATGGGAGTTGTAGTCCTGTGGACTCCTAGCCATTGGGCTGCTGCTTTTCTACCTTGTGCTTTCTATAATCTGCTTCTGTTTGTCTGGTATGTGTTTCTACAAACACCGTTCTGTTGATAAGTTTCTTAGTTACACTATTGATTACATGTCATTATCTCTTTTCACTGACAATGTTCTTCATAGTGCCGTAGGTCTACTGTCAGTATATTATGGTAAAACATAATGTACGTGAGCACAATTTCAAAATTTATTCAGTCTCTAGAAAATTTCCAACAGGGCCTAACAATGGACAACATTGTGGAAACTCATTAAATTGTTAGAATAAGGAAAACATGAACATATAATTTATAGATAATTGTTTTAGTTTTTAAAGTACTTCAAAGGGAAAGGAAACATTTCCAAGTATGAAAAGAGTATTTGCATTTATTATGATAAATTTTGTAATTTTAGTACATTTAGTGTTAAGCACAACATAAATTCTATTTTTCAAAGAAATATATTAACCTGTGCTTAAGCTACTATATTCTATCTAGTAATTCTCAATTTAAAAAATATTTACTTCATTGAGTTATTTAGATTTTAATACTGCATAATAACATTAATAATGAATATCCTTAGTTGTCTTACTAAAATTTTTAATATATCTTATTTTCAAAGACTTTTTGGTCTAAAATGAGACAATACACATCTGAATAAAAATATTTAATTTTTGCTAACCTCAGAAAGTATGTATATAGTTTTAATGTATTATGCTTTTTACCTTTTAAGTACTATTACCCCAAAATTATATGTATATTACATACATGACACAAATATAAACAACTTAGATTATCTAAAAATAATTAGAATTTATAGTTTTTAATTCTCATACTTTAATAGTCAAGATTGATTTTAGAAATCAGAATAAATTTGGAAATTTTATCCAGAAAAAAAGATGGAGACAATCTAGTGGAAGCAACTTTTTTTTAATGTATTTTTTTTTAAATGTATGTGAGTACATACACTGTAGCTGTCTATGGACCCTCTAGAAGAGGGCATTGAATCTCATTACAGATGGTTGTAAACTACCATGTGGTTGCTGGGAATTGAACTCAGGACCTTTGGAAGAATAGTCAGTGCTCTTAACCACTTAGCCATCTCTCCAGCCCACAAGTGACTCTGGTTTATGTCACATTGTCAAAAAATAATGAGCACAATTGACCCCTTGTTATCTTGATATAAAATACAAAACCATTAAACTATACCATTTTTTTCTGGCTTGTCCTCAAGGTCCCATGTTAATATTATAATATAAAGTGCAATATATCTTTAAACATCATACAATTCTTAAAATTTTTGACACTTTAAGTATCCAAAGTTGCTTTAAAACTTTTACGTATCCTAGCTCTGAGCTCTGCAAAATCAAAAAGGGAAGAAGCAGGTACAGTTATAGTTAGATCAAAGGAAAACCAAACTCCAGCAGTGTAGATAACTGAGTCTCTTAGTTGCGGTCTCTATTGCTGAGATAAAACATCATGACCAAAAGCAGCTTGGAGAGGAAAGGGTTTCTCTTATCTTATACCTTGTAGTGCACTATCCAGGGAATCCAGTCCAGGAACTCAAGGCAGAAACCTAGAGGTAAGGACTGATGCAGAGGACATTGAAGAATGCTGCTTACTGGGTTGCTCCTTATGGCTTGCTCACCCTCCTTTCTTATAGCACGGAGGATTATCTGCCTGGGGTGGAACTGTGAATCATGTTCTAGGTTCTCCTACAAGATTTTTCAATCGTCAGAATGCCCTACATACTTGCTTACAGGCAATTGATGGAGGCATTTCATCAATTAAGATTCCCAAATGACTCTACCTGTGTCAACGTGTCAAAAAGACTAAACAACACACTGAGTATGTAATATCTAGAACTCACTAATGAACTTTCGAGCTCCAAAACCTCTAATTATCCCTATGGTTTAAACTTGGCTGTCTCCAACACACACAGTTTGTTTTCTAGGATAAGGATAGTTCACACCTGCCTTTGTTCTTGATGGCCACCCCATGGTTCTGACATGTCCAATATTCTGGAGTTTCCTCTGCAGTTGAGGCTGCAATTTCACCAAGGGTCTCTGCTAGATTGTCTTCAGGAACTCTGAGCTGGACAAATGGCGCTAAGCGTCAGCTTCTTTATGTTACACATTCTTTCCTAAAATCTCTAGAACAACTGAAAGTGCACCTTTACCTCTAGGTCCCTCTGCAGGGATTTCAGCTCTGCCACATGGTTCTAAGCCTTCATGCCTTCAAAGCCAATATCATGTAGGTGAATGTTAGGCACTACCAATTTCTTGTTAACTTGAGATTTTCCCACTGGACCATGCTATCTCATTTACTGACTCATGTCATGACCCTGAGAAAATACTTCCAGAATATTTTGTCTCTATGGTGATGATTTCTTATTAATCACAGATAATTGCTCATCTCCAGCTAAACGGCACTAATTATTGCAGCAAATTAAAGATTTCACTTCAGTGGTTCTAGTATCTTATGACTCACACACATGATGTGTTAGCACCTACTAGCCAGAAAACATAAATCTTTAATTCAGAATTGCACATGAACAGTTGTGATAGAGCATTTGAGAGACTCTCAGAGTTCTCTCTGGAACTTTGTATAGCAGGCCTCCATCATTTTTTTTTATCAGAATAGCCTATAGAGTTCTAAATACTTAATTTCTTTGCCCATCCAAAGTTACAAAGGCTTCCACCCTCCCCACAGCAACAGAGTATAAAAGCAACTTGGTTAGGGTTCATCACAGCAAGACTCCACTCTCTAGTACCAATTTCTGTTTTAGGTTGCCTTTTTTGCTTGTTGTAAAACATTAAATTGCAGTAAAAGAGTAAACAAAAGCAACTTGGGGAGTTACAAGTTACAATTCATCATTGAAGGAATTCTGGGAAGAAACTTGAGACAGCACATGAAGTCAGAAACTGAAGCAGAAACCATTGCTGCTTAATGGCTTGTTCAGCTACCTGCCTTCCATATCCCAGACCCGCATGCCTAGGCATGGTATCACATTCAGGGAGATGGACCTTCCCATATCAATCACCAGTCAAGAAAATATCCTACAGACATGCTCATATATTAGTCTGATGAAGGAAATTCCTGAATTTAGGCTTCCTCTTCCTAGGTGACTCCAGTTTGCTTTAAGTTGACAAAAAGTAAGGATCTCAATGATCATTAATCTGCAGTAGACCAAGTGTTGTGGCCTTCTCTTCCACTCTGCCCTCATTCCCAAGGCATTAAACAGATTCTGGCAAAACAGCCCATTTTCCTCCTTCTTGTGGACCCCATTAAGTTCTATTCTGGTCCATTTTCATTCTTAAGTGCCAGCTTCTGATATCTAAAAACACAATTTTACCTGGAATCCCAACACTTATCAGGACTCCAGAATAATTTTCTATCAGGCAACACACACACACACACATACACATATACACACCATACTTTTCTACAAACCAGAGTGAGCAACAAAGATCAAGAAACAAAACACCTGTCCAACAAAAACAAGAGCAGATATCAGCAATGACAATTATAATCTTTCTAAATCCAGCTGCCTAGATAACAGCATAAGAACCCAGTCAATAACTGCCAGGGAAATTTCTCCATGAAAGACCAGTAACCCTACCACAGCAGTCCCTAAAGATTGCAAGTTAGCTGGAGCAGAAGAAAAAAGAGCCTTTATGATTATGATAGAGGTTGTTAAAGAGTAAATGAGTAAATCCCTAAAAGAAAACTACGAAAACACTAACAGTGGAAAGATATGAATAAAATGGTTGAAGACATGAAGTGGAAATAGAATCAATAAAGAAAGCTCAAACTCAGGAAAATGTGGAAGTGAAAAATTTAGGAAATCAAACGGAACCTCAGAGGCAAGACTCACACCAATTGACTACATGAGGTGGAACAGACAGTTTGAGGTATTGAAGATATATAGAAGAAATTGATAACTCTGTCAAAGAAAATATTAAACCTAAAATAATCCTGACCAAAGACATCCAGAAAAGTCTGGGAGAATATGAAAACACCAAATTTAAGAATAATAGGAATAGAGGAAGAAGAAGAAACCTAGGCCAAAGGCAAAGAAAGTATTTTCAACAAAATCATAGAAAAAAACTTTCTAACCTAAGAAAAAGGATGCCTTTGAAGATACAAGAAGCACAGGAAGACCAAATGCACTGAAGCAGGAAAAAAATTCCCATCAATACATAATGATCAAAATACTAAATGTACAGAACAAAAGAAGGAATATTAAAAATAACAAGGGAAAAAAGCAAAGAAACACATACAGGCAGACGTATTAGACAAATACTTGACTTCTCAACTGATACTCTAAAACCCAGAAGAGTGTGGACAGATGCTCCACACACTCCAAAAGACCATAGATGTCAGCATAGACTTCTGGACCTATCCAAACTTCCAGTCACCACAGATGGTGAAAAATGAGACATTCCATAATAAAAACAAACTTAAGCAATATCAGTTTACAAATCTAGCCCTACAGAAGGTGATAGAAGGAAAACTCCAACCTAAAGAGATAAATCACACCCAGAAAATACAAGGAGCAAATAATCTCAGACCAACAAATCACAAGAGGGGAAACACACACATACACACACACACACACCCCACCACCACCACAACAACAACAATAGCAAAATAATAGTAATCATATAACACTGCTAATTAATATCTCTCAATATCAATGGCCCAATTTCACAATAAAAAGACACAGATTAACAGAGGGCATGCAAACATTATCCATCCTTCTGATGCATCCAAGAAACACATAAAACACACCGTAATATGAAGGTCATGTATCACCTTAAGGTAAAAGAATGAAAAAAGGTGTTATAAAAAATGGACCTAAGAAGCAAGCTGATGTATCCATTCTAAGACCTGACAAAACTGACTTCAAAGCAAAGTAACAAGAAGATATAGAGAACACGACATATCCATCAAAGAAAAAAAATCCATTAAGAGGATGTTTCAGTTCATCACATGTACAGGGACACCCTAAGAACACTACTATAGCTTAAATCACACATTGACCTTCACACTATGATAATGGGGGACTTCAGTGCCCCATCCTCCCCAACAAACAAATACTGAACTTAGAAATACTGGATCTCATTGTTGTTATAAACCAAATGGACCTAACTGAATGGCCCTACAGAACATTTCACCCAAACACAAAAGAACACATTAAGGTCTCAGCACCTTATGGAACTTTCTTGAAAATTGAGCACATACTCAGACACAAAGCAAGTCTCAAAAGTTACAAAACAATTAAAAATAACACTCTGCACAAATTAAAGCTGGATATCAAGAACAACAGAAACACAGAGAGCTTACAAATTCCTAGAAAATGAATAACTCATTACAGGATGAAAAAAGGATAGAAATTAAGAAAAAGTCAATGACTTCCTAGAATTGAATGACAATGAATACAAAATTTGTGGGACAGAATGGAGGTGGTTACAAAAGACAAGTGCTTAACACTAAGTGCCATACTACTACCTTAAAGGAACATCTGAAAGCTCTACAACCCTAACCCTAACCCTAACCCTAACCCTAACCCTAACCCTAACCCTAACCCTAACCCTAACCCTAACTGTAACCGTAACCCTAATAAAAAAAATCATACCCAAAACAAACAGATGGCCAGAAATAATTAAACTTAGGGCTGAAATCAATAAAATAGAAATGAACAAACAAGTGAACAAAACAACAGAAGAAATTAATAAAACTAAGAGTTGATTCTTTGGTAAAAATCGATACACCTATATCCAAGTTAGTTATAAGGCAAAGAGGAACATACAAATACATAAAATTAGAAATGAAAATGGGGACATAACAGACACAGAGGAAATCAAAGAACCATGAAGACATACTTTAAAAACCTGTGTGTTATCAGATTGGAAAATAAAACAGAAATGGATAATTTTTTCAATACATACCACTTACATAAAGATCACATAAGCAACTGAAACAGACTAAGGACCTGTACTGAAATGGCAACAGCAAATACATCTCTCCCAGTCCCCTAACTCCCAAAAAGGCCAGGACCAGGTAGTCTTAGCACAGAATTTTACCAGATTTTCAAAGAAGAGTTAATGCCAAAACTCCTGAAATTATTCTGCAAAATAAAAACAAAAGGAATTTTGCCTAACTCATTTAACAAGGCCACAGCTACTCCAATACACAAAGGACATGAAGACCCAACAAAGAGAGAGAGAGAGTTACAGACCAATTTCCCTTATGAAGAGAGATGTAAAAATTCCTAATACTTGCAAATTAAAGCCAAAAACATTTCAGAAAGATCATTCACCATGATCAAGTAGGCTTTATCCCAGAGATGGTTCAATATACATAAATTGATACACAATCCACCATAGTGTTGTTGAGGTTATTTTATTTGAAGTTTCTGTTCCATTCTTTCCTGTTTAGCTCCTGAACAAAAGAAAAAAAAAAAAAAAAACCTGGTATTTTATTTACAAGCCACTGGCACTGTGCTGAGCAGGTTCTGAACAATTCTGGCCCTGCTAGAAAATTAATAACCAGATAAATGCCCCATTAATTACTGCCTTAGTCAGTTTCTATTCCTCCACAAAACATCATGACCAAGAAGCAAGTTGAGGAAGAATGGGTTTATTCAGCTTATACTTCCACATTGCTGTTCATCACCAAAAGAAATCAGGACAGAAACTAACACAGGGCAGGGACCTGGAGGTAGGACCTGATGCAGAGGTCATGAAGGAATACTGCTTGCTAGCTTGCTTCCCCTGGCTTGCTCAACTTGCTTTCTTATAGAACCCAGGACTACTAGCCCAGAGATGGCACCACCGACAATGGGCCCTCACACCACTGATCACTAATTGAGAAAATGCCTTACAGCTGAATCTCATGAAGGCATTTCCTTAAGGGAGGCTTCCTTTCTTTGTGATAACCCCAAGTTGACACAAAAAACCAGCCAGTACACTTACCAGCTGAGTCTTGTGTTTCATGTGTGTCCTCAGTACAAACTTCCTTTGGTCACATGTTCATGGTCCATCCTCATGGTTCCCTCTGCCTCATGGCAACCTCCCTCTTCTCTCTTCTTCTCCTTATGGTCCCTACCTAAGACCTGCTATTTGATCTCCATTCTGACCTTCCTCTCTGTCTAGGTCAGTCACAGGTTCTACCTGTTTATTATCCAACCAGGGACTATTGGGGAGGCTTCTTTATAAAATATTGTTTAATACAGCATGCCAAGATCATGTTTCTGTTTGGAGAGGGGCACAGAACTCATCTTCTGAATACATAGTGCACAAGTCTAACCCCAATGCCATATAAACAAACTGAGAGCACATGATCATCTTATTAGTGGCTAAAAAGGCTTTGACAAAAAACAACCCCTTCATAATAAAAGTCCCGGAGAGATTCCATATACAAGTGGCATTCCTCAAGATAATAAAGGATGTTTACAGCAAGCCGGTAGCCAACATCAACTTAAATGGAGAGAAATTCAAAATGATTCCACTAAAATCAAGTGCAAGACAAGGCTGTCCAATTTCTTCTATCTACTCAATAGAGCATGTGAGGTTGTAGATAGAGCAGTAAGACAACAGCAGGAGATCAAAGAGATGTAAATTTAATGGAAAAGCCAGAGCATCTATATTTGTAGATTTTATGATAGTATATATAAGTGTGATGGCTATTTTATTAGTCAGCTTGGCTACATCTAGAAATAACTAAAACTCAAATGTGGCTGGGAATACGTATGAGGGACCTTTCCTTAATTAAATAACTTCTCAATAGCAAGTATGTGAACCTTGCTCTGCTCCAGTTTTTTAAATGATACAACACAGTGATAATTATAGCACCGAGCCATGCATGGTGGCTCACTCCTGTAAGATCATCACTTGGAAAGCTGAAGCAGAACGATTGCCACAAATATGAGGCTAGTATGGGCTTTGCAACAAGAACCAGTTTCAAAGTGAACCAAAACAAGGAAGATCCACTTCTAATTCAGATCTTTGAGGTAGGAAGACACCCCTCTCATCTGGGCCACACCTTCTGCTGGAATTCTAGATAAAGAACATAGAAGAAGGAAACTTGCTCTTTGTTGCCTGCCTGCCCTTGCCCTCAAAACTAAGTCAGTTCCTTCACTAGGATAGAGCATACTCCTTTGGAATTCTATTATATACTGAAGGCCAACTGTGACATCTAGTCTTGTGGACTGAAAAACTACTAGATTCGTGGACTTTCTGTTTTTAGACAGCTGTTGTTGGATTAGCAAAAAAAACCCAAATCATTCTATTCCATTTTCTTTCTCTCTCAAGGAAACAAACCCTCTAAATCGAAATTATTGTTGAATGTATGAACACACAGAGCTGAGGCTGTGTGTGCAAGACCTGCGTGAGTCTGCATCAATAGGGTCCTAGAGATGAAAGGAGAAGTAGATACATGCCCTATCTCTCACCCAGAAGTAATCTCCAACTGAGAAACACTACAAAGGAAACTTTAGATTCCTCCAAGGGAGACAAATTACTCTTAAGTATAGGTTATATGGCCAGCACTAGATGGCCTACACAGAAAGAATTAAATGGCATCCTTGGAGGTTCCTTGTCTCACAATGTCATATCAGGGCTTCAACTTGCTTTTTGTTAATTTTATCTTTTTTTTTTTTTCCTGAGACGGGTTTGTGTAGCCCTGGCTGTCCTGGAACTCACTGTGTAAACCAGGCATGGCCTCAAACTCAGAAATCTGCCTGCCTCTGCCTCCCAAGTGCTGGGATTAAAGGTATGTGCCACCACTACCCAGCTTGTTAATTTTAACTTCTCTTTAATTTTGTTATATTTTATTTATATATTTTTATTCTCTTCTTACCCTACATATTCTTTGCATATATATTATGACTTCCAATTTAGTGTTTTTTATATGATTCTTGAGTATGTAAATGAGTGGGTCTCATTCTGGTGTCTGTAGTATCAAAAAAATTAAATAAAATCCATCAGTGGGTTTCTCGATACCCACCCCAATGTTATGGGTTCCCAAATGAAAGACACACCCACTGCATTTATCTTTTCTTATTCCTTAATCAGCTCCATGGCTGGGCCACTTTCTAACCTACATGTGGTTAATCCACCTCCCACCAGTAATCTCAATTTATTACTTAATAAATTCTATATTTTATCTTGGCTGCTCTGGACCTAGAGTGCTGCCCAACTGGGGCATACTTTCCATGCCTGAGGAGAATGGAGGACAGGGAGGCATAGCTGGCATGGGAAGGAACCAGGAGAGTATGGCCCAGTTGGGCAGCACTCTAGGTCCAGAGCAGTCAAGATAGAATATAGAATTATTTACTAATTAGAACTACTGGGGTCAGGGTCCCTCAGTGTCTTACATGCAGATGCTTGTGCAAACATGTTTTGGGGGAACATAATTAGCATAATATACAAGGAACTACAGGTCTCTTCTCTTGGTCTCTTTCCTTTTCTTTGTTTTGTTTAAATACAATGTATATGATTTATTTTATTATATCATATATCATGTCATTTCTTAGAAACCTGTTTGCTTTGTAATGAGCAACAGAAAGGAGCAAGATGCTTGTGAGAAGAGAGTTGGGGAGCTAGTGGGAAGACTAGAAGGAGTGGAAAGTATTGTCATGATATAACATGTAAAAAATCCAATTTTCAATAGATTTTTTAAATATCATATTTTCAACAGTTTCCTGTTTTTGAGTGGATGTATTTCTGAACTCTGTATTGTGTCTAATGATTAGTTTTTTTACTTATATGGTTATATTTTAGAAGTTTATATTTACTTTATTCTAGGTTTATAATAGTTCTTGATGTTGAATAATTAGTTTCAAGCTCATTCTTTATTTCTGTATTCTGTTGCCTATTCTACATTTTTATATAATATGTTTCCAGATATTTATAAAAAAGCTTATTGGCCTTTTGGGTAGGGTCTAATGAATCTATAAATACACTTATAATATTTGACATGTTACCAGTGTCAATATTCCAAAGATGAATTTCGAATCTCTTCCAATTTGGTTTTGTATTAATTTTCAGCAGTGTTTATAATTTTGCAGTACAGAATTTGTCCGTTTTTTGTTAGACTTATATGGAAGTATACCATTTGAAGGGTCCTATTATGAATTATGTATATTTAAATGAATAATAAAACTCTCATTGCCAGTGCACTGGTTCTTTATATTATATCTAGGATATTTTAAATTTCTTTAAAATCTGGCCCTTAATTAAAGATTGGTACCATCCCACCTGGTTTTGTGAGGCTCTGGGGACAGAAGCTAGGGCTTCCTGCTTACTAGATGAATCTTCTACTAACTCAGCTTCAGAATAAGCACAAGATACTTGCTCGTAGTCTGACCATAGGAGTTATTGACATTACAAATGCTTCTTAAAACTGCTGGAATTTCAGAACCATAGAAAATTTTGCATTTATTTATGTCACTGGCTGCCAAAACCTACAGATTCAACTTTATTTTCTTTCAATCAATCAGGGTAGTTTATTTTTCTGTTTAGAAATTGAGAAAATTCTACTAAAATTGAAGAATCTAAGGAAATGTATATAATCAGGCTCACGCAGTTCAGGACTGAAGCTCCTTCTCAACCCCAATGCCTCCTCATATCTCAAATGTCCCTGTCCCCACCACAATAGAAAGGCTTCCTCAGAGACAGGAAATTGATATATTAATATCTACCCACAAATTCAGGTGTGAAGTTCTAAGTGAAATATGTATTTTTGCATGTATGTCCTAAAAAATCAGTCTCATTTATCTTAAATATACAAGGTATCGTGAATGTTAACTCTGTGAGTTACTTTGTGGCCCCTGATTCTGTGTTTGGCTGCTAATGAGGAAGAGCATGAAAGGCAGGTGTCTGAGTTCTTGTGAGAAATTGATAGCTAGTGCAACTCCTCCAGTCTCACTGCTGCTTTTAAACTGTGATAATGTGAACTGTTTGGTTAAACCTCACACTCATTTTCCCTGACAATGCCCTCCTGCTCAGCAGTGCCTTTTAGAAACACAATTATCAATGAAGCAGCGTTAGCCATTTAACAACTGCTACAAGAAAGGACAAGACTGGATGTACAGTCTGGGGCTGATCATGAGCTTGATGTACTGTATAAGATGTCTGATGCTTCACTCAGCAATCCAGATGTGCTCTGTGGCTTCTGACATTAGAATTTTAATGTGTTTTTCTCAAATAGACTTTACCGGTTTTGTAATTTATCACAATGAGAACAATATGTGACATTTCTGGGGAAAGGAGAAAAGAAATTCAATTCTCTTGAACTAATTCATTTTTATCAATTAAATATAAAATAGCAGTGAAACATTCAAATGCATTTTGCAAAATAAAAGGAACGCTTTGTCTATTTTCCCTAATGTGCAATGTTTCTGAATATGTAAGATACTGGCTAGACGAATTGAATTTATGAGTACGGGGTTGACATAACTAAATTTTGTTTTAATATCACTAGCACAATGTTTATTGTGTAATGAAAGTTCAAAATCTATGTGGGATGATTATTAAAGCAGTAAGACATCATTATTTTACAGTCGGAAAAAATTATTTATACTTTCAAAAACTTAGTTCAGTTAGGCCAGCAAGATGATCCATTCAGTAAGTCACTTGCCTCTAACTCTGATGACCTGAAAAATGTCAGCTAACTCCCACAAGTCGTCCTCTGCCCTCAACTCCCTCCATGATATGCACAAACACACTTGTATGTATACACATGCACCCATAAAAATACATGGTAAAATAATAGTACTTATATTTAGAAAAAGATGAATTTATATTAAAAATCTTGGAAAATTGAAGCTACTAGAATAAGGGATTAATGTGTGAGATAATTTACAATTTCACTTTAATAACTTTCATGTATATTTTTCTCATTATGGTTTTTTTAAGTGCTGAATTTTATATCAAAGACTGTTTGCTCTTGACTATGTAATACAACAAACTCAGAAGTTGTCCTCTTTTTTTTCGCATTAAATAAGCCTTTCCCCCCTGTAATGGTTTGTATATGCTTAGCTCAGGGAGTGGCACTATGAGAAGGTGTGGCCTTGTTGAAGTAGATGTGGTCTTGTTGAAGTAGGCGTGTCCCTGTGCTTTGGCTTTAAGACTCTTGTCCTAGCTGCCTGAAAGCTAGTCTTCTCCTTTTTGGCATTGGAAGATGTAGAACTCTAGGTTTCTCCAGCATCATGGCTGCCTGGATGCTGCCATACTCCCAACTTGATGATAATGAACTGAACCTCTGAACCCATAAGCCAACCTCAATTAAATGTTGTTCTTATAAGAGTTGTCTTGGTCATGGTGTCTCTTCGCATCAGTAAAACCCTACCTAAGACACCCCCTACACCCTAAAAGAGTGCTATACTAAACAAAATGGATTTTGCTGTTTCAAAAATTCCAATGGCTAATAGGCATTTTTTTTATTATGTATTTTCCTCAATTACATTTCCAATGCAATCCCAAAAGTCCCCCACACACCCCCCGACTCCCCTACCCACCCATTCCCATTTTTTGGCCCTGGCGTTCCCCTGTACTGGGGCATATAAAGTTTGCGTGTCCAATGGGCCTCTCTTTCCAGTGATGGCCGACTAGACCATCTTTTGATACATATGCAGCTAAAGTCAAGAGCTCACGGGCACTGGTTAGTTCATAATGTTGCACCTACTGGATACTTTCTCTAGCTCCTCCACTGGGGCCTTGTGATCCATCCAATAGTTGACTGTGAGCATCCACTTCTGTGTTTGCTAGGCCCCGGCCTAGTCTCACAAGAGACAGCTGTATCACGGTCCTTGCAACAAACGCTTGCTAGTGTATGCAATGGTGTCATCATTTGGAGGCTAATTATGGGATGGATCCTTGCATGCTTTTAAAGGATTTTTTTAGGTGTTCAGGAAATCTTGAAGCTATACCTTTTGGTGACAGTGAAAATTTTGAAGTCAGGTGACCTAAAAGACTCAGAAACTTAAGGGCATAATAGCAGTCTGTCACAGCCTAGGACCATAAATTCATTCAGGGAAACATGTGACTGCATAGTAATTTCAGAGCCTGGCATCAGCATATGAGGACTGAAAATCAAATCCACCATTCACTAATGGCTGACTACAGGCAAGTTACTTGATAATATCCATAGCTTATTTTATATGTAAATGGGGTTCAAAATAGTACATGTTACATGTGGTTGTTGGGAGGATTAGAAAAAGCAACCCATGTTTATCACTTATTAAATATTACATATTGTGCTATAGTCATCATAGGCATATCCCTCTTTTTAATTTATTTTTTACACTCCATATTTTATTACCCCCATCGACCCTCTGACTGTTCCTCATCCCATACCTCCTCCACATCCCTGTCTCTATGTGGATGCCCCCACACCCACCCCACCTGACCTCTAAACTCCCTGGGACCTCCAGTCTCTTGAGGGTTAGGTGCATCATCTCTGAATGAACACAGACCCAGAGGTCCTCTACTGTATGTGTATTGGGGACCTCATATCATCTGGTATATGCTGTCTGTTTGGTGGTCCAGTGTTTGAGAGACCTCAGGGGTCAAGATTAATTGAAACTGCTGGTCCTCCTACAGGCTCACCCTTCTCAGCTTCTTTCAGCCTTCCCTAATTCAACAACAGCGGTCAGCTGCTTCTGTCCATTGGTTGGGTTTAAATATCTGCATCTGACTCTTTCAGCTGCTTGTTGAGACCCTTGGAGGGTAGTCATGATAGATCCCTTTTTGTGACCATTCCATAGCCTCAGTAATAGTGTCAGGCCTTGTGACCTCCTCTTGAGCTGGACCACTTTGGGCCTGTCGCTGGACCTTCTTTTCCTAAGGCTCCTCTCCATTTCAATCCCCTGTAATTTCTTCAGACAGGAACCATTATGGGTCAGAGGTGTGACTGTGGGATGGCAACCCCATCCCTCACTTGGTGTCCTGTCTTCCTGCTGGAGGTGGCTCTATAAGTTCCCTATACCTACTGCTGTGCATTTCATCTCTTCCCCTTTGAATTCTGAGAGTTTCTTACCTCCCAGGTGCACTCTGAAGGGTCCTATTCCTGAGGTTTCCTGTTTCCATTCTTTCTGCTGGCCCTCAGGACTTCAACCCTTTTCTCTCACCCAATACTAGATCAGGTTTCCTTCTCCCCCTCCTTGCCCCCTCCACTTTCCCTCCTAGTTCCCTCCCTCCCTCTCCACTTGTGATTGCTTTCTTCTCTCTCCCAAGTGGGACTGAGGTGTCCTCACCTGGGCACTTCAGCTTGTTGACCTTTTTGAGTTCTGTGGAATGTATCTTGGGAATTCTGGGTTTTTTTTTTTGTTTTGTTTTTTGTTTTTTTGTTTTTTGCCTAATATCCATCTATTAGTGTGTACATACCATGCATGTCCTTTTGGGTCTGAGTTTCCTCACTCAGGATGATATTTTCTAGTCCCATCCATTTGCCTGCAAAATTCAGGATGTTCTCACTCTAAATAGCTGAGTAGTATTCCACTGTGTAAATGAACCACATTTTCTGTATCCATTCTTCTGTTGTGGAACATCTAGGTTGTTTCCAACTTCTAGCTATCACAAATAAGTCTGCTCTGAACATAGTGGAACTCATGCCCCTGTGGGATGGTGGGGCATCTTTTGGGTATATTACTAAGAGTGGTATAGCTGGGTCTTCAGGTAGATCTATTTCCAATTTCTGAGAAACCTCCAGATTGATTTCCAGAATGGTTGTATCAGTTTGCAATCACACCAGCAATGGAGGGGTGTTCTTCTTTCTCCACATCCTCTCCAACATTCATTGTCAAATGAGGTTTTGATCTTAGCCATTCTGATTGATGTAAGGTGGAATTTCAGGGTCATTTTGATTTGCATTTCTCTGATCACTAGGGACTTTTTGAACATTTCTTTAGGTGTTTCTCACCCATTCGAGATTCTTCAGTTGTGATTTCTTAGTCTAGTTCAATATCCCATTTTTTGATTGGGTTGTTTGGATTTTTGGTGAGTAACTTCTTGAGTTCTTTATATATTTTGGATATTAACCCTCTATTGGATGTGGGGTTAATGAAGATTTTTTTCCCCAATCTGTAGGTTTCTGATTTGTCTTATTGACTATGTCCTTTGCCTTACAGAAGCTTTTCAGTTTCATGAGGTTCCATTTATCAATTCTTGATCTTAGAGCATGAGCCTTTGGGGTTCCGTTTATCCCTTTAATCTTTCTATAAGCAAGATTCTGTATACTCATTGTTAGTGATCCACATTCTGTTTGCAATTTCTTTGCTCTTTCTTCTGGCTTTAGAGAGACAGAAACATATTCATGTATGTGTTTCAGAACTATTAAGTCTGGTATGAATGGTTTCTTTAAAGAACAGCAAGAAAAGTGTTACGTCCTTTGAAAAACCAAATAGATTCAGAAGCCAGGGTGAGGTAAGTCTATGGTGTTTCTTGGATGTATCCTGATGAGTGGTTGTGTTATAAGCACTCTTTCTCTTCTGTTCGACATCCATTGTCAACCATTGCTGAAGAGATCTATACTGTTTTCTTTGTTCCACAGATAAGACCTTAATCCTAAAGGACAAACCCTAAATACACGGAAATAAGGGTAACACACACAGATTATAATTTTATAGCATGTTATTTTAATATATAATATAAAATTTTAATGTAAGAATTCACTCTGTGGTGATAAAAAGGGGAAGCACGTTTAATGAATTTCTTGGACTTATATGAGTGGCTGTAGTATAGCCATTCTTTCCTTTCTGTATTCCATGCACCCGTGCACACGCACGTACATACATATAATACTATATATGTATATATATACATATATATATATATATATATATATATAAATTTTAAAGATCATTAATTTGTAGAGGAGATGGTTGAAGGGCCATAGAAGGAGTTGGAGATGGAGAAGGAGTGGAAGGAATCTAAATACAGTGTAATCACTGAATGAAAGGAGGACATGGTGGCACTAAGGTACGGTTGCAGGAAAGGTATTATTGTAAATATGAAAGTACATCCAGAAGCATTGGGAAGAGCCCAGAGCAGGGAGAGAAAGTTGTGGATTAATCATGACTGAGCCAAGCCATGAGAGGAGAGGAAGGGGAAAGTGAGAGAGGAACAGAAGAGGGAGAGAGAGACAAGAAAGAGGGAGCCAAGCCAAGTATAACTGCAATTATTTAGGCATCAGAAGCTGTGGAAAGGGAAGCAAGGCCTGAGAAGTTTCGGGTTGGTGAAAGGATGAGAAGAGCTGAGGGTGCCACAGGTATTGAGTGGGTCTGGAAGCTAGAATAAGTGTTGATGTGGTAATAGGCACCACAGTTAGTTATTTGTCCCGAGTTTCTTTGGGACCCAACAATCACGTAAGAAATACTCAAAAGCAGGGTAGGGGGTGGGTTGCATTACAAGCACTCTATCAATTCAGTTCATTAAGCATAATTATCTACAATTAAAGTAAGTTATGTTAGGCACTTGAATTATGTACTTTTCCATTGCTGTGATAAAACGTCATGACTGAGGCAATTTATAAAAGAAGCAATTTATTTGGCTCTGTGCTTCCAGAGGGATAAGAGTCTCTCATGGCAGGGAGACATGACCTCAAGTGACAGGCATGGTGGCAGAAGCAGGAAGCTGAGGGTTCATATGATGAACTGGAAGCTGAAAACAGAGAGAGGAACTGTGAGCTGTGTGAGGCTGCTGCGAAGCCTTACAGTTAATTGACTGAGAAAGCAGCATCCCTGCTGCTGCCTGGGTGAGCTACAGGGCACCTGCAGTGCCAGGCTCAAGTTAGCACAGACTGTCTGCTGCACCCAGGAAGAGATCTCCCGGGTGGGTACAAAGGTAAATCCTAGAAGATAGGCCTCAACATTCTGACCTTCAGAACCTGAATCAGAAAACTCCAGCCTTCCTTGGTTTGTGAACAGAGCTGTTCCCAATTGTAATTGGCAATAGAGGGAAATGCATACTGTAACAATCCAACAGAGAGCAGATTACTACACAGAAGTCCCCCCTCAGCAGGAAGTAGCTTGAATTACTGAAGCTAGTCGGCCTCCTGCAGAGTTGCAGAGGTGGCTGTTAAAAGACAGAAAAGAAAAAAAAAACCCACAAAACAAACAACAAACAAATTTGAATGGAGGAAGGGAAGCCACATTCATCCAAACTAGAAAGAAATACTGAGGCTTTATAGTCTTATATCATGTTATTTCTTATTTCTTTTTATTATATTGTGTGTGTGTGTGTGTGTGTGTGTGTGTGTGTGTGTGTGTGTGTGTGCCAGGACAGGCATGGGAAGTCAGAGGACATTGGAGTCAGTGGATCTCTCCCTCCACCACCAGGATCCTGACTCTGGAACTCAGGTTTCTAGGCTTGGTGACAAATACTTTTCCGTGCTGAACCATTTTGTCAGCTCCTGTTTTTCTTTTTAAATTTGAATTGCCCCATTGTTTCTGCTTGTACTTCTGTATGTGTTCAGTTGGAGATTTTTTAGTTAACATTTTGTTGGAAAAGACTTTTTATTATTTTATTTTTCATTTTATCTACTCCATACTCTTTTTATTGTGTCTCATACATTTAACCTATGTACTTTCCTTCTCATTTATAATTTACTCCTCAGTTTTCTTCATTTCTCATTCATCTACCATTTCAATATGTAATTGTTGAGATTTTTAACTCAACAATTCATTCAATATTTCCTAGTCAGTACTTTAGGGTTAATGTCTTTTAATATTACCATGGACACAAATTAAGTAGACATGATTCTATTCCTAGTTAGCACTGGGGATACTATCAGATAATTATATTTTACACAGCATGAGAGAATAACTATGGTCTGGGTTACCACCCAGGGCCATTTAGATGTTAATGCTCTGTGCTGCTACAGACAGTCATGTTGGATCATGATGCAACCAGAGGTGGTATTGATGTCCATGGCCCATGTTACCATGGAAGATCAAGTGGATGCTTGTGTTCTGTGCTACTGCCTGAAGCTATGTGAAAGTCCACAATCCAAGCTCCTGCTGACTGTAAAGGGTAAGGAAGCTACATTTTCAGTAGTATGGATGAGTGTAGAGTCATAGTTGAGAAGGAGGGACATAGAAGGCTTCTGGGACAACTCCTTATACCCCTAATGCTAGTATCAAAAGACCAGTTTAGCAAATTGGTTCCAAACTCAGGAATGTCTCACATAGTTGACACCTGTTGCCATGACAACCACATACCTTCCCAGAGTCCACTTCTCACATTTACCTACAACCAGGCTACATTATAGCCTAAATAAAAGACAGACCTTTCCCACCTTCGGCCCCTTTTCCGTTTGCCTTTCTCTCTTTCCTCTCTTTGTCTCCAGTAAACCTCTTCTACGTGGAACTGCTTTGGTCTGGTGTGGTATGTCCAGACACAAGCCACTATCCCAACATTTCACTCACCCTACAAAATATCAACCCAAACAGAAAGCCACTGGAGAGAACTCTTAAAAATTATGATAAGGATACTGATATATAGCTTTCCACAACTGATGGTTTCTGGTGGGTTGGGTGTGGGGAAACTCTCCGTTTTCTTTAAGGGACTGGCTACTAGAGTTTGACCATGCTCCAGTGAGTATACGGACAACACAATTGAACTTTTTTTCTCTTCTCTTTTTGGTGGGGGCAAGGTCACAATGTTAGGAATGTAGATATGAGAGGACTGGAAAACGAATGTGACTGAGGTATGTGATGTGTAATAATAATCAACAATAATATTATGTTGAGGGAAAAAAATCAACATTGTTTGAAACTTGCCTTTACAAATCAAACTTTCATCCTATCTGGAATCAAGGCAGCAATGTGCTTTGGGATCATTTAAAACTATGTGTTTCTTCTGCTTACAAACTGTGTGCTCAATGTGTTCAGATTTAACTAACCTTTAAGAAAGACATTGTAATCAATCTTATTCTACTTTGGACTTTCAATATAATTAAGTTCTCCAAGCTCTGAAGAATGCACAGCTTCAATGTACCATGCTCCTCCCAATTTCTCCCTGGTGATCCATTCATGTCTTTGACTCAGAAAAAATAATGTATAGATGTATAAGATGTGAAGTTAGACCTAAGTCTGTACCCAGAAAAAAACAGCAAGACATTGACAACAATGCCCCTCCACATGAAAGATGTTGGGAGCAATACCTGTGGACACAAAGTGACAAAGCCTGACTGTTGTGTGCTGCTCTGAGTTATTAGGGAAAAATAATAATTTACTCCCTTGTGAAATTCCTGTAAAATATTAAGACAAAAGTATCTCATTTCTTTTCTGTACCATATTTGGCATGCTAGTCAATAAAGAGTTTGGCATTTGTTTGAGAGACAAAAACAGAAGAGATATCAAATCTCTTCTGTACAAATTGTTTACCACTGTAGTTGGTGGTGTGAATCTGAGAGACTGGGGGAGGGGAGGAGGGTTAAGAAGAATTGCAGGACTAAGGTGTTCAATCACAAGGATAAGCCACACCTGGCAAAAACATTTTTCCATAGACTCATATGAATAATAACAGAAGAATTAAACTCACTTCTATCTAATATATCTGGGAGGAGGACAAAAACACATTCCAAGAATAGTTCTGTGTTTTAAAAAAAAAATGAGGCCACAAGACTCTTTTTGTTTGTTTGTTTGTGATTTTGTTTTGTCTTGTTCTTTTGAGTTGCCTTGAAAGTACTCAGAAATCTCACATGACTCTATTCTTGGACTGTTTTCTGACACAAATCGTCCCTCTCTTTAATAAACAAAACAAGGATTCATATTTTTCTTTTAAATCATAACAAGTATAGATGGTTTTGGGCCCTTCCAGTGCCCATATCGGAAGGAATAGAGGAGAAGCTCTATATGACATTGGGATCAAGATGTAAAACTGCAAATCAAAGAAACAATATAAAAAGCTGTAGGCAAAAGCATGAACTAATATGTATAAGCAGAAGATAAAAACAACATCAGACCTTGCAGCCACACTAAGATCCAGGAGAGCATGGAGTGGTGTGTTCTACTTCAGAGCATGAACAACCAAGTACTTTTATAACCAGCCGTGCTGCCTCTTATTACTCGTGAAAAAATTACACTTGAAAACAAGCACAGAATAATGCAATTATGACAGCCAAGCCATCACTGCAGAATAAACTTAAAGGGAAATAATGCATAAAGGAAGAAGAAAAACTCATTTTCAAGAACACAGAAAATAATTTATTTCATGAGAGGTATGGATTAAAAACAGAGGGCTGGGAATAGATTCATCATGACCTAGACCTCAAACAGGCAAGAATAGCAGAGGAAGACAAAGAACTACCAATAATCCAGCCAGACAATAGCTGAACCACAAAAAAACAACAACAAACCCCCAAACAAAGAAACATATAACAACAACAACAACAACAACAACAAAACAAAAGCAGGGAAAGGTTCCAATTAACAAAACTAGAAGACACATGTAAATTAAAAAAAAAATTGTGAAAATTAAATCAAGAAGATAGAACCAACACAAAATTGACCCATCAAACATAACAAGATGAAAATAGGAGGATTAAAGCTCTCCCCATAGAGAAAAGCAGGACATGATGGATTTTCTGCTGAATTCTAGTGTACTGAAAGAAAATGAGATTTTGTAACTTGTGATTCATGTAAAAGAGTTGTCTATGAGCCCGCTGCCTGGGGCTGAGAACAAAGGAGGACAAACAGGGCTATCTTGTCTGGGTCAACACCACCTGGCCGGAACCTCCCCTCTGTCTACTGCCCCTTGACACTGGGTAAAGTCATACATCAACTGGTTGCTATGTGAACAATATAAGCCCCCAGCCCACAGGAACAAAGTCCTGATGCCCTTTTGCTGACATGTAATCTTTCTGTTAATCTTTAAATAAGCCAATAGTGTGTCACTATGCTGAATTCCACACCCCTAAGCCCCTTACCCCATAAAAACCCCTAGCTTTCGAGCCTCGTGGCCGACATCCGTAATCTCCTGTGTGGGATGCATGTCGGTCCGCAGCTCCATAATTAAACGTCCTCATGTATTTACATCAAGATGGTCATCTGTTCGTGATTCTTGGGTGCACGCCGAATCGGGAGTTGAGTGGGGGTTTCCCCACTAGGTTCTAACAGTATGAATGAGTGGAACTCTGTCTGATTCTTGTGCCTTCTCTTGACTCTTTTCCTTCTGTTAGTTTGCCAATTTCAATCTGATGGTCTTTGTTTTATCTTATTATATTTTATTTTGTTTTGCTTTTTGTTGTCATCTCTTAGAAGCCTGCTCTTTTCTAAGGAGTGTTTCTAATAGAAAGGGTTTGGATCTGAATGGAGCGGGAGGTGGGGAGGAGCTATGAGGAGTAGATGGAGGGGAAGCTTTAATCGTGATATATTGTATGAGAAAATAATTTATTTTCTATTAAAAGGGAAGAGAAGAAATTAGGTTCTCTTAATATAGAAAAAGTATTATGATGTAGAACACTGAAAATTAAATATAAGAAGGATCTCATTATAAGAACAATTTTAATACATTAGAATTAAACCAAAGTATCTAAACATATACATTAGATTAAGTTTTATTAATTAAACTACTATCACAAGAATATTCTAAGTATTTAGATGAGATTATTTTATTTTTTTATTCTGAGACATTACCTTGTGTATCATAGGCTCCCTTTGACCTATGTAGCCATGAATGACCTTGAACTCCTTATTATAATGCCTCTGCCTTAACAATTCTGACCTCATTTAGAAGAGATTTGATGCCAATAATTGGTTACTTAAATACTGGATGAACACAATGCAGGCAATATTTAGTACTGAGAGTGGGAGTGGGGAGGAAGTGAAGGAAGGAAAGAAGGAGAGAGAAACTGAGACCCAAATCTTGCTTGCTGTGACACTCTAGGCAGGCTTGTCAGAGCCTGTGTGTCACCCCTGTTGATGAATTGACTGCCTATTATCACTGTTGTCATCTATGGCTGTGTGGGATGCACTTTGGTTTTCTCACTACTGCGGCTGCTTCTGTCACTACTGAAGACTTTTCCAAACTGGAAACAAGATGAAAGGGATTGCAAAATACAAACTCCCACCAGGACACTACTAACAGCATCCTGACAGGGAGCCAGTTGGTAAGAGATGTTGGAAATGTCATTTGTAGATGCCAGCTCCCCAACACACAGCATAATAAAGGCATGTAAGGACAGGGGCTTAAAATAAACATATAAATAAGCAACACTATTGTCTGTGAGATGTGCATTTCAACAAAAGAATATGGAAGTGTTTATTCATTCATTCATCAAATATCTGTACAGTGCCTCCCAGGTGTCAGCAGCTCTTTCAGGTGTTGGGTACAGAGGAAGCAAGCAGATGAAAAGAGCTTCTCACTGTATTTTTGAACTTTCCATTCAGGAAAGACAGGTGGCAAATAATGAGTCATTAAATTCTCCAGCATATCGAAATGTGATAAATATAATAGAAAAATGTAGAGGAGAGAAGAACAAGGCCACAGAAGACTGGAAAGATGGCTGCCATTTTACACAGGCATGAATAAAAAAAAGGTGAGTCTGGATATAACATCAAATAGTTGCTTCAATAATATGCAAATTAAAATAAAATGAAACATAACGGGGCATAGAAGGATGATATTTGTTGGCACAAGACATATTGGATTTGGAAGGCACAATGATCATGTGTATAATGTGCAGGTTTTCAGGGCAGCAGCAAAGCATGGATCTCCGCAATGTTCTGAGGAACGAATAATAGGCATGTGCAAAGCTGGGAACTGTTGAGAGATGTAATAAAATGAGCTCTTTAAATAGCAGATTTACATAAAAATTAAAAGGAAAATATTAGAAATGTACATATGTATAAACAACATCGCCCACACAAAAGTCTTCCCTTAATTAATTCATAGATTTTATGTATAAGACCACAAATGAATCCTCAATAAACTTTAAACAATGAGCTTTATGTTAAGATCATGCTAAGTTCAACAAACTTAGAAGTCTATAGCAACTAACAACTTTAAAATATATCTTATATTGAACTCCTAAAATAAATACTGTCCTTACCACAGAAACTCATAGCAAATTTGTGGGATATGTTTTACATAAGAATTACTTGGAGACAATAAACACTGGCAAAAAACAAAATAAATCAAAACAAAATGAAAATTTGACACAAAATTTAAGAAGCACACACACACACACAGTTGGAAGAAATTACAGACTAAAAATCATAGAAATAGAAAAAAAGATATCAGCAAAATGTAGAGTAATTTGGAAAACACTCTTTGTGAGGTTAATGTTTAAAGTGAAAAAGCAATAAAGTTCATATTACTGGAAATGCGATATTTTAATGAAATTTATTAAAATTATACATCACTAACAGATAAAAATTAGGTAGCAAATGTGGTAAAAACTTGAATTTTCGCATCTTTCATTTTAAAATTTTAGTCACGACTCTAAGAAGAACAAGAGTTCTGTGCCTACTGAAGAGACACAGATGAGAGATTGTCAAAATGCTTTTCCTCCTATTGTTTTGTTCATTTTCTCAGTTCAGGGATATGTGGAAAGATGTAAGTGATATGGAAATAGAACATCGTATGAAAAAGATTGTTTAAATGAAGCGCTGTTGGAGTGGTGGTGTATTTTACTACATTCAAGTAAATTCTTCAGCAGGCCCTGGGTAGCTTGATCTCTTAGAATTGGGAAGCACAGGCCCAATTATCTCCTTTGTCTAGGAAAATACTGTAAACATGAGAAGGCATGTCACAAACTCATGGTAGCTACAATAAAATGGTTTTCTTTTAAATTTTTTGGGAGGGGCGGGGGCACTGGAGCATGTGCTTCACAAGGAATACTCAATTCCGAAAGCCACAAGAAGAATCAATGATAGAACTGTTCTGTGTTACACATTAGAGACTAACAATTTGAAGGAAGAGACATGAGGTTGTGGCCCTGAGACAAGATATTTTATAGGAAGGAATGTAGGTGGCAGCTTCTCAGACAGAGACACATAAGGTATCTAGAACAAAGCCTTTGGATGTCTCAATTCAACATGCACCACACCCAAGGGCTACAAAGGTGCTAGTTAAGGAAGGCATATGCTTTTACCTCATCGTTGAGCAGTCTCTTATAGTGTGTATGACAGGACTAAAGAGAAATGTATTCTGAAGAAGAAAATAAACTAAGTAAGAAACAAACTGGTCAAAATGGCAAGTTTCAAATAGAGGAAGATTTAAGTTGAGAGGTTAGGAGTAAAAAGGACATACCTCAGATAGTAAATGTGATGTACAAAAGGCCAAAAATGAACATTATCCTAAGTGGAAAGAACTCAAACAGTTCCACTAGTCTAGAACATGACATGGATTTTCATTCCCTCTATACCTGTTTAATATAGTACTTGAGTCTTAGCTAAAGCAATAAGGCAACTGAAGATCAAGAAGAATATGACTAGAAAAGAAACAAGTCAAGGTATCTTTATTTGCAGATGAATTAATGTATATGTAAATTAACATAAAAACCCCTCTAGGAATCTCCTATAGCTGATAAGCATTTTTAGCAAAGTAGCAGACTGCAAAATTAAGATGTATAAGTCCAGACTTTCTTATATAAAAATTAACAAATGAACTGAGAAAGAAATTAGGGAAACAACATCTTTCACAATAGCCAAGTAATATAAAATATCTTGAGATAACTGTAAGCAAGCAAGTGTACAAATTGTATAAGAAAAAACTTCAAGATATTAAAGAAAGAATCAAAGATGATAGAAGTTTGTAAGATGTCCTATGTTCATCCTACTAAACAACCATCCTACTAAAAACAAGCTATAGGTGTAATTAACCTCAAAACTCCAAAACAATTCTTTATACATCTTTAAAGGATAATCATCAGCTTCATATAGAAACACACACAAAAAATATCTGACTGATAAAAGAACTGCTGGATGTATCACCATTCCAGATCCCCAAATGTAATACAGAGCTACAATAATAATAACAGCATGGTATTGGCATAAAACAGATGTTGATCAATGGGACAGAATTGAATGCCCAGACAGACATCCACACAGATATGAACACCTAATTCGTAATAAAGAAGCCAGAGATACACACTTGGGAAAAAAGACAGCATCTACAATAAATGGTGTTGTCCACAGTAGATAAGTGCAAAAAATGCAAATAAATTCATATTTATCACCTTCTACAAAACTCAGCTCCAAATACTGCATCATGAAGCTATATGTAAAGAATCTGATATAAGAGAAGCTGATTAAAAGAGAAAAATAGCCTTGAAGTTATTGGCACAGGAAAAGACTTTCTGAACAGAACACAGGTAGATCAATGATAAGTGGGATCTCATGAAACTGAAAAGGCTCTGTATGACCAAGGAAATCATCATCTGGAGAAAGCAGCAGCCTACAGAATGGGAAAACGTTTTTACTAACTATACATCCAGTAGAAGGCTAATATCCAAAACATAAAGAACTTTCAAGAATGGGCAAAAAAAAAAAAAAAAAAAAAACAACCCAATTAATAAACGGATACAAATTAAACACAGAGATATCCAAAGAGGAAACACAAATAGCTAAGAAATACCTAAAAATGCTCAATACCCTTAATCATCAAGGAATTGCAAGTCAAAACTACTTTGAGATTTAATCTTATACCAGCCAGAATGGCCGACATCTATTCAAGTGACAGATCACACTGGCAAGGATGATGGTAAGGATATACTTGTCTACTGCTAGTGGGTATGGAAACTTCTGCAGCCATTATGGAAACCAGTATGGCAGTTCCTTATGTAGCTGGGGATAGATCTACCTCCAGATCCAGCTTTGCCACTCTTGGGCATATACCCAACGTAGGTTTAATTCTATCACAGAGACACTCGGTAAACCATCTTCCTTGCTGCTCTATTCACTCTAGCCAGAAATTTGAAGTAGCCTAGATGTCTATCAACAAGTGAATGGATAAAGGAATGTATGGAACATATTACTAAACTGATTAAAAAATGAGAATCATGAAATTCATAGTTGAATGGATGGAGCTAGAAAAATTATTCTGAGTGAGCTAACACAAACTGTAAAAGACAAATATAGTATGTATTAGTTTATATATATTGAGGGTAGTTAAGTCTTTGATAAGTGTACTGGCTAGTTTGTATCAATTTGACACTCCTGGAGTTATCACAGAGAAAGGAGGTTCAGTTGGGGAAATGCCTCCATGAGATCCAGCTGTAAAGCATTTTCTCAATTAGTGATCAAGGGGGAAAGGCCCCTTGTGGGTGGGACCATCTCTGGCCTGGTAGTCTTGGGTTCTATAAGAGAGCAGGCTGAGCAAGCCAGAGCAAGCAAGCCAGTAAGGAACATCCTTCCATGGTCTCTGCATCAGCTCCTGCTTCCTGACCTGTTTGAGTTCCAGTCCTGACTTCCTTGGTGATGAAGAGCAGTATGGAAATGTAAGATGAATAAACGCTTTCCTCCCCAACTTGCTTCTTGGTCATGATGTTTGTGCAGGAATAGAAACCCTAACTAAGAAAATAAGTAAGCTGAAATTCTTATAATAATCCTTAAATATAGTGTAAGGGGCTACTAAAGACGGGAGAAGGATCTCCTTAGGGAGGGAAAATAGAATAGATAGTTATTGATGGACAGAGATTGGTGGGCTGGAATGGGAGGGTCACACTGGGAGGAGGAAGGAAGATGTAAGGAAGGAAATATGGAGGAATTCCCTAAAACTAAGGGATTCTCAATTGAGAAAACCTCAGTAAGATCAAGCTATAGGCAGGCCTATAGAACATGTTTTTCATTAGTGATTGATATGGGAAGGCCTAGCCAAATGTGGGTGGGGACACTCTTGGGCAGGTGGTCCAGGGTTCTATAAGAAAGCATATTGAGCAAGCTATGGAAGCAAGCCAATAAGCAACAACCCTCCATGGCCTCTACATCAACTCTTGCCTGCAGGTTCCTTCTGTGCTTAAGATCTTATCTTGAAAAAACAGCTCTGCAATACAATTTTAGCAAAACTAAAATATTGAAAAAGCCATTAGAAGGTAGAAAGACTCCCCATGATTACAGATTGGGAAGATTAATATAACAAAAAGATGGGAAATTTACCAAAAGCAATCTACCAATGTAATGCAATCCCAATAAAAATTTTTACAGAAATATGCAGAAAGAATTATGTTGAAGCATCAAAGCTCATGGATAACCAAAGAAGTTCTAAGGAAAAAGAATACTACTGAAAGTGTTGCATACTTGATTTTTTTCCCCATTTTTTCCATGTTTTATTAGGTATTTAGCTCATTTACATTTCAAATGCTATACCAAAAGTCCCCCATACCCACCCACCCCCACTCCCCTACCCGCCCATTCCCCCTTTTTGGCCCTGGCGTTCCCCTGTTCTGGGGCATATAAAGTTTGTGTGTCCAATGGGCCTCTCTTTCCAGTGATGGCCGACTAGGCCATCTTTTGATACATATGCAGCTAGAGTCAAGAGCTCCGGGGTACTGGTTAGTTCATAATGTTGATCCACCTATAGGGTTGCAGATCCCTTTAGCTCCTTGGGTACTTTCTCTAGCTCCTCCATTGGGAGCCCTGTGATCCATCCATTAGCTGACTGTGAGCATCCACTTCTGTGTTTGCTAGGCCCCGGCATAGTCTCACAAGAGACAGCTACATCTGGGTCCTTTCGATAAAATCTTGCTAGTGTATGCAATGGTGTCAGCGTTTGGATGCTGATTATGGGGTGGTTCCCTGGATATGGCAGTCTCTACATGGTCCATCCTTTCATCTCAGCTCCAAACTTTGTCTCTGTAACTCCTTCCATGGGTGTTTTGTTCTCAATTCTAAGGAGGGGCATAGTGTCCACACTTCAGTCTTCATTCTTCTTGAGTTTCATGTGTTTAGCAAATTGTATCTTATATCTTGGGTATCCTAGGTTTGGGGCTAATATCCACTTATCAGTGAGTACATATTGTGTGAGTTCCTTTGTGAATGTGTTACCTCACTCAGGATGATGCCCTCCAGGTCCATCCATTTGGCTAGGTATTTCATAAATTCATTCTTTTTAATAGCCGAGTATTGTGTAGTTGTACCACATTTTCTGTATCCATTCCTCTGTTGAGGGGCATCTGGGTTCTTTCCAGCTTCTGGCTATTATAAATAAGGCTGCTATGAACATAGTGGAGCATGTGTCCTTCTTACCAGTTGGGGCATCTTCTGGATATATGCCCAGGAGAGGTATTGCTGGATCCTCCGGTAGTACTATGTCCAATTTCCTGAGGAACCCCCAGACTGATTTCCAGAGTGGTTGTACAAGCCTGCAATCCCACCAACAATGGAGGAGTGTTCCTCTTTCTCCACATCCACGCCAGCATCTGCTGTCACTTGAATTTTTGATCTTAGCCATTCTGACTGGTGTGAGGTGGAATCTCAGGGTTGTTTTGATTTGCATTTCCCTGATGATTAAGGATGTTGAACATTTTTTCAGGTGCTTCTCTGCCATTCGGTATTCCTCAGGTGAGAATTCTTTGTTCAGTTCTGAGCCCATTTTTTAATGGGGTTATTTGATTTTCTGAAGTCCACCTTCTTGAGTTCTTTATATATGTTGGATATTAGTCCCCTATCTGATTTAGGATAGGTAAAGATCCTTTCCCAATCTGTTGGTGGTCTTTTTGCCTTATTGACGGTGTCTTTTGCCTTGCAGAAACTTTGGAGTTACATTAGGTCCCATTTGTCAATTCTCGATCTTACAGCACAAGCCATTGCTGTTCTGTTCAGGAATTTTTCCCCTGTGCCCATATCTTCAAGGCTTTTCCCCACTTTCTCCTCTATAAGTTTCAGTGTCTCTGGTTTTATGTGAAGTTCCTTGATCCATTTAGATTTGACCTTAGTGCAAGGAGATAAGTATGGATCGATTCGCATTCTTCTACATGATAACAACCAGTTGTGCCAGCACCAATTGTTGAAAATGCTGTCTTCCTTCCACTGGATGATTTTAGCTCCCTTGTCGAAGATCAAGTGACCATAGGTGTGTGGGTTCATTTCTGGGTCTTCAATTCTATTCCATTGGTCTACTTGTCTGTCTCTATACCAGTACCATGCAGTTTTTATCACAATTGCTCTGTAGTAAAGCTTTAGGTCAGGCATGGTGATTCCACCAGAGGTTCTTTTATCCTTGAGAAGAGTTTTTGCTATCCTAGGTTTTTTGTTATTCCAGATGAATTTGCAAATTACTCCTTCTAATTCGTTGAAGAATTGAGTTGGAATTTTGATGGGGATTGCATTGAATCTGTAGATTGCTTTTGGCAAGATAGCCATTTTTACAATGTTGATCCTGCCAATCCATGAGCATGGGAGATCTTTCCATCTTCTGAGATCTTCTTTAATTTCTTTCTTCAGAGATTTGAAGTTTTTTTTTTATATATATATGTATTTTAAACTTTATTAAGTAAAACTACTTCTTTTTTTTTTCCATTTTTTATTAGGTATTTAGCTCATTTACATTTGCAATGCTATACCAAAAGTCCCCCATAGCCACCCACCCCCTCTCCCCTACCCACCCACTCCCCTTTTATGGCCCTGGCGTTCCCCTGTACTGGGGCATATAAAGTTTGCGTGTCCAATGGGCCTCTCTTTCCAGTGATGGCCGACTAGGCCATCTTTTGATGCATATGCAGCTAGAGTCAAGAGCTCCGGGGTACTGGTTAGTTCATAATGTTGTTCCACCTATAGGGTTGCAGATCCCTTTAGCTTCTTTGGTACTTTCTCTAGCTCCTTCATTGGGGGCCATGTGATCCATCCAATAGCCGACTGTGAGCATCCACTTCTATGTTTGCTAGGCTCAGGCATACTCTGACAAGAGACAGCTATATCAGGGTCCTTTCAGCATAATCTTGCTAGTGTATGCAATGGTGTCAGCATTTGGAAGCTGATTATGGGATGGATCCCCGGATATGCTAGTGTCTACATGGTCCATCCTTTTATCTCAGCTCCAAACTTTGTCTCTGTAACTCCTTCCAAGGGTGTTTTGTTCCCACTTCTAAGGAGGGGCATAGTGTTCACACTTCAGTCTTCATTTTTCTTGAGTTTCATGTGTTTAGGAAATTGTATCTTATATCTTGGGTATCTTAGGTTTTGGTCTAATATCCACTTATCAGTGAGTACATATTGTGTGAGTTCCTTTGTGAATGTGTTACCTCACTCAGGATGATGCCCTCCAGGTCCATCCATTTGGCTAGGAATTTCATAAATTCATTCTTTTTAATAGCTGAGTAGTACTCCATTGTGTAGATGTGCCACATTTTCTGTATCCATTCCTCTGTTGAGGGGCATCTGGGTTCCTTCCAGCTTCTGGCTATTATAAATAAGGCTGCTATGAACATAGTGGAGCATGTGTCCTTCTTACCAGTTGGGGCATCTTCTGGATATATGCCCAGGAGAGGTATTGCTGGATCCTCCGGTAGTACTATATCCAGTTTTCTGAGGAACCGCCAGACTGATTTCCAGAGTGGTTGTACAAGCCTGCAATCCCACCAACAATGGAGGAGTGTTCCTCTTTCTCCACATCCACGCCAGCATCTGCTGTCACCTGAATTTTTGATCTTAGCCATTCTGACTGGTGTGAGGTGGAATCTCAGGGTTGTTTTGATTTGCATTTCCCTGATGATTAAGGATGTTGAGCATTTTTTCAGGTGCTTCTCTGCCATTCGGTATTCCTCAGGTGAGAATTCTTTGTTCAGTTCTGAGCCCCATTTTTTAATGGGGTTATTTGATTTTCTGAGGTCCACCTTCTTGAGTTCTTTATATATGTTGGATATTAGTCCCCTATCTGATTTAGGATAGGTAAAGATCCTTTCCCAGTCTGTTGGTGGTCTTTTTGTCTTATTGACGGTGTCTTTTGCCTTGCAGAAACTTTGGAGTTTCATTAGGTCCCATTTGTCAATTCTCGATCTTACAGAGCAAGCCATTGCTGTTCTGTTCAGGAATTTTTCCCCTGTACCCATATCTTCAAGGCTTTTCCCCACTTTCTCCTCTATAAGTTTCAGTGTCTCTGGTTTTATGTGAAGT
This sequence comes from Mus musculus, assembly GCF_000001635.26. Lineage (NCBI taxonomy): Eukaryota > Metazoa > Chordata > Mammalia > Rodentia > Muridae > Mus > Mus musculus. The sequence continues at coordinate 25,497,797 of NC_000070.6, forward strand.
TCCTTGATCCACTTAGATTTGACCTTAGTACAAGGAGATAAGTATGGATCGATTCGCATTCTTCTACATGATAACAACCAGTTGTGCCAGCACCAATTGTTGAAAATGCTTTCTTTCTTCCACTGGATGGTTTTAGCTCCCTTGTCGAAGATCAAGTGACCATAGGTGTGTGGGTTCATTTCTGGGTCTTCAATTCTATTCCATTGGTCTACTTGTCTGTCTCTATACCAGTACCATGCAGTTTTTATCACAATTGCCCTGTAGTAAAGCTTTAGGTCAGGCATGGTGATTCCACCAGAGGTTCTTTTATCCTTGAGAAGAGTTTTTGCTATCCTAGGTTTTTTGTTATTCCAGATGAATTTGCAAATTGCTCCTTCTAATTCGTTGAAGAATTGAGTTGGAATTTTGATGGGGATTGCATTTAATCTGTAGATTGCTTTTGGCAAGATAGCCATTTTTACAATGTTGATCCTGCCAATCCATGAGCATGGGAGATCTTTCCATCTTCTGAGATCTTCTTTAATTTTTTTCTTCAGAGATTTGAAGTTTTTATCATACAGATCTTTCACCTCCTTAGTTAGAGTCACGCCAAAATATTTTATATTATTTGTGACTATTGAGAAGGGTGTTGTTTCCCTAATTTCTTTCTCAGCCTGTTTATTCTTTGTGTAGAGAAAGGCCATTGACTTGTTTGAGTTTATTTTATATCCAGCTACTTCACCGAAGCTGTTTATCAGGTTTAGGAGTTCTCTGGTGGAATTTTTAGGGTCACTTATATATACTATCATATCATCTGCAAAAAGTGATATTTTGACTTCCTATTTTCCAATTTGTATCCCCTTGATCTCCTTTTGTTGTCGAATTGCTCTGGCTAATACTTCAAGTACTATGTTGAAAAGGTCGGGAGAAAGTGGGCAGCCTTGTCTAGTCCCTGATTTTAGTGGGATTGCTTCCAGCTTCTCTCCATTTACTTTGATGTTGGCTACTGGTTTGCTATAGATTGCTTTTATCATGTTTAGGTATGGGCCTTGAATTCCTGATCTTTCCAAAACTTTTATCATGAATGGGTGTTGGATCTTGTCAAATGCTTTTTCTGCATCTAACGAGATGATCATGTGGTTTTTGTCTTTGAGTTTGTTTATATAATGGATTACATTGATGGATTTTCATATATTAAACCATCCCTGCATCCGTGGAATAAAACCTACTTGGTCAGGATGGATGATTGCTTTAATGTGTTCTTGGATTCGATTAGCGAGAATTTTATTGAGGATTTTTGCATCAATATTCATAAGAGAAATTGGTCTGAAGTTCTCTATCTTTGTTGGGTCTTTCTGTGGTTTAGGTATCAGAGTATTAGTGGCTTCATAAAATGAGTTGGGTAGAGTACCTTCTACTTCTATTTTGTGAAATAGTTTGTGCAGAACTGGAATTAGATCATCTTTGAAGGTCTGATAGAACTCTGCACTAAACCCGTCTGGTCCTGGGCTTTTTTTTGCTGGGAGACTATTAATAACTGCTTCTATTTCTTTAGGTGATATGGGACTGTTTAGATGGTCAACTTGATCCTGATTCAACTTTGGTACCTGGTATCTGTCCAGAAATTTGTCCATTTCGTCCAGGTTTTCCAGTTTTGTTGAGTATAGCCTTTTGTAGAAGGATCTGATGGTGTTTTGGATTTCTTCAGGATCTGTTGTTATGTCTCCCTTTTCATTTCTGATTTTGTTAATTAGGATTTTGTCCCTGTGCCCTCTAGTGAGTCTAGCTAAGGGTTTATCTATCTTGTTGATTTTCTCAAAGAACCAACTCCTCGTTTGGTTAATTCTTTGAATAGTTCTTCTTGTTTCCACTTGGTTGATTTCACCCCTGAGTTTGATTATTTCCTGCCGTCTACTCCTCTTGGGTGAATTTGCTTCCTTTTTTTCTAGAGCTTTTAGATGTGTTGTCAAGCTGCTAGTATGTGTTCTCTCCCGTTTCTTCTTGGAGGCACTCAGAGCTATTAGTTTCCCTCTTAGAAATGCTTTCATTGTGTCCCATAGGTTTGGGTATGTTGTGGCTTCATTTTCATTAAACTCTAAAAAGTCTTTAATTTCTTTCTTTATTCCTTCCTTGACCAAGGTATCATTGAGAAGAGTGTTGTTCAGTTTCCACGTGAATGTTGGCTTTCCATTATTTATGTTGTTATTGAAGATCAGCCTTAGGCCATGGTGGTCTGATAGGATACATGGGACAATTTCAATATTTTTGTATCTGTTGAGGCCTGTTTTGTGACCAATTATATGGTCAATTTTGGAGAAGGTCCCGTGAGGTGCTGAGAAGAAGGTACATCCTTTTGTTTTAGGATAAAATGTTCTGTAGATATCTGTCACGTCCATTTGTTTCATAACTTCTGTTAGTTTCACTGTGTCCCAGTTTAGTTTTTGTTTCCATGATCTGTCCATTGGTGAAAGTGGTGTGTTGAAGTCTCCCACTATTATTGTGTGAGGTGCAACATGTGCTTTGAGCTTTATTAAAGTGTCTTTAATGAATGTGGCTGCCCTTGCATTTGGAGCGTAGATATTCAGAATTGAGAGTTCCTCTTGGAGGATTTTACCATTGATGAGTATGAAGTGTCCCTCCTTGTCTTTTTTGATAACTTTGGGTTGAAGTCGATTTTATCCGATATTAAAATGGCTACTCCATCTTGTTTCTTCAGACCATTTGCTTGGAAAATTGTTTTCCAGTCTTTCACTCTGAGGTAGTGTCTGTCTTTTTCCCTGAGATGGGTTTCCTGTAAGCAGCAGAATGTTGGGTCCTGTTTGTGTAGCCAGTCTGTTAGTCTATGTCTGTTTATTGGGGAGTTGAGACCATTGATATTAAGAGATATTAAGGAAAAGTAATTGTTGCTTCCTGTTATTTTTGTTGTTAAATTTGGCATTCTGTTCTTGTGGCTGTCTTCTTTTAGTTTTGTTGTTTTTTCTAGGGCGTGGTTCCCATCCTTGTATTGGTTTTTTTCTGTCATTATCCTTTGAAGGGCTGGATTCGTGAAGAGATAATGGGTGAATTTAGTTTTGTCGTGGAATACTTTGGTTTCTCCATCTATGGTAATTGAGAGTTTGGCTGGGTATAGTAGCCTGGGCTGGAATTTGTGTTCTTTTAGTGTCTCTATTACATCTGTCCATGCTCTTCTGGCTTTCATAATCTCTGGTGAAAAATCTGGTGTAATTCTGATAGGCTTGCCTTTATATGTTACTTGACCTTTTTCCCTTACTGCTTTTAGTATTCTATCTTTATTTAGTGCATTTGATGTTCTGATTATTATGTGTTGGGAGGAATTTCTTTTCTGGTCCAGTCTATTTGGAGTTCTGTAGGCTTCTTGTATGTTCATGGGCATCTCTTTCTTTAGATTTGGGAAGTTTTCTTCAATAATTTTGTTGAAAATGTTTGCTGGTCCTTTGAGTTGAAAACCTTCATTCTCATCCACTCCTATTATCTGTAGGTTTGGTCTTCTCATTGTGTCCTGGATTTCCTGGATGTTTTGAGTTAGGATCTTTTTGCATTTTCCATTTTCTTTGATTGTTGTGTCGATGTTCTCTATGGAATCTTCTGTACCTGAGATTCTCTCTTCCATCTCTTGTATTCTGTTGCTGATGCTCAAATCTATGGTTCCAGATTTCTTTCCTAGGGTTTCTATCTCCAGCGTTGCCTCACTTTGGGTTTTCTTTATTGTGTCTACTTCCCTTTTTAGGTCTAGTATGGTTTTGTTCATTTCTATCACCTGTTTGGATGTGTTTTCCTGTTTTTCTATAAGGACTTCTACCTGTTTGGTTGTGTTTTCCTGTTTTTCTTTAAGGACTTGTAACTCTTTAGCAGTGTTCTGCTGTATTTCTTTAAGTGAGTTATTAAATTCTTTCTTTATGTCCTCTACCATCATCATGAGAAATGCTTTTAAATCCAGGTCTACCTTTTCAGGTGTGTTAGGATGCCCTGGACTGGGCTAAGTGGGAGTGCTGGGTTCTGATGATGGTGAGTGGTCTTGGTTCCTGTAAGTAGGATTCTTACGTTTACCTTTCGCCATCTGGCAATCTCTGGAGTTAGTTGTTATAGTTGTCTTTGTTTAGAGGTTGTTCCTCTGTTGATTTTGTTACCCTCTATCAGCAGATGTGGGAGACTAGCTCTCTCCTCTGAGTTTCAGTGGTCAGAGCAGTCTCTGCAGGCAAGCTCTCCTCTTTCAGGGAAGGTGCACAGTTATCTGGTGTTTGGACCTCCTCCTGGCTGAAGATGAAGGCCCAAAACAGGATCTTTCCCAGAAGCTGTGTTGCTTTGGCCAGGAAGGTGGCCGGTTGTCTGGAGCCGAAGATGGCGCTGCCTCAGAAGCTCTGTGTCTCTCGCCTGTCCCAGAAATGGCTGGCCTCTGTATTCCACACCATCACAGGTGCAGCCTGCCCTCCGCAGAGTCCCGGAGCCTAGGCTCCCACAGGGGCCTGATGCAAAAACCTCTCGGGCTGGCGGACCCCTGTGCACTCACCAGGAAGGTGGCCGGTTGCCTGGAGCCCTTCATACTTGATTTTGAACATTGCAGAGATGGTAATGTAAACAGTGTGATGCTCACATAAAACAGGCCCATGAACAAACAGAACAGAGGACTCAGAAACTACAGGAAACCCATGAGACCACAGCCACTTGATTTTTGATAAAGCTAAAAATACACATACAGGAAAAACTAGCACACCTAAAAAATAGTGCTGGGAAAATTGAGTATCTGCATATATAAGAATACAACTTGATGTTTATCTCTTAATCAAATACTTATCTCAAATATTCCAATATTAAGCCCCAAGCTCTGAGGCTTCTACAGACAAAGAGAGTACAATTCAAGATATAGGCATGTGTAAGGAATTTCTGAATAGAAGTCCAGTCATTCAAAAAACAAGGAAATAAGGCTAACAGTAAACAAATGGGATCTTACAAAACTAAAAAAAAAAGGGGGGGGGGGGAGGAATACTGTTAATAAAGCAAATATGCAGCTTGTAGAATGGGACAAAAATCATTGCCAACTATACATCTGATGAATTATTAGTATTTAGAAATGTACAATTTTCAAAGAGCTAATTAAGAATACAAACAACATAATTTTAAAGTGCCCTAGAGAACCAAATGGATAGTTTACAAGAGGAGAAGCACAAGATGTTGCCTTAGCCCTTGGCCCCACTGCCCCAAGACTATCCTTAGGGGTAGTGTGGTGAGAAGGCAGAGGTCTCATCAACACAGATCCTGGGAGCCAGGATGAGTAGAAGACTCATTTAATGAAATAATGTTGGATGCCTATGTACCCTCTGTCCTCTTAGTCCACAACAATTTGTCCTGAACTTCTGGTACCAGCGGATTGGCTGCCTTGGTCATAGTTTGTGACTCTGGGTCTCAGAGAGATTCCCGGGTTTATGAATGGAGAAAGAAGCACGTGCTGTGCATGCCTGGGCCATTGCAGAGCAATAATCAGAACACCTGACTCACTCCTACAACAAATGACCAAATATACTTCAAACAGTGCTCACTGTCTTAAAACTAACAACAAAAATGTATCCTTAGCCATAGGGAAACAGAGATTACTAAGACTTGGAGATTTCCTTTTATCCCACCAGAATGGCCAGAATTGAGAAGGCTAGGGTGACTCCATGACAGGCTTCAAAAGGGCAGTTCAGGAGCCTAGGCCCAAATCCCTGTTTCCAAGAACTGGGTGAGTGCAGGCAAGTCCAGGCCTCAGAAGGCCAGGACAATGGGTCAGCAGCAGCTTCCAGACTTCCTCAGCCACAATTTACAGACTTTTCCAGCAACAGTTTCCAGCCCTTTCCACTCCGCACCCCCAAAAGACCTGGCCCTAGCAATAGTTTTGGAATGTACCTAGAGATAGAGTCAAGATTAAAATAGAGGTCACTTACCCCTCCACAGCACAGAATTCCCCAAATGTGCTTTAAACAAGGTCTGTGGGTTAACTTCAGGGTCTCTCTATCTTTTCATAATGCCGAACTTCTGCAGAATAAAATAATCTTTGTGTTTACATACTATTTGAGTCTGGGTTATCATGGGTCCTTACAGTATACAGCAACAAATAAGCAAACAAACAAAATCAAAATCAACAAATGCTGGCAAGGATATACAGAAAAATGAACCCCTACTTACCATTAGTAGGAGTGTAAACTGTTATAGCTACTGTGGAAATGAGTGTGGTCAATAGTTAAATACCTACAAATAGAACTGCTGTATGACACAGCTATACCATTTCTACATATTAGTCAATGATTCTATAACCTAATTTGGAGACACTTCTAAATCCTTGTTCTTTACAGCAGTACTCACTATGTGAGGAAATAGAACAAACCTAGATGACCACCAGATGAATAGACAAAAAATATGCACATATTTAAAATAATTGTATTCAACTATAAAGAAAATGAAATTTCTAAAAAGTTAGGTGGAACTGAAAAATCAACTGAATATGTAACCCTGGTCCTGAAATACAGATGCTGTATGGTTTTTTTACATCTAGGTTCTGTTATAAATACTTAAAACAGTATGTTTTGGGTGCCAGGAAAGGACAGAAATTGAAGTGGGTCATTAGGTTAAGAGATGTAGAGGTCTTAAGAGAAGAGATGTAGTAGAATACATGAAACCTGAACATGGAGTATGCAATAATAAAGACATTCTATGCAAGGAAAGAGAATGTCTTAGTTAGGGTTTTACTGCTGTGAACAGACACCATAACCAATAAAAGTATTATAAAGGACAACCTTTAATTGGTTCAGAAGTTCAGTCCATTGTTATTAAGGTGAAAACATGGCAGTATCTAGGCAGGTATGGTGCAGGCAGAGCTGAGAGTTCAGCTGAGGGCTGTTAGCAGAATACTGGCTAGGATGAGGGTCTTAAAACCCACACCCACAGTGCCATGCCTACTCCAACAAGGCCACACCTACCCCAACAGGGCCAAACCTTTGAATAGTGCCACTCCCTGGGTTGAGCATATAGAAACCATAACAGAGAAGGAGGAGGAGGTAGGACAGGAAAGAGGATGGTAGAAGTGATAGGAGTAACCCAAATAGGGAAATATGAAGACCTATCATTTTATAAACCTACAAAAGTATATCTACAAACAAAAGGAAGAGTTGGAAGAGTTTGAGTATAGTTTTCTCTGTGTGTGGACAATTTTCCTCCCAGAAAGTTATGGGCCATTAAATGAAAATCTCAGTGTTAGAGGTAGGGTACCTCCCTCTGAGTTGTTGTCCCAAAGTCTTTCAAGAAAACAGATTTTTTTTTTGCCATTGGTTGTGGACCACAAGTTGATGATTAGACACTATAGCTGTAGATGCCACATATTTTGGCAAAGGATAGAGTAATCAAGCTGGAATTGGAAGGTTCTTTGATATTGTCTAACCTGCACATTTCCAGATAGTGCTCTTCAGACTGATGGGAGAAGAAGACCACCAATAGTTCTACCAAGTTGAGAATCTTGTAGGCTATAATAATAACATGTTTTGCAAAGCGTGATTTCTGGTATAACAATGGGATGATGTCTGTCGAGGTAACCAATCATTTTCTGATTATACTTGAAGACTACTCCACAAGAGAGAACTCATCTTGTTTTCATAGACCTAGGTAAGAGTTCATGGCTAAGGAGATCATAGACACAGGTGAGAACCTACTTTATTGTTTAGCAAAGTCGTAGTGCTGTCCAACTCCTTTGTAAATATTCACATTTTAAAAATAATTTTTAAAAAATAGATTTCATTTTATTTTTAATTATATGGGTAGGATGGGTATTTTCACAAGTGTAGGTGCTAGTGGAGACCAGGCACTGATGCTCCTGAACCTAGTGTTGTGAGTTGGTTAACAAGGAATCAGGGAATATAATTTGAATCCTGTACAAGAGCAATATGTGCTCTAACTATTGAGCCAACTCTCCAGACCCTAAATATGTTTATTTGCATGAATTAGTGCCATCCTCGGTTCTCACCAGAGAAACTCCCTATCCCAGTGGGTAGTGGTTAATGCAGAAACATAAAACTGACCAAAGTCTCAAGAATAATGAGTGTGCTTAGTGTTAGGTGGGCCACTACAGCATGTCCTTGAACATTCTGGGATCATTCTAGAAGAGTTGGAAAGGATGTAAGAACCAAAATATGGATAGATGTGTTGCAAAACGTCATCTTGTCTCCTAGATATGCTGTATTCTTTACATTCATGAACTTAATGTACCTGTAATTATTTGAACAAGAGCTGCACAGCGTTCACTCCACCAATATCTCATTATGGATGAGCTAGAAGCTCATGAGGCTTTATGGGTCCTGAGAAACTAGTGGAAGTGATGACTGTTGGAGCAGAGCTACCTGATGTCAGCTCCATAAACAACTGCTCGAAGGGACTGGCTTTTGGAACGACTAATGCCTTATCTCACTAGGGAGATTATTATTACTGCCATCTCCTTAGCATGGTGATAAGAGCACCAGACTTCACAAGGCTGATTTACAGGCCTCTGAATGAACTCTTAAGTGCTGAGTATGTAATATTCCAATCTTTGGGGAAGATCAGCATGATCTGTTGACACCAAGGGTCAGAGCTAGTTCTGTCAGGAAAGGGTCCATTCTCAAGGCCATGCAATGTTACTAATCCCTATCTAGTTATCAGCACGCTAGGGCAGGTATATAAGGATTTGGAATAAACTTTGATAGAGAAAAGTAATGCTGCATATCCAAAAAGATGAACCACATACATTGTTATACAGAAGTTTTGTTTACTTTTTTCTTTTATGTTTCTCCCTTTAGGCATAACATGATGCCATCTTGGACTAGGCCCCTGGTAGCCATGGCAATCAGAGCTAAATAACACATTGGTAGCTGTGTTTATGGTAACTAAATATATTAATACATTTCTTAGTGGGTAGTGGAAGGGTGGGCCAGGAGCTCTTGTCTGAGGTCAAGCTATTGTACTTCTCGGTCTCCTGCTGCAAGGGATCCTGGGATATACTAAGCATGGATGAAGTAAAAGGCGAATGAAAAGTGGAAATCTTTAATAAAGTTCCTATGAGGTCTTCACCCATGATGGGTTAGGTGCAGGTCTTTTGAGGGTCAGTCATTCTCTAGCAGGTAACTGCCCCTCATCTGTGTACTATAAATAATAGTGAATAAATACTGAAAATTGTGTGGAAAAAAATAGTGAAAAAGGACTGTTGAGAAAACTCTTGGTTGTCCTGATTGGGACTTCGGTGAAATGACACTTTGGTCCACTTTTAGTGCCTCCCTGGGGTTAATGCCCAGCTCTCCCTGCATCTCCCAGAAAAAGTTAGTGCAGCAACTATGAATAAACCAATTCATGGTATTTACTTAGAATAAAGAAAAGCTTTATTTTTATTTACCGAGGCTTTTAGAAAATGTTGGGACTGATATTTTAAGAGAAAAAACATGCTGGCTGAGTGTGTAGTTGAATAGCTGTAATGCATTCCTCGTGATGATAGTGCTATTTTTTGTTATGACTTCATTCTAGTGCCATATGCAGAATGACATAAACATTTCATGTGGCATCAGTCCATTATGGTAATAAGGATAAAAAAAAGTCCCAAATATCCATCAACAGGTACACTGAGAAGAAAGTTGAGAGTCATGCATATAGTAGACTTGATAGAGGATGTAGAGGAGAATGCAATTCAAATATATGTTCACTTTTTCCATAGAAGAGCCAATTCATCATAATATTCAGTGACTAAGGGGAAAATCTCCAAGGAGAAGAATATTCTATGTTTTCTAGAACTGAAAAGCTTTGGTTATCTGTGCTTTATTTTAGGGAAATTCCCACAATGTCACAGCTGCCAATTCTCATTTTTCATTTTTTCAGGACCTGATGTGTGGCCATTTGCTCAGTAGAGGAGTTTCTGGTTTAGAAGTATAATGCCCACAGGCTGGAGAGATGGTTTAGCCATTAAAGGCTAGGCACACAGCCAAAAAAATATAAAAGGTATTGTACTGGCTAGTTTTGGGTCAACTTGATACAGCTGGAGTTATCACAGAGAAAGGAGCTACAGTTGGAGAAATGCCTCCCTGAGAATCCAACTGTAAGGCATTTTCTCAATTAGTGATCAAGGAGAAAAGGCCCCTTGTGGGTGGGACCATCTCTGGCTTGGTAGTCTTGGGTTCTATAAGAGAGCAGGCTGAGCAAGCCAGGGGAAGCAAGCCAGTAAAGAACATCCCTCCATGGCCTCTGCATCAGCTCCTGCTTCCTGACCTGCTTGAGTTCCAGTCCTGACTTCCTTGGTGATGAACAGCGGTATGGAAGTGTAAGCTGAATAAACCCTTTCCTCCCCAACTTGCTTCTTGGTCATGATGTTTGTTCAGGAATAGAAACCCTGACTAAGACAAATTGGTACCAGCATAGTGGGTTATTCCTGTGACAATCTGACCATGTTTTGGGGAGGACTGTGCAAGGACTTTGGAACTTTGGGCCAGAAGATCCATTCGCTGTGGAGAACTCTGTGAGATGTTGTGTAGGAGCTTGGAAGATAATGTTGAGAACAGTGCAGAAAAATGGAGGCCTGGCTTGTGAATTTTCAGAGAGAAAATTAAAGACTCTTTTCTGGGCCATTGCTATTTTGGATTGTGAAGATTTTGTGGTTCTGGTTAACTGGGGCTGAAGAATCAGCTGTGATTAACAAGATACCAGAACTACTAAAGCAAAACCTTTGCCTTACTGGGACTATTGATGCTGGTTAGCTGGAGCTAAGAAATTAGCAGTGATTAAGAGACCTGCATCGTTGAGGTGACACCTTCTGGAAAGTGTTTCCTGAAAGCACAAGGAGGCTGTGTTCCAGAGATAGCCAAGGTTGTACCTTGTGCTGTGGCTGGACTTGGTAATGTGTAAGAGTCACTCAGGTGGTACTGGTTTTGAAGGCATGAAGGGGTCATGCAGAGCAGCTGAGGCTTAGCACTGTGAGAGGCCATGGAAGGCCATTGGTGAAGGTGCAGCCTCAGTTGATGGCCAATGACTGAAGGGGTCATACAGTGTTTGGGAGGTGCCAGGACCATGAATGAGCACCAAGAACAGCAGCAGCAGTGGAGTACAGGCATCTGGAGCCTAGAGGACAAAGCGTGCGCTACAAAGGGCGTGGCTGGAGAAGTGACCCAAGCCCTTGGAGGAGCCCAGAAGATCGTGAGTTGGATCCCAGACATTGAACGGTTGGAGATTGATTTTTGCTTTTGATTGTGACTGTGCCCTGATATTTTCCCTCTTGAAGGAACTTTTTTAGTGAAGCCCACAGTTAAGAGACTTTGAATTTTAAAGTACATTGAATTTTAAAAGATACTGGATATTTTTAAAGGATTGAACTTTTAATATGTAAAGACTGTGGGACTTTTAAAGTTATTTAAGACCTTGGGGATGAATAAGAACTAAGGGTTGAGGCTTACTAGTGATATATTTGTGTGTCAAGTTGACAAGGGGTCAATTGTACTGGCTAGTTTTGTGTCAACTTGACACTGCTGGAGTTATCACAGAGAAAGGAGCTTCATTTGGGGAGATGCCTCCCTGAGATCCAACTGTAAGGCATTTCCTCAGTTAGTGATCAAGGGGGAAAGGCTTCTTGTGGGTGGGACCATCTCTGGGCTGGTAGTATTGGTTCTATAAGAGAGCAGGCTGAGCAAGCCAGGGGAAGCAAGCCAGTAAAGAACATCCCTCCATGGCCTCTGCATCAGCTCCTGCTTCCTGACCTGTTTGAGTTCCAGTCCTGACTTCCTTGATGATGAAGAGCAGTATGGAAGTATAAGCCGAATAAATGCTTTCCTCTCCAAAATGCTTCTTGGTTTGTGCAGGAATAGAAACCCTGACTAAGACAGGTATAATGTCCCTAGTTTAGTGAAGTAATTTTGCCTTGTTGTCAGCAGGACAGACGGCTCGATCCACCTATCAGTGTAAGCAGTTCTCAGAGACGGCATTTGAAGATAAACGGCATATACCACTGAGCAGGATGAAACATTGATGTGAATTATGTATGTTTTAAACCATGTGCACAAAACTGCACAATTAATTTTGAGTCTATTTAAGACTATGCATGTGATGATCATTGGCTACTTTCAGACTGGGTTTGCTTAGTTCTTTTGGACACTGAGATCAGAAAAGAAAATGTAAGTATATTTAGCTAATCAAAACTAAAATGAGTGATTTGCTGCTTTTTCAATGAAATGAAGACCCAGCAGACATAGCGTTGGTGATGTCTGGTCCAAGACTGTCCTTGCATGCCCTGCCTGTCTTTCTCAGATAGACAATGTGTAAACAGTGGTTGCAGCTCCTTTTCAGTGCCTTCACCATCTTCTCTGCACCGAACAATGGAGGGTGATGCTCTATTCTAGAGCTGGACACATTTCTATGGAAGGATTATTGCTTCTCAGGGGTTTCTGAAGAGAATTGTAGGCATTAATATTTCCTTTTCATACAGTAGTGATAATTTGAAGCTAGGAAAAATCACTCAAATATTTATGAACTACCTGCCCATGCTAGTGCCTAGACTCTCATCAGACTTACAGTAAATCACAGATCTTGTCATCAAAGATTGGTGTGTTCAAAGGAAGAAGTAACATATAGTCTCATACATCTTTAATTGTAAAAACAAACCTTCAAATTTCTGCTAAAGGTGTTTGTGTCTATGAGATAGTAAAGTATTTTCTATTCATAGAAACAAAGACTGTTGAAATGTGTTGATTTTTTTTTTCAGTTTCCATTTCTTTTTTTTTTCCTTTTGTAAAAAACATTTTTTATTGGTTATTTTATTTATTTACATTTCAAATGTTATCTCCCTTTCAGATCTCCCCTCTGAAAACCTCCTGAAATGTGTTGTTGTTAGTGAGATGTTTTGCACTTCAGGAAAAATAAGCTTGACTAAGTTTTGAGTGTGAGAGCGTTTGCTAGTAAGCAGGTACTAGAGCAGTTCAGATCCACTGGTGTCCGGTTTAATCTGACTTTAGTGACCACATTGCACCATAGTCATTTTCCTTTCCCTAATTTCAAAAAACACATTGCCGCTACAGCAATTAAATGCTGAACTATGCTCATCAATCTAAAAGAGCAAAACAAAAGAGTAACCGTTTGCTTTGGCTATTTGACAATACGGGCTATGCTCTTCTGTGTGATGCATTTTGTCTTTAGATTTACTTTAGGATTGTTTGGTTTTAAAGCCAAAACTTTCACGTTCTGAAGAAACCTGTAATGGACTATTTCAGCCTAAGATTTTACCTTTCTCTCTAACTTTTAATGACTCTTCCAATTTCTGCCTTTGACCTTCATTAGCTGGGCTGTTTCAAATGGGATTCAACTCACTTCCACATTATTAGAAGATTGTTTTAAATTGGCCATTAAAACTATGCTTGGATCAGAGTTGCACTAGAATATTGATGCAGTAATAGTTCTTTCATTCTTGCTTCATTTTTTCATATTAGTTGTTAAGTAAAGCAGTAACTATGTAGAATATTTGATAGTGACGCGATGTTCTATTGCCAATAACCAAACACATGCTGAATATGTTAGATATATTCAATGGGCATTAGTACTTAGAAATAGATCACTTGTGTACCATACCCAAGACCTCAATTCCAGTGTGACTACCTTGTTATGACTAATTTTATGATAAATTTGAGTGACTTTAGAATCCAATACAAGGATTCTTTTACTTTATTTTTCTTTTTTCCTTTTTATTATTTGTGAATTTCACATCATTCATCCATTTCCACTCATCATCTACTTCTCTCACACCCACCCTCCACCCTTGCAACCTCCCCCACAACAGAAAAAAAATCATATTGTGGAAGCTTTAGTGTGTCCCACGGGATACCCTTTGTCTGTACTTTTGCTTGCAAATGTTCATTGCAATGATTTGGTCTGGTACAAGGCCCCTGGCTTCTGCTACTCCATCAATACTGGAACATTCTAGGACTCCACTCAGATATACTGCTTTGGAGATCCTGTAGTTTTGAATCTGTAGCTCCTTCATCACTCCAGCTCATCAATAGGGTAGATGTTGGCGTTGGGCAAATTCAAAGCCCTGGATCTGAGCCTAAGAGGTATCTGAGCTGGTCAGCCCAATGTCTCTCATGCTAACACACCCTTAGGGGCTGGCTTACCTGCAACACCCATAACCAGAGCTCTACCCTAATGCCCAGGCGAAGTGCACAGAATGCTCTCATGAGTGGTGGTGGCAGCTGGTGAGGAACATAGTTCTCCTACTCTCAGACCCCAGGGCCAGCTTTTCTGCCTGACATAGATGGTGAGATATATGAGGGAGAAGAGGTTTTCTCTCTCATCTATGCCACTGTCCAGCAGATAAGAGGAAGGCCTGGCCTTCCTGTGTTCATGTCCTTGGAGCCAGCTAACCTGTGACCCACAACCAGGGCAAGCTCTACTGTGGTGCCCAGGTAAAATTCAGAGCCTGCTGCAGCAGGCAGGGACAGCTCTCCCACTCTAATAACCTTCGGGTCAGCTCTTCTGTTTGCCATAGGTGGAAAGGGATGACGGGAGCATCTCTCTCACCTATTTCAACACAGTCTGGGGCCAGCTCTCTCCTGCTTACTCCCTTAGGGCCAACTTGCCTGTGACCTCTACCACCAGGGTCACTGTACTATACTGTCCAGGTGAGATGCAGGGCCTGCTCTCCCAAGTAGGGTAGCTGTTGAGAGGCGGGGCCATTTCTGCTCTTATAATCCCAGGGCCAGGTCTCCTGGCTGTTGCAGGTGGAGAGGGGAAAGTGGGGAGGAGGTCGTCTCTCCCTTATCAATGCCACCATATGTGAGATGAGTGGTATGGCCAGCTCTCCTACACTCATATCTTCAAGCCTGAAATGTGCAGGGCCAGTCTCCCAAGTATTGCAGCAGGTTAGGTGTGAACTCACCTTTCTTATTTTCATGCCTCCAAGGCCAGCTCTCCCATGATGCCCAGGTGAGGGATTGGCCAGTTCTGTAGATCCCTCAGACATCAATATGACCCCCAGACAGCAGCCTAAACCAGGGGTATCTACCTGGCCTTTAGTGGTAACAGACCCTTGCTATATAGCAGGGCCATGGGATCTAGATGTGTCCCCTAGTGGCAGCACAGGCCAGGAGCCCACCATGGTCCCAGGTGGCACCACTATTGCTCACAACTCTGGAATCTCCAATTCTGCCTCTCTTCACTGCTCCCACATCCTTCGGATTCTTGTTCTCTTCCATTTCTCCACCATTTACTTGCTTCTTTTAGTGGCACCCAGGGCTCTGAGTGTCTGGGATCATCTCAGGAGTGGTTTTAAGAGTGTTATGCCCTGGTCATAGACTATAGTCCTGAGCGAGTCTGCCCCACCCTCATCTCCCATGCATATGGATCGTCCAACTGGTGGTCATTTCAGGCTCGCTCCCTGTCCAGGTCCCGTGGGGCTGGTCTGGTGATCATCTGGGGCTACCTACTCACCAGTGTGGCCCCTTGCCTGCCACAGGCTCACTCCCATTCAGGGCCCTCAGTACCAGGAGTGGGTTCTTCTAGTTTCCAGCTTGCTTCTAATTCTGGGAGCCCTTTTGGGCCTGCCTGGCACCAGAATGTTTTTTGTCTCAGGCTAGCTACTTGTCCAAATCCCCCTTGGTGCCAGACCGGTTGGTCATTTCAAGTTTGCTTTTTTCAGGGAATGTTAGGTTACTAATATTCATAGGTTATAGAACACTGAACATAGACATAGTCTCTCTCCTCTCTGCCACCCACCAACACACACGTGATACGGCAGCCATACCTGCAACACCTCTAGAGGTAACAGTCTAAGGATTCTTTTGTTTGTTAGTTTGGTTTGGTTTAATTTTTAAAAACCTATTTATTCACTTTAATCCTAATATCAACCCACCCATCTTCCCAGTATCCCCTCATGCAGATACTTACTCCCTCTATTCTCCCCCGCTCTGCTACTTCTCATCTGAGAAGGGGGAGACCCCTCTGGATATTCTGCCTTTACCTCCAGACATAAGTGTATCCTCTCCCACTGAGGCAGCCTTGTTAGGGGAATAGAATCCATAGGAAAGCAGCAGATTCAGAGACAGGTCGCATTCAGTTATTAAGGATGTGCACCAAGATCAAGCTGCAAATCTAGTACCCTGTGCAGGGTCCTAGGTCCAGTCTATGCTTGCTCCTTTGTTGATGGTTCCGTCTCTGGTTGGTTCCGTCCTCTTCAGGTCCCTCAATCCTTCACCCAACTCTTCCACAAGACTCCCCAAGCTACATCCAATGTTTAACTGTGGGTCTCTGCATCTGTTTCTATTGGCTGCTGAGTGGAGCCTCTCAGAAGACAGTTATGCTAGGCTCCTGTCTGCAAGCATATCATTGGTAGTGTCAGGGACTGGCTCTTGCCCATAGAATGGATCTCAATTTTGGCCAGTTATTGGTTGGCCATTTCCTCTGTCTCTGCTCTATCTTTGTCCCTGCACATCTTGTAGGCAGGACACATTTTGGGTCAAAGGTTTCATGAGTTGCCGTCCTTATCCTAACACTGAGAGTCCTGCCTGGCTATAGGAAATGGACACTAGATGATCCATATCCCTCACTGCTCGGAGTCTCAGGTAGAGTCTCACCTATAGACAGCCTGGGGTACACCCCCCATCCCAGAGCTCTGTCACATCCTTGAGATTGCTCCTCCCCCACTGCTGATTTTCATGCCTCCTACAGCTCATTCCTCCTGCCCACTCCCCTCCTCATCTCCCTTTCCACCCAGTTCCCTCCCTCCATTCACTTCTGTTATCTATTTTATTTCTTTCTGAGAAAGATTTAACCATCCTCCCTTGCTATTTGGCCTCTTTGGGCCAGTGGATTATAGCATGGTTGTCCTGTATTTTATGGCTAGTATCCATATATAAGTGAAGACATACTGTGTATGTCCTTAGGATTTTCTTAAACAATTTATATTCATAAGTTTTTTTTAACCCTAGAATTTCTTATGCGACTTTGGATATATTCAGTCACAAAATAAGTATATTATATACATTAACATTTAATGATAAAAAAATCACAAATAAATGTATTTTAAAACAATGATCTGATCTGTTTTTACTATTAAAGAGCTTTTCCTTTTCAGCTCTTTTGATGACACATTGAGCACTGGGTTTTGTTCTTTTCAGTTATACTTAAGTATGAAATGATTCCATTTTTAGGTATGAGAAATTTCAAATAATTAACTTAACCATGAACTGTAATGGCTATGCATGAAATCATGGACCACCACAGAATGCACAGAGAACATAGCACATCTTCTTCAATATTCTACAGATGAGATGTAATTTTCAAATTACAAATTTAAAAACTTTATTCATAGTAGCCAGGAATTGGAAACAACCTAGATTTCTCTCAACCAAAGAATGAATAAAGAAAATGTGATACATTTACACAATGGAGTATTACACAGCAATTAAAAACAATGACATCATGAAATTTGCAGGCAAATGTATGGAACTAGAAAAAAATACCCTGAATGAGGTAACTGAAATTCAGAAACACAAGCATGATATGTATTCACTCATAAGTGGATATTAGCTATAAAGTAAAAGAGTGATGGTGCAGTCCACAGACCCAGAAAGGCTAAGTGATAAAAAGGGCTTGAAGGGGTGGGGCATGCATCTCCCATGGAAGGTTAAATAAAACGGATTTCACAGGTGGACTGGGGACAGTTGGGGTTGTGAACACAAAGAATCAGGTGAGGGGAAAGAGGGAGAAAATACTGGGAGAAATGACTGGAATTGGGGACATTTCTGGGCCAGGCGGAAACTTAGCACCTGGTCTTACTGTAGCTTGTTATGCTGTGTTTAGTTGATGTCCCTGACAGCCCTGTTCTTCTCTAAGGGGAGGATGTTGACTAAGCTTGCTCAGTCAGTTAACAGGTTCCCTAGTGCAAGAGTGAGGATTAAAGGGAAAAAAAAGACAATTAGACAACATTGTATCATAACCTCAGTGAATTCTGAGACTGAAGGTGGGTTTATTTTTTTCCAATCTGCTTTTATACCATGTTAATTACATGCACGTATTATGGGCAAGCAGAACAATGAGGAACTAGAAAGGCAATAAATAAAGTCCTGTGATTACTCCCATGACAGCTGTTTCCAAGGGCTTGTCAGAATGACCAAAATACCTGAGCCCACTTCCTTGTCCAAGCCCCAAATCTTGCCTGAAACCTACTTCTTTTTTTTTTAATTTTTAAAATTTTTATTAGATATTTTCTTCATTTACATTTCAAATACTATCCCCAAGGTCCCCTATCCACCCCCCCCCCCATGCCCTGCTCCCTTACCCACTCACTCCTACTTCTTGACCCTTGCCTTCCGCTGTACTGGAGCATATAAAGTTTGCAAGACCAAGGGGCCTCTCTTCCCAATGATGGCCGACTAGGCCATCTTCTGCTACATATGCAGCTAGAGACACAAGCTCTGGGATTACTGATTAGTTCATATTGTTGTTCCACCTATCGTGTTGCAGACCCCTTCAGCTCTTTGGGTAATTTCTCTAGCTCCTCCATTGGGTGCCCTGTGCTCCATCCTATAGATGACTGTGAGGATCCACTTCTGTATTTGCCAGGCACTGGCAAAGCCTCACAGAAGACAGCTATATCAGGGTCCCTTCAGCAAAATCTTGCTGGCATGTGCAATAGTGACTGCATTTGTTGGCTGATTATGGGATAGACTGCTGGGTGGGGCAGTCTCTGGATGGTCTATCCTTTCATCTTAGCTCCAAACTTTATCTCTGCAACTCCTTCCATGGGTATTCCCTATTCTAGGGAGGAATGAAGTATCCACACGTTGGTCTTCCTTCTTGATTTTCTTGTGTTTTGGAAATTGTATCTTGGGTATTCTAAGTTTCTGGGCTAATATCCACTTATCAGTGAGTGCATATCATGTGAGTTCATTTGTGATTGGGTTACCTCACTCAGGATGATATCCTCCACATACATCCATTTGCCCAAGAATTTTATAAATTTGTTGTTTTTAATAGCTAAGTAGTACTCTATTGTGTAAATGTACCACATTTTCTGTATCCATTCCTCTGTTGAGGAACATCTGGGTTCAGGAAGCACAAAAATCCCTCAAGAAATTCCACTTGAATCCTACTTCTTATGTTTCACCCTAAGATTAAAATTCTTGCCTTAATCTACTTCCTTATACTAGCTGAAATTTAGACACTTGCCAAGTAGCTCCCCCAAAGACTCTTGATTTCTCCCCCTTTTTTATTTCATAAACAAGACTGTGCCTGTCTTAGGGGTTCTGACAAGAATGCCTCTCTTACCTGTTGTTGAATTAGTATTATCAAAAGCAGTGCCATTCTGTCTTAGGTTGGTAAGGCTCTGTGCAGAACTTACCTGCCATTGGCTGCAAGCATATAAAATTAATAACTCTGCTTGGGGGTTCAATTTTAGTTTCAAGCCATGTACTTTGGCTGCCAACATGTTGATGTTGTTAAAGGCAGGCTTTAACAGGATGGCCAGGAATAAACGTATTCCCAGGATAAGATCAGGCATGCTATTCTTGAAGCTTGACCAAGATGGAAATACTGACCTTAGTCCATGAATGATATTATCAGCAATATCTGCAGCAAAGCTCATCAGAGCATCATTCTTTAAATTCACAATTTCACTATGCAAAGTCAAAATATCCAGAGAGGTGTTAGAATTATGCCAAATACACTGCAAGTGTCTTTGAACTTTTTCCCAATTATAGTGATTGTCATTGTAAATTTTAGAAGTCACACAAGTCCATTGGTATTTAGCATGACACTCGAGATAGTGTCTTATTCGTAAACTCTGAACTTCCTCTCTAATAATTTGAATAGTACCATAAAGAGCATCAATCCATTGTTTCAAATGCCTATCTAAATCCCCTAGAATACTCGGAACATTAATAACATTTTTTGCTAAATGATTAATAAAAGTAGCTGTCTTAACTTCTTGTGTCAAAGTAATTGCAGCAGTGGTGCTAGCTATTAACTTAATTAAGGCTGCTATAACAGTAATAATCAAGTCCACTACCATCTTGCCTCTACTTAAAACCTCACTCCCTTCTTCCAGTACCTGCAAGCTTTTTTCAGAATACTAACGTCCTGTAATACTCACAGGCTATAAAACAAAAGTTGGTTGATATACCATCATAACAGCCATGCCAGATTTCAACACATTAACACAATCAATAAAACATACATTAAATACTGTAGAAACATACATAAAATACTGTAGAAGAAATAAAAGTGATTTTAACATGACCAATTAATAAAAGATTTGGAGCCTTTAAACACTTGTTCAAAATCCAGATCCTGTCCAATTTTATCTATTGCTAACATAACATCATAGAGAACTGCAGCTAACTTCCAACTAAATCTCTAAAAATGTCCAGAAAGGACTTACAAATGAAGCCTGTTATTTTATTTTCAATATTAGATTGATATCTAGACCAGTCCATGATTCAGTTAGAATAACTGGTCACATTAAATGAAAGAGAAGAGTCATCACAACTTCTCTTTTTTATTAAGTTTTTGAAGGCAGTTTCCAGTCTCCATGTTCTCTGTCCCACAAAGTCTAAAATCTTGAAGCCAAGCAGCTTGTCCTATCTGGGATATAGGCAATCAAAGGTGGGTCAGGGACACAGGTTCCTAGTCACCAATGTCAGGGCAGCCTGAAAGCTCATGGTCAGCATCATTCTTTGTCCCAGCATCAGCATGTCTCACCAATCACTCTGGGAACTAGCATGATCTTTCTGCATCCTGGGGAAAATTACAAACATGCCCTCTTCCCCATATTGAATACCTGATCAGGACCATGCCATGTGCTAGTATGTGGATCCTTCCATTTTTACCTAGGCATAAGTATGCCTGGTTGTAGGGTGCCATAGATACTTAGAGAGTTCCTTGGCGTCCAAATTTTTAAAATTTTAAAATAAAAAGAACATGATTTAAATAAATTTCTGGTGCATATAACTCCTCCATCTTTATTTTATGAAGGTAGTTCCACAATACCTGTTTCTCAATACTTTGTCCCTGAGGATTATAAGGAATCCCAGTAATATGGGTAATATTAAATTGTCAACAAAACATCTCAAGTGCTTGACTGTAATAGCCAGTTCCATTATCCGTTTTAATCTGATTTGGAACACTAAGTATAGAGAAACAATATAGGCAATGACTAATTACAATTTTAGTTGCTTCTCCTGTTAAAGCAGTTGAAACTAGAAAGCCTAAAAAGGTGTCAATAGTCACATGTACATACTTTAATTTTCCAAAATAAAAATATGAGTAACATCAATTTGCCATAATTGATTAGGTAAAGGCCCTAAAGCATTAACTCCATTATGTGATACAGGTAGAAATTAAGGACATTCAGGACAAGTCTTTACAATTTGCCATGCACATTCTTTTGAAGATGTAAAGAATGAGATTGTTTGGCTAGTTATTCCTATGTAAGGCCTATAATCTTCCTGGTAAACAAATCTGCTGTGGCATTGCCCTAAGAGGTCTTGTCCAGGCAATCCAGAATGAACTCTTAAATGTCCAAGGTCAGTCCTTTAAAGGAACAGTATTTTCTCTTAACTTGAGTTGTATTTGCATAAATAATTGTGAAATTTGAGAATTAGAGTATCTTTAAAAAACAAGAGAGAGAGAGAACAATTTCAAGCAATTGTAAACCGTGAGCTATATATTGGCTATCAGTATACAAATTAAAAGCTTGATTTTTCAGAATTTTAAAAACAGCAGCTACAGCACATAGTTCAGTTATTTGTGCTGAAGCACGGGGAAACTCAAGAGAATGAACATGTGATCTAACCTCATATGCTGCCTTCCCATTAGATGAGCCATCTCTAAATATAGTAAGCACACTCTCTATGCGTAAATTTACAAGGAATACAAAAGCATGAATAGAGGCAAATTTAACAACTTGTCTTTTGGATAATGATTATCAAGTTTGTCTAAAAAATTTGCACATGCAATAGGCCAAATATGAGTATTTTGCAATTACCAATTTAATTGCTGTTTGGAATAAGGAACAAATATTTTATCAGGTTTTTACCCAAAATATTTCTGTGATTCTATCCTACAATTCTGTATTAACACAGCAGCAGCTTCATAATAAGGTGTTAAAACTTTCTTTGGAGATGAAGAAAGATGAATCCATATTAATGTCCCCTTTTGCCAAAGGACTGTTGTGGGTGCATGAGTTGTAGCAATGATGCAAGCAGCCAAAAATTGACCATAGTCTTTATAATGTATCTGTTGTTGGATAATAGCTTCCTCCACTTTCTGCAAAGCTATTCATCCCTTATTAGTTAATTGTCAAGGAGAATTAGCATTTGCATCCCTGCTGAGGGTATCAAACAGAAGTTTAAGTTCTCCTGTAGTAAGGTAGTAAGCTTAAGATGAGGTCTCAGCCAATTAAAATCTCCTAGCAACTTTTGAAAATCAGTTAGAGTAAACAAATTATCTTTTCTTATTTGAATTTTCTGTGCTATAATTTGTTTAGCCTATAACTGATGTCCCAAATATTGTAAAAGTTTTAAAGCTCATTGTATAAGAGCAAAGACTTGTAGTAAAACTCCTTCCGAGGAATCAGATAATAAAATATCCATATAATTAATAATATATACTGAAAGATTCAAAGTCCTAACCTCTTGTATTGAAGCAGCAACAATTTTTTTTTTTTTTTTTTTTTTTTTTTTTTTTTTTTTTTTTACATAATGTAGGGCTACTAGCCATTCCTTGAGGCAAAACTTTCCAAAGATATTGCTTCACGGGCTCTTTAAAATGACAAGGAAGCTCACTAATACCAATCCCTTTACATTCACCAGGATGCAAAGGCATAAAGAACAATCCTCCAAATACATTATAATTCTATATGGAGTAGGCAGGTCAGATTATAATGCCTCTAAAAGTTCCATAGCCTCATTAACCTTTCATAAATCTTAAGGTTGAACTTTGTTTTGAACAACACCTTGATAGATCTGTAATAATGCTGTTTTGGCCTAAGAGTAATTCCCAGGTCCTCAGAGGCAAGGCAAGGGCCCAAAAAACTTAGGCAGGGTTTGCAAAACAAAAGCAGTGCCACACAAACCGCACTGAGACTTCTCTGAGTTTTGCATTAACTCAAATGTAAATATTTCTTTTTTTAAAGATTTTTTTGTTAGATATTTTCTTTATTTACATTTCAAATGCTATCTGGAAATCAATATTTCTTAATCTGAACCTATTGCCTGAGGCCTGGCCCAATGACTACCCCTCCTGCAGTGAGGACAGATTCCAGGGGAGTGATTCGACTGTCTGTATATGCCTCTAATTTTGGACAGTCTTTCCTAAAATGACTTATACCCCCATACATAAAACATCCCTTATCACCTCAGCACTGTGAAAGCATTACTTGTACTGTAGTCCACTATAAGGCAGTAGTCCTAGCCAGACCCTGATTGTATGAGGGTCCAATTTCTGCACAAAGACAAATGTATCCAGATAAGTCTGTCTTTGCTTTGTATGGCCAGAGGGCCACATGGCAGATTAACATTCTCATTAAGACAATTGTGTAACAAAAGGAATTCCTGCTCATGGGTCTCCTTTTAGCATCCTATCCACAAATTCCTGAAACAGTTCATAAGGAGCTTGTTTGATATTAGATAAATTCCCACTGAGATCTCCTTTCCAATCTTGAGAGGGTTAAATTTGCTTCTATCATTATATCCAATAAAGCTTATGTAAAAAGGGGCAGCAGGCTTTTTCTGGCCACAGCTGTTTTTAACTTTTATTTCCCTAGCAATCATCTTAATTTCAAATATGTGTGAGTTAAAAATCCTGAGCCTGTGATCAAACTACAAACTGCAGCCAATGGAACACTGGCAGCTCAACTATAATTTTTAAGTTTCTCTTATAGGACCAGAGCACAACCACAACTTTGAAAAGCAAAACTCAACCTCCAACAAACAATCCAGTCTCTCAAAAAAAACCCCAGGTACCATGCTACAAAGTTTGGCTGCCAGTTCCTGCACATGAACACATGATGGATGGTGCAGCTTCTAATACCTTACCAAAGAGAAACTATTTTAAATCTTATCTCTTATAAGTCTAGTTTCTAGGATAAGAATTATGTAAAATATTATTCCAATTTAGAAGTATCTTTAGAGACCTGTTTCCCTGGGTTGGCTCATGCCACATAGTGTAGTTCTGAATTACTCCAACCCGGATTTAAGTCAACTTTCTGTTACCAATGTTACAACTTTTTAATCATACCCAATAACTTATAAGCCAATATCTTATAACCAAGACATGCAGGACATATTTATACTTTTTAAACCAATCAGAAACAAAAATGAAATAGCTGCATACATTTACTTATTTAAACCAGACAAAATTCTTAATTTTTCCAGCTGTAATTTCAAGAGAGGAGCTCCTTGTTACCTGCTGAACCCAATAATCACAGTCACAGAGGTTTTCATAGAAGAAACAGCCATCAGTTCCCTTACCATAGAACTTGAGAAGCTGCTGGTCCCTTTAAGAGTGGCTTTTACAGAAAAGCTCCTGGCAGGGCTTCTTCAACTGTGCTAGACTCCTAACTACAGGTGCAGGCCTCCAAAGGCCAACTGAGACTGTTTCTTTAATTTATTTTCTTTTCCTCTTTTTTTTTTAATGAGTTAAAACTAAATCAAGGACTGAACAACAGGCAGATAAAATTTTAACCGTTTATTCTTTTAAACATGAAACACAGAACAGCAATCAATCAAACTGCAAAAGGGAAAACACAGATTTATCATAAACAGGTCAGTTTTGACGGACATGGACAGATTGGAGCACCCAGGACAGACAACAGACAGAGAGGGAAGAATTAGATATCCCAAAGGGACCCAGATATTCTACGTAAGGAACTCAGAACCAAGCATTCCTCCAGTAGGAGCCAAAGAAGAGGCAGGACATCTCCCAACCTCCTCCTGTCCCTAGGGGAGCTCTGAAACAGCTTACGTTCATTTTACTTCTCTTTCGTCAAAGCATCCCCAGATCGTCGGAGATGACTTTCTTTTCTCAAACGCATTCTCTCATGTCTCCAGTGTAAACTATCTCTAGTCAGGGCCCAAAGACTAAATTTAAGCACCTATGAGAATTACCTTCCCTTCTCTAGATTTTAGCATAGCTCTAACATACACTAAACATATTTTACCATTGCCTTGTCCCTCTACAAGGTATATTCACCACTGGCCCAAATCATCTTTACTTTCCTTTGCACATGTTGCTACATGCCTGTGTTCTCCCACCCCCACCCTCACTTTCTGGAGTCTGATGTTGATGTGCCATTTGACCAAGCCTGCTCAGTCAGTCAACAGGTTCTCCAGTGCAGGAATGAGGATTAAAAAGAAAAAAGACAATTAGACAACACTGTAGCATGACCTCAGTGAATTCTGAGACTGAACTTGGGTTTAATTTTTCCCAATCTTCTTTTATGCCATTTTAATTACATGCAAGTATTACGGGTGAGCAATACAATAAGGAACTAGCAAGGCAATAAGCAAAGTCCTGTGATTACTCCCATGACAGCAGTTTCCAAGGGCTCCCCAGAATGGCTAAAATACCTGAGCCCACTTCCTTGTCCTAGCCCCAAATCTTGCCTGAAGCCTATTTCTTGTGTTCCACCCTAAGATCAAAATTCCTGCCTTAACTTACTTCCCTACTATAAGCCTAAAGTTAGGTTCTTCCCAAGTGGCACCCCAAAAGGTGCTCCACAGGAGGACGTGGTGTATCTGAAGGAGAGAGAAGGAACAGGGGAGTGGGGGAGACTGCGGGAGGGGAGGCATGGAAATTGTGGTTGAGATGTACTATATGAGAGAAGAATAAAAAAAAATTAAAAAGACCAAAGAATAGCAGAGACACACAAGAGTAAATGCATTGTTTATGACTAGATTGTATCTCCAGATATGATGCATACCACTGATGTAGCTAAAATGATTAAGTGAATTCTAAGGATTCCATTAATGTATCAGTATTATTGTGCTGGTTACTCTTTTTCATCTTGATATACCTTCGAGTCATCTGGGAAGAGGGAAACACAGTTGAGAACATGCTTCTATCAAACTGCCTGTAAGCAAGACTGTGGGTCATTTTCTTGTTTACTGAGTGATGAGACAGAATCTGTCATCTTATATTTTTTAGACCCTTGCCAAAGCACTCAGATACCTTCTCAGTAGAGTTCTGTGACAAATGTAATGCATGCTCTAATTTCTACCCTCAGGAACTCCTCCACTGGAATGTTTTAGTGGGTTTTCTCCATATCTTCTTAACCATATTAATATCTAAAATATGTGCTGTTTTCTTGGAAAGTTTAATATTTCTACTCTACAATGTCCTGAGTTTTTAATAATCATCCATTTCAGATCTATATAAATATTTTTATGTTGACATATTTACTAAAGTAGTTTTAAGGTATATAATATAAATACAAATATAGTATTCATGATGCAGTTATTCTTTTCATTAATAGTGTAATTCTCTCATTTTGTACTTCAATTCAGGCTACTAGACATCGATGTTTTGGTTACTAAAGTGACTTGTTCTTTAATTAAGCTTTAAATTTTAGTATTTATAAGTCATGATTATAAACAGAGTTAAAATGTAAGTCTCTGATTTTATAACACTTACAAATGGTTTATTCAGATGGTTAAGCTTTGTTCTTTTAGGTTATCACTAAACGTCCAATCTGTAATATGATGAACTCTGGTTGAGAAACAAGGCAAGAACAAAGTCGTTCCATGCTCTTTTAAATAAAGAATTTCTATGATCCTAGTAGCATGAGATGTTTCTTCATAATTAATCCTATATGCGGTTGAAGATAATCTGGTGTTGACAAAATCAAATTGGTCCTTTAAACACTGGACCTATTTCCTTTTTTTGGTTACATTGTTCTAAGGTCCAAGTTTTAAAAGAGTTCTTGACCTCCATTGTTAATGTCTTTAGAATGTTTCTAGGGTGTATCCTTCCAAGTCCCAAATTTGAAGAAGTCCATAGGAAGGAAGGAAAAGGAAAAAGGGTATAAACTCATGGTCCTGGAAAGCTGCTTATTGAAAAATTCTGCTTTCCAATGCAGTGGCACAGAATGGGATCTCACTAAGCACACCAAAGTCTGCTGAGAATGCACCTTCCTCTACCAAGTTCTTCAGACTCTCATAGCATTTCAAGTGTTGAGGTCTCACAGGCACAAGATGGGTAGAAAAATGCTGAATAGGTCTTAGCAAATTAGTCAGGATTGAAAAGAATTCCATGAGGACTGCAGGCCGACATATTTGGTAAGAATATATATGTAAGTGTATTTATAAGTATATACATGAGTAGCAAAGATAACACTGAATGATCTCAACTCAGAATTTCAGCTACTCAAAAACCTACTCAAAACAGTAGGAAATCAAATTTTCTTACATCAACATTATTTGAGATTTCTGAGTTCAAAGTCCTGGGCTTTGCTTTAAAGTACAGCCTCCATTTGTTTGTCATCTGCATTTTAGAACTGATATATAATTCATAACCATGCTAAACAGAATGCAGTAACAGTCTTCACAGTGTTAATGGAAAAATAGCATTCTTTTCTGATATATTGATTCCAAGATCTTGAAAATGCTGAGAGAGAGAGAGAGAGAGAGAGAGAGAGAGAGAGAGAGAGAGAGAGAGAGAGAGAGGGAGAGAGAGGGAGAGAGAGGGAGAGAGAGAGAGAGACTAATATCACCACCATCAAGCACACAGAAAAATGACTTCTAGTTTCTCCTAGAAACTTGGTAGCTAGTTTTTTCTGAATGGAAAATGTGGACCTTATTTTTATTTATTTTTTTGTTTTATTTCTACTTGAAATTAAATTGCATTTGTATGTTCAAAGAAGAAATGGTTTTAAACAGAGCTTACAGAGTTTAGCATTTGACTCATATTCTTGCTAAAATGACAATTAAGGAATGTTTAGCTCAATGTGGAAACAGAAAATTTATATAATAATTATCACAGTACTCCTCAGCATTCAAGATAATACTCATGTTAATCTCATTCAAAACAGAACTCATAGTTGATTTAAAATTCACTTGGATCAATACTGGGGGAGTTTAAGGAGCTAAGTGATTCATGAAGTAAGGAAGTCATCATTGTCATTAGCCATCACGTGAACTCAATTCATTACAGCAAACTTTAGGCTGATTTGAGTTAGAGTATTTTGTATATAAATTAATATTCATTATTATATACATTTCCAAACATTGTCTGTGTGTCATATTTACAGTATTAGAACCACAAGAGAAAAGTATGCTGATTAGCAGTTGTGGAAGTGAAGTCAGTATCTTCAAGCTGATAGCTAAAAATAACTGAGTGGCATAGAGCCACCAATCAAAGGAAAACAACAGTTAGTGCTGTTCTCATTTTCTCTTGGTAATTGCTTTTTTTCTCTTTATGCATTTGGAATTGAAGACTTGACAGTGGAAGAAAATAGGCACACAGAAATGAGTCCACAGGGGAGCCTCAGGATTAATGCTCTGACCTTTCCAGATCTGTTCATGAGAGATATGGTCACAATGCTCCAGACTCTGGGGAGTTGCCTTCCCTGGCCACCCACCTTTCCTCTTCCTTCTGTTGGCCCAGATCATGTATCTG
Organism: Mus musculus; assembly: GCF_000001635.26. Lineage (NCBI taxonomy): Eukaryota > Metazoa > Chordata > Mammalia > Rodentia > Muridae > Mus > Mus musculus. The sequence goes on from NC_000070.6 coordinate 25,526,423, forward strand.
TCTTGCTTTGCTCATTTGCATTTTCCTTCCCATGTTAGTGTGAAATATTGGTGTTGGATTGCAAATGATGAAATAAACATTGTTAATGTAGATACTGTCCTCCCATTAGATTAGCTTTTAAACGTGGTAAAACTGAAAATGAGGGTAGAATTGTGTCCTTAACATGAAGCTCGGCATGTTTTTCTCGTGTTTTCGTTCAGTCAAGAATGTCTTAATTGTCACAGGGGACATGCTCCTTATAAGACCCTCAGTGAATGAATTCATTGAGCCACAGATAGCACCTAACTCTACATATACTGTATTGGCTCACATTCATAATACTTTAAAAAATTTAACTTAAATATTATGTACAATAAAATATTAAAAACAATAACATTATAAAAAGAAAAATATAGCAATATAAACCAACATGAAGTTATGTGACTGTTGTCTTGCTTTTTTTAAAGAATTGGAAAACATTAACATTTTTCAGATGATGGTTAACTGGGTACTAAAACCACAGAAAACTATAAATAAGGTAAGGGTGCTTGTATTCTATAATAGAACCCAACAGACAAAGCTCCTAAAGGAAAATATTAGGCCTCAAGCATGTAAGTGAGGAATGTGTGCCTCACAGGTGTGGCTAAGATGCTTCAATTTAGTTTAAAGCTACCTTCTTCGTTGTTCCTAGATAACTGTCAACCCATCACCCATATATCCCACTAGAAATATGATAGTTCTTGAAAACTTTGTAATTGAGATTTATTGCATTTTATTCTAAAATTAAATATTTATTATTACTGTGTTATAACTATACTGGATTATCAAAGTAAATATTTTTTGGAGAACATATGTGTGTGTGTGTGTATGATATAACACAGGCAACAAGAAACTCTCTCTCTCTCTCTCTCTCTCTCTCTCTCTCTCTCTCTCTCTCTCATCCATATTTCCACTTGTGGAGATATATTATATCCATTTCTACACTGACAAACACTTAGTATATAAATATTAGCTATTGTGGAACTGAGAAATATATTTTGTTTACAATATCACTGGACAAGACAATTCATTGTGAAATTGCTTTTTAAACACAGCATATAATAGCTTCCATAGTGTGCCTGATTTTCTATTCTTATATGTTTTAATTTTATTATGAATACCATTACAGGAACTAGTATACTACAATTTGTGGATGTAACAAATTATTACCAGTTGAATTCTGTAAATGTACTTTAAGTTAAGAGCATGCCCCTGTGTTCTTTCTCATGCTGCAAAATGGGTTAACAAATATAAAGTAAGCAACTCATTCTTCCTAACAAGCAGCAAATATTATTTGCCTATTTTCTAAGCCAATAGCTTAAGTGCAAAATATTGCTGGTGTTCACACTATGATTTTAAACTATATTTTTTTACCAATATAACAGATAAAATTTAAATTTAATTTAAAAAATTTTAATATCATTGATGATAAGACTAAACATATTCATATTTAATACATACAAGCATTTCATCTGTTAGATGCTTTGGTACTGTGTTTTTCTCTGTTGCCATATTTGGAAAAATTTTTCCTTTTTCATAAATTCTTCATATCTATCTCATATTCATGTATTAATTTTCACTTACTTTACATATTGATTGTGTAAGTAGCATAATTATGACAAATATTCATTTATTATAGTTAGACTATCAGTATTTTTATTAGTTATTTATATATTTTACATCAAGGTTATACACATTCATATTGGGAACTGAGAATAAAATTAATTGTGAAATGTGTTATTTACTCAAGGTAGCAACTTATAAAACCTGGATGAAATGGACAAATTTCTAGATCGATACCAGGTATCAAAGATTAATGTTTAGATGAATGATCTAAACAGTCCCATATCCCCTAAACAAATAGAAGCAGTCATTAGCAGTCTCCCAACCATAAAAGCCGAGGACCAGATGGGTTTAGTGCAGAGTTCTATCAGAATTTCAAAGAAGACCTAATTCCAATTCTCAAGATATTCCACAAAATAGAAACAGAAGGTACTCTACCCAATTCATTCTATGATGCCACAATTACTCTGATACCTAAACCACATAAAGACCCAACAAAGAAAGAGAACTTCAGACCAATTTCCCTTATGAATATCGATGCAAAATTACTCAATAAAATTTTCGCTAACTGAATCCAAAAACACATCAAAATGATCATCCTGACCAAGTAGGTTTCATCCCAGGGATGCAGTGATGGTTCAATATATGGAAATCAATCAACGTAATACAGTACAGAAACTCAAAGACAAAAACCACATGATCATCTCATTAGATGCTGAGAAAGCATTTGACAAATCCAACACCCATTCATGATAAAAGACTTGGAAAGATCTGGAATTCAAGGCCCATACCTAAACATGATAAAAAGCAATCTACAGCAATCCAGTAGCCAACATCAAAGTAAATGGTGAGAACCTGGAAGCAATACCACTAAAATCAGGGACTACATAAGGGTGCCCACTCTCTCCCTACCTATTCAACATTGTACTTGAAGTCCTAGCCAGAGCAATTTGACAACAAAAGGAGATAAAGGGGATAAAAAATGGCAAGGAAGAAGACAAAATATCACTTTTTGCACATGATATGATAGTATATATAAGTGACCCAAAAAATTCCCCCAGAGAACTCCTAAACCCGATAAACAGGTTCAATGAAGTAGCTGGATATAAAATTAACTCAAATAAGTCAATGGCCTTTCTCTACACAAAGGATAAACAGGCTGAAAAAAAATTAGGGAAACAACACCCTTCTCAATAGTCACAAATAATATAAAATACCTTGGTGTGACTCTAACTAAGGAAGTGAAACTTCTGTATGATAAGAACTTCAAGTCTCTGAAGAAAGAAATTAAAGAAGATCTCAGAAGATGGAAAGATCTCCCATGCTCATGGATTGGCAGGATTGATAGAGTCAAAATAATAGCTATCTTGCCAAAGGCAATCTACAGATTAAATGCAATCCCCATCAAAATTCCAACTCAATTCTTCAATGCATTAGAAAGGGCAATCTCCAAATTCATCTGGAATAACAAAAAATCTAGGATTTAAAAAACTCTTCTCAAGGATGAAAGTACCTCTGGTGGAATCATCATGCCTGACCTAAAGCTGAACTACAGAGCAATTGTGATAAAAACTGCATGGTACTGGTATAGTGACAGACAAGTAGACCAATGGAATAGAATTGAAGACACAGAAATGAACCCACACACTTATGGTCACTTGATCTTCGACAAGGGAGCGAAAACCATCCAGTGGAAAAAAGACAGCATTTTCAACAAGTGGTGCTGGCACAACTGGTGGTTATCATGTAGAAGAATGTGAATCGATCCATTCCTATCTCCTTGTACTAAGGTCAAGTCTAAGTGGATCAAGGAACTCCACATAAAACCAGAGACACTCAAACTTATAGAGGAGAAAGTGGGGAAAAGCCTCGAAGATATGGGCACAGGGGAAAAATTCCTGAATAGAACAGCAATGGCTTGTGCTGTAAGATCAAGAATCGATAAATGGGACCTCATAAGACTGCAAAGCTTCTGTAAGGCAAAAGACACTGTCAATAAGACAAAAAGGCCACCAACAGATTGGGAAAGTATCTTTACCTATCCTAAATCAGATAGGGGACTAATATCCAATATATATATATATAAAGAACTCAAGAAGGTGGACTCCAGAAAATCAAATATCCCCAATAAAAACGGGGCTCAGAGCTAAACAAACAATTCTCATCTGAGGAATACCGAATGGCTAAGAAGCATCTGAAAAAATGTTCAGCGTCCTTAATCATCAGGGAAATGCAAATCAAAACAACTCTGAGATTCCATCTCATACCAGTCAGAATGGCTAAGATCAAAAATTCAGGTGACAGCAGATGCTGGCGAGGATGTGGAGGAAGAACAACACTCTTCCATTGGTGGGATTGTAACCTTGTACAACCACTCTGGAAATTAGTCTGGCGGTTCCTCAGAAAATTGGACATAGTACTACCGGAGGATCCTGCAATACCTCTCCTGGGCATATATCCAGAAGATGTTCCAACCAGGAAGAAGGACACATGTTCCACTATGTTCAAAGCAGCCTTATTTATAATATCCAGAAGCTGGAAATCACCCAGATGCCCCTCAACAGAGGAATGGATACAGAAAATGTGGTACATTTACACAATGGAGTACTACTCAGCTATGAAAAATAATGAATTTATGAAGTTCTTAGGCAAATGGATAGATCTGGAGGCTATCATCCTGAGTGAGATAACCCAATCACAAAAGAACACACATGATATGCACTCACTGATAAGTGGATATTAGACCAGAAACTTAGAATACCCAAGATACAATTTGCAAATCACATGAAACTGAAGAAGGAAGACCAACGTGTAGATACTTTCCTTCTTAGAATGGGGAACAAAATACCCATGGAAGGATTTACAAAGACAAAGTTTAGAGCTGAGATGGAACGAAGGACCATACAGAGACTGCCCCACTCGGGGATCCATCCCATATACAATCACCAAACCCAGACATTATGCCAAAAAGAGTTTTGTGACAGGACCCTCATATAGCTGTTCTTGTGAGGCTATGCAGTGCCTGGCAAATACAGAAGTGGATGCTCACAGTCATTTATTGGATGGAATACAGGCCCCTAATGAAGGAGATAGAGAAAATACCCAAGGAGCTAAAGGGGTCTGCAACCCTATAGGAGGAACAACAATATGAACTAACCAGTACTCCCCAGAGCTTGTGTCTCTAGTTGCATATATAACAGAGGATGGCCTAGTCGACTATCAAGGGGAAGAGAGACCCTTGGTCTTGCGAAGATCATATGCCCCAGTACAGGGGAATGCCAGGGCCAGGAAGCAGGAGTGGGTGGTTTGGGCAGCCAGGCTGGGGGAGGGTATAGTGGACTTTTGGGATAGCATTTGAAATGTAAATGAAGAAACTAATAAAAAAAGGGGAAAAAGAAAGTATTAATCATCTGTATTTGTTGATTATGACAATCTTCACAAAATTTCCATTGTAACTTGTTTGTCAAAATGCTCCAGTACTGCTTTTAGGACCATAATTCACTAATTTGTTTTGTTTTTTGTTTTTTTTGGCTGTTTGTTTGTTTGTTTGTTTGTTTTTCTAGACAGGTTTTCTCTGTGTAGCCTTGACTGTCTGGAACTCACTCTGTAGACGAGGCTGGCCTCGAACTCAGAAACCCACCTGCCTTTTCCTCCCAAGTGCTGGGATTAAAGGCGTGTGCCACCACACCTGGCTTAGTTCAATAATTTTGAGTCAGTTTATTTTCATTTATTTTGCTAAACTTTAGTAATTTCTTAATTGATTCCCAATATTATCTTTTCATTAAATATTATCTTTTCATTTGTTATATTTTCTATTTGCATGACTTAATTATATTGGCTTGCTAGCTTGCCAAATTATTCAAGCTTTTATTTCCTTAATTCACACGACTGTCTCCAATTTTTATGTTCTCTGGCTGGAATTGACATCTTGGATCGTGGAGTTTCAGAGAAACAGGGGATACTTTCCCTCACTCTTTATAATACTTCTCATTTCAGCTTCAACTCAGTACAAAACAGTTGATGCTTAAAGACATTTATTAACTGAGTTACTGAATGACTTTACTGAATAGAAATAGAAGTCACAATTCGGCAAGGAGGGTAACAGTACCGAATGATATTACAAGGAAGGATGCAAGGAAAATGAATGAGGGGAAATGTGAGACAATCATACATAACACCACACCCAGCACATCCACCTTAGTGATTGCAGGTTGTCTTTGTCTAAAGTGAAATGTAGGGTAGTGTTCTCAGCCTGTATGTGAGGAGCAAGATCCCAGCTTCTGCTGACACACAGGTTACTCTTATCCTATGCTATGGAGGTTAGAATGTGTTTGGGATTTTTTTATTAATTCTCTCACTTTAGGGAGCAATAGAATCTCAGGGGATGGTTTCAAGAAGTCAAATACAATCAACTTAAGGTAAAGAGGGACAGAACTCTTTAAACTGAGTTTTATAGAAGAAAATTTATAAATCTGTTAAAATCTCCCTTCTTTCTCTCCCTTTTACTCTTTTACCTTCCTTCTTTTTCTTCCTTCCTTGATCCCTCCCTCCCTTCCTTCCTTCCTTCCTTCCTTCCTTCCTTCCTTCCTTCCTTCCTTCCTTCCTTCCTTCCTCCCTCCCTCCCTCCCTCCCTCCCTCCCTCCCTCCCTCCCTCCCTCTCTCTCTCTCTCTCTCTCTCTCTCTCTCTCTCTCTCTTTCTTTCTTCTTCCTTTTTGTTTATTTTTGAGACAGGGTCTCTCTACATAGCCAACACTGTTCAAGAACTCACTATGTAGACCAAGTTGGCCTTAGGCTCACACCAAGGTCCTCCTGCCTCCGCATGCCAAGTGCTAGCTAGTATTAACAGCTGTATCACCATGCCTGGCTCTTAAAGTATTTCTTATGTGTTCTCAAGAGGTTAATCCCATTCTCCTTTCTTCTTTGAGTCATCATATTCCTGTACAGCACAGTAACTTCACCAGAGGAAGAGCTTGTGACCAGGGTTTTGTTTTGTTTGCTTTCCCTTTGCTTTAGGTCTTTTCTTAAGCTGCTTGCTTTATGTATTCAGTCAGAGAAGACTGCAGAGCATCCCATCAGTTTCTTATTCTGAAGCATCCATCTGCACTGCCTTAGAATATAGTTCTAAACTGGTGGTGACTTTTCTCAAGGTAAACTGATTTCTGAGATGCCGTAGACAGCACTCCTTGATGTCATGGTTGATTTACAAGAAAATTTCTTTTCAAACAAGGGCATGATTTTGAAACATGAAAGAAATACTATGAAATAAGTTTTCTTTACAAACTCTCTTAAGCCAATTTTTATTACAGTTTTAAGGCCAGGAACATTTAAATTTACATGGTTGCAAAACGTTACAATTTTGGAAAAAAGTTTGTGATTAATTTTCTTCCATTGTACTTTGCTTAATATAAATTCTAGATCACACAGTCTGTGCCAGATGCTAATGTTCCAAAATAAAGGACATGCACTTTATGTTAGAAGAGATAACAGTGTACTGGGGAGGTTAACAATAAGCCAGTTTTTAAAATGAGGTACACATGCATATTTCAATTAATAAAAAAATAAATACAAAGGGCTGTGAAAAGTCAAAGGCAGAAAAAGAACTTAAATTTGCTTATTTAAGTCAACATAACTTCTTTCTATTTTATTTGTTTATTTCTTTATTTTGAGTCAAGATCTTACTAGGTGGCCCTGGCTGGCCTGGAATTTACAAAGAGCAGGCTGGACTTGAACTCTACCCAGATTCTGGGCTTAAAAGAGTACACCACCGTGCCCATCCCTCAATCTCTATCATTTTAGATGTAACTTTTCTGGTCCATTTGATGTTTGTGGCCTTTAAAAGATTGCTGTCTTTGCACTGCACCTCTCCAAGATGCTGCTTGTTCAGAAGGCAACCTCCAGACTAGCAGAACATGCCTTCCTGCCTTGTCCTCCGCTTTGATGAGCGCTATTTTTTATTTCTTTTTGTTGGTTTTAAATCAGAAGACATTAGGTAAAAAAAATCCAATGTGGTTCATTATGGCATTTTCTTCCATGTGTGTAATAAATGGTGATCATGTTTCCCCCCATAACCACCTCTTGTTTTCTCCCACTGGTTACCTTTAGTGTACCATCTTGTCTCCCTTGATTTCCTCTCAACTTCATGAACTTGTCTTCTTTGTCACACACTCACACAGAGACACACACACACACACATACAAACACACACACACACACACACACACACACACACACCACTGTTTATGTTGCTCATATGTTTATGGATGAGCACTTGGAACTGGACAACCTATCATAAGCACATGCCTAAAGAAGAGAAGAAAGACTCTCTCTTTTTAAGAAGTAATTAATTACCTCTACCACTTCATGTAAGAGTGGACCCTTATGAGGCTTTCTATATCCATGCTGGGCTGCCAACTGGTGCTACTGTATATGTGTTGTTTAGGTATCCATATTGCTAATATTTCATGTATCACATATATAGTATACTATCTTATAGCAGACAATCTGGCTCTTAGGCTCTTGCAATCTCCTGTTCTGTAATTTCTCTGATCTCATCCTTAATAGATCTTGATTCCTCTATAATAGCACTTTTTTGAAAACAATTTTGTAGGCACAATTATGCATTTAGAAAACAATAGCTATAGCTTCCCTCTCTGTCCTATAATCTCTGCAGTTGCAACCATTTGCATAGATTTACTATATCAGACCTGATTTCCCTCATGTGAAGTAGGACTCATTTCCAACAGACTTGCCACTATTACACCAGTGGATACATCAGGTCTTACTACTTTGCAGCGTAGCACACAGTTCCTGATGACAACTGTCTTCCTGCAGTCTGGAAAACTTTCATCTCAGTTCCTGTTTGATTTCTGTATGTCCTGTTACCAGATCAATAGAGTTACTCTGCTGAGCAATCAAATACAGTGGCAGTTGCTGGTATTGCTTTGGGGCTTTGTGCATAGGAAGATAGTCTACTTTGAACACTGAGATTTTAATTTAATAATTTGTGGTTTCTAGATGCAATGTTATCCACTTATACAAGATACCTCAACTTAAACTCTTTTGACAATTTTACTTTTTATTTGGCTTACCAAGCATCAAGTTTTCTATCTTTCCACCCTAATCCCTTCTCAGTTCAATCTCTCTTTCCTTAACCTCCTTTGGCTTTTATACCCCTCACATTTACTCTTCTTCTCTCACATCATGTATATTCTAACCTCCAATGCACCTTAAATCATCTTTCAGGGGTTCCTCACCTGTTTCCAGGTCTCTGTACATACGTCTACATAAATGAACATATGTAAACCCAAATATAGTAGAGAACAGACCCTGTGCATGCTGCTTAAGTCTCTGTGAATTCATATAAGCTTTCTTCACACTGATTTAGAGGCCCTTGATTTATTGGTATCCTCCAACCTCTCTGGCTCTTGCACTCTTTCTGCATCCTCTTCCAAAAGGTTCCCTCAGCTATCAAGAGAGGAATTTGTTGAAGACATCCGGTGTCTTAGAATATTGGTTGCTGTGAAGCACCACAAACATGGCATCTTTTATAGAGGATAGAATTTAATTGAGTGCTGATTTACAATTCAGAGTTGTAGTTCATTATTATCATGGTGAAGAGCATGGCAGCATATAGGCAGACATAGGGAAAAGGTCTTTGTAGGCACCAGCTTGAGTTTGTCATAGTCAATGAGTTATGTAGACGTTGTATTCAGCTATAGGGCCTTGCTGACAGTTTGTGGAAAGCAACAAATAGTCTTAGCAACAGACTGGTTTATTTGAGAATTGCCATGGGACCCTTGTGGCCAATAATTCTATTAGACGTCACTCAGTCTTAGAACTGGATATTTCATTTGTGACAAGATATAGTCAACTGGAACTCTGTCTCCCTCATCATTTGGTGATTTTGTTTAGATTGCCTTCATATATACATATATATTTAGTATGATTCGACTGTATTAGGATTCCATAATATTCCTCAACTACAACTTAATTTTAGCTGTTTCTTCCCATATTTGCCCCCTTGTTTCCCTCTCCCCTTCCTTTCTACACTTAACCTTTCTCATTCCATTATAAGCATCCATGTATAACAACTACCCTTTTTCTATTTCCATGGGAAATTGATCTATCCTACCTAATAACTTACTGTATACATTGAATCTGAGGTTCTACAAATTATGGCTTGGTTATCACTGATTTAAAGTTAGTAACCTAATATGAGTAAACATAATACATAATTTGTCTTTCTGGGTTCGAGATCCCTTACTATAATGTGTTTCCAGTCAAGAAAGGAGATGAGAGGCAAGCATCAGGATAGCTAAAGAAGTCCTCATGGGCTTGAGAGGCTTGCATACTTTGTAAATGGAGGGAGGACAGTTCATTCAGAAAACAAAACAAAACAAAATGTCTGATATCTGGTCACGAATATTATCTAGTCATACACATAACATTCAGAAGAAGAACAAGTCATCACTTGTCAGAGTTAGAATTGGAATTAGGGGAAATGGTTTTAGAGAAGATTATTTTGGATGTGATTCTGTAACATGTAAACTATTTTGGTTGTTTCAGTGAGCTTTTTCTTCTGATTTGACCCAGTGTTACATTTTGCTGTCATGATGACTAACAAAGTCTAGTTTTATAATAGGTGGTTAGCATCTAATTATGCTCTACTCACCAATGTCAGCTGAACCCATTAGCTGAACTCTTCCTTTTTCCCAATTTTTTTAAAAAACCAACCATCTATATAACAGCCAAAGCAACTGCTTTAAAAGGTCAACCAGATCATGTATCCTTTTTTTATGTTCAAGTCTATGAATATTTTGCTCAGAAAAAATTACCCTTTTTGTGATAGCCTTCACTGAGTGCCCTTCTGATTTTCCCCCTATTTGTTTGTTGTTTCTAGTCTCTCTTACTTGGTTGCTAGGAAATTGGCTGCTCTGAGGGCTGGCACTCACACAAGTCACCATTCAAATGCAGTAAGAAGATAACTTTATTTTCAAAACAAAAATCGAAAGTCACTTATATCTCTAGTGTGCTCCCTCCTTTTTCTCAGGAATAGTCCAATTTATTTCTTCAATTTAATGAAGGCTTCTCTGTTCTCTACAGTGTGCAATTGGGTCTCTTAAATTATTTTTTATTAGATATTTTCTTCATTTCCATTTCAAATGCTATCTCAAATGTCCCCTATACCCTCCCCCTGCCCTGCTCCCCAACCCGCCCACTCCTGTTTCCTGGCCCTGGCATTCCCCTGTATTGGGGCATATAATCTTTGCAAGTCCAAGGGCCTCTCCTCCCATTGATGGCCGACTAAGCCATCCTCTGCTAAATATGCAACTAGAGACACAAGCTCTGGGGGGTACTAGTTAGTTCATATTGTTGTTCCTCCTATAGGGTTGCAGACTCCTTTTGCTCCCTGGGTAATTTCTCTAGCTCCTTCAATGGGAGTTCCGTGTTCCATCCAATACATGACTGTGAGCATCCACTTCTGTATTTCCAGGCATTGGCATAGCCTCACAAGAGAGAGCTATATCAGGTTCCTGTCAGCAAAATCTTTCTGGCATATGCAATAGTGTCTGGGTTTAGTGGTTGTTTATTGGATAGATCCCCAGGTGGGTCAGTCTCTGGATGGTCCTTCTTTCCATCTCAGCTCTGAATTTTGATGCTGTAGCTTCTTCCATGGGTATTTTGTTCCCCATTCTAAGAAGGAATGAAGTATCCACACCTTGGTCTTCCATCTTCTTGAGTTTCATGTGTTTTGCAAATTGTATCTTGGGTATTCTAAGTTTCCAGTCTAATATCCACTTATCAGTGAGTACACATCATATGTGTTCTTCTGTGATTAGGTTACATCACTCAGGATGATATCCTCCAGATACAACCATTTGCCTAAGAATTTCATAAATTCATTGTTTTTCATAGCTGAGTAGTATACAATTGTGTAAATGTATCACATTTTCTGTATCCATTCCTCTGTTAAGGGACATCTGGGTTCTTTCCAGCTTCTGGCTATTATAAATAAGGCTACTATGAACATAGTGGAGCATGTGTCCTTATTACCAGTTGGAACATCTTCTGGGTATATGCCCAAGAGAGGAATTGCTGGATCTTCCAGTAGTACTATGTCCAATTTTCTGAGGAACTGCCAAACTGATTTCCAGAGTGCTTGTACAAGCTTGCAATCCCACCAACAATGGGGGAGTGTTCCTCTTTCTCCACATCCTTGCCAGCATCTGCTGTCACCTGAATTTTTGATCTTAGCCATTCTGACTGGTGTGAGGTAGAATCTCAGGGTTGTTTTGATTTGCATTTCCCTGATGATTAAGGATGTTGAACATTTTTTTGAGGTGCTTCTCAGCCATTTTGTATTCCTTAGTTGAGAATTCTTTGTTTAGCTCTGTACCCCATTTTTAATGGGGTTATTTGATTTTCTGGAGTCCAGCTTCTTGAGTTCTGTGTATATATTAGATGTTACTTAGTCCCCTATCAGATTTAGGATTGGTAAAGATCATTTCCCAATCTGTTGATGTCCTTTTTGTCTTATTAACAGTGTCTTTTGCCTTGCAGAAGCTTTGCAATTTTATGAGGTCCCATTTGTTGATTCTCTATCTTACAGCACAAGCCATTGCTGTTCTATTCAGGAATTTTCCCCTGTGCCCATATCTTTGAGGCTTTTCCCCACTTTCTCCTCTATAAGTTTCAGTGTCTCTGGTTTTATGTGGAGTTCTTTGATCCACTTAGTCTTGAGCTTTGTATAAAAAGATAAGAATGGATCAATTGACATTCTTCTACATGTAAACTGCCAGTTGAACCAGCACCATTTGTTGAAAATGCTGTCTTGAGTTTTGTGATCGCAACTTTCATGGACACACCTGTCAAAGAAGCTTGAAAACATGACTCAGAACCAAGATGAGGCAGTGCTACTCACTGTTTCTGATGGTTGGAAGGAACCAGCTTTTTTCAAAGAGGACAATTCCAGAGGACTCTTGAAGGAAAGCAGCTTTACAACCTTGTTCCCGAAATACCAAAAGGCTTACCTGAAAGAGTACTGACCACGGGTGCAGAAAGTCATGGATGAACATCATGTTAAAGCAACACTGGACTTCATAAAGGGTAGCATGACTGTTTGTACAACAAATAAGACATTTGACCCTCAGATCATCATCAGGGCCTGAGACCTAATAAAGCATTTCCTTTGAATAGGCAGTATGGATACTTCAGGACGATGTTGCCTGTGACATCATTAAAATTGGCTCACTAGTGAGAAAGAGAGATTTGTGAAGAGAAGACAGCAGCTTATTGGTCCCAAAGGATCTATCTTGAAGGCACTGGAACTCCTGATAAACTGTTACGTTATAGTTTAGGGGAACATGGTCTCAGCAATCGGACCTTTCAGTGACCTCAAAGAGGTTCAAAAAGTAGTCCTTGATACCATGAAGATTATCCATCCAATTTATAACATTAAAACCTTGATGATTAAATGGAAGTTGGCAAAAGATTGTGAGTTATGATTACAAAGTTGGGAAAGGTTTTTGCCACAGTTCAAGCACAAAAAATGTGAATAAACACAAGGAACCAAAGAAGAAGAGTGTCAAGAAGAAGTACACGCCCTTCCCTCCCCTATAGCCAGAAAGTCAGATTGATAAAGAATTGGCCAGGGGTGGTTCCTCAAAAAATGGACATAGTACTACTGCTAGATCCAGCAATACCTCTCCTGGGCATATACCCAGAAGATGTTCCAACTGGTAATAATGACACATGCTCCACTATGTTCATAGCAGCCTTATTTATAATAGCCAGAAGCTGGAAAGAACCCAGATGCCCCTCAACAGAGGAATGGATACAGAAAATGTGTTACATTTACACAATGGAGTACTACTCAGCTATTAAAAACAATGAATTTATGAAATTCTTAGGCAAATGGATGTATCTGGAGGATATCATCCTGAGTAAGGTAACCCAATCACAAAAGAACTCAAATGATATGTACTCACTGATAAGTGGATATTAGCCCAGAAACTTAGAATATCCAAGATATAAGTTGCAATTTGCAAAACACATGAAACTCAAGAAGAATGAAGACCAAAGTGTGGACACTTGCTCCTTCCTAGAATTGGGAACAAAACACCCATGGAAGGAGTTACAGAGACAAAGTTTGGAGCTGAGACAAAAGGAAGGACCATCTAGAGATTGCTATATCCAGGGATCCATCCCATAATCAGCCTCCAAATGCTGACATCATTGCATACAGTAGCAAGATTTTGCTGAAAGGACCCTGATATAGCTGTCTCTTGTGAGACTACGCCCAGGCCTAGCAAACACATAAGTGGATGCTCACAGTCATCTATTGGATGGATCACAGGGCCCCCAGTGGAGGAGCTAGAGAAAATACCCAAGGAGCTGAAGGGATCTCCAACCTTATGGGTGGACCAACGTCATGAACTAACCAGTACCTCGGAGCTCTTGACTTTAGCTGCATATGTATCAAAAGATGGCCTAGTCGGCCGTCACTGGAAAGAGAGGCTCATTGGATTTGCAAACTTTATATGCCCCAGTACAGGGGATCACCAGGGCCAAAAAGTGGGAATTGGTGGGTAGGGGTGTGTGGGGGGGAGGGTATGGGGGACTTTTGGGATAGTATTGGAAATGTAAATGAGGAAAATACCTAATAAAAAAAGAAAATAAAAGGAAACAAAAAGAAAATTGCAAAGCTTCTGTAAGGCAAAGGACACTGTCAATAAGACAAAAAGTTCACAGCAGCCTTATTTATAATAGCCAGAAGCTGGAAAGAACCCAGATGCCCCTAAGCAGAGGAATGGATGCAAAAAATGTGGTACATTTACACAATGGAGTACTACCCAGCTATTATAAAGAATGAATTTATGAAATTCCTAGGCAAATGGATGGACCTGGAGGGCATCATCCTTAGTGAGGATATCAAACACAAAAGAACTCACATGATATGTACTCACTGATAAGTGGATATTAGCCCAGAAACTTAGAATACCCAAGATATAAGATACAATTTGCAAAACACATGAAGCTTGGAAGAACGAAGACCAAGGTGTGGATACTTTGTCCCTTCTTGTAATTGCTAAGAAATGTAAAAGCTTAAGGACCAAACAATATCAAATGTATAGGCTTCAAAAACCATCTAAGTTAGGGCATCCACTAGTTTTTGCTAAAATACACCTGAACACTGACAAGTGATCAATCACATACAATGATGTAAAGTACATTTCTTTTTGAAAAACAAACTTTAGTGGAATAATTCTGAAAGGTATCCTGGAAGAATGGCAGGGTATCAGTTTAAGGTATTAGCCAATTTGTTTCTGCCTCCTTTAAATCCATGGTCTAGGATCTAAAACTTTCATCTTTCCCTAAGCTGAGAGCTTTCCTAATGTGTAAGTAATTGTGTTATGATGAAAGACGTAGATGAAATGCAATTATTTGTCCAAGCTGCTGGAGCAGTTGCCTAGGATCAACTGCCTTATGGAATCCTGGGAAATGTTCATGCATAAGGATACTGCCTTAGCTGACTTAAATCGCCCCATACAATGGTACATAATCAACCCTTAGTGAAGCCTTTCCAAAAAAAAAAAAAAAAAGAAAGAAAGAAAGAAAGAAAGAAAGAAAGAAAGAAAGAAAGAAGAAAAAAAGAGGTTGACAACTGGGTTAGAGGAGGAAAGTACAGCATATCTGCCTTTAGAGCTATCAACTCAGGGGTTTTCTCAATTGTGAAATCTTGCAGAAGTTATTTTCCTTTCTCAAAATCCAGGAGATGACAGCAGCCCTTACTCCAGATCTGGCATCTTTTCATCATCACTGTCTTGTGAATCATCATCTGCTCCATCTACTTCTGGTAAATCTACATCCTCATCACCACCCATGTGATCCATCATCTCAGAGAAATGGTCAAAATTCGACATGTCTTCATCTGAGTCATCCTCCCAGTCTTTCCAATTATTGAAGTTCACACTGAGCCAATTAAGCTTTGCCCTTTCCTTTGTTAACCTACGCCATGACTGGCCGGATCCTTTTCGCAAAAAAATAAATAAATAAAATAAAATCGATCTGTCCGTTCTTTTATGCTTGGAATCATTTGGATTAATACAATGAATAAGATCAATTTAATTTAAATGCTTAAAATTATCGCTTCCTCCAAGACAACTGAAAGTAAGTTTGGATTTTTCAAAGTTTACATTAACATGTTTACTGTCTTCAACACAAAATTCAATGATTCATAGTCCCTTCGATCGTACCACTTTGCAGAAGCAGGCTGCATGGTGAATGGGGCAGAGGGCCAGACAAACGGGTGGGCGGGCCTCTCTGAAGGCAGCTGGTGAGTCGACTCCTCTCCAGCAGCGACTCCAGCTGTCTCTCAACAGTCGCGGCCTCTCCTCGATCCTCTTAGGAGATGGTGGAGGCAGGCTCGGCCTTGATGCCCAGAGTGCACCATGCAGAGAGTGGCTCCCTCAACCCAGGAGAGAAGGAAAGTGTAGGAAAAGGGACACTAGGACGGAGAAGGAGTGTGCTTCTCCGGGAGGGGTGGCGTGCCTGGATGTTTTAAGTTAGGATCTTTTTGCATTTTTTATTTTCTTTGATTGTTGTGCCAATGTTCTCTATGGAATCTTCTGCACCTGAGATTCTCTCTTCCATCTCTTGTATTGTTGCTGATACTCACATCGATGGTTCCAGAATTCTTTCCTAGGGTTTCTATCTCCAGCATTGCCTATATTTGGATTTTCTTTATTGTGTCTACTTCCCTTTTTAGGTCTTGGATGGTTTTATTCAATTCCATCACCTGTTTGGTCGTGTTTTCCTGAAATTCTTTAAGGGATTTTTGTGCTTCCTCTTTAAGGTCTTCTACCTGTTTAGCAGTGTTCTCCTGTATTTCTTTAAGTGAGTTATTAAAGTCCTTCTTGATGTCCTCTACTATCATCATGAGATATGCTTTTAAATCAGGGACTATTCTTTCAGGTGTGTTGGGGTGCCCAGGACTGGGTGGGGTGGGAGTGCTGCGTTCTGATGATGGTGAGTAGTCTTGGTTTCTGTTAGTAAGATTCTTACGTTTGCCTTTTGCCATCTGGTAATCTCTGGAGTTAGTTATTGTAGTTGTCTCTTGTTAGATCTTGTTCCTCAGGTATTTATGTTAGCCTCTATCAGCAGGCCTGGGAGACTAGCTCTCTCCTGAGTTTCAGTGTTCAGAGTACTCTCTGCAGACAAGCTCTCCTCTTGCAGGGAAGGTACCCAGATATCTGGTGTTCGAACCTGCCTCCTGGCAGAAGTTTTGATCCACTCACAGAGGTCTTAAGATCCCATGGCGGGTCCTGTGTATACCTTGCGAGTGTCCTCAGACTCCACACCCAAGGTACCCCGGTGCTGGTGGGGACCAGAAGGGACCTGTGCCCCTGATCAAGCCAGGTTTTCTGCTTCCCTAATTAATGCAGTCTCAGGTCCCACGTGATTGGATTGGAGCAGCAGCTGTATTCCAGTCAACAGAGGTCTTAATATCCCATGGCGGATCGTGTGGGTAGCTTGCGGGTGTCAATAGACTCTGCTCCCAAGCCATCCCGGTGCTGGCAGGGACTGGAACGGACTTGTGCCCCTAATCGGGCTGGGTTTTCTGCTTCCCTAATTAATGCAGTCTCACTTTGCAATTTTATGAGGTACCATTTGTTGATTCTCTATCTTACAGCACAAGCCATTGCTGTTCTATTCAGGAATTTTCCCCTGTGCCCATATCTTCGAGGCTTTTCCCCACTTTCTCCTCTATAAGTTTTAGTGTCTCTGGGTTTATATGGAGTTCCTTGATCCACTTAGACTTGACCTTAGTACAAGGAGATAGGAATGGATCGATTCGCATTCTTCTACATGATAACCACCAGTTGTGCCAGCACCACTTGTTGAAAATGCTGTCTTTTTCCCACTGGATGGTTTTAGCTCCCTTTTCAAAGATCAAGTGACCATAAGTGTGTGAGTTCATTTCTGGGTCTTCAATTCTATTCCATTGGTCTACTTGTCTTTCACTATACCAGTACCATGCAGTTTTTACCACAATTGCTCTGTAGTACAGCTTTAGATCAGGCATGGTGATTCTACCAGAGGTACTTTTATCCTTGAGAAGAGTTTTTTATATTCTAGATTTTTTGTTATTCCAGATGAATTTGGAGATTGCCCTTTCTAATGCGTTGAAGAATTGAGTTGGAGTTTTGTTGGGGGTTGCATTGAATCTGTAGATTGCTTTTGGCAAGATAGCTATTATTTTGACTATATCAATCCTGCCAATCCATGAGCATGGGAGATCTTTCCATCTTCTGAGATCTTCTTTAATTTCTTTCTTCAGAGACTTGAAGTTCTTATCATACAGAAGTTTCACTTCCTTAGTTAGAGTCACACCAAGGTATTTTATATTATTTGTGACTATTGAGAAGGGTGTTGTTTCCCTAATTTTTTTTCAGCCTGTTTATCCTTTGTGTAGAGAAAGGCCATTGACTTATTTGAGTTAATTTTATATCCAGCTACTTCATTGAACCTGTTTATCAGGTTTAGGAGTTCTCTGGGGGAATTTTTTGGGTCACTTATATATACTATCATATCATGTGCAAAAAGTGATATTTTGTCTTCTTCCTTGCCATTTTTTATCCCCTTTATCTCCTTTTGTTGTCAAATTGCTCTGGCTAGGACTTCAAGTACAATGTTGATTAGGTAGAGAGAGAGTGGGCACCCTTGTGTAGTCCCTGATTTTAGTGGTATTGCTTCCAGGTTCTCACCATTTACTTTGATGTTGGCTACTGGATTGCTGTAGATTGCTTTTATCATGTTTAGGTATGGGCCTTGAATTCCAGATCTTTCCAAGTCTTTTATCATGAATGGGTGTTGGATTTGGCAAATGCTTTCTCAGCATATAATGACATGATCATGTGGATTTTGTCTTTGAATTTGTTTATGTAATGGATTACGTTGATGGATTTTTGTATATTAAACCATCCCTGGAATGAAACTTATTTGGTCAGGATGGATGATTGTTTTGATGTGTTCTTGGATTCATTTATCGAAAATTTTATTGAAGATTTTTGCATCGATATTCATAAGGGAAATTGGTCTGAAGTTCTCTATCTTTGTTGGGTCTTTCTGTGGTTTAGGTATCATAGTAATTGTGACTTCATAGAATGAGGTGGGTAGAGTAACTTCTGCTTCCATTTTGTGGAATAGTTTGTGAAGAAATGGAATTAGATCTTCTTTGAACTCTGCACTCAACCCATCTGGTCCTGGGCTTGTTTTTGGTTGGGAGACTATTAATGACTGCTTCTATTTCTTTAGAGGATATAGGACTGTTTAAATCATTAACCTGATCTTGACTTAACTCTGGTACCTGCTATCTGTCTAGAAATTTGTCCACTTCATCCAGGTTCTCCAGTTTTACTGAGTATAGCCTTTTGTAGGGATCTGACGGTGTTTTGGATTTCTTCAGGATCTGTTGTTATGTCTCCCTTTTCATTTCTGATTTTGTTAATTAGGATGCTGTCCCTGTGCCCTTTAATGAATCTGGCTAAGGGTTTTTCTATCTTGTTGATTTTCTCAAAGAACCAGTTCCTCCTTTGGTTCATTCTTTGAATAGTTCTTCTGTTTTCCACTTGGTTGATTTTGCCCCTGAGTTTGATTATCTGCTGTCTACTCCTCTTTGGTGAGGTTGCTTCCCTTTGTTCTAGAGCTTTTAGGTATGTTGTAAAGCTGCTATTGTGTGCTCTCTCTAGTTTCTTTTTAGAGGCACTCAGAGCTATGAGTTTCCCTCTTAGAAATGCTTTCATAGTGTCCCATAAGTTTGGGTATTTTGTGGCTTCATTTTCATTAAACTCTAAAAAGTCCTTAATTTCTTTCTTTATTCTTTCCTTGACCAAGGTATCTTTGAGAAGAGTATTGTTCAGTTTCCACTTGAATGTTGGGTTTTTATTATTTATGGTGGTATTGAAGATCAGTCTTAGTCCATGATGATCTGATATAATGCATGGGACAATTTCAATATTTTTGTATCTGTTGAGGCCTGTTTTGTGACCAATTATATGGTCAATTTTGTAGAAGTTAACATCAGGTGCTGAGAAGAAGGTATATCCTTTTGTTTTAGGATAAAATGTTCTGTAGATATCTGTCAAATTCATTTGTTTCCTAACTTCTGTTAATTTCACTCTGTCTCTGTTTAGTTTCTGTTTCCAGCATCTGTCCATTGATGAAAGTGGTATGTTAAAGTCTCCCACTATTATTGTGTGAGGTGCAATGTGTGCTTTGAGCTTTACTAAAGTTTCTTTAATGAATGTGGCTGCCCATGCATTTGGAGCTTTTCAGGTGTGTTGGGGTACCCAGGACTGGCTGAGGTGGGAGTGCTGGGTTCTGATGATGGTGAGTGGTTCTGGTTTCTGTTAGTAAGATTCTTATGTCTGCCTTTTGCCATCTTGTAATCTCTGGGGTCAGTTGTTATAGTTGTCTCTGGCTAGAGCTTGTTCCTTTCATGATTCTGTTAGCCTCTACCAGCAGACCTGGGAGACTAGCTCTCTCCTGAGTTTCAGTGGTTAGAGCACTCTCTGCAGGCAAGCTCTCCTCTTGCAGAGAAGGTGCACAGATATCTGTTGTTTGGCCTTGCCTCCTGGCAGAAATTGAAGGCCTGAAACTCTTAGCTTCTGTTGTCCACACTCTCACCTGTGCAGACTAGTCTTGGCAGAATCCGGCAACCAAGATGGCTCCCGCAGATGCTCCAGCAAAGCCCTCCAAGGCAGGGTGGACACCTCTCCTCTGGCAGGGAAGGTGCCTGGATGTCTGGAGCCTGAAATGGGGCCTGCCTTAGAAGCTCTGTGGCTTCCACCTGTCCCAGAAGTTGTTAGCTTCTGTAGTCCACACTCTCACCTGTGCAGACTTCTTGGGGGGATCCGGGAACGAAGATGGCTTCCACAGCTGCTCTGGCAAAGCCCACCCGGGTGGGGTGAACACCTCTTCTCTGTCAGGGAAGGTGTCCGGATGTCTGGAGCCTGTGCAGACTAGTCTTCGCAGGATCTGGGAACCAAGATGTCTCAGGCAAATGCTCTGGCAACCTAAAGTTATAATTTTAACAGGAAAAAAATATTGAATTCTTTTTCAGAGTACTTTGTGCCACTATAAGAGACTCTTGAAAATATATAATTCAAAATGTTCTGATCTTCATGTGCTTTGATTGACAAAAGCAAATGCAGATATACCACCTCTACATGTATCTGCAAGTATACCTAATAATAACCATTACATTTTCTGAAATGAAGAAATACCTATGCTTCAGATGCATTATCTGTCTATCAAAAATATTTGAATTTAGATTTTAAATAGAACAAAATATTTTATTTTATAAGATCTGACTAACATTCAGAATGGCAAAATTTTACTCGCTCAATATTATAAGTATCTATATTGGTGGATTACACTGAAACAATATATCATGATTTAGTAGATGTTGTGAGATAATTTTTCTATTTGAATCATTCTTTCAGTTACAGTTGCTTATTTTAACACAAGCATTACTTAAAGTTTCACACTGTAACATATTTCATACCTCAGTAACAGAAGTGAGTAACAACATAAGAGGGTTATTAAGTAGTTATAACAAACGTGCTTTGTGTGACTTATTGTTTAGGACAAAATTAACAGTTATGGAAAGCCTCTAAATGATAAGAATCTCTAAGGTTTTTGTGGCACATTTTTCCAGCTATGCATGACATTCAATCAGGTATGAAAATAAAATGAAGGCATAAAGCAGACATTGGCATTAGTATACCCCAGTATGCCAGGGACCAGTCCCCATAGCATCAGGTACTGAGGTGGGACACAGTGTCAGATAAAGGCAAAGGCTGATAGACCTCTGGCCTTTAGCTATCTCTTACTGTTTTGGGGGCCAGAAACTTCTGGCATCTGGTAATTTAACTTACTGTTCTGGGACCAACACCTGATGACTTTTGTCAGTTTCACAAAGAAAAACAACACATACTCTGGCCAGTCCTGATCACCTGTTTCATCATCAATTTCACAAGTGTACATGCATATATTCCTACTTATGCATATATGCACATACATATATATATAGACATATACATATACACACATATACACACATTTTGTGGTAGGATGAGAGCCCAACAGGAATACTTTATTTCTTCTCTCTGGCAATTCATACCTCCTTAGACAAAAGTTCTTTACAAAATTACCTCATAGATAAAATGTTACAAAGAATAGGAATTACAGAAAGATGTTGATAGTAAGTTCAAAGTAGTGTTTCATTCTGTAAGCTCATTGTAAGTTCAAAGCATTGTCATTTAAAGATGTAAAGTACCACATGTTTGAGTATGATTATTTTCTGACATTTTCTTCTCAGAGTCATCAATTCCTCTTCATTTTCAGTTTTTTTGTCAGCTCACCCTTTGAACTAAGGGACATTCTCAGTTCTTTCATGGTTTCACTTAAAACAATAACAGCTCAAAACATAAAGAAATTTTTGTGTATACTCTATCAGCTAATTTGTATTATTTTTGTTTTTGAAACACCAGAAAATAAGGAGTCCTTTTTGTTGTTGTTTATTGTTTATTGTTTGTTTGTTTGTTTACCTTAAAGAATGCTTGATATACTCAGTGACACTCCACTGGAGAAAATTTGTTTCTCTTCTTTTCAATGGGTATCAATTGCAAATACCTTCTTGGTTAGGTGTAGAAATGTGTGTCCATTTCATCTTCTAAGTGCTGGGATTTTGACTGGTTTCAACCCATTCTGGTCTTATGTGTACTGTCAGTCTTGGAATTCATATGTGCACTAGTCCTTTTGTGTCTAGAAGCAGAGTGGGAAGTTTTAGAGCACTCAGCCCTGAATGATATCGCTTTATGAAACCTCTTTCCTCAAGGCTAGGGTATCTATGCAGAAGAGGAGTCATAACGGTCATATGTGCCAGAGGAGGTAGATGACTACAAAGACTTCTCTCCTCAGTCATTGTGCCTGTTAATTAAATACTCACTTCATTATCCTGTTCCTTATCTTTCTGCAGAAAATAAATTAAAATCTCTCTCTCTCTTTCATTTTATTTTATGAGATCATTAGGCTTCCCCAGCATTTCTCACTGCTCTTTTGGCATGTTTCCAAATTTCCAAGAATCTCTATTAACCCATATTTCTCCCAAAATTTATAGATGAACAGGATCTTTCTTTCATATAGATGTTTCATTTTGTCTCCCATTTTCCTTATACAATCACAAAGCTTAAAATAAGATACTTAAAACAGACTTAAAACCATGACACAGGTGTGGCCAAGTTAAAGTGCATAGTGTGTCACTGAAAGCATAGACGTTAAACATTACTAATCTGAAACTCAAAGTCTGAGTATTGCAAAAATGAACCTATTTAGCCCTCACCTTGTGATACATGTGGGAAATTTTCATATGACTTCATATGATATGCCACAGTCAATAGGCAGATGTTCTCGAAATGCTTATTATATTAGCTTCAGGTCAAATGTATAACCTTACATGAAACATAATTTGAAAGCTGAACATAGTTGTATACACTGGTAACTCTAACACTTAAAAGGATCAAGATTTGAGGTTAGAGTACACCATATAGTAAGATAATGCCTTAAGTCTCAAATGTGCATATACATATACAGATATATATATGTACGTATATGTAAAATTGGGGGCCTTATCCTTTAGATAATGTATATGTACATTATATATGTGTCATTTATATGTATATGTGTGTATGTGTCCTAGTATATGTGCCTATTCTCCAAAAGAATTCTTATTGCCTTTTGAAACATATGGTGATCAGCCACTATCCATGTTTTTAACCAGCAAACTTCCTAGCTCCCATAGAATGACCCATTAATCTCTGTTTACAGTATTTTAGGGCTTTTGTAACCCAGGGTCCCACACTCTTAAGTTTCTCCTACAAACCAGTTCCAAAGGCTAGAAACCACATGGTCAGGTTTACAGCATCAAAGGCCATACCTCTCAGCATCTTGTTTTTATATTGCTTTTCTTATTACATGGACAGAATACCAGACGGGCAACTTAACAAATGAAGAAAAGGAGTGCTTTATTCAGATCACAATTCAAGAGTACAGCCCATCACGCATAGCAGACACTTCGGCAGCTCTCAAGCATACTACATGTACAGTCAGTAAGCACAGAGAGGTGCTCAACCAGAGAGATGTTCAGCTAGGTTTTCCCTTCTGTGTAATCTTAGACCTGAATTCAACAATGATGCCTCCACATCAGGGTAAATATTTTCACACAATATTAAAAATAATTCCTAGACATATTTTTTTCTGAAGCAATTCAAAATCTCATCAGGCAGACAATCGAGATCACCCATCACAGCCATCATGACAGAGAACATTTTAAACATGCTATAGCACTTTATTCTGTTTTACAGTCAGCATTAAGGACAACAGATTGGCTTTCCTTTTATCTCTTTGCAAGCTTATTTTCCATCATAGGCATTTCACATGTTTACTTCAGTCACAAGAAGGTAGGGAGGTTTGCACTTAGCTCTGAGATACACAGTAACCCTTGCAATGGTCAATATGTACCTAGATGGATATCACAGCTGAGGGTCACATCTGATGAGAGAAATTTGTTCAAATATCGTGACACTAGTATAAAGAATGTCTATTTTCTTTGATAAAATGTTAGTGACATAGAAGAGTGGTTTATGTCGTCTTTTACAAAAAACAGTGTTGATCTTTCCTTCCCACTCATACTCTTCTTTGACGAATATGGTCCAGAGTTTGAATTGTAAAGACAATGTATCACACAAGCTTCTTGGGTATTTTGCTTAATTCAAAGACCTGAATTGTGTAATCTTTCAAAGAAAGAGATGCTAAAACCATATAAATGCTGCCTTGTTTTGGCAGTTCAGTCAGCAAAACTATTTCTATTATTGCACATGAAATACAAGTCATTCTCTGTGGCTCTCTATGTAGCTTTGCTTTAATTTATCAACATTCTCTGTAAGCAGGAGAGGGTATTGGAGATGACTCTGTGTGGATTGCTTTATCTTCCAGTGTTAGAGACAACAAATCCTTTCTGTTGGAGTATGTAGAGCAAGCTAAGCCATCTCCATGACAAAATATTCATCTCAGTCAAAGTAAATGCTTAAATATACTAATATGGTAATATCCATTTCCCTGTCATTAGCTGTGTATACTGCTTGCCAATTCCACACTGAAAATTATGGAAAATAATGGAAGATTTTTTGGTATCTTCTCTCTAAAAAACAAAACAAACAGACAATAAAATGGGAAGAAACCAATTAAGAGCAGCATTTAAAAAATTTAAATTGAAATATAATTGCTTTATATTTTGATATTAAAAAGATGTGCCCATTTTCTTTAAACAAAATTCCACTTTGGCCAGGCAGTGGTGGCACATGATTTTAATCCCAGCTCTTGGGAGGCAGACTTCTGAGTTCAAGGCCAGCCTGGTGTACAGAGTGAGTTTCAGGACAGCCAGGGCTATACAGAGAAACCCTGTCTTGAAAAACAAAACAAAACAAAACAAACAAAACAACAACAACAACAACAAAACCCCCAAAACCCCAAAACCAAAATCCAAAATCCAAATCCAAAAACCAAAAACTAAAACCCAAAACCCAAAAACCAAAAACAACCAAAAACCCAAAACCCAAAACCCAAAACCAAAAAAAAAAAAAAAAAAAAAAAAAAAAAAAAAAAAAAAAAACCAACAACAACAAAAAAGGAAAAAAATTCCACTTTGTTTTAGAAGCACTTTCTAGATTTTAAATACTAGCTTAAAATAAATTTCACCTGATTTGGTACTGGAGATAGTTGTATGGTTAAGTTTGCTTTATATATTTGCTTAAAACCTGAGTTCAGTTCATAAATGCCTACTATTCTGGTTCCTCTAGTACATTTCTTAGCCTTTACAATCACACATGCAGACACACACACACACCAACACACATGGACACACTCAGACATACATACATACATACATACATACAGTCAGACATGAACACATACAGAATGGACATAGACATACACATAAACAAATACATACACACACACAAATAAGTCTTTAAATATCTCCCTAACTTATGTTTGAATCATTAGAACAATGATGTTGTTGTGAACAACATTTTAGTAGAGTTCTTTTCATGATCCTTAAATCCCCTCTATCTGACTCACTGAATTATGCTCTTTTTTTAATTCAAAGTAAGAAGGGGCAGTAGATTCCTGGGATGTACCTAGTAAGTAATAATCTCATTGTCATGTGTAACTATTCTGTATATTGTGATGAACCAAATATTCAGAATACCTTTTAGATTTATTATTTTTTGTTTTTAATTATGTCCATGTGTGTCCATGTGCGCCTGTGTGTGTGTGCATGTGTGCATATAAGTGTGTGAATATGAGATATGAGTGTGAAAGCCAAAAGCATCAAAAGATCTGAAAATACAAGTGCTAAAGAATGAGCTCTGGTCCTCTTGAAGAGAAGTAGGTGTTCCTAGGTGCTAAGTCATCAATTCAGCCCCCTAAAATAAGTTTTGAGGTAGGCTGGTATCAAACTCTTGAAGGCACATGCCATCATGCTTGGTCCTCAAAATAATTTTTAAAATGAAGCAAAACTCATTTTTTTTCTGTAGATTAATATAGAGCTCATGTCAGAATTGCTTCACACACAGATTTGGAACTTTAGGCTATGGCGTACTTGATTCATTTCTTTTATGCATATTGTTTTGGAAACACTTTTGGTACAAGGGCTCATAATTTACAAGCAGAAATTTCATCCTTTTCGACTGTACTTTCAAGTTATTGTTTTATGAAGATTGTTTTCAAAAGTATTTCATCTATATCATAAAGGACTTAGTGATGCTACTGAGAAAGCTAGGACCTTTTTCAGCGGTAGCAGGTAAGAGAACTTATTTCATGATTCTAATTCCTCTCAGTAGAGATGATGAAAGTGGACAGGTTGTAAGATGTGCCTGTGCCCATTTCTTTTCATGGACAGTCAAGCCACAGTTCTAGAGCAGGGCAGAGATTCACTCTTTATCCCAATGCCCTGCCAAGGTGTGAGCACCAATGGCTACAATGAACTTTCTCCTTCCACTCTATGTATTTTGAAGTAAGTAACCCTCTTCCTGTGACAGTTTCTCAGTGAGACCAAGAAACATGTGACAATCTGCAATTATAATAACTTTCACCTAAATGGAGAAAACCAAGAAAGAGCATTTCCTCTCAAATGGAAAAAAACAAGGGTGCCTAAATATAGTATTCAGAATTTTAGAGAAATAACACAGGCAAAAAGAAGCAACAAGGTTGCAGATAATGAAGAAAAGTGCTACATGTTCAATTTGCAGATGATATGATCCCATACCTTAAAAACCCTCTGGACTCTACTAGAAAATTCTTAAAAGCTGATACATTCATCAAAGTTGTAAGATACAAAACAAAATCAATATAAAAACTGAGCAGCTTTTCTATTTATCAGTAACAAATTTACTAAGCAAGAAATGAATGGAAACATCCCATTCATATTAACTTCTAAAAAATATCCTTGAGGATAAATTGAACAAGCAGAAGAAATGCATTTTACAATAAATATGCTGAAGATACAAACTGAAGAAGGTATTAATATTTGGAAAGATATTCTATAACCATGGATTGGCAGAATTAATCTATAGACCAATATGGTCTAAAGATTCAATGAAACCCTTATGTTCTTTGCAAAACTAAAACCACAACCATAACATTAATTTGGAATAGGAAAAGATATCTAATAGACAAAACAATCATAACCAGAAAAAACAGTCTCATAATTCCTATCTCAAAGTACACTACCAAAGTATAGAGCTGCAGAGTTAGAGCTACAGAGATCATGTAACTAACCATAGGGGGAAAAAAACATGTAAACCAAGAAAAATATAGTATAGCACCCAGGAACAAACTCATTTTCCCCCACAAAATGTCAAGAACATACATTAGAAACAAGATAGCCTATCCAATTCAGGATATTGGAAAACCTGGGCATCCACATTCAAATAAATTGGATTCATTGCTCTTACCTGAACAATAACCAGTTTAATATATAGCAAAGAGATTTGAGCCAAGGCACAGAGGCACACTACTTTAACCCCAGTGCTAGGGAGTCAGAGGAAAATGGATCTCTGAGTTTGAGGTCAGCCTGGTATACAGAACAAGTTTTGAGACTGGAAAGAACCTTCTGAACTCAATTCTAACAACACAGTAAATAATAAAATTAGACAAATGCAATTCCAACAAATTAAAATTTATACAGAAAAATAACCTATCAGCAGAATACAGAGAAAGCATACAGAACAGGAGTAAGTCTTTGGCAAATTTACTTTATACAAGCTAGTGTCTAGGATGTACAAAGAACTGAAGTTAGATGCCCTCCCTCCCCTGCAAAAGACCAGAAATGTAGAAATGTTCTGATCGATAACATGGTCAAGGGGCTTAATAACTAGTTATAAAGCAAAACCATAAATGGCAATCAAGCATTCTAAAAGGTGTTCAGCATCCTAAGATATTATGGAAATAGAAACTAAAACAACTTTAAAGTTCCCTTTCATAGACTTATCAACACCAGGAAAAAAAAGTACAAGTTCTGGCAAGGATATGTATACACACACACACACACACACACACACACACACACACACACACACACACACGTATATCCATACCAGCTCTGCTTATAGTAATATCCAAGAGACAATTTTTTCTTTTATTTAATTTTAATTTTATTTTACATCTGAACCACAGTTTCCCCTCCCTCCTCACCTCCAAGTCCCTCTCCCCCTTTTCAGAAAAGGGCCAACCTAGAGGGATAACATTCAAGGCACATCAAGTTGCAGTAAGAGTAAGCACCTCCTCTTCTATTAAGGCTAGACAAGGCAGCCCAGTAGGGGCAAGGGTCTCAACAGCAGTCAAGAGAGTCAGAGACAGCTCCCCTTTCCACTGTTAGTACTCCTACAAGAAGATCTAGCTACAGAACTATAACATGTGTGGAGGGCCTAAGTCAGACCCATGCAGGCTTCCTGGTCGGTGGTCCCATCTCTGCAAGATCCCATGAGCTCAAGTTAGATGACTCTGGGTTTTCTTGTGGTGTCTATGGACCGTCAGGCTCCTACAATCCTCCTGCCCCTCTTCCACAGGATTCTCCAAGCTCTGTCACATGTTTGACTTTGGGTTTCTGCATTTGTTTTCATCCATTGCAGGCTGAAGCCTCTCTGATGACAATTGAGTTAGAGAGGAATATTTTCTTAATTGCAAATTGATGTGGGAAGGCTCTGTCTGCTGTGGGTGGTACCAGTCCCTGGTAGGTAGATCTGGGCTATACAGAAACAAATAGCTTCATGAGAGCACCAGAGTAGCCAGTAATCAGTGGTCCTGTGTGGTTTATGCTCCAGGCTCCTGGTTTGAATTCTTGCCTCACTCTCCTGCCTTGGCTTTCCTCACTGATAAACTGTAACCTGTAGGCTGAAATAACCTTTCTTCTTAAGCTGATTTGGGGCATGGTTTTATTACAGCAAGAGAAAGCAAACTAGAATTGCAGGTTTGGGCGGATAAGTTTTCATGGAAATCATGAAAGGATGATAACTATTTTGTACAGACTACAAGCAATAACTCGATTACTTTTCTCATTGTTGAAACAAGATTTTTGACAAGAAGTATTTTATTTTTATTTTTTCATTTCATTTTAGTTTTTTAATTTAATTTTTTAAATTAATCATTCATTAGTTTACATCTCAAATAATATCCCACTTCTCAGTTATCCTTCCACAAACCCCACATCCAACCTCTCTTCCCACACTTTGTCTCTATGAGGGTGTTTCCCCCTCCTGCCCCACCATTCCAGCATCCCCCTATACTGGGGCATCAAACCTCCACAGGACCAAGGGCTTCTCATTCCATTGATGTCAGGCAAGGTCATCCTTTGCTACATATATATCTGGAGCCATGGATCCCTCCTTGTATACTCCTTGGTTGGTGGCCTCATCCCTGGGAGCACTGGGTGGTCCAGCCAGCCAATGTTGTCCTTCCTATGGGGTTGCAGTTCCCCTCTGATCCTCCAGTCCTTCTGCCAACTCCCCCACTAGGGTCCCTAAGTTCAATCTGATGGATGGCTCCAAGTATCCACATCTGAATTGGTCAGTAGCTGGCCAGACTTCCTAAGGAACAGCCACACAAGGCTCCTGTCAGAAAGTGCTGACCAGAAGTAATTTAACAAAATAAAATGTTTTACCCTATCTTATAGTTTAAGAGGACACAGTCATCACAGTGGGGAAGGCATGGCAGCAGGATTTGGAGGCCATCTATTACCTAGTGTACACAGGAAGAAAAAAAATATAATAGGGTGTAGAGGCTATAAGAATTTAAAGGCCTGTCACCAATAATCTACATCTTATAATCACACTCATCTACTAAAGAGTCCAAGACCTTCCCAAATAGTACCAAATTTGTGTTTCTATTAATGGATCAAATGGATGAGCCAGGTAGGACATTTCATATTAAACCACAATATCCAAAATTTCTCCAGCTCCTCTAGTCCCAGAACATTTCATAAAGTGAAATACATTCAATTCAATGTCAAAATTCCTCAGGGTTTTGTTTTTTTTTTTTTTTTGCGTGTGGGTATTTACTTTATTTGAATTTCAAATGTTATCCCCTTTCCTGGTCTCCTACCCCCCACAAACCCCTTATTCCATCCCCTCCCCTGCTTCTATGAGGGTGCTCCCCCACTCACCTTCCCATTCCCATCTCCCCACCCTGTCATTCCCCTAAACTGGGGCTTTGAGCATTCACAGTACCAAGGGCCTCTCCTCCCATTGATGCCCTACAAGACCATCCTCTGCTACATATGCAGCTAGAGCCATGGGTTGCTCCTTGTGAAATCTTTGGTTGGTGGTTTAGACCCTGGGAGCTCTGGGGGGGGGGGGTCTGGTTGGTTGATCTTATTGTTCTTCCTATGACGTTGCAAACCCCTTCAGATCCTTCAGTACTTTCTCTAACTCCTCTATTTGGGACCCAGTGCTCAGTCTAATGGTTGGCTGTGAGCATCTGCCTCTGTATTTGACAGGTTCTGGCAGAGTCTCTTAGGAGACAGCTGTATTAGGATTCTGTCAGCAAGCACTTTTTCACATACACAACAGTCTCTAGGTTTGGTGTCTGTATATGTGATGGATCCCCAGTCTCTGTTCCACACTTGTCTCTGTATTTCCTCTCTTGAGAGTTTTGTTCTCCCTTCTAAGAAGGACTGAAGCATCCACATGTTAATCTTCCTTCTTCTTGAGCTCCATGTGGTCTGTGAATTGTATTGTGGATATTCCGAGCTTTTGGGCTAATATCCACTTATCAGTGAGTGCATGTAATGTGAGTTCTTTTGTGACTATGTTACCTCACTCAGGATGATATTTTCTAGTTCCATTCATTTGCCTAAGATTTTCATGATGTCACTGTTTTTAATAGCTGAGTACATTGTGTAAATGTACCATATTTTCTGTATCCATTCCTCCGTTTAAGGACATATTCACAGTTGAAGGACATATTCACAGTTGAATGACATCTTCTCAGTTTTTAACAGTTCAAACATAACTTGAAAGTACTGTGTTTAGTTCCTAGTGAGACCCAAAGCAATTTCTTTACTGGGAAATCCCATAACAACAACAAACATATACAATTCCAACACTATAATGGTACAGAGTAAACATCCACATTCCAAACAAGGGGAATCAACTTGTAGTAACGAAAGAACATACTAAAACCGGGGAAAACAGAAAAACCTGCAGTATCATGTTGGGCATCTGGAGCTCTTGATATAATCATCAAGGTCTCAGAAGCTTGGGTAGCCCAATTGCTCCAGCTTTGTGGTAGTCAACAAAAAGGACATCTCTCTTATGCTGGCTTCATTCTATTCCAATTGCGTTACTTGATAACATTCTAAGATCCTGATCACTCCAACACTCAGCTGTCTCTCTTTGCAACTCTGGCTTCAATTTCAAAGCTTCGTGTGATGGTGTTTGAGGATACTCTTGTAGAGCAAGTCTTCATAGCTCATCAAACTTACATCTTTCATGGCTTAAAAACTAGTGCATGTAGATGATGCCATTTAGTGCAGTTGCCAGATTGGCTTGGATTCTGGCCACTTCAGATGATCGTATCTGTGGCATTTGTGTTCAGGGTTCCTGGGAAATTGCTTTCTAGGAACAGGGTTTAGTATAGCACTTTGAGTATAGGATCCCTCATTTAAAAATGGTTAACATTACATTTCAAAAGTTTTTATAAATAGCAATTTACCTTCAGTCCCATTTTCTAATGCTCGAGGGGAGAACAGTGAGTTTCTCTTTAGTATCTAGAGGTTTTGTTGCCCATCTTTTACTTCCAATTTTTAAAAATTAAAAAATATTACATAATTTCCCTTTATGATTTCCTCTTTCCAACCTCTCCCTCATCTCTCCTCAGTCAGTCTCAAATTAATGGTCTTTTGTAAAATTATTATTGTTACACATACATACATACATACATACATGCATACATATGTATTTATAAAAACATAAATACAATCTACTAAGTCCATTTAGTGGTATGATTTTTGGACTGACCATCTGCCATTGGATAGCCAATTAGAAGGTTCATTGCTGGGGAAGACAAAGTTTCTCTCTCTCTCTCTCTCTCTCTCTCTTTGTTTTTTTTTTTTTTTTTTTTTTTTTTTTTGTTTTAGGTTTTTTGAGACAGGGTTTCTCTGTGTAGCCCTGGCTGTCCTGGAACTCACTCAGTAGATCAGGCTGGCCTCGAACACAGAAATTCGCCTGCCTCTGCCTCCCAAGTGCTGGGATTAAAGGCTTGCGCCACCACGCCTGGCCAAAGTTTCTCTCTTAACAGTTGTTAGCTACTTGTAGTTCTCAGTCAAATTCAAGGGCCCTATGAGATTTCTCCCTTCCATGTTAACATGTTTACTGGTGTTGCCTTTTTTTTTTCCACATCTTGTTTGGAAAGTAATATTGTGAAAGTAATCATTGGTATAGTATCCCTGTCATTTCCAGGAGACACAGTCTTGTCTTGATGCTAATTTCCTGGACCACTGGTTCTTACAATCCTTCTGCTCCCTCTTTCATGATATTCCCTGAAAAAAATGATTTCCAAGCACATACATTGGCTACAATTTTAAACTTGCTTAAGCTCTTTTCAAAAACTGATCATGTGTGTATCCCAGTTGTTGTTTCAATAGATTAATGCTTATCACGATGCACAAAACTCAACTTTAAATTTATAAAGACCTTAACATAAAACCACATACACCAAACTTGATAGAAGAGAAAGTGGAGCGGGGGGGGGGGGAGGGGGCGGGGGGTCAGGGGGGCAGATAACCGGAAACTTGTAGGCTCAGGAAAAAATTTCCTGAACAGAACTCAATAACACAAACACTACAATTGATTATTAATAAACTCGAATTTGTGAAGCTGAAAAAAAGGCTTCTGAAAGGCAAAGAACTCTATCATTTGAGCAAAGGAGCAGCATACAGAATATGAAAGTTTTTTTTTTTATCATCTCCACATCTGACAGAGAAATAATATTCAAAATATATAAAGAACTAAAGAAACTAGATAGTAAAAACTAAATAATCCAATTAAAAATGGTGTACAGATCTAAAAAGAACACTTTCAATACAAGAAATGCAATAGTGTGAGAAATACTTAAAGAAAATTTGAACATCCTTAGCCATCAGAGAAATGCAAATCAAAGCTACCTTGTGGTTCCATCTTACAAACATTAGAATGGCTAAGATCAATAACAAAAGGGACAGTTCATGCTGCTGTGGAGGTCAGATAAGGGGAACACTCATTCATTGATAGTGAAATGTAAATTTGTACAGCTACTGTGGAAGTCAGTGTAGTTTTCTTTCAGGAAGGTGGAAACTAATCTACCTCAAGATCCAGTTATACCAATTTTTTTTTTGCCATATAACCAAAGGATGCTTCATACTATTGTAAGGACTCTTACTCAAACATGTTCATTTTTACTTTTTATATAGTAGCCAGAAAGTAGAAACAATATTTATGACCCTCAACAGAAAAATGGATAAAGAAATGAAATATGGGAGCCTTCTTGGCTCCGGGACTCCGCGGAGGGCAGGCTGCACGAGTGACCGTGTGGAATACAGAGTGCCAGCCGTTTCTGGGACGGGCGAGAGTCGCAGAGCTTCTGGGCGGCGCCATCTTCAGCTCCAGACAGCCGGCCACCTTCCTGGTGAGAGCACGGGGGTCTGCCCGGCCTGAGAGGTTTGTGGCACAGGCGCCGGCGGGAGCCTTCTTGGCTCCGGGACTCCGCGGAGGGCAGGCTGCACAGGTGACCGTGTGGAATACAGAGTGCCAGCCGTTTCTGGGACGGGCGAGAGTCGCAGAGCTTCTGGGTGGCGCCATCTTCAGCTCCAGACAACCAGCCACCTTCCCGGCAAGAGCCACAGAGCTTCTGAGGCAGCGCGATCCTCAGCTCCAGACGGCCGGCCTCCTTCCGGACAAGAGCCACAGAGCTTCTCAGGCGGCGACATCTTCGACTCCAGACAACTGGCCACCTTCCTGGCCAAAGCAACACAGCTTATGGGAAAGATCCTGTTTTGGGCCTTCACCTTCAGCCAGGAGGAGGTCCAAACACCAGATAACTGTACACCTTCCCTGAAAGAGGAGAGCTTGCCTACAGAGACTGCTCTGACCACTGAAACTCAGAGAAGAGAGCTTGTCTCCCACGCCTGCTGATAGAGGGTAACAAAATCAACAGAGGAACAATCTCTTAACAAAGACAACTATAACAACTAACTCCAGAGATTGCCAGATGGCGAAAGGTAAACGTAAGAATCCTACTAACAGAAGCCAGGACCACTCACCATCATCAGAACCCAGAACGCCCACTTCGCCCAATCCAGGACACCCTAACACACCTGAAAAGGTAGACCTGGATTTAAAAGCATATCTCATGATGATGGTAGAGGACATAAAGAAGGAATTCAATAACTCACTTAAAGAAATACAGGAGAACACTGCTAAAGAGTTAAAAGTCCTTAAAGAAAAACAGGAAAACACTGCTAAAGAGTTACAAGTCCTTAAAGAAAAACAGGAAAACACAACCAAACAGGTAGAAGTCCTTATAGAAAAACAGGAAAACACATCCAAACAGGTGATGGAAATGAACAAAACCATACTAGACCTAAAAAGGGAAGTAGACACAATAAAGAAAACCCAAAGTGAGGCGACGCTGGAGATAGAAACACTAGGAAAGAAATCTGGAACCATAGATGCCAGCATCAGCAACAGAATACAAGAGATGGAAGAGAGAATCTCAGGTGCAGAAGACTCCATAGAGAACATCGGCACAACAATCAAAGAAAATGGAAAATGCAAAAAGATCCTAACTCAAAACATCCAGGAAATCCAGGACACAATGAGAAGACCAAACCTACGGATAATAGGAGTGGATGAGAATGAAGATTTTCAACTCAAAGGACCAGCAAACATCTTCAACAAAATTATTGAAGAAAACTTCCCAAATCTAAAGAAAGAGATGCCCATGAACATACAAGAAGCCTACAGAACTCCAAATACACTGGACCAGAAAAGAAATTCCTCCCGACACATAATAATCAGAACACCAAATGCACTAAATAAAGATAGAATACTAAAAGCAGTAAGGGAAAAAGGTCAAGTAACATATAAAGGCAAGCCTATCAGAATTACACCAGATTTTTCACCAGAGACTATGAAAGCCAGAAGAGCCTGGACAGATGTTATACAGACACTAAGAGAACACAAATGCCAGCCCAGGCTACTATACCCAGCCAAACTCTCAATTACCATAGATGGAGAAACCAAAGTATTCCACGACAAAACTAAATTCACCCATTATCTCTCCACGAATCCAGCCCTTCAAAGGATAATAACAGAAAAAAACCAATACAAGGACGGGAACCACGCCCTAGAAAAAACAAGAAGATAATCCCTCAACAAACCTAAAAGAAGACAGCCACAAGAACAGAATGCCAACTTTAACAACAAAAATAACAGGAAGCAACAATTACCTTTCCTTAATATCTCTTAATATCAATGGACTCAATTCCCCAATAAAAAGACATAGACTAACAGACTGGCTACACAAACAGGACCCAACATTCTGCTGCTTACAGGAAACCCATCTCAGGGAAAAAGACAGACACTACCTCAGAGTGAAAGGCTGGAAAACAATTTTCCAAGCAAATGGTCTGAAGAAACAGGCTGGAGTAGCCATTCTAATATCGGATAAAATCGACTTCCAACCCAAAGTTATCAAAAAAGACAAGGAGGGACACTTCATACTCATCAAAGGTAAAATCCTCCAAGAGGAACTCTCAATTCTGAATATCTACGCTCCAAATGCAAGGGCAGCCACATTCATTAAAGACACTTTAGTAAAGCTCAAAGCACACATTGCACCTCACACAATAATAGTGGGAGACCTCAACACACCACTTTCATCAATGGACAGATCGTGGAAACAGAAACTAAACAGGGACACAGTGAAACTAACAGAAGTTATGAAACAAATGGACCTGACAGATATCTACAGAATATTTAATCCTAAAACAAAAGGATATACCTTCTTCTCAGCACCTCACGGGACCTTCTCCAAAATTGACCATATAATTGGTCACAAAATAGGCCTCAACAGATACAAAAATATTGAAATTGTCCCATGTATCCTATCAGACCACCATGGCCTAAGACTGATCTTCAATAACAACATTAAGAATGGAAAGCCAACATTCACGTGGAAACTGAACAACACTCTTCTCAATGATACCTTGGTCAAGGAAGGAATAAAGAAAGAAATTAAAGACTTTTTAGAGTTTAATGAAAATGAAGCCACAACGTACCCAAACCTTTGGGACACAATGAAAGCATTTCTAAGAGGGAAACTCATAGCTCTGAGTACCTCCAAGAAGAAACGGGAGAGAGCACATACTAGCAGCTTGACAACACATCTAAAAGCTCTAGAAAAAAAGGAAGCAAATTCACCCAAGAGGAGTAGACGGCAGGAAATAATCAAACTCAGGGGTGAAATTAACCAAGTGGAAACAAGAAGAACTATTCAAAGAATTAACCAAACGAGGAGTTGGTTCTTTGAGAAAATCAACAAGATAGATAAGCCCTTAGCTAGACTCACTAGAGGGCAAAGGGACAAAATCCTAATCAACAAAATCAGAAATGAAAAGGGAGACATAACAACAGATCCTGAAGAAATCCAAAACACCATCAGATCCTTCTACAAAAGCTTATACTCAACAAAACTGGAAAACCTGGACGAAATGGACAAATTTCTGGACAGATACCAGGTACCAAAGTTGAATCAGGATCAAGTTGACCTTCTAAACAGTCCCATATCCCCTAAAGAAATAGAAGCAGTTATTAATAGTCTCCCAGCCAAAAAAAGCCCAGGACCAGATGGGTTTAGTGCAGAGTTCTATCAGACCTTCAAAGAAGATCTAATTCCAGTTCTGCACAAACTATTTCACAAGATAGAAGTAGAAGGTACTCTACCCAACTCATTTTATGAAGCCACTATTACTCTGATACCTAAACCACAGAAAGATCCAACAAAGATAGAGAACTTCAGACCAATTTCTCTTATGAATATCGATGCAAAAATCCTTAATAAAATTCTCGCTAACCGAATCCAAGAACACATTAAAGAAATCATCCATCCTGACCAAGTAGGTTTTATTCCAGGGATGCAGGGATGGTTTAATATACGAAAATCCATCAATGTAATCCATTATATAAACAAACTCAAAGACAAAAACCACATGATCATCTCGTTAGATGCAGAAAAAGCATTTGACAAGATCCAACACCCATTCATGATAAAAGTTTTGGAAAGATCAGGAATTCAAGGCCCATACCTAAACATAATAAAAGCAATCTACAGCAAACCAGTAGCCAACATCAAAGTAAATGGAGAGAAGCTGGAAGCAATCCCACTAAAATCAGGGACTAGACAAGGTTGCCCACTTTCTCCCTACCTTTTCAACATAGTACTTGAAGTATTAGCCAGAGCAATTCGACAACAAAAGGAGATCAAGGGGATACAAATTGGAAAAGAGGAAGTCAAAATATCACTTTTTGCAGATGATATGATAGTATATATAAGTGACCCTAAAAATTCCACCAGAGAACTCCTAAACCTGATAAACAGCTTTGGTGAAGTAGCTGGATATAAAATTAACTGAAACAAGTCAATGGCCTTTCTCTACACAAAGAATAAACAGGCTGAGAAAGAAATTAGGGAAACAACACCCTTCTCAATAGTCACAAATAATATAAAATATCTCGGCGTGACTCTAACTAAGGAAGTAAAAGATCTGTATGATAAAAACTTCAAGTCTCTGAAGAAAGAAATTAAAGAAGATCTCAGAAGATGGAAAGATCTCCCATGCTCATGGATTGGCAGGATCAACATTGTAAAAATGGCTATCTTGCCAAAAGCAATCTACAGATTCAATGCAATCCCCATCAAAATTCCAACTCAATTCTTCAACGAATTAGAAGGAGCAATTTGCAAATTCATCTGGAATAACAAAACACCTAGGATAGCAAAAACTCTTCTCAAGGATAAAAAAACCTCTGGTGGAATCACCATGCCTGACCTAAAGCTTTACTACAGGGCAATTGTGATAAAAACTGCATGGTACTGGTATAGAGACAGACAAGTAGACCAATGGAATAGAATTGAAGACCCAGAAATGAACCCACACACCTATGGTCACTTGATCTTCGACAAGGGAGCTAAAACCATCCAGTGGAGGAAAGACAGCATTTTCAACAATTGGTGCTGGCACAACTGGTTGTTATCATGTAGAAGAATGCGAATCGATCCATACTTACCTCCTTGTACTAAGGTCAAATCTAAGTGGATCAAGGAACTTCACATAAAACCAGAGACACTGAAACTTATAGAGGAGAAAGTGGGGAAAAGCCTTGAAGATATGGGTACAGGGGAAAAATTCCTGAACAGAACAGCAATGGCTTGCTCTGTAAGATCGAGAATTGACAAATGGGACCTAATGAAACTCCAAAGTTTCTGCAAGGCAAAAGACACCGTCAATAAGACAAAAAGACCACCAACAGATTGGGAAAGGATCTTTACCTATCCTAAATCAGATAGGGGACTAATATCCAACATATATAAAGAACTCAAGAAGGTGGACTTCAGAAAATCAAATAACCCCATTAAAAAATGGGGCTCAGAACTGAACAAAGAATTCTCACCTGAGGAATATCGAATGGCAGAGAAGCACCTGAAAAAATGCTCAACATCCTTAATCATCAGGGAAATGCAAATCAAAACAACCCTGAGATTCCACCTCACACCAGTCAGAATGGCTAAGATCAAAAATTCAGGTGACAGCAGATGCTGGCGTGGATGTGGAGAAAGAGGAACACTCCTCCATTGTTGGTGGGATTGCAGGCTTGTACAACCACTATGGAAATCAGTCTGGCGGTTCCTCAGAAAACTGGATATAGTACTACCGGAGGATCCAGCAATACCTCTCCTGGGCATATATCCAGAAGATGCCCCAACTGGTAAGAAGGACACATGCTCCACTATGTTCATAGCAGCCTTATTTATAATAGCCAGAAGCTGGAAGGAACCCAGATGCCCCTCAACAGAGGAATGGATACAGAAAATGTGGTACATCTACACAATGGAGTACTACTCAGCTATTAAAAAGAATGAATTTATGAAATTCCTAGCCAAATGGATGGACCTGGAGGGCATCATCCTGAGTGAGGTAACACATTCACAAAGGAACTCACACAATATGTACTCACTGATAAGTGGATATTAGCCCAAAACCTAAGATACCCAAGATATAAGATACAATTTCCTAAACACATGAAACTCAAGAAAAATGAAGACTGAAGTGTGAACACTATGCCCCTCCTTAGAAGTGGGAACAAAACACCCTTGGAAGGAGTTACAGAGACAAAGTTTGGAGCTGAGATAAAAGGATGGACCATGTAGACACTAGCATATCCGGGGATCCATCCCATAATCAGCTTCCAAATGCTGACACCATTGCATACACTAGCAAGATTATGCTGAAAGGACCCTGATATAGCTGTCTCTTGTCAGAGTATGCCTGGGCCTAGCAAACATAGAAGTGGATGCTCACAGTCGGCTATTGGATGGATCACATGGCCCCCAATGAAGGAGCTAGAGAAAGTACCAAAGAAGCTAAAGGGATCTGCAACCCTATAGGTGGAACAACATTATGAACTAACCAGTACCCCGGAGCTCTTGACTCTAGCTGCATATGCATCAAAAGATGGCCTAGTCGGCCATCACTGGAAAGAGAGGCCCATTGGACACGCAAACTTTATATGCCCCAGTACAGGGGAACGCCAGGGCCATAAAAGGGGAGTGGGTGGGTAGGGGAGAGGGGGTGGGTGGCTATGGGGGACTTTTGGTATAGCATTGCAAATGTAAATGAGCGAAATACCTAATAAAAAATGGAAAAAAAAAGTTAGACATGTTCTTTAACTGTTTAATGATAAATTTAACATAACAATATAATTTTTGGTTTCTGTTAATAAAGGGAACAGCATAAACACAGTCTCTCATTACCACACATTATGTAGTCTAGCTTCCCATTTGGGGAAAATCACAGGGCTTCTTACATCAAGAGTGAAATGGGTAAGTCTAACCCTGGGAAAACCAGCTTTTTGACCATGATATCTTTTCTGTCAAGTAAGTTTCTTACTGAAAATGTTTTACACTAAAATAAAATATTTTTATCTTAAAGTTATTCAAAAAAAAAAAAGAAATGAAATATTACATCATGAAATTCACAGGCAAATGGATGGAATTAGAAAAAAATAACCTGGATGCTGTAATCAAGACCAAGAAATATAAATATAGTATACATTCACTTATATGTGGATATTATCTGTTAAGTAAATAATAATCAATCTACAAACTACAGACCCAGCGAGGTTAAGAATAGCATAAGGGACTAGAGGGGTGCATGAATCTCTCTGGGAGGGGGAAATAGAATAGATTTAATAGTCACAGTAAGGGTGGGAGAATGGGAACAAGAGGATCAGGTAAGAAGGGAAAGAAAGATAAAGTTGATGGAGGGAATGTGAAGAGAGACAGCTAGAATTAAGGAACATTTGAGGGGCGTTATGAAAACTCAGTAGAGTGAAAACATCATAAAATATATGAAGGTCATCCTAACGAAGTCCTCAATAATAGAGTAGATGGAATTCCAACTGGCTTTCTCTTCTCACCAAGCAATGCTTCCAGAACAGGGGATTGGGTTATATCTAATTGAGTTGTTGGCCAAAGGGGTCTCATGGAAATCTCCAAACAATCCATATTGTTGCCAAGACAATAGGTTGCACTCCACAAACTAACATCAAGGTCCTATTGATAAAAACAACTCCTATACAAATCATTAAACATGCAGAGACCAAGCTGGTGTCTACATAGAACCTTCATCTTTACATTCTTGTGTCTTTGATATGGGAAGGCACTCACCAGGCTGCCAAGAGACATATATATTGTCTAGCCACAAAACTTTTCATCTTCAATTCTGTCTTGCCTACAAACTATGTTAGGGCAATGATGGTACAATGCTCATGGGAGTAACCAAAAAATTTCTGACTTG
Organism: Mus musculus; assembly: GCF_000001635.26. NCBI lineage: Eukaryota > Metazoa > Chordata > Mammalia > Rodentia > Muridae > Mus > Mus musculus. The sequence continues at coordinate 25,567,737 of NC_000070.6, forward strand.
ACTCAAGGCCAACCTCATGAAATGGAACCTGTACACAACACTGCTTGTGTGACTAAAAGCCAGAGACTAGATACCACATAGACTCATCTACTTGTCTTTTAAAAGGTACTGATAAAATGACTCTTAATGATACTCTGCTATACTCATAGATAAACACAGATCAGTACCTTATTCAGCCATCATTAGAGAAACTTTCTCCTGCAGCAAATGGGAACACAGAGACCTTTATCCAGTCACTATTCAGTGAGATAGACATTTTAGAACATGCAGCTATAAATGAGATTTCTCTATAAAATCTCTCAACTCAGAGCTCAGAGATCCCCATGGAAGAGAAGTTGTTACGTGTTTAAGAGCTAGGGGATGGAGGATACCAGGAAAACAAATCTCTCTCTCCCCTCCTCTCTCTCTTAAAAAGTATTATTTAGTTATTATGTACACAGTGCTTTACATATATATATCTGAATGTCAGAGCCACTATGTGGTTGCTGGGAATTGAACTCAGGATCTCAGGAAGAACAGTCAGTGCTCTCAACCGCAGAGCCATCTCTTCACCCCACAAATCTCTCTTAAAGCACTGAGAAAAGCTCATATGAACCTACAGAGACTGATTAAAAACAGGGTCTGGGGGCACAAGACCCTTCCGCCCCACTAGAGCACCAGGGTACCTTGCCAGCGGAGTCGCCCAACACCCACAAGGGCCCACACAGGATTCCCCACGGGATCCTAAGACCTCTAGTGAGTGGAACACAACTTCTGCCAGGAGGCAGGTTCGAACACCAGATATCTGGGTACCTTCCCTGCAAGAAGAGAGCTTGCCTGCAGAGAATGCTCTGCCCACTGAAACTAAGGAGAGAGCTAGTCTCCCAGGTCTGCTTATAGAGGCTAACAGAGTCACCTGAAGAACAAGCTCTTACCAGAGACAACTATAACAGCTAGCTTCAGAGATTACCAGATGGCGAAAGGCAAAAGTAAGAATCCTACTAACAGAAATCAAGACCACTCACCATCATCAGAAAGCAGCACTCCCACCCCACCTAGTCCTGGGCACCCCAACACAACCGAAAACCTAGACCCAGATTTAAAAACATTTCTCATGATGATGATAGAGGACAACAAGAAGGACTTTCATAAGTCACTTAAAGAATTACAGGAGAGCACTGCTAAAGAGTTACAGGCCCTTAAAGAAAAGCAGGAAAACACAACCAAACAGGTAGAAGTCCTTAAAGAAAAACAGGAAAACACATCCAAACAGGTGATGGAAATGAACAAAACCATACTAGAACTAAAAAGGGAAGTAGACACAATAAAGAAAACCCAAAGCGAGGCAACACTGGAGATAGAAACCCTAGGAAAGAGATCTGGAACCATAGATGCGAGCATCAGCAACAGAATACAAGAAATGGAAGAGAGAATCTCAATGCAGAAGATTCTATAGAGAACATCAACACAACAGTCAAAGAAAATACAAAATGCAAAAGGATCCTAACTCAAAACATCCAGGAAATCCACGACACAATGAGAAGACCAAACCTATGGATAATAGGAGTTGATGAGAATGAAGATTTTCAACTTAAAGAGCCAGCTAATATCTTCAACAAAATAATAGAAGAAAACTTCCCAAACATAAAGAAAGAGATGCCCATGATCATACAAGAAGCCTACAGAACTCTAAATAGACTTGACCAGAAAAGAAATTCCTCCTGACACATAATAATCACAACAACAAATGCACTAAATAAAGATAGAATATTAAAAGCAGTAAGGGAGAAAGGTTAAGTAACATATAAAGGAAGGCCTATCAGAATTACACCAGACTTTTCACCAGAGACTATGAAAGCCAGAAGAGCCTGGACAGATGTTATACAGACACTAAGAGAACACAAATGCCAGCCCAGGCTACTATACCTGGCCAAACTCTCAATTACCATAGATGGAGAAACCAATGTATTCCACGACAAAACCAAATTCACACAATATCTTTCCACGAATCCAGCCCTTCAAAGGATAATAACAGAAAAGAAGCAATACAAGGACGGAAATCACGCCCTAGAACAAGCAAGAAAGTAATCCCTCAACAAACCAAAAAGAAGACAGCCACAAGAACAGAATGCCAACTCTAACAACAAAAATAAAAAGAAGCAACAATTACTTTTCCTTAATATCTCTTAATATCAATGGACTCAATTCCCCAATAAAAAGACATAGACTAACAGACTGGCTACACAAACAGGACCCAACATTCTGCTGCTTACAGGAAACCCATCTCAGGGAAAAAGACAGACACTACCTCAGAGTGAAAGGCTGGAAAACAATTTTCCAAGCAAATGGTCTGAAGAAACAAGCTGGAGTAGCCATTCTAATATCGGATAAAATCGACTTCCAACCCAAAGTTATCAAAAAAGACAAGGAGGGACACTTCATACTCATCAAAGGTAAAATCCTCCAAGAGGAACTCTCAATTCTGAATATCTACGCTCCAAATGCAAGGGCAGCCACATTCATTAAAGACACTTTAGTAAAGCTCAAAGCACACATTGCACCTCACACAATAATAGTGGGAGACTTCAACACACCACGTTCATCAATGGACAGATTGTGGCAACAGAAACTAAACAGGGAAACAGTGAAACTAACAGAAGTTATGAAACAAATGGACCTGACAGATATCTACAGAACATTTTATCCTAAAACAAAAGGATATACCTTCTTCTCAGCACCTCACAGGACCTTCTCCAAAATTGACCATATAATTGGTCACAAAACAGGCCTCAACAGATACAAAAATATTTAAATTGTCCCATGGATTCTATCAGACCACCATGGCCTAAGGCTGATCTTCAATAACAACATAAATAATGGAAAGCCAACATTCACGTGGAAACTGAACAACACTCTTCTCAATGATACCTTGGTCAAGGAAGGAATAAAGAAAGAAATTAAAGACTTTTTAGAGTTTAATGAAAATGAAGCCACAACATACCCAAACCTATGAGACACAATGAAAGCATTTCTAAGAGGGAAACTCATAGCTCTGAGTGCCTCCAAGAAGAAATGGGAGAGAGCACATACTAGCAGCTTGACAACATATCTAAACGCTCTAGAAAAAAAAGGAAGCAAATTCACCCAAGAGGAGTAGACAGCAGGAAATAATCAAACTCAGGGGTGAAATCAACCAAGTGGAAACAAGAACTATTCAAAGAATTAACCAAATGAGGAGTTGGTTCTTTGAGAAAATCAACAAGATAGATAAACCCTTAGCTAGACTCACTAGAGGGCACAGGGACAAAATCCTAATTAACAAAATCAGAAATGAAAAGGGATCATAACAACAGATCCTGAAGAAATCCAAAACACCATCAGATCCTTCTACAAAAGGCTATACTCAACAAAACTGGAAAACCTGGACGAAGTGGATCTTCTGTGACTTCATAATTTTCTATCACCTCTTATTTGTCCAGCTCAGTTTACAAGAAGATCCTGATATAGCAGTCTCTAGTGAGACTACGCCGGGGCCTAGCAAACACAGAAGTGGATGCTCACAGTCAGCTAATGGATGGATCACAGGGCTCCCAATGGAGGAGCTAGAGAAAGTAGCCAAGGAGCTAAAGGGATCTGCAACCCTATAGGTGGAACAACATTATGAACTAACCAGTACCCCGGAGCTCTTGACTCTAGCTGCATATGCATCAAAAGATGGCCTAGTCGGCCATCACTGGAAAGAGAGGCCCATTGGACTTGCAAACTTTATATGCCCCAGTACAGGGGAACGCCAGGGCCAAAAAGGGGGAGTGGGTGGGTAGGGGATTGGGGGTGGGTGGGCATGGGGACTTTTGGTATAGCACTGGAAATGTAAATGAGCTAAATACTTAATAAAAAATGGAAAAAAAAAAGAACAGGGTCTGCATAAGTCTGCACCACCAGGTCATCCGTGTATATAGTATTGTTTTTAGTTTAGTATGTTTCTAAGACTCTTGAGTCTGCTGCTGAGTGTGTATCTCATTCTTGTAATGTCTCTTGGGCTCTTTTTCTTTTGTTGGTTTGCTTTATCCAACTTTGATGTGATAGTTTTTGTTTTGTTTCATAATATTTTATTGTGTTATGTTTTGCTCTTATCTCTTAGAAGCCTGTTGGTTTTTTCTAATGAGAGACAGAAAGGTGGTGGTGGATCTAGATAGGAGGGAATTACTGGGAGAAGTAGAGGGAGATGAAAATGTAGAGAGAATAGATTGCATGAGAAAGGAATCTTTTTCAATGAGAGTGGAGATGTGTATGAGAAAGGAATCTTTCAGTAAGAGTGAAAATGTCTATCTTAATACTTACCACAGTCTTTCATTTTTTTACATTTCATATGTTTTAATACTATGTTATTAATTTGGAGGATGTAAAAATTTCACCAGTGGATCAGTGACATGGCTCAGTGGGTAAAGGCTTTTGCCACCAAGACTGATTACCTGAGTTCAATACCCAAGATCGATGTGGTGAAAATAGGGAACCAGCTCTTGAAAGTTGCCCTCTGACCTTCTCCTATATACTGTGGCACTTAGAACCACCCACATGTGCTCTAACACAAAATAAAACAAAAGAATGGGAAAGTAAAGTCAGATTTGCCTACTTTCTTGGATCACACTGGGCTGATATCCTTCTCTACTGCTCCTCCTTTCATTTCCAGGCTTCTACTTTATCTCACCTCACCTCGCCATGTGTTAGAGAGTAATAATACATGAAAGTTTGAAGCTTTAGAAAAGATTGTTAACCAGGCTTGAGTCTAGACAGTCTGTTGAGAACACATTTTACAAGATTTAAACTTCATCTTCTTCAGTATTTTCTGTTTTTTGACTTTCTATATACCTTAAAATAAATAAAATGTCTATTGCAATTTACTTGGACTTCCACTTATTCTGTATAAGAGCATGCAAAGCCTACTCTTTACATATAATTTTCTGTGCAATTTACTGTATGTTGTTTTTTCCTGGTTGCTACTACATACATTTTCTTCTTTGTATCCCTTCTTTTTAATGGGGAAAAATTGCTATTGCCACCAAAAGAGAAGGGCAATCAACAGCCTGTTTCTTTTCTATTTCCAATGATTTTGTGAGAAAGGAGTTAAATCCCCCTGGGATGATAATGCTATATAAAATGTGTGACAGCTATTGTGGACCAGGAAAATAAAGTGCTTTCTTGGTGAGAAAGTGAAGGAAATTTAAAGGGGAGATTAAGAAGTAGCTGAGGTTTGGAAAAAAACAAAACAAAACAAAACAAAACAAAACAAAACAAAACAAAAAAACAAAACAAAATGCAGAAGCAATTAACGACTGAAAAAGATAACATGGCTCATATCTGCAGAGATAGTTGAGAATATGTAAGTTTTAACTTTTATTTATGGGTTTATGTAGTGCATTGCATACATCAGAAATTTAATGCTACAAAGCTTTGTTCAGGAATTCCTTACATTGCATGTTGTAATACCTTTAATTGATACCTTACTTGTGTTTGAAAAGTGTGAAGAAAGCTTATGTTATGAAGCGAAGGTCTGTCAAACCATGCTCTATGAATCTGTGAATTTCAGGCTTCTCTTCTGCACATATTCCATCCTTGCCAAGAAATGGAACATGGTAAAATCCAGCTGATTGTCAGAACATCAGCCAGCCTTCTGCAGACAATTCTCATGCCTTCTTCGGAAAGAATTACTTCTTTTAAATTTTAATGCATTATAGTATAAAGCAGTAATTTATTTTCCCTGTCATTAGTTCTGTGACATATTGATAATTTTCTGTGTAATGTGGTATTTAGACAATGTAGAAATGACAATATAATGTGCCCACTTTGTATAACTGAATACCTTAAAGTTAATATTTGACCTGGAATAAAATTCATGCAAGTTGTTGGGCTTTATGAAAGTAGGCAATGTGGCTTAGCCACGCTAACAGTGGGCAAATAATGCTGAAAAAGAAAGACACATTTATTAAAGGTAACAATGTCTTTGTTAGACAGGCAAGCCCAAACAAAGGTGCAGATGGAGAACATGAGGCAAATCAAATAGATAAGGCATTTTTCTATAGCTATGCCACTCTACCAGCTAGGCTACATTACTCTCATATAATCTCTCTCCCACTTCCTCATCTGAAAGCTATGTCTGACCTATGTACTGCTCAATATTATTATAATCATGGTCTAGGAAACTACATATATGAATTTTTGTGACCTTCCATGTTTATGATTTAAAGATGATACCAGTTGGTGCTCACTGAATCCTTACAGTAACAGAAAGTATGGTGCATGAGTTGCGTTTTGTTGTTGTTTGTTTTGTCTGTTTTATTTAGTTTAGTTGGAAATAGAGTTCAGAAAGTCTATGACTTGCCCAGCATCAAACCTTGATGTATTTATTTCCTTTTAGCATGTTTGCTACAGCCTTTATTTAAAAATAGCACATAAGAATAGGGAAAGTTTGTTGATTATGTTATTGTTGTAGCTGTTAATTAGCTGATTGCTAAGAGTTTTGATTGGTAATTAAATATAGGATGATTGGTACATACTAGATTAGACAGTATTTTGGGTGCCAGTAGTAAAAAATAATATTCAAGTGATTTAAGAGAAATATTTAAAAGTTATATATTTGTATTCATCTACTTGTAGTTAACCTAGAGAGGGTCTCAATGGAATCCACCTCTTAGTAAAGTTTTATTTTTATTTTTTTTTTCCATTTTTTATTAGGTATTTAACTCATTTACATTTCCAATGCTATACCAAAAGTCCCCCATATCCACCCACCCCCACTCCCCTGCCCACCCACTCCCCCTTTTTGGCCCTGGTATTCCCCTGTACTGGGGCATATAAAGTTTGCAAGTCCAATGGGCCTCTCTTTCCAGTGATGGCCGACTAGGCCATCTTTTGATATATATGCAGCTAGAGTCAAGAGCTCCGGGGTACTGGTTAGCTCATAATGTTGTTCCACCTATAGGGTTGCAGATCCCTTTAGCTCCTTGGCTACTTTCTCTAGCTCCTCCATTGGGAGCCCTATGATCCATCCATTAGCTGACTGTGAGCATCCACTTCTGTGTTTGCTGGGCCCCGGCATAGTCTCACAAGAGACAGCTACATCTGCGTCCTTTCAATAAAATCTTGCTAGTGTATGCAATGGTGTCAGCATTTGGATGCTGATTATGGGGTGGATCCCTGGCTATGGCAGTCTCTACATGGTCCATCTTTTCATCTCAGCTCCAAACTCCGTCTCTGTAACTCCTTCCATGGGTGTTTTGTTCCCAAATCTAAGGAGGGGCATAGTGTCCACACTTCAGTCTTCATTCTCCTTGAGTTTCATGTGTTTAGCAAATTATATCTTATATCTTGGGTATCCTAGGTTTGGGGCTAATATCCACTTATCAGTGAATACATATTGTGTGAGTTTCTTTGTGAATGTGTTACCTCACTCAGGATGATGCCCTCCAGGTCCATCCATTTGGCTAGGAATTTCATAAATTCATTCTTTTTAATAGCTGAGTAGTACTCCATTGTGTAGATGTACCACATTTTCTGTATCCATTCCTCTGTTGAGGGGCATCTAGGTTCTTTCCAGCTTCTGGCTATTATAAATAAGGCTGCTATGAACATAGTGGAGCATGTGTCCTTCTTACCTGTTGGGGCATCTTCTGGATATATGCCCAGGAGAGGTATTGCTGGATCCTCCGGTAGTACTATGTCCAGTTTTCTGAGGAACCGCCAGACTGATTTCCAGAGTGGTTGTACAAGCCTGCACTCCCACCAACAATGGAGGAGTGTTTCTCTTTCTCCACATCCTCGCCAGCATCTGCTGTCACCTGAATTTTTGATCTTAGCCATTCTGACTGGTGTGAGGTAGAATCTCAGGGTTGTTTTGATTTGCATTTCCCTGATGATTAAAGATGTTGAACATTTTTTCAAGTGCTTCTCTGCCATTCGGTATTCCTCAGGTGAGAATTCTTTGTTCAGTTCTGAGCCCCATTTTTTAATGGGGTTATTTGATTTTCTGAAGTCCACCTTCTTGAGTTCTTTATATATGTTGGATATTAGTCTCCTATCTGATTTAGGATAGGTAAAGATCCTTTCCCAATCTGTTGGTGGTCTTTTTGTCTTATTGACGGTGTCTTTTGCCTTGCAGAAACTTTGGAGTTTCATTAGGTCCCATTTGTCGATTCTCGATCTTACAGCACAAGCCATTGCTGTTCTGTTCAGGAATTTTTCCCCTGTGCCCATATCTTCAAGGCCTTTCCCCACTTTCTCCTCTATAAGTTTCAGTGTCTCTGGTTTTATGTGAAGTTCCTTGATCCACTTAGATTTGACCTTAGTACAAGGAGATAAGTATGGATCGATTCGCATTCTTCTACATGATAACAACCAGTTGTGCCAGTACCAATTGTTGAAAATGCTGTCTTTCTTCCACTGGATGGTTTTAGCTCCCTTGTCGAAGATCAAGTGACCATAGGTGTGTGGGTTCATTTCTGGATCTTCAATTCTATTCCATTGGTCTACTTGTCTGTCTCTATACCAGTACCATGCAGTTTTTATCACAATTGCTCTGTAGTAAAGCTTTAGGTCTGGCATGGTGATTCCGCCAGAAGTTCTTTTATCCTTGAGAAGACTTTTTGCTATCCTAGGTTTTTTGTTATTCCAGACAAATTTGCAAATTGCTCCTTCCAATTCGTTGAAGAATTGAGTTGGAATTTTGATGGGGATTGCATTGAATCTGTAGATTGCTTTTGGCAAGATAGCCATTTTTACAATGTTGACCCTGCCAATCCATGAGCATGGGAGATCTTTCCATCTTCTGAGATCTTCTTTAATTTCTTTCTTCAGAGATTTGAAGTTTTTATCATACAGATCTTTCACCTCCTTAGTTAGAGTCACGCCAAGATATTTTATATTATTTGTGACTATTGAGAAGGGTGTTGTTTCCCTAATTTCTTTCTCAGCCTGTTTATTCTTTGTATAGAGAAAGGCCATTGACTTGTTTGAGTTTATTTTATATCCAGCTACTTCACCGAAGCTGTTTATCAGGTTTAGGAGTTCTCTGGTAGAATTTTTAGGGTCACTTATATATACTATCATATCATCTGCAAAAAGTGATATTTTGACTTCCTCTTTTCCAATTTGTATCCCCTTGATCTCCTTTTGTTGTCGAATTGCTCTGGCTAATACTTCAAGTACTATGTTGAAAAGGTAGGGAGAAAGTGGGCAGCCTTGTCTAGTCCCTGATTTTAGTGGGATTGCTTCCAGCCTCTCTCCATTTACTTTGATGTTGGCTACTGGTTTGCTGTAGATTGCTTTTATCATGTTTAGGTATGGGCCTTGAATTCCTGATCTTTCCAAAACTTTTATCATGAATGGGTGTTGGATCTTGTCAAATGCTTTTTCTGCATCTAACGAGATGATCATGTGGTTTTTGTCTTTGAGTTTGTTTATATAATGGATTACATTGATAGATTTTCGTATATTAAACCATCCCTGCATCCCTGGAATAAAACCTACTTGGTCAGGATGGATGATTGCTTTAATGTGTTCTTGGATTCGGTTAGCAAGAATTTTATTGAGGATTTTTGCATCGATATTCATAAGAGAAATTGGTCTGAAGTTCTCTATCTTTGTTGGATCTTTCTGTGGTTTAGGTATCAGAGTAATAGTGGCTTCATAAAATGAGTTGGGTAGAGTACCTTCTACTTCTATTTTGTGAAATAGTTTGTGCAGAATTGGAATTAGATCTTCTTTGAAGGTCTGATAGAACTCTGCACTAAACCCATCTGGTCCTGGGCTTTTTTTGGTTGGGAGACTATTAATAACTGCTTCTATTTCTTTAGGTGATATGGGACTGTTTAGATGGTCAACTTGATCCTGATTCAACTTTGGTACCTGGTATCTGTCCAGAAATTTGTCCATTTCGTCCAGGTTTTCCAGTTTTGTTGAGTATAGCCTTTTGTAGAAGGATCTGATGGTGTTTTGGATTTCTTCAGGATCTGTTGTTATGTCTCCCTTTTCATTTCTGATTTTGTTAATTAGGATTTTGTCCCTGTGCCCTTTAGTGAGTCTAGCTAAGGGTTTATCTATCTTGTTGATTTTCTCAAAGAACCAACTCCTCGTTTGGTTAATTCTTTGAATAGTTCTTCTTGTTTCCACTTGGTTGATTTCACCCCTGAGTTTGATTATTTCCTGCCGTCTACTCCTCTTGGGTGAATTTGCTTCCTTTTTTTCTAGGGCTTTTAGATGTGTTGTCAAGCTGCTAGTATGTGCTGTCTCCCGTTTCTTCTTGGAGGCACTCAGCGCTATGAGTTTCCCTCTTAGAAATGCTTTCATTGTGTCCCATAGGTTTGGGTACGTTGTGGCTTCATTTTCATTAAACTCTAAAAAGTCTTTAATTTCTTTCTTTATTCCTTCCTTGACCAAGGTATCATTGAGAAGAGTGTTATTCAGTTTCCACGTGAATGTTGGCTTTCCATTATTTATGTTGTTATTGAAGATCAGTCTTAGGCCATGGTGGTCTGATAGGATACATGGGACAATTTCAATATTTTTGTATCTATTGAGGCCTGTTTTGTGACCAATTATATGGTCAATTTTGGAGAAGGTCCCGTGAGGTGCTGAGAAGAAGGTATATCCTTTTGTTTTAGGATAAAATGTTCTGTAGATATCTGTCAGGTCCATTTGTTTCATAACTTCTGTTAGTTTCACTGTGTCCCTGTTTAGTTTCTGTTTCCACGATCTGTCCTTTGAAGAAAGTGGTGTGTTGAAGTCTCCCACTATTATTGTGTGAGGTGCAATGTATGCTTTGAGCTTTACTAAAGTGTCTCTAATGAATGTGGCTGCCCTTGCATTTGGTGCGTAGATGTTCAGAATTGAGAGTTCCTCTTGGAGGATTTTACCTTTGATGAGTATGAAGTGTCCCTCCTTGTCTTTTTTGATAACTTTGGGTTGGAAGTCGATTTTATCCGATATTAAAATGGCTACTCCAGCTTGTTTCTTCAGTCCATTTGCTTGGAAAATTGTTTTCCAGCCTTACACTCTGAGGTAGTGTCTGTCTTTTTCCCTGAGATGGGTTTCCTGTAAGCAGCAGAATGTTGGGTCCTGTTTGTGTAGCCAGTCTGTTAGTCTATGTCTTTTTATTGGGGAATTGAGTCCATTGATATTAAGAGATATTAAGGAAAAGTAATTGTTGCTCCCTTTTATTTTTGTTGTTAGAGTTGGCATTCTGTTCTTGTGGCTGTCTTCTTTTTGGTTTGTTGAATGATTACTTTCTTGGTTGTTCTAGGGCATGATTTCCGTCCTTGTATTGCTTCTTTTCTGTTATTATCCTTTGAAGGGCTGGATTCGTGGAAAGATATTGTGTGAACTTGGTTTTGTCGTGGAATACTTTGGTTTCTCCATCTATGGTAATTGAGAGTTTGGCCGGGTATAGTAGCCTGGGCTGGCATTTGTGTTCTCTTAGTGTCTGTATAACATCTGTCCAGGCTCTTCTGGCTTTCATAGTCTCTGGTGAAAAGTCTGGTGTAATTCTGATAGGCCTTCCTTTATATGTTACTTGACCTTTCTCCCTTACTGCTTTTAATATTCTATCTTTATTTAGTGCATTTGTTGTTCTGATTATTATGTGTCGGGAGGAATTTCTTTTCTGGTCCAGTCTATTTGGAGTTCTGTATGCTTCTTGTATGATCATGGGCATCTCTTTTTTTATGTTTGGGAAGTTTTCTTCTATTATTTTGTTGAAGATATTAGCTGGCCCTTTAAGTTGAAAATCTTCATTCTCATCAATTCCTATTATCCGTAGGTTTGGTCTTCTCATTGTGTCCTGGATTACCTGGATGTTTTGAGTTAGGATCCTTTTGCATTTTGTATTTTCTTTGACTGTTGTGTCGATGTTCTCTATGGAATCTTCTGCACCTGAGATTCTCTCTTCCATTTCTTGTATTCTGTTGCTGATGCTCGCATCTATGGTTCCAGATCTCTTTCCTAGGGTTTCTATCTCCAGCGTTGCCTCGCTTTGGGTTTTCTTTATTGTGTCTACTTCCCCTTTTAGTTCTAGTATGGTTTTGTTCATTTCCATCACCTGTTTGGCTGTGTTTTCCTGCTTTTCTTTAAGAGCCTGTAACTCTTTAGCAGTGCTCTCCTGTAAATCTTTAAGTGACTTATGAACGTCCTTCTTGATGTCCTCTATCATCATCATGAGAAATGTTTTTAAATCTGGGTCTAGATTTTCGGTTGTGTTGGGGTGCCCAGGACTAGGTGGGGTGGGAGTGCTGCGTTCTGATGATGGTGAGTGGTCTTGATTTCTGTTAGTAGGATTCGTACGTTTGCCTTTCGCCATCTGGTAATCTCTGAAGCTAGCTGTTTTAGTTGTCACTGTTAAGAGCTTGTTCTTCAGGTGACTCTGTTAGCCTCTATGAGCAGACCTGGAGGGTAGCACTCTCCTTAGTTTCAGTGGGCAGAGTATTCTCTGCAGGCAAGCTCTCTTCTTGCAAGGCAGGTACCCAGATATCTGGTGTTCGAACCAGACTCCTGGCAGAAGTTGTGTTCCACTCACTAGAGGTCTTAGGATCACGTGTGGAATCCTGTGTGGGCCCTTGCGGGTGTCAGGCGACTCAGCTGGCAAGGTAGCCGGGGCTTGAGTGGAGTGGAAGGGGTTTGTGTCCCTGATCAAGCCCGGGTAGCCTGCTTCCCTATGTACCGCAGTCTCAAGTTCCACGCGATTGGATTGGGGTAGGCGCTGTGTTCCACTCACCAGAGGTCTTAGGGTCCCGTGGGGAGCCCCGTGTGGGCCCTTGCGGGTGTTGGGCAAGACTCTGCTGTCAAGGTAGCCCGGGGCTCGAGTCTCGAGTTGAGCGGAAGGGACTTGTGCCCCAGATCAGGCCCGGGTAGCCTGCTTCCCTATGTACAGCAGTCTCAAGTTCCAAGCGATTGGATTGGGGCAGGCACTGTGATCCACTCACCAGAGGTCTTAGGGTCCCGTGGGGAGTCCCGTGTGGACCCTTGCGGGTGTTGGGCAAGACTCTGCTGGCAAGGTAGCCCGGGGCTCGAGTCTCGAGTCGAGCGGAAGGCCTTAGTAAAGTTTTATAACTTTCCCTACCACATTATGCTATGGCGGGTCTGTGTGACCAACAAAACATCCTAAACGTGATAGTATATGACTTTTGGGGACAAATTACAAAGGGTTTTGTAGCTTCTTGTATCCTCTCGGAGATTGCACAACAGTGAGAGATCTCTCTGATGTGTCATGAAGGCTCTCAAGCAGCACACTGTAGAGTTTGTGTTGTGAAGATCCAAGCCCTCCTATATGTTAGTAAAGAGCTGAGACTTCTGGGTAGAAATTATGTGACATCTTTTCTTCATTATGAGAGATCCCAGAAAAGACTGCTATTTAATCCACTTCTACATTATTAACTCTCAAAGCTAAGGTGAAATAACACTTTGTTGTTGTTGTTATTTTAAATTGCAATACTCAGGGAAATTTTGTCATATAGAAATATGTACCCAATAGAACAATTGAGAATGGTAGAACTTGCTAAAGTCTATTTTGATTCAAGTATTCAAGACTTTGGTCAGAACCTAATATTCTTCCATCTCTTGATTCTGATGTATTCGTCTCTCTTCTATTCTTAGAATTCCCCATGCAATAGAAATAAAGAATCCTGGATAATTCTGGCACACATTAACTAAAAAATGTTAATGTTAGATGAAAAATAAGATCTATTTCTTGCTACATTGATACATGACACAGTTTATACAGTACATGCATTTTTATTTTTGTAGCAACCTGAAGCCTCATGTATGCCAGCCAGCCACTCTACCAAGAATTATTATAATGGTAAGCCCTACCAGTTTTTCCAAAGTAAACATATTTTCATGGCTAAATTGAGAATCATCCTCTTGGCCTTATTAGGTATCTCAAATATCTACAATAAAGATGTGTACTAATCTCATTCGCCTCATACTTTATTTTCCAATTGTGTATATTTATGAAGTAAAATGAGACTTTACAGGAAATGCACATACTCTATAATAATCATATCAGATTTAATATTACTTCAAACAGTTCCTATTTCTCTATGCTAGGCCTGTTAAACTGTTTCTTCTCTTGTGTAAATGTACCACATTTCCTTTATCCACTCTTGCATTAGTGGACCATGAGGTAGATTTCATACTTTGGCCATTTCAAATAATGTTGAAATAAACATAGACACTGATATTTTCAGTAAAGATACATTTTGTTTTCATTGTGTATCAGATACAAGAATTACTGGATAATAAGAATCTTATTTCTAGGTTTTGGACAACATCTACACGGTTATCTCTAATGGATGCATATCATTACATTTCAGACAGTGTGAGAGTGTATTTAGCTGCATTCCTATAAATGCTGTCCGATAGGTTCTTGGCATCTTTAGCAATACTGTTTATTTTTTTCTATAGGTAATAATTATGTACCTGCAGCATGCTAACATCTCACTAGGATTTTACGGTGACTTTCACTGTGAGAATCAACATTTTCTCAGACACTAGCTGGATATTTGTGTCTACTATGCATTTTTGGAAAATGTCTATTCAGATCATGGACTATTTTCTAATCAGATTATTAATTTTAGTATTTGTTGTTGAGTCATTTGAATTTCTGATAAAGACTGGCTATTAACTCTTTGTCAAATATACAAAGAGCAATTATTTTCTCCCATTTTGTAGTGTATTTACTATGTGTATGTATATTTTTTGTGTGTGTGTATACTCATCTATATCACCTTTTATATGCACATATAACTTACATCAATATAATAAATGTGTTTTTGTTTTATTATCCACGCTTTTGGAGTAATATGACCCTATTGTTGGCTTAGACTAACACCCTGAATAATTTTTCCTATTTCTTTAACGACCTCATTGCTTGAAAATTTGCATTTAAGTGTTTGTTCTGCTTTGAGTTGATTTTTAAAAATATAGTGTGAAATACGAGTTTGACTTCATTAATCTCCATGTGAAGATCTAGTTTCCTAAGCAATTTTTATTCAAAGGAGAGGTCTTTCTTCAATCTATGCTCTTGATTCCTTTGTGGTCAGTCAGATAGATGCAAATGTAAGATATATTTTGGGTTCTATGTTCTGTTTAATTGATCTACCATGCCCTTTTGGTTAGTTTAGGGTTTAGTATGTATTGATATCTAAGTTTCCAAGTTAGACTCATATAAGACCCTGAATACTGCTCTTTGGGACATATGCCATGTTTTTGGAATACAAATTCACTCCAGATTACTCTTTGTGGTCTAATTTTACTAAGTAACAAATTACATTTGCATTATAAAAATATGTCATGGGCAGAGAGTCTCATACAATCATACTGAATAAAGTTGAGACTATTTGCAGTCGAAGGGCCAATTGGATAAACAAATAACTATATATCACAGGAAAGGTGTCATGCCACAACTAAAAGAATAATTTTAAATCATTTATATTTTCATTGAAAGAAGAGGATTTCCAAATGGGCTACCTATAGGTGAGTTTGCAGAGACTGAGGAATAATGTTATTGTAAATGTTGACTCAGTGATTGCTACCAGGAAAAAGAGCAACATGATTTTCAATTTTTTGGATAAATCAATCTGAACTTTTTTTTTTTGTTAATCATTTTATTTTTTTTCCAATTTTTTATTTGTTATTTTATTCATTTAAATTTCAAATGCTATCCCCAAAGTCCCCTATAGCTTGCCCGCCATCCCCTGCTCCCCTACCCACCCACTCCCACTTCTTGGGCCTGGTGTTCCCCTGTACTGGGGCACATAAAGTTGGCAAGACCAATGGCTCTCTCGTCCCAATGATGGCCAACTAGGCCATCTTCTGCTACATATGAAGCTAGAGACACAAGCTCTGGGGGGGGGGGGGTAACTGGTTAGTTCATATTGTTGTTCCACCTAAAGGGTTGCAGACCCCTTCAGCTCCTTGGGTACTTTCTCTAGCTCCTCCATTTGGGGGGGGGGTGTTAATCAAATATCTGACTGTGAGCATCCACTTCTGTGTTTGCCAGGCACCGGCATAGCCTGACAAGAGATAGCTATATCAGGGTCCTTTCAGAAAATCTTGCTGGCATATGTAATAGGGTCTGTGTTTGGTGGATGATTAAGGGATGGATCACCGGGTGTGGCAGTCTCTGTATGGTCCATCCTTTCGTCTCAGCTATAAACTTTGTCTTTGTTCCCAATTCTAAGAAGGGGCAAAGTGACCACACTTTAGTCTTCGTTCTTCTTGAGTTTCATGTGTTTTGCAACTTGTAACTTGGGTATTTTAAGTTTCTGGGCTAATATCCACTTATCAGTGAGTACATAACATGTGAGTTATTTTGTGATTGTGTTACCTCACTCAGGATGATACTCTCCAGGTCCATCCATTTGCCTAGGATTTCATAAATTCATTGTTTTTAATAGCTGAAAAGTACTCCATTGTGTAAATGTACCATATTTTCTGTATCCATTCCTCTGTTGAGGGACATCTGGGTTCTTTCCAGCTTCTGGCTATTATAAATAAGGTTGCTATGAACATAGTGGACCATGTGTTCTTCTTACCAGTTGGAACATCGTCTGGATATGTGCCCAGGAGAGGTATTGCGGGATCCTCTGGTAGTACTATGTCCAATTTCCTGAGGAATTGCCAGACTGATTTCCAGAGTGGTTGTACAAGCTTGCAAACCCACCAACAATAGAGGAGTGTTCCTCTTTCTCCACATCCTCGCCAGCATCTGCTGTGACATGCATTTTTGATCTTAGCCATTCTAACTGGTGTGAGGTGGAATCACAGGGCTGTTTTGATTTGCATTTCCCTGATGATTAAGGATGCTGAATATTTTTTCAGGTGCTTCTCAGCCATTCCATACTCTTCAGGTGAGAATTCTTTGTTTAGCTCTGAGTCCCATTTTTAATGGGGTTATACGATTTTTTGGAGTTCACCTTCTTGAGTTCTTTATATATATTGGATATTAATCCCCTATGTGATTTGGGATTGGTAAAGATCCTTTCCCAATCTCTTGGTGGCCTTTTTGTCTTATTGAGAGTGTCTTTTGACTTACAGAAGCTTTGCAATTTTATGAGGTCCCAGTTTTCAATTCTCGATCCTATAGCACAAGCCATTGCTGTTCTATTCAGGAATTTTCCCCCTGTGCCCATATCTTTGAGGCTTTTCCCCACTTTCTCCTCTATAAGCTTCACTGTCTCTGGTTTTATGTGGAGTTCCTTGATCCACTTAGATTTGACCTTAGTACAAGGAGATAGGAATGGATCGATTCACATTCTTCCACATGATAACCACCAGTTGTGCCAGCACCATTTTTTTGAAAATGCTGTCTTTTTCCACTGGATGGTTTTAGCTCCCTTGTCAAAGATCAAGTGACCATAGGTGTTTGGGTTCATTTCTGGGTCTTTAATTCTATTCCATTAGTCTACTTGTCTGTCGCTATACCAGTACCATGCCATTTTTTATCATAATTGCTTTGTAGTACAGCTTTGGTCAGGCATGATGATTCCACCAGAGGTTCTTTTATCCTTGAGAAGAGTTTTTGCTATCCTAGGTTTTTTGTTATTCCAGATGAATTTGCAGATTGTACTTTCTAATTCATTGAAGAATTGAGTTGGAATTTTGATGGGGATTGCATTGAATCTGTAGATTGCTTTTGGCAAGATACCCATTGTTACTATATTGATCCTGCCAATCCATGAGCCTGGGAGATCTTTCCATCTTCTGAGATCTTCTTTAATTTCTTTCTTCAGAGACTTGAAGTTCTTATCATACAGATCTTTCACTTCCTTAGTTAGAGTTACACCAATGTATTTTATATTTTTTGTGACTATTGAGAAGGGTGTTGTTTCCCTAATTTCTTTCTCAGCCTGTTTATCCTTTGTATAGAGAAAGGACATTGACTTGTTTGAGTTAGTTTTATATTCACCTACTTCACTAAAGCTGTTTATCAGGTTTAGGAGTTCCCTGGTGAAATTTTTAGGGTCACTTATACATACTATCATATCATCTGCAACTAGTGATATTTTGACTTCATCTTTTACAACTTGTATCCCCTTGATCTCCTTTTGTGTCAAATTGCTCTGGCTAGGACTTCAAGTTCTATGTTGTCTAGGTAGGGAGAAAGTGGGCAGCCTTGTCTAGTCCCTGATTTTAGTAGGATTGCTTCCAGCTTCTCTCCATTTACTTTGATGTTGGCTACTGGTTTGCTGTAGATTGCTTTTATCATGTTTAGCTATGGGCCTTGAATTCCTGATCTTTCCAAGACTTTTATCATGAATGGGTGTTGGATCTTGTCAAATTCTTTTTCAGGATCTAATGAGATGATCATGTGGTTTTTGTCCTTGAGATTGTTTATATACTGGATTACATTGATGGATTTCCTTATATTAAATCATCCCTGCATCCCTGGAATGAAACGTACTTGTTCAGGATGGATGATTGTTTTGATGTGTTCTTGGATTCAGTTAGCAAGAATTTCATTTAGTATTTTTGCATTGATATTCATAAGGGAAATTGGTCTGAAGTTCTCTATATTTCTGTGGTTTAGGTACCAGATTAAATGTGGCTTCATAGAATGAATTGGATAGAGTACCTTCTGTTTTTATTTTGTGGAATAGTTTGAGAAGAACTGGAATTAGATCTTCTCTGTTGGTCTGATAGAACTCTGCACTAAACCCATCAGGTCCTGGGCTTTTTTTGGTTGGGAGACTATTAATGACTGCTTCTATTTCTTTAGGGGATATGGGACAGTTTAGGTCTTTAATCTGATCCTGATTTAACTATGGTAGCTGGTATCTGTCCAGAAATTTGTCCATTTCATCCAGGTTTTCCAGTTTTGTTGAGTATAGCCTTTTGTAGAAGGATCTGATGGTGTTTTGGATTTCTTCAGGATCTGTTGTTATGTCTCCCTTTTCATTTCTGATTTTGTTAATTAGGATGCTGTCCCTGTGCCCTCTAGTGAGTCTGGCTAAGGGTTCAATCTATCTTGTTGATTTTCTCAAAGATCCAGCTCCTCATTTGGTTGATTCTTTGAATAGTTCTTGTTTTTACTTGGTTGATTTCCCCTGAGTTTGATTGTTTCCTGCCATCTACTCCTCATGGGTGAATTAGCTTCCTTTTGTTCTAGAGCTTTTAGGTGTGTTGTCAAAGTGCTAGTGTGTGCTCTCTCTAGTTTCTTTTTGGAGACACTCAGAGCTTTGAGTTTTCCTCTTAGAAATGCTTTCATTGTGTTCCATAAGTCTGGGTATGTTGTGGCTTCATTTTCATTAAACTCTAAAAAGTCTTTAATTTCTTTCTTTTTTCCCTCCTTGATCAAGGTATCATTGAGTAGAGTATTGTTCAGTTTCCATGTGAAAGTTGGCTTTCTATTATTTATGTTGTTATTGAAGATCAGCCTTAGTCTGTGGTGATCAGATAGGATGCATAGGATAATTTCAATAATTTTGTACTGTTGAGGCCTGTTTTGTGACCAATTATTTGGTCAGTTTTCAAGAAGTTACCATGAGGTGCTGAGAAGAAGGTATATCCTTTTGTTTTAGGATAAAATGTTCTGTATATACCTGTTAAATCCATTTGTTTCATAACTTCTGTTAGTTTCACTGTGTCCCTGTTTAGTTTCTGTTTCCAAGGTCAGCCCATTGATAAAAGTGAGGTTTTGATGTCTGCCACTATTATTGTGTTAGGTGCAATGTGTGCTTTGAGGTTTACTAAAGTTTCATTAATGAATGTGGCTGCCCTTGCATTTGGAGCATAGATAATCAGAATTGAGAGTTCCTCTTGGAAGATTTTACCTTTGATGAGTATGAAGTGTCCCTCCTTGTCTTTTTTGATAACTTTGGGTTGGAAGTCAATTTTATTTGATATTAGAATGGCTACTCCAGCTTGTTTTTTCAGACTGTTTGCTTGGAAAATTGTTTTCCAGCCTTTCACTCAGAGGTAGTGTCTGTCTTTTTCCCTGAAATGGGTTTCCTGCAAGCAGCAAAATGTTGGGTCCTATTTGTGTAGCCATTCTGTTAGTCTATGTCTTTTTACTGGGAAATTGAGTCCATTGATATTAAGAGATATTAAGGAAAAGTAATTGTTGCTTCCTAATATTTTTGTTTTTAGAGTGGGCATTCGTTTCTTGTGGCTGTTTTCTTTGAGGTTTGTTGAAGGATTATTTTTTGCTCCTTCTAGGGTGTAGTTTCTGTCCTTGTATTGTTTTTTGTTTGTTTTTGTTTTTGTTTTTGTTTTTATTTCTGTTATTATCCTTTGAAGGGCTAGATTCATGGAAAGATAATGTGTGAATTTGGGTTTGTCATGGAATACTATGGTTTCTCCATTTATGGTAATTGAAAGTTTGGCTGAGTATAGTAGCCTGGGCTGGCATTTGTGTTTTCTTAGTGTTTATATAACATCTGTCCAGGATCTTCTGGCTTTCATAGTCTCTGGTGAAAAGTCTTGTGTAATTCCAATAGGCCTGCCTTTATTTGTTACTTGACCTTTTCCCCTTACTGCTTTTATTATTCTATCTTTATTTAGTGCATTTGTTGTTCTGATTACTATGTGTCGGGAGGAATTTCTTTTCTGGCCCAGTCTATTTGGATTTCTGTAGGATTTTTGTATGTTCATGGGCATCTCTTGTTTAGGTTTGGGAAGTTTTCTTCTATAATTTTGTTGAAGATATTTGCTGGCCCTTTAATTTGAAAATCTTCATTTTCATCTACTTCTATTATCCGTAGGTTTGGTCTTCTCATTGTGTCCTGGATTTCCTGGATGTTTTGAGTTAGGATCTTTTTGCATTTTCTTTGATTGTTGTGCCCATATTCTCTATGGAATCTTCTGCATCTGAGATTCTCTCTTCTATCTCTTGCATTCGTTTGCTGATGATCCCATGGTTCAAGATTTCTTTCCTAAGTTTTCTATTTCCAGCGTTCTCTCACTTTGGGTTTTCTTAATTGTGTCTACTTCCCGTTTTAGGTCTTGTATGGTTCTGTTCAATTCCATCACCTGTTTCGCTGTTTTTTCCTGTTTTTCTTTCAGAACTTCTACCTGTTTGGTTGTGTTTTCCTGTTTTTCTTTAAGGACTTCTACCTCTTTAGCAGTGTTCTCCTGTATTTCTTTAAGTGAGTTATTAAAGTCCTTCTTGATGTCCTCTACCATCATCATGAGATATGCTTTTAAATCCGGGTCTACCTTTTTGGGTGTGTTGGGGTGTCCAGGACTGGGCGAGGTGGGAGTGTTGGGTTCTGAAGATAGTGAGTGGTCTTGGTTTCTGTTAGTAAGATTCTTAATTTTGCCGTTTGCCATCTTGTATCTCTGGAGTTAGTTTTTATAATTGTCTCTGGTTGGAGTTTGCTCTTCCTGTGAGTCTGTTAGCCTCTATCAGCAGACCATGGATACTAGCTTTCTCCTGAGTCCCAGTAGTTAGAGCACTCTCTGCAGGCAAGCTCCCCTCCTCCACCGAAGGTGCACAGATATCTGTTGTTCGTACCTGCCTCCTGGCAGAAGATGAAGGCCTGAAACAGGGTCTGTCCCAGAAGCTGTGTCAATTCAGCCTGTCCCAGAAACTGTGTAGCTTCTGTAGTCACTCTCACCTGTGCAGATTAGTCTCTGAGAGATCCAGGACCAGAGATGGCTCCCCCAGGTGCTCTGGCAAAGGCCTCCCAGGCAGGGCAGACACCTCTCCTCTTGCAGGGAAGGTGCCTGGATGTCTGGAGCCCGAAACAGGATCTGCCCCAGAAGCTGTGTAGCTTCTGCCTGTCCCAGAAGCTGTGTAGCCTCTTTAGTCCACCCTCTCACCTGTTCAGACTAGTCTCCGAGGGATCCAGGAACCAAGATCTGAACTATTTTGTTAATCATCTTAAATTAATTTGTAAGTTTCATGCTTGAAGGTGTTGGACACTTTTGTCATAGGTTTGGCATAATGCTAATGTCAATGATCCATAGGTGTTCTTTCCAACCACTTGCTACTACATTTACTCAGTAATTTACTCTCTCTAGGCAGCTGAATTCCCCCCATGAATTGCAGCAAAATATTTATTCTATAACCTGCAACTTATTGCGTAGGCTAAAATATGGTTTCCAGCATGTAAACCAAAGCACAAAAAAATTCCTCATCAAAATCCTTTTCTATTTTTACCAGAATAGAATTTCAAAGCCCTTCCCATGGCTGTTCAAATGGCATATGTTCTGCCTAAAAAATCATCTGCAGTTGTACCTGTGACAACTCCCCACTTATTCTACACTTCCTTTTTCTGTTGGGATAATGAAGTGATTGGTGTTTCTCAAATTTGTTGTTGAATTCTCATTCTCTGCCCCTTTTCACTTGCTGCTTTGCTTTTCAAGTGTCCATCCTTACACTTATACATGTTTCAATGCCCTGCTCAGGTTTCTGCTCAAACATCTCCTCATGTAGTGATCACCTGGTTTACTAAATAAATAAGGAATACTTAATCACCATACAGCTTATTATTCAAGGTGATATAAGGCCTTTAATTAACAAAATATATTAAAAGCAGTGGTTATTTGTATCATTTTATAACAAAGTTTACACAAACAATTAAAAGTTTTGTTTTGTTTGTTTTAAGATCTATTTTCTCTATGTTTTCATTAATAAATTTATTCATCTACTTTACATCCTGATCAGGATACCACAAGAAACCATAGAGAATCAACTATCCTGGGCCCATGGGGGCTCCCAGAGACTGAATCACCAACCAGAGAGCATGCATAGGACAGAACTAGTTCCCCTACTCATATTTAAGAGATGTACAGCTTGTTCTTATGTTGTCCACTAACAGCAGGAGCAGGGTCTGTCTCTGACTCTGTTGCCTGCTTTTGGATCCCTTTCTCCTGACTGGATGGCCTTGGTCTCACCTCAACAGAGTGCCCAGTGCTACTGCAACTTGACAAATAAAAAAATTTAAATTAAAACACAATTAAATTATTTCCCCCTTCTCATTCCTTTCTCCAATTTGTCAACTGTACCTTCTCATTTTTCTATCTCAAAATCAAGGTCTCTTTTTTCTTACATATCTTTACACAGATAAGGTAAAATTACATCCTTAAGACAAAAAGAATCAACAGTCAAACAAAGGCAGTCTTAGCACACTAATCCACAAAGGGAAAGTTAAACAATAACATAATAGTCTTCAAAGATTTGCCAATTAGAAATTGGAGAAAATGGGGAAAGTTTTTTAATGTGTCACATTAGATGAATCTATTAACAAAGCAAAGGCCTGAGGGGCTCATAGTAAAATATAAAGGCTAAAAAATAGTCATGCCTGTAATATCTGTGAAATTTCCTTAAAATATCATTATTTGATGTGACCTTGAGAAATGAGGACTGTCTTTCAGAAATTACTATAGGAGAGTCATTTCTGTAAAATTACTAATCGGAGCCTCGGTTAGTTGGGATTTAAATAAGTGAAACACATTACAGTGTGATTCTAACATGCAGAGAATTTCCAAAAATGAAGTTTATAAAGATGTAGGCTACGTGTTTGCAGAAACATTTTGCATTTTCATGAAAGTACCCTGCATTTCCTTGAGTAATGTTGAGCGCTTTTCAGAGAGAGATGAATTTTATTCAATATCAGCAGAGTGGTATCAGACCTGGGCTTTATGTATTGCTATTGACATAACTATAGTGCAGTGCTTAGATTTTAGGTGTGCAGTAGTTTTGTGGAGTCCTGGTAAACTAGGCAGCATTCCTTGGAACTGAAGTGGGTCTAATGAATCCTTTCACAGTATACCTTAAGTTAAAGGTAGTTTTTCATGACAAAACAATCTAAAGACCGATATTTTGCTTTTTAGTTTTCAATTTACATCCAAATATTTTTTATGAATTTGAATATGACTTGCCTTTTTAACAGCCCCCACATCTTTTTGTACCTGTCTATACAAAAGGTAAGCTCTGACATGTACAAATTCTCTGCCAGCTTTGAAATATTTCTTTTGATAGCTACCCATGAAGCAGCCCACTCAGGAAAATCTCCAGGCAGAGTTGTCATTTGAAGAGAGTGTATTAACTTTCAGATAAGAAAGAATGAAATTTAAGTCTCAGCTATTCTTTTTCCTAGTGCTGGACATGGGAAGTCACAAAATTTCCACTTCTGATTGTTAGGGTTACTGTGTAGCTCTGTGTGTGAAGCCTGAGGGAATTTTTTAATCCTACCAGAGCAATTTGTTTCTTCCTTTCTGTGACTGTGCATATGAGTGCTTTTGTTCAGACTCACCTTGTCTCAACCTAGTGTATTTTAAAGAACCCTTTTCTATCCTTAGAAAATATCTTACCCCAGTACCTTAGGATATAAACATGCCTATCTTTCTGAAACTACTTTTTCTAGATAGGATGTGTCACAGAACGCCAGTTCTCTGTATTTGAATGACTGTGCTTTTGTAAAGTCTGGGCTGGTAGACACTGATTGTGCCAGGGGCCTCCTTCACTTTTTGCCTGGCACTGATTGTCTCAGACATATTTGCTAAATCTGTATCTAAATTATGTGAAAAACCACATATTGATTTTGTATGTTTTCTTAAATGAGACACCTCATAACTCATGGAAAGTGCCTACACAGGTGAACAGAGAGAGCACTGCATGTGTTTATGCTTATCAGTCATGTGGACAAGTCTCTTGATAAGTTAATGTATTTGATACTCAGTTTCCACCTCTGAAAAATAGTGTTAAATATTCTTATGGATGAATCCCAACACAGTAGTATAGACCTGAGATCTCAGCTGCTTGGGAAACTGAAGGTGGAAGGAGAGAGAGAGAGAGAAAGAGACAGAGAGAGAGAGAGAGAGAGAGAGAGAGAGAGAGAGAGAGAGAATGATGAGCTCAAGTTCAGTGGTAAGACTAGCATCAGTAAGAGTGAGACCTCTTGTGAACAACAGACAGAAATAGAAGTTGAGGTAGGATTTGTTTACTTTTCAACTTTCAATAAGAGAGCATAAATGAAATGCCTAGTATCATGTACATAAGCAGTATTCACACAATATACCTATACCAAAGTTTTATATGTAGACAAAAATGACAATAATAGTAGAATCGGGATATAAGTAAATAATATCCCCCACTTATTGGAAAACCATCATTCTCTGTTATTATTTTTTTTTTAAAAAAGCTTCCTATGTTAAGTAAATTTTTTTTTCTAGAACAACAGTTTCTCTATCTATCTATCTATCTATCTATCTATCTATCTATCTATCTATCTATCTATCCATCCCCCCTCTCTTTCTTTTATCTAATTTTTAAAGAAAACCTTAGGAGTGTTACTATGTCAGTTGTTGGTAAAATAAGCCATTAAACACTTCACTAGTGGGCATAATATGATGTCTTAAACTTTGTGGAGGAAAGAATACCTTTAGATTTATTTATTTATTTATTTATTTATTTATTTATTTATTTATTTTTAGAAAAAAAAAGAACCAACTTATTAATTGTTGGTGAAAGACAACTATTAACTCCAGATATTCTACAGATTCCTCAGAGGAATGGAAAGGAAAATTGCAAATACACTTGAGAGCTGAAGACAGACTGTTATTCTCCACACAAGGTGGCTTTATGCGGGTTTCTAAGCTTCATGTGTTGAGAAAGGATTAATCTACTGGATGCTTTTGTCTTGGCATCAGAGTCTCCTGTACAAAAAGGGCTATTGATCAACGTTTTCTGCTGACTATCACCATCATCTCTGTCAGATGGCTGACAAAGAGGCTCTTTGAGGACTTATAAACAAACTCCTGGCAGTCTTAATATCAGCAGGCTTGTGGGCTTCATGTGATGTTATCAGTGGAAGCATAACTTGAAAGGCAAATAGAAAAATTTGGGGAAAAAATCTGAAAATACTATGGCTTTGGATGACTCGTGCAAGGGTAGGGACAAAAACGGAACCCAAGTAAAGTTGCTATCTCCTTGCTAACGGACAAACACTCATTGTAGGAAGGCGTCAGATCATCGAGCATACTGCCACTACTTGATATGCAGCAACACCATGTCATCTTCCAATGGCAAAGGAGCCACTTCTGAATTTATTATATGCATTAATTTGATTGCATCGTGATATATTCACTAGACAGATTACCACAGGTCTAATTAAAGGGCGGTCTTAAAGCCAACTGATTACTGATTTACATTGCATTTATTCGATGTCAATGTATTTGTGTAGATAAATTGGATGTAATTTCCAAGTAATAAAACTTAAGTGGTGTAAAATCTCAAGGTTGCTAGATTGAAAATGAGTGGAGAAACTTCACCCCATCATTGAATCCTGAGAGCAGGCAGTGTGCATCAATATTACAAGTACCGCATAAGAATTGGGATACTTACCTCTTTTCTTTGTTATGGGAGGTCTACATACATTCTCATATTAAAGAACCTCACTTCCTCCACTCAGGATGAATTTATATTTTTGAATTTATATTATATATTTCATATAGTATCGAATGTCTAAACAAAACAAAACAGAACAAAAAAAAAACTAGCAAGATGTGAAAACTGACTGTTTAGTAATAGGTACCCACAGACTATGACAGCTATGTCCAATGAGATGTATATACCCATCTATAGCCAAAGAAGGTTTTTAAACCCCTCATTCTTTTAGAATAATCGAAGACCCTAAAATGTGAATATGCTGAGTTTGTTTAATTCTGTCACTTGCATGTGATGACACTTTAAAGTACATAAATTAGGATTTATCATAATACCAAAGAACCTCTTATCAAAATACCCTTTCCTTAATTCTAAGCAAATGATTGAACTTGGAATAAGTTGAATAATAATAAATAATAATAAGCAGATAATTTATTGTTATAAAACAAATACTTCCAGTTGTTTCTAATGTAGTAGAATTATTATTATGAAGTGAAATACTCTTTGTACTAAGAAATAAGACATGAACAGAAGGCTATCATTCTAGGTTTGATATAGTTCTTTTATTGTGGCTCATTAGTGAAGTTCATTGCTTTTTAATGTTTTGGCCATAACATGTTGAAGTGGCCTATTGAAATATGGACAAACTTCTAGAATTTTGAACTGTTAATTCATGAATTCATGGAGTGTAGAAGGAGACTGGATGAGAAGACTGTTAGAGGTTGTGTAGTGCTCTAGGACCTGGCCATCCTACAAATTTGCCTCACTGTCAACAAAGTGAATGTACAGGAATCTTTCAGGCATGGTCTCCACTGCTTTCCCTTTCCCTTTCTCTGTCTCTCTCTGTCTCTGTCTCTCTGTCTTTCTGTCTCTCTGTCTCTCTGTCTCTCTGTCTCTCTGTCTCTCTGTCTCTCTCTCTCTCTCTCTCTCTCTGTGTGTGTGTGTGTGTGTGTGTGTGTGTGTGTGTTGTCTGTGCCTGTGCTGTGCAGTGTTTGTATCTGGGGAGTATGGGAGGTATGGTATGTAGTATGTGTGTCTGTATGTGTTTGTCTCTCTCTGTGTGTGGTGTGTTCTTATGAGTATGTGTGGTGTTTGTACTGTGTTTTTGTGTGTGGAGGTATATGGGAGGTGTAGTATGTGGTATATGTGTCTGTTGTGAGTTTGTAAGTGTGTGTGTGTGTGTGTGTGTGTGGTATAGTGTGGTGTTGTGTGGTGTGATGTAGAGTAGTGTATGTGGTTTGGGTGTGGTGTAGTGTCTAGGACATGGAGTAGTGTGTGTGTATGAGTGTGTGTGTGTGGTGGTGGTACTGGTATGTATATAACCCAAGTGATATTACAACTAATTTCTTTTTTCTTCTGTCTTTGCTGGGAGCCCCAGTATTCTAGAAGATTCATATTTGCTGATCTTACCCTCTGGTATCTGCATAAAATGGGACTATCCTAAGATTTAGTAAAGCATATCATTTAAAGCCCAATTTTTCTTTCCTGTCAATTCTAAAAGCTAACTGTGTTAGTGGCAGCACTTCAGGTTTCCTCTGTGTTTACATCCCAGTTTATGGCTTTGCTCCAGTAAGTCCTACTCCCTGAGTGTGTCTGTGCTCTCCTATAGACACCTGTCTTCATGATATATTTCTTCATCCTCAGAAATGGTACTTCCATTTTTTAAATATCACATTACTTCTGAAATATTCACTTCTATATGTTCCCATGTTTGGGAAGTGGAAAGATGCTATCTGCCTTAGTTTGTTGTTGATTCTGTTTTCCAGGATGGCAGCTGGCTTGTGATACATATTAGTAAGTTCAGTAAATGCAGCTTAAGGTGCGAAGCTGAGATAAGCCCCACCACGTGTCCAACACACTGATTTATTTATCACTCTTTCTAAAGTTGACCAAATTGTTTCCAGCTGTAAATTTATCAATAAAGTTAATCAAAGTTTATACTTAAGCTTAATGCAATAACCACCCAAGTTATCTTTTCCAAACACTGGGAGAAAATGCAGTTCAGAGTTAATACAGTATTTCTACCAAAAGAAAATGTAATACTGTTGATGACTCAAACTTAAATTTCCCAATACATGCTTATTTTGTCATATTCTGTATAAAAATCTGCCTCATTAAGGTTTGTGTTTCCTAGAAGTACATCTTTCCTCTGTACAGTACATGAGATGGTATGAATTTTACTATAATATATGCTGCAGTATAAATCTTCTCATAGAAATCATAGTGGGAAAATTGTAAATTTTTTCTAGATTTAAAACTAAGAAGACATAAGAATATTGTATGAGATTTGCAACACTTTGATTTAAAGTGTTGAGATGATCCGGAAGAGTAAAATGTTTCTTAGCATGAAAACAGGTTTGGAAGCTCACAAAAAACATTTTTACAGAGTTAAACATAAAATTTTTATGAAATGAAAGGGTAGCATATGATTTGGAATTTCCAGACCAAGCATTTTCGCAAAGATGTTTGATGAGTTTGCTCTGTCTACAAAAAAGGAACCTGATTAGTATTGGATGGGGTAGGATGAAGACAGAAGAGAGGAAAGAGAAGACGTGCATACAGAGAGAGAGAGAGAGAGAGAGAGAGAGAGAGAGAGAGAGAGACAGACAGACAGAGACAGAGAGAGACAGAGACAGAGACAGAAAGACAGAGACACAGAGACACAGACAGACCTACAGAGACAGAGAGACAGAGACAGTGACAGTATCAGCAGAGACAGAGAGAAACAAAGAAAGAAGCAAAACAGAAACAAAGAAAGATATCAAGACAAAGACAGAAAAGAGGGAGATCTAGAGAGAAGTGGGGAGAAGGAAAGTGAAAAATGGGGTGCAGGGAGAGATATATTTTGTTTCAATGTTTTGAGATTAATTTTTCTTTTAGGCAAAAACATTCTAATGGAAGCAATTGCATTCAAGAATTGATCAGCTGGAGATAAAGTATACTAATTTCTGTAGATATGCAATTTTCTATGTGTTGTTATTTTTATTAGTTTTGTCATAATCATGTTATTTTTAGTGCATAATACCAAATGCAGTCATCTTAAGTAGAACTTTTTAAATCACTGCCTCTATCATATATGCATATTCATGGCCAGTTAACTCAGGTGACATGTACTTGTTGGGTAAAGTTACATTCCCCTTCAAAGAGTCATATACTTCTATATTTCTACTTGCTGATGTAATTAATAAAAACATATATCACAAGATGGGAATTTATCTACCTTAAGGTACAGCTACACTACTCTTCTGCATATACCCAAAGGATGCTTCATCTTGCCACAAAGGCACTTACTAAACCATATTCACTACTGCTCTATTTACAGAAACTGGAAATTATAGACAGCCTAGATGTCCCTCAACAGAAGAACAGACAAAGAAAATGTGGTAAAGCTATACAATCAAGTGTATCTCAGCCATTAAAAAGAATGAAATCATGGAATTCACAGATAATGGATGGAAATTTAAAAATCATCTTTAAAAGAAACAGACTAAGAAAGACAAACATGGGATGTATTTGTTTATATGTGGATATTACCAGTTAAATTGACGATAACCAGGTAACAATCTGCAGAACCACAGATATAAGATAAGGACTAGGGAGGGGCCGATAGGTCTCTCCAGGAAAGGAAAATATAATAGACAGTTACAGATGAGTGGGGAGATGAAAGGGAGGGAAGAGGGAAGAAATAAAGGAAAACATTGCTAAAATTAATTGGTATTTGGGAGGTAGTATGGAACCTAATATAGTAGAAACTGTCTAGAATATATATGTATATGAAGGCAATCTAAATAAAGTCATCAAAAAGTGGAGGAGACAAAACCCTAACTGGCCACCTTTCATCACCAAATGAAACTTCCAGTACTGGGAATAGGTTATATCTAACTGATTTCTTGGTCAAAGGGGTCCCCTGCAAATCCCCAAACAGCATTGGCTGATTCCAAGACTTTAGGTTGTTCCTTACAAACTGACAGCAAGGCCCATTACTGAAGTTCCTACATAGAGCCTTCACTCTATGTAGTAGTATCTTTGGTACAGGAAAGTAGTCTGCGTATTACCAAAGGAGAAACATGAATACTATGCCAGACATTAACTCTTTGATCAACCATGCCCACAAGTTATGCTAGGGTAACAGTGGCACAAAAGCTTTGGGAATAACTAACCAATATCTGATTGTACTAAAAGTTCACTTCAAGAGAAGGAACCATACATAATACTGCTTGAATATCTAAGAACCTGAGACTAGATAGCCCAGGGACATAGGGTATAACTAAATACTACTAGTCTAAAAGAAAAAAAAAAGAAATATAGGTATAAAAGGACTCCTATTGACATTTTGCTATACTAAGATCAGTGACTCGCTCAGCCATCATCTTAGATGCTGCCTCTTGCAGCAGATGGGAACATATACAAAGATCAACAGCCAGACATTATGCAGAGATTGAGAGACCTTAGAATACTCAGCCCTAAAGGGAATATCTTCCTTAAAACACTCTTCTCAGAGCTTAGGGACCCTCACAGCCCAAAGAGAGTAAGAGCCAGAGGTTTGAAGGACATTAATAAAACAAAGCCCACCCAATCAACATAATTGTCTTAGTTAGGGTTACTATTTTTGTGATAAAACACCATGATCAAAGAAAGTAACTTGGGGAGGAAAGGATTCTTTTGGGCTTACAATTCCATATCACTGTCCATCTTCAAAGAAAGCCAAGACAGAAATTTCAAAAGGACAGGAACCTGGAGGCAGAAACTGATGTAAAGGCCATGGAGCGATGCTGTTTCCTGGCTTGCCCCACATGGTTTACTCAGCCTGATTTTTTTTTCTTTTTTCTTTTTCCTTTTCTTATCCATCAGTAGAAAACAAAAAAACCAACAATTGTGTCCTGAGCTTGTATTACTCAAATAGCTTCCATGTGTGTGTGCATGTGTATATGCAACCATATGTGGGTGTGTGCTTGTGCATGGGAGGGAGTGCATATGTGTGTGTGTGTTTGTGTGTGTGTGTGCACCTTGAACCAGGTTTTGTCTGTATGAAGAGACTTGACTCTGAAAGTTTAGAGCAGAGGTGTCCTAACCTTGGGGTTTGTACAGATGAAACCATCAGCAAATGGCAAGAGGTCTCCTCTATCCACAGCTGTCTGTTTTAGAACTTTCAGCCTACTTTCTTATAGAACCCAGAACTACCACCAGCCCAGGTTTGGCACCACCCACCATGGGCTGGCCTTTCTTATCAATCACTAATTAAGAAAATGCCCTTCAGACTTTTATATAGGGTAATCTTTTGGAGGCATTTTCTTAAACTGAGGTTCCCCCCTCTCAGATTATTTTAGTTTGTGTAAAGTTGACATAAAACTATCCAGAACAATGATCACAGGTCATATGAAGTCACAGAGACTGAGGCAGCATACACATATGTGCACATATGTACACAGATCATTAGTGTATACATTATGGCTTTCAGCTTACTGTTTTATGAGATTCTTTAATGGGTTTCTGATTCTTGTGCTTTCTCTTTAGCTCCCCCACCCCAAATCTCTCCTTCAACTCCAGTGTGTTAACTTTTGTCTTATTTTTATTATTATTTTTTATTATTAATGCTTAGAAACCTGTTTGGTTTCTAAAGAGAGACTAAAAGGAAGCGAATCCACATGGGAGCAGATGTGGGGATGGACTGGGAGGAGGAGAGGGAGAGGAGAACATAATCAGGATGTACTGTGTGAGAAAAATATGTAGCAGAAGATGGCCTAGTCCGCCATCATTGGGAAGAGAGGCCCCTTGGTCTAGCAAACTTTATATTCCCCAGTACAGGGGAAAGCCAGGGCCAAGAAGTGGGAGTGGGTGGGTAGGGGAGCAGGGTGGAGGGAGGGTAAAGTGAACTTTCAGAATAGCATTTGAAATATAAATGAAGAAAATATCTAATAAAAAAATTAAAAATTTTTTTCAACAAAAGAAAATAGAAATCCAGATAAAGGAGTTCAGGCATGCCCTGTTGCCAAGACTCATAAATGATTTCTGAGTTCTATTTCCCAAGCCCCGCATGATAAAAGCCATTAACCCTCCCTCAAGATGTCCTGTGAAGTCCACCAACACATGCATGTGAGCACATACAAATATGTGAATACACACAAACACACACACACACACATCACAGGAAGATACAATATAAAGATATAATGAATAAATTAAAATGTATATATGGATGAATTTGTGCGAATCAATCAGCTCTAGAAGCAAGTTATTTCAAAGAATTAAGAGAATCTATACCGTAAGAAACATTATGTACCACCTTTTTCTTTAAAGCAAATGTAGCAGCAAAAGGGGGGGGAAAAAAAGGAATCACTAATGTTTTCTGAACCGAGGAATATTTAGTTTTGTTTTGACATATTCAGACAGACTTTGTTGCCTCACTCATTCGTAAATATACATTCAAAAATAAGTACAATTATAACATATTGTACACTATTGGCATCTGTGTTTTCACTGCTCAATCTTTCGTTTAACAACAGAATTTTGCAACATATCAGCAATAGGACTTATAAACTTTCTCCCATTATTTATTATATACATTCTTTTTCTACTTTTTGTGCAACATAATGAAGTTAATATTTTGATTCAGAGACCAGTAAAATAGTTTTATTTTTAACATGATATTTTTATTATTCTTTGAAACTTTCACCTCATGCACCCCAATCATTTTCATTTCTAAGTCCTCCCATATCTGTGCCCACTCTTGTTATCTTCCCCCAAGAAACTAATTAATAATAATAATAAAATGGAAAAGTCCAATTTCTGTTGTCTCTATACACACTGTCAGTCAGGTCAGTGACCTGCCCCTTAAATAGAACTTAGTCATTCCTCTCCCCTACCCGCACCAGAAGGCGTCAATTGTGGAGACCTAAAGTCAGCATGTTTATCACACCTTAGGAGTTCTCTTAAGTGGATTTTAGTTGCTACCCTTGCGGGAATGAGAGTTGGGGTGGGAGTAGAGGTTATCACAGAAGCCTTCCATGTACCCCTCTCTCAACTGTGTGTGAGCCATTAACAATATTACTGTACAAGTAGCTTCCATGCTCTTCACAATCAACAGGAGCATGGACCATGGGTTTCCACATTGTGTCTGGTAACAGAACAGACCACAAATACAGATCCTAGCTTCAGTAGGCCCACAAACCCAGACAAGACCATCAGCGGCAACCCAGATTGGGACATTACCATGTTCTCAGGTGACAGTGCAGGCTATTCACATCAATAGAGCCCTCAGCAACAGTATTACCCTGAACATCAACATGGCTTCAGATGGCCTGTGCAGACCATTGACAGACTTTTGGTAGCACAGGCCATTGACATTAACACAGACTACTCAAACTATAAAGATTCAGTTACCCATGACTCCTATATTGACACCTGGGCTTACACTGCTAATTTGTTGTGAGAAGAGTTTTAACTATAAACTGAAGCTCTAAGTACATGTTGAGGTTGTAGATTATTTTTTCTCCTTTGGAAATCATTTTTGCTGCATGCACCTTTTAGGAAATTTATTCACTTCATCAAAATAGAAAACTTTATTGATACAAACCTGTTTATGATATCCCCTCAGCAGCTTACTGATGACTCTGGGGAATTTTATCTAACTTCTTTTATTGTTATGTTTTACATATTTTGAGATACAGGATTATATTGTTTTCACCTCACACTGCTCTCTGCTGCCTCCAGCTCTATGTACATTTGGATGCCAACTGTAATTGTCATTGAGGAGATCTTTTTAAGAGGATAACATTGTTAATTCATTAGATGGTTTCCTGCTCTCCAGGTTCTGCTTCTGACTTCCGGGTACTCAGGCACTGCTGGTCAGCAGGTGGGAATCAAAGGAACAAAAGGAATTATATATGTGTTCTATTCAGGAACTTTCCCCCTATATCCATTTGTTCCAGGGTCTTCCCCACTTTCTCTTCTATCAGTTCCAGTGAATCTGGTTTTATGTGGAGGTCCTTGGTCTACTTGGACTTGAGCTTTATTCAAGGAGATAATAATGGATCCATTTGTATTTTTCTACATGCTAATCACCAGTTGAGCCAGCACCATTTTTTGAAAATGCTGTCTTTTTTCCACTGAAAGGTTTTAGCTGCTTTGTCAAAGATCAAGTGGCCATAGGTAAGTGGGTTCATTGCTGGGTCATCAATTCTATTGCATTGATCTACTTGTCTGTCTCTGTATCAATATAATACAGTTTATATCACTATTGCTCTATAATACAGCTTGAGGTCAGGGATTGTGATTCCTCCAGAAGTTCTTTTATTGTTGAGAATAGATTTCCCTGTCCTGGGTGTTTTGTTATTCCAAATTAATTTGCAATTTGCTCTTTCTAACTCTATGAAGAATTGAATTGGAATTTTGAAGGAGATTGCATTAAATCTGTAGATTGCTTTCAGCAAGATAGCCATTTTTACTATATTAATCTTGCCAATCCATGAGCATGGGCGATCTTTTCATCTTTTGAGATCTTTGATTTCTTTCTCCAGAGACTTGAAGTTCCTGTCATATAGATCTTTCACTTGCTTGGTTAGAATCACACTGAGATATTTTATATTGTTTGTGACTTCTGTAAACGGTGTCATTTCCCCTAATTTCTATCTCTGCCTGTTTATCCTTTGAGTAGAAGAAGGCTACTGATTTGTTTGAGTTAATTTTATATACAGCCACTTTGCTGAAGTTGTTTTTAAGCTGTAGTTTTCTGGTAGAAGTATTGGGGTCACTTAAGTATATTAGCATATCATCTGCAAATAGTGATATTTTGACTTTTTCCTTTCCAATCTGTATCTCTTCGACTTCCTTTTGTTGTCTAATTGCTATGGCTAGGACTTTCAGTATTATATTCTATAGGTAGGGAGAGAGTAGGCAGCTTTGTCTAGCCCTGATTTTAGTGGGATTGCTTGAAGTTTCTCTCCATTTAGGTTGATGCTAGCTATTGGTTGGCTATATATTGCTTTTACTATGTTTAGATAAGGGCCTTGAATTCCTGATCTTTCCAAGACTTTCACCATGAAGGGGTGTTGAATTTTGTTAAATGCTTTCTCAGCATCTAATGAGATGATCATGTGTGTGTGTGTGTGTTTTTTCCTTTGAGTTTGTTAATATAGTGGATGACATTGATGACCTTCGGTTTACTGAACCATCCCTTCATCCTTGGTATAAACCCTACTTGATCATGATGGATGATTGTTTTGATATGTTCTTGGATTTGGTTTGTGAGAATTTTACTGAGTATTTTTTTCATCAATATTCAAAAGCTCAATTGGTCTGAAGTTCTTTTTCTTTGTTGGGTCTTTGTGTGGTTTAGGTATCAGAGCAATTGTGGCTTCATAGAACAAATTCGGTAGCCTTCCTTCTATTTCTAATTTGTGGTATAGTTTGAAGAGTGTTGGAGTTAGGTCTTCTTTGAAGGTCTGATAGAACTCTGCATTAAATCCATCTGTTCTTGGGCTTTTTTTTGGGGGGGGGAGACTTTTAATGACCACTGCAATTTCTTTAGGGGATATGGTACTGTTTAGATGGTTTATCTGATCCTGATTTAAATTTTCTCCCTGGTATCTGTATAGAAAGTTGTCCATTTCATCCAGATTTTCCAGTTTTGTTGAGTATAGGCTTTTTTAGTAGGATTTGATGATTTTTTTGAATTTCCTTGGTTTCTGTTGTTATGGTTTTTGCTTTGAGATCAACAGTACACAAATGGGACCTCATAAAATTGCAAAGCTTCTTTAAGGCAAAGGACACTGTCAATAGGACAAAACCACAACCACAGATTGGGAAAAGATCTTTACCAATCATATATATGCAATAGAGTGCTAATACCCAATATATATACAAAGAACTCAAGAAGTTAGACTCCAGAAAACCAAATAATCCTATTAAAATTGGAGTACAGAGAAAAACAAAGAATTCTCAACCGAGGAATATAGAATGGTCTAGAAGCACCTAAAGAAATGTTCAACATTCTTAGTCATTAGGAAAATGCAAATCAAAGCAACTCTCACACCAGTCAGAATGGCTAAGATCAAAAACTCAGGTTACAGCAGATCCTGGTGAGGATGTGGAGAAAAAGGAACACTCCTCCATTGTTGGTGGGATTGCAAGCTTGTACAACCACTATGGAAATCAATCTGTAAGTTCCTCAGAAAATTGGACATAGTATTACCTGAGGACCCAGCTATACCACTCCTGGGCATATACCTAAAAGATGCTCCAACATATAATAAGGACACTTGCTCAGAATTCTTAAAAAGAACTGATTCCTTGGGTCTATTTTTAATTAATAAATAGTATTTATTTTATCAAAAATTTAAAGTAAATCAAACTTTTCTTAAGCTTTTCTTTGCTTTTTTTTTCCATTTTTTATTAGGTATTTAGCTCATTTACATTTCCAATGCTATACCAAAAGTCCCCCATATCCACCCACCCCCACTCCCCTGCCCACCCACTCCCCCTTTTTGGCCCTGGTGTTCCCCTGTACTGGGGCATATAAAGTTTGCAAGTCCAATGGGCCTCTCTTTCCAGTGATGGCCGACTAGGCCATCTTTTGATATATATGCAGCTAGAGTCAAGAGCTCCGGGGTACTGGTTAGTTCATAATGTTGTTCCACCTATAGGGTTGCAGATCCCTTTAGCTCCTTGGCTACTTTCTCTAGCTCCTCCATTGGGAGCCCTATGATCCATCCATTAGCTGACTGTGAGCATCCACTTCTGTGTTTGCTAGGCCCCGGCATAGTCTCACAAGAGACAGCTACATCTGGGTCCTTTCAATAAAATCTTTTTCTTTGCTTTTCAAATAAAAGTCTGTAAAGCATTAAACCCTACATTAAAACTATTTAAATTTTGCCTTCTGGTTCTTGCCTGAAAACAAGCTGTTTTTCCTATTCATTGATGGAATTTTTAAGGATATTGGTGGAATTTTGTTTCATTAATAAAATTTAACCTTATATACTCATGTTGATATATTTATTACTTTTATAATATATATTAAGAAATATAAAGCAGTGTTTTGGTCCATGTTTTGTTGCTATTGCTGCATAATTGTGACTGCAAATTTACTTAAGAGTGGAGTTCCTTTTGTGTCAAGGTTCATGAAGTATAGAAGTACTAGAGACTAGCACCAGGGTCTGGTAGGCATCCAGTGAGTCTTCTTGATGGATCTTGTTTAGTGGAAAACATCATGTCACAAGGTAGTATGTGTTCTCTCTGATTTCCTCTTCTCTTATAGGAGTTCAGGCCTGCCATAAACTCACATATATGTGAAAAGGGCACATTCACATATACTACTCACATATTTGTGCCAAAACAAAACCTATACAAGATGGGGTCCACACCCTCCACCATACAGAGGAGAGGCCTTTGAAGCTCCACCCCTGCTAAGTGACTGTGGGTAGTTAATAATTACAGAGAGCATTGTCACTTTCTTTAGTGACAGACAGCTCATGCTCAAGTATGTAACTCCCTATTTATAGTTATTCGTATAAGCAAAGATATAAAACACAGTGGTTAAAATAAAAACAAAGCACAAAGGCAAGTTAGGTGTGAAAATAGAAGGATGGACTGCTGTGAAGAGGAATTCATCAGGAGCGGAAGAGGATTTGAGAGAGATGGGGGTAGAAATGAACAAAACATGCAGTATATGTATTATTAAACTTGATAATTAATGTATCATCAAAGATATCAAATAAACAGTTGTGCTGATTTTGAGATGGGGCATGGAATATCAACTAGCGTCACTGTGACTTCTTGGGTCCAGATCAATCAGTGTACATCACAGTCCACCAGAGAAGATGGACATTGGAAGATGACTGTCTTCCTCGATATCGTATGACATTGAAACCAGAGAAGAAACATCAGTGGGCTAGAGAAGAAAGTCTTAAGGGGCTTGGTTTAGGATCTTATTTTTCTGAAATGTTAACTGACTTTTTGAAAAAGTAATATTTTATGAATCACTTTTGAAAATGGTTTTGACCACTATTACATTTTTACATATGATGAGTAACAGCAAGAATGTAACATATTCAACATACAACATTTATTATGAATGACAATTGACAACATTGTCAATATCTAAACAAATAAGAGGTGTTATCCACACAGCAATGGCCATATAAATGTTTTTAAAGTTATGTTTCTAAAGTAATAAACTATACTTATATTGATGTATACTTGTATACATGTTTGAGGAGCTTATGGGTTGAATAATTAAAATGTTGACTTGTAAAACTGCTTATAGATCTGGGGCTTAATATTTGGCCTTATGGAATAATCTGGCAATGTAAAAGAAATACTGATCTTCTAATAACAATATATGTCTTTCTTTTCCAGACTCTTCTGTGGACTTTACATCCTACAAGATTCTGGAAATTGGGCTCATTGCTATGCTAACTTTGCAACATATCAATTGTTGAATATATTACCATTTCAAAAACATTTTCATGCTGCAAGATAGAGGAGAAATAAAGACCATTTCCTACCTGGTAAAAAGTTCTCAGTTTTTCTCAAACTAATATTGTACCCCCCAAATTGTATCAATATGCTTATAAATGACAGTTACCACTATCACCAGCTTGTTTCAATATAGTAATTCCCAATATAGTAATTTCAAATGTGTTTCCAGTTTTGTTGTTGTTGTTGTTTTAGTGTATTTGACCACTGACTGACTGCAGGTTATCAAAAATTCAACATTTTTCCTGACACTCAGAAACATCCTGCTCTATGATGAAAACACTTTCACTGTCTACCCAAGAACATAAAAGTAATTGAGTAAATAGCACAATATATTTTACAAGAAAATCGTTTAGGAATGATTGGAAGGGCTGAAGAAAAGATATGTTGGTGTCTTAATCAGGGTTTCTATTCCTGTACAAACATCATGACCAAGAAGCAAATTGAGGAGGAAAGGGTTTATTCAGCTTACACTTCCTTGTTGCTGTTCATCACCAAAGTCAGGACTGCAACTCAGTCAGGTCAGGAAGCAGAAGCTGATGCAGAGGCCATGGAGGGTGCTGCTTATTGGCTTGCTTCCCCTGGCTTACTCAGCTTGCTTTCTTATAAAACCCAAGACTCCAGCCCAGTGATGGCACCACCCACAGTGGAACCTTGGCCCCTCCCTTGATCATCAGTGAGAAAATGCCCCACAGCTGGATCTCATGGAGGCACTTCCCTATCTGAAGCTCCTTTCTCTGTGGTAACTCCAGCCTGTGTGAAGTTGACACACAAACCCAACAAGTTCAGTTGGGAAACACTTGTACTATTAGTCAGGTACTCTTGTAAATCTATTATGTGTATTAATATACTTAATGTTGTATTTTATGATACTTGGGACTAACCAGGATTCTCATATATGTAAGCTAAGTACTTTAAGTTTGAGCTATGATTCCCAGTGTTTAAGAAGTAGAAATGGTGAGATAATGTCCATGTGTTTCTCAATTAGGAGAGAGAGAACAGAGAACTGAACATGAGTGGTCTCTCTCCAGAACCCAGATATTCTGGGCTTCCATATCATGTGCTACTTTTAGCTAAACAATCACACTGTATCTTAACATACCTTGCATTTACATTCAAGAATCTATATGACATTTTACTGCTGGTTATATTTTAAATGATTTATATTATCATAAATATGCATATTGTGTTTTCCACATATTATACATCTGGCCATAAATTTTCAAGAACTTTTGACGCTATAGTGTAAATCAAATCAAGGTAATCCAGCTCCAACCATATATCCTAGTCTACAATTATTAGTTTGTGTGTCAAGCTCTTCATATTCTCATCTTTTATAAATACAATATTAAAAATGCAAAGCTTATTTACTGGGTCCTCTCTAAGACTTCGCTCAGCTTCGCTCCAGCTCTCCATTGAAGGGCTTATTTAACTTGTGAACAAAATTCTTTTTTTGTTTTTGTTTCTCAAGGCAACAACAAAACAACTGTATTTCTGTATAGCCCTGGCTGTCCTGGAACTCACTTTGTAGACCAGGCTGGCCTCGAACTCAGAAATCTGCCTGCCTCTGCCTCCGGAGTGCTGGTATTAAAGGTGTGCTCCACCACACCCGGCTGTGAACAAAAATTCTTAACTTCTGTGAAAAAGATAACCGTGTTTCTGCTTTCTTTTACTTTTGGATGTTCTGAAACATTTTATATCTGTAATATATGTTGGATTATAATATTTCTTTCTTTCAGTATAATATTAACTATGCTAGTGTTTCACCGGGAAGAGAAATTGCCTGGGAGGTAGATGACATGGGGGATGTCAAAGGTAGGGCCAGTTAGAGAAGCAAAGAAGAGTTCATAACATTTGCTAGAAGCCAAATACTAAAGGGCTTAGTTGTCCTGCTACCAAATAGGAGTTTACCTAAAAATGGACAAATTCATGAAAGATCCCATTACATGTGAGAGCTATGGGTGGTGAGGCAATGAAGATTGCTGGTTAGCCACACTCTAGTTGAATGTTTCTTTGTCATATTTTGTTATTTATTTCTATTATTAGGGAGAGTATCAAGTATAGATTTTGAAACATTTTAGTTTTTCAGTACAGGAAAAATTTTGTTTAAAGTTATGTCATCTTAATGAAACCAATGCCAGCACATTAGAAGAGAAATGTCATATTTAGGAAATGTTTTGTGATAAATTCACTGTAAGGAAAAAGAATCAGCCATCGACTCAAAAATGCAATTTATATCAGTACCATTACATAAAGGATTGGAGAAGAGAGATGTGTTAATATTCGTTCATAGTGGTGTTCAAGTTATTAGATGACAGGGGGCAATTAGAAGATACAAGCAGATGACTGAAATGATATGTCCACACTAATATATATCACGATTGTCGCTATTGTTGACTCTGTAGATTTGAATTCGAAGACCGAGGTAGGGAGTTGTAGAAAATAAAAGAATGGAGAAAACATCAAGCCAGGTCTTGAAAGTTAGGATCAGAACAGAAAAAAGATTTTCCTGATCCCCACGCACAGAAGTCCAGTTATTAAACAGTTTACTTGCATTGTTGGACATGTTAAAACAATGCTTACAACAATCTCTCTGTGTACACTGGGTTTGGTGTTTGGTTTGAGATGTATAATGAATATGTGACCTGGTAAGTATACTTATTTAAACATTTTAATTCAATGTCTGCAAATCTAGTTTTGCATGTGAGTGAAAATAAATTCTGAGGGAATAAAATGGAGTACAAACATTGTACAGAACCAAAAAGGTTGTGCATTTAAATTGAATTCTTTTATTTTAAATATTCACATTACAGGAATGCATTAGGCCCAAATAGAACATAATTATTTACACATTCACTAGCTCCAGTGTTTTATCAGTGAGGTATTTACATTGAATATAGTAAATATAACATAAGGAGTAGACTTCTTACAAACAGGCTCAAATTCCTTATGCATTTACTTCTGCCTTGAATTGTTGTTCAGATTGTTAAAACCATTAATTGTTAAACAAAATTTCACAAAGATGTAGTAGTCACATCATATATTTATAAGGCTGAAAAGACAACAATGAACACATGGTGTTACAGCATATTTTTAAGGGAAGGAAATTTCAAATGGCAACTCTGCTTTAACTTATGGCAAGTACATTTTTTTTTTCTAAATACCTGAAAGTACAGAGTTCTTATATCTTGTCTTTCATGGCTTATTAAAATATTTGCTTAGCTGCCACGAAGTGTTGTTATTTACAAGTTAATTAAATGAAGGGATGCATGCAATATGAAACTGAGAGCCCAGATCAAATATTGGCTGAGTGTTACACACCTACAGTATCATGAATGGTGTAGTCCTTTCACACACCTACAATGTCATGGATGGTGTAGGAATTCTTTACCCTGCTCACATCTATGATATCATGACTGCTGTAGCTGCCCTTTCCATGGCAGAGTAGGCTGCTCTTCGTTTGAATCAATGTTTTATTTTTGGATTGCAGCAAGACTCAGTTTCAGGACTGTGACTTGAAATAGTAAGTAGAGTCAATTTTCTTAGCATTAGATTAACTTAGTTGATGTTGTTAAAATTAGACTTAAAAGAAGCATTTTTCTATAAATAGACACATAAAAACCCAAACAAATAACTAGGGTTTCCATTGCTTTCATAACCTCACAGTGAAATCACCTTCAAACATTATGAATATTTATACTGGTGATTCGAATAACTGACTGAAAGCTATGTTCTACCCATTATGTGTTACAATAAATGACATTATTTGTAGAAGGAACAGTTGGTCTACATATATTACTTGTTTGAAATTAGAGCTTTCAAAAACACAAGTACATTTCTGAAACAAACAAAATGCCTGGGCATATTTTTTTCAAGAATGGAATGAGTTTTATTTCAAATATTTCCATGAGTTATCAGCATGTAAAGCCATGTCTCTGTTGCCAAAATTCATATTCCTTATACATTTCTCTAATTAATAAGAAACAAAAGAGTGGGTATATCCCTCCCACTTTACTGTACTGATTGGCAGTCTATACAGTCTGGATAGTCTGTTATTATTCAGTTTAGTGTAATGCAGGTGTCCCTCCCTTTTGGCAGTAGTACTGACTTTGGCAGTGTTTCAGAAACGATAAGCTCTTCTTAACTACACAAAAAAGATGCCAGAGTATTGTGTTCATATAATGAAGCTTGTAAAATGATCTTCTCACATCTTCATGCTTTGTAACGGTAAGTTGTCTGTAAGATTTACCAGCCAATTCTTTCATTTGTTGTAGTTTATTGCCAACAACTCCAAGAAAAAGTTTTCTGAGAAAATTTACAACATAATGTAAAGAAGAAAAATGAAAGCAGAACAGGATTGCATCTTGGCTCACTGGCTCATCAGCACTAAAAATCACATGTCACTTTGTAAATATTAAAAAAGGACTCTTGAAAGCATGTGGACCATGCACACAGGTTAAGAGAAAGCTTGCATATAAGGTGGCAGTAGAATATGCCACCAAAGCTGTATGATTCATTATAGCATGCATTTTTCACTTACAAACACAATCTTACTATTGGCACATAATATTTAACATCTTATTTCAAACATGCATTGGCTACTAAAATAAGATTTTAAAGGAAAACTGATGTTTGATATAAAATAATCATGTTTTTTCAAGTGTGGAAAAATACTCTACAAAAAAATAAGTAGAAAAGTGATTTCTGATCAATGTATGATTTTATCTATAAAACCCCAGATGACTAATTAGTGTGCTTACAATAACCCTGTTAGATCTGCATCATAACAACACACCCAGGGAAAGTTAATGCTATTAAACAACTGTCGCAATGCAATGAAACACTTATACGAAGTACCATGAACCTATGAACTGTACATTTGGCATTAGATTTCAGAGTATTTTAGTTTGCCTGAACATCGTAATATCATAGTGCAAATTACAATACTAAAATATTCAATTGCTCTCAAAGTAGTTTTATGAATTACCGATCATTACAATTTGCATATTGGAAAAATTGGCACATTTTTGTTCCAGTGTGATTGCTTTGCCCTCAATTCATTGAGTATAAAATCCTTTATGAAATTATTTAAACCACTCAGGGCAAGCATTGGCTATGGCCTGTATGGCGGCCTTCAATGGAATCAAGATGGTAGACACATTCTCCGTTCTTCCTTTGTGATACTTCTCTACAACTTTCTTCTTTAGCAGCACTTAAAACAGTATCAAATTTCCCCCTTACCCTTCCCTACCACTCATTGAACAAAGCCCCCTAGAA
This sequence comes from Mus musculus, assembly GCF_000001635.26. Lineage (NCBI taxonomy): Eukaryota > Metazoa > Chordata > Mammalia > Rodentia > Muridae > Mus > Mus musculus. The sequence goes on from NC_000070.6 coordinate 25,611,841, forward strand.
GAGAACACGAAGGAAAAGTTCAGAATATATGGCAGTCCAACACTTAAACCAGGGTTTCAGATCAATGCTATTATGAAGACTTTCTTAGGTGTATCTAATGTACTGCCTATCACCTTTTGATAACAGATGAGAAATCTGTGGCTCAGAAATGCTAGCAAATTACACTATAGGTGCTGGGAGCTAAACGGATGGACTTTGATTATGAGTCTGTTTCACATTTTCTTGTTTCTTCTTGATGCTTTCTTCTTTCTGAATCTTGGTAAACCTAGGTCTATACTTAGACTTTTAAGCTCTTTATCATTAAAAAGTACTCCTTTATCCCATGCTGGTATACATGCAGAATAAGCCTCATAACTACTGAGAAGATAATTACATTTTAAAAGCATATTCAATGTTTTTTTATTCTTTAGGAGTCTACAAAAATATTAATTTTTTTACATTGTCATACTCTGTAATCCCTGACTCCTATCATACCTGATTTTAAGAGATAGAAAGAAAAAAGGAGGAAAAACATAATCCTAGTCCCTTGGTTATTTTATAAAAAAAACAAAAACAAAAAACATGACATTAGAATCTGTTACCAATCATGTTTTCTTATAATGTAGATGTCCTCCACTTTTATGTAGACAAGTGGATATTCTTGATTTGGGTCTTATATTGTCCATTGTTCACATCATATGTGAACCCACATGAGTATACCTTTGCTGATCTCACAGTAACATGAAAGGCTTCTCTAGGATTTTCTTAACCATGAACTGAAGGGAGTTATTGAGACCAGTTTGAGATGAGGGGTGCATTGTAACCAGCTCCTATTTCTTACATAATTAGTAGTACTGGGTCTTGGATGTTAACTGAGATTTTGCAAATCATTTTTCCAAGTCTGATTGTCTAGCTGCTATAACCTCATTAATCGAAGAGAATGGTGGCCTGTTTAGAAACAGTAACACGTTTCTACCACTTTATATCGTATAGAAATCACCTGTAAAACTTTTTTTCTAGTAGAACTTGTATGTTTTTTGCAATGAAACTCCAAGTCTATTAGGTCATGTACTTTACATGTTCGAATAATTTAAAAACATTTGGTTGTCTGAGAATTCAGTAAACCAATTCAAATTTTGAAGTATTTTGATGTCATAATGAAAATATGACATTTCTAGCATTTTTTAAAGAAACATAATTTAAAATAATTAATATGCTATTTTAGTTACTATCCTTTTTTTAACATGTGGAAATTTTCCTTAAATGTTTCTTTTTGGGGCCATTCAACTAAAAAATTATATGTATGCAGTTGAGAATGTTCATGTCAAAATCTTATGTATCATAGAATTTGTCGAGTCTTAATCACAGCCTCCTAAACTTATTTTCATTGCTCGATTTCTGCATCACTGAACAATTTAATTTCTGTTTAATGAGTTTATATCGTCACATTTTTGAACTCTTCCCTTTTTTTAATTAAATCTTAAGGAAAGGTAAAGGGAGACTCTATTCTCTTGTAATCTATCATCAGCTGCTTCTGTGCCTAAGCCAACAGTTGACATGAAATATTTAGTCAAGTTGATGGATATTTCTAAGGGCAATTTCCTCACTAGAAAATGATCTCTGAGAATCTTTCTGTGATTCTGTCCATGGACTTCAGCTGTATAAATGGCTAGCAAGCTAAATTAATATTAATTTACTGATTTCTCGTAACAGTGAAGATTAAGTCTGCTTATTTTAGGAAACGCTCTATGTGGTTAGTGAGATCATCAGTGCCACCACCCCCACTTGCCTCCCAGTACTTTCTAATTTCAGTAGATGTTACCGCAGGCTTCATCACTAGGTTTGTGTAAATCCCTTCTATCGAGGAGTAGCCATTCTGATTTCAGTGATGTCAATGCAATCTTCCACACTATGTTTGTTTCTCTTCTATTGAATATTCACCCTTTGGCTTGTTTAAATTTTCAGCAATTCTTACGAGCTAAGCTGCCAGCCTAATAGCAATAGATGTCAGAGCTGAAATTTTTATGTATTCTAAATTTCTCTTATTTTCTCTTTTTTTTAATGACCAAAGGCATATATCTCAGTGGTAGAACATCACAGGATACACATACATATAATTGTCTAAGGTTTTAGAGATGAATTCATTTGTTTTCAAAATAGGCTACCCCTACTGTACACATACAAATCATGATAACAACAGAGATGAGATCAGGCACAGAGAGTGAGCTAGTGAGTGAATAGCTCACATTTAATATTGAACTCATGATTGTGGACAATCCAAAGTGTTATAACATGTTGCCATATCCTACCTATCAATAAGCTTCTGAGACTCGGGAAAGAAATTGATCAAATATGTGCAATTTTGATGGCTGCAAGAGAACCTAATAATTGCCTACCTTTGTTTTTTGTACTTAAAACTGAAAAAAAAAGTGCATTTAAAAATCTAAGAAAGATTGTGAAAAATAATTTTCAGGAAATGATAGTTTTCCCTAAATCATAGCTGAAGAGCAGCACCACTGTACAAGACACAACTAAGATTGAGGAACATCTTGGACTTTGAAATATAGTAACACCTACCAATATATTTAAGGAGAATCCAAGTGAGCTAAGGAAAGGCAATATCTCATGCCTGTATTGTTTGAGTATAGAATTACTTCTATTTAATAGACAGGACCCAGACTTCCAAAACTAGCAACATGTTTGAATTGTCTATGGACTCCTTAAAAATACAGACCTAGGTCATCCTATGTATTATGACGATCTTTCAAATGATGTAAATAATTCTTATGCCATTGATGTAGGAATTTCTCAAAGCAGATGTGAGTCAGAGAACCTCTGGGAGGCATAGGATTACTTTGTAGTAATGCCATGGTTTCTGTCTTCTTCCTTTATCGTTTTGTTTTGTTTTTTTGTTTGTTTGTTTTTGCTTTTCTTGTTTGTTTGTTTTTTTGTGGTTTTGTTTTGTTTCCTTAAATAAAAATGTTCCAATTACATGGAAAATGGACCAGCTGTCAGTATTATTAATAATTATCTCTGCAAACTCTAGATTACATGGCTTAGGAACAGTGCCTTGAGTAATGCTTTAAAACAGTAGTGGTATGGAATTTACTTTTAAATGAAAATATACCCAAAGTGTGTTAAATGAATGGAAATAAATTAGCCTTGAGTCAAAAGAATAAGTTTTCTAAATATAGTCAATCATATACACTCAAACTCTATATTCCTGTTGATGAAGGAACTCGACATGCTTCCACTGAATTCCTGAGTTTGCATCAATAAATAGTTTTAGATTATTATAGTAAGAATACATATAGTATAAAAAATGTGAATTGTTTTAGAATGGGGTTCAATATATGGTTGTTTTCTGTAGATAACTAAGTGTAAGAAACTGTATGTTGCAAGAGACCTAAGAGGAAGAAAAATATAAAGGAGAAAGATTCGTTAATTGAACACTTACTATATTGTAAGTTTCAGTAAAGAACCTGTTCTTTATTGTTCTAGAGAAAAGAAAGGGAATTTTATTTGGAGTACTAACTTTCAAAAATATTTTTGGATAGACAAGGGAACTCAAATATATGCACATATCAACTTAGGCCTCATATTATAAAGCAGTTGTGCTGAAGGAATTCTTACTAACAAGGTTATCCAGAGAGGTCAAGTGAGTTTCTCAAGGCTTCAATTTGTTGCAATGATAGTCTAGGGTAGACTTACTCATATTTCTAGTTCAACAGTGTGTCTACCATTTAGACTCTATTAACTGCTTATAAATATGGATGGATTGAATATTAATTACACAGGACCATACTTTGGATAGTAGCAGAGCTTAGCCATTTTCACAGTGCCATAAAGACTCCAGAAGAGAGATGCCCACAGCAAAAACCACTTGATTGAGATGATGTTTGCAGTATGTTCACTATACAACAAATCAAATTGGCAAGAATGAAGGGTAAATCTGTTTCTCTCCCCACAGTTTGGTAATACACATTTGCCTATCCTGATGCTTCATTTTTCAATTCTCTTTATGTCCTAATTTCATCTTTATTAGGTTAACAGTTGGTGAATGGTTAATATTAAAATAGAATTCTAAGAAGTTTCAAATCTAGTTTAATCTTTCATAATATTTATTTCTTTTGTTTTTTTTTAAACATATGATAAGAAGGACTTAACCTGTCTGTTCTCTGAATCTAGAAGCAATTTGAACAGAAGAGATTATCCCCATTTCGAATGAAGAAACTGTTATTTCGATTACATTAAATGTATCTTTCATGTCCACTAATTTCATTGAGGTAATTATTTACTAGGCAACCATTAATAACCCCTCCTGTATGAACAAATGCTTATCCTTTAGCTTCTGAAATCTCTTATATCTAGACCTTGATTGCAATTTTTAACAAACCTCCTTCTCTTGAGCTTTGAGTTGAGGGGAGCTGACATCATAAAGCATGAAATAAAAATGTGGAGAACTAAAATGTTTTGAAACATTAACTCACAAAAACGCTTTCTTGGTGAGTAGCAGCCATGAAGTCTACTCTGAAAAAAGTTCAATAAAAAAGAAAATCTGAGTAGCTTATTTCCTGTTTTTATTCATTCTTTATTTAATCTCCAATTAAAGACAAAAGTTTAAAGAGTGAGTGAATAATTCCTCAAGTATTCTGTCCATTTCTACCTCAACAGTTCTGGTTCAAGCTTTGTACACTCTAGGACTGAGCTTCTCACAGTAAATAGAAATCTTGTAAACTGATGCTGGTTTCCCAGTGAGAGTATCTTTTATACTTTCTACTTCATTAGGTGATGGCTGTCCTAAAATATATGGCTATCAAGATCTTCACTCTCTAAAATACAATGCAGCTAACTAGATAAGTCAGTATATTTCTCTTCAGTAAGGCTTAAAATAATTATTTTTGTATTCCTATTAATAAGGCCTGAACTAAATAGCAATTAAATACTCAGAGCACTGGTGATAAGGACTTTCTGCACTTTTAGGTGATAACTTGCTCATGATCTGTTTAGAGCCATCCTGGATCTCTAGGCATATTATCTGCTTTTATTATACCAGCAGCAAGCCAATTTGGTTGAATCAATCAATCTTTCATAAGAGATATGCTTACAGAAAGTATGAGTCACAGGATTTATTAACAGAGCAGCCAATAGCATATCTTGTCAGTGGTACATTTTCCACTCACACATAGTGAAGCTCATTCCTTCTGCTAAAGTTCAACAGCTAAAACAATATCAGAAAGAGTGTCAACATCTCAAATTCTGTTCAATATATTTCCAAAAACTAAAGTCCTCCCAGAACATACTAGCCTACAGGGACTAAATAATGCCAGAGGATATTCACATTTATAGGAATTGAGATATATTTGTACAATAAGGTATGGATAGGGCAGAGAGAAATGAGAGTCATAGCAATAGGATCCTTAAATTCTAATTTCTATCATCACTACGTGTGGGGTTGACATGCCTGTCTCTCAACATATCAGGAATAAATATGTCATAAATAAATAACGAGTTAGTTCACAGAAAAGAAGAGGTTGACTTATGAATATTGTTGTATATTCTAGTTAAAAAGCTCGCTCTAACTATGGACGTAAAGTTCAGACGTTCTGTGGCTTGGCATCAGGTTCTAAATATGTAGATGCACTTGTGAAATACTTAATACCTTGGCTTGGCTTACACTATTGGCATTTAATTGTACTTCCAGTCCAAGAATGAGCTCAAATTCATAGCCAACAAAAGAGGCAACTGCCTTCAGGTCTCTTAGCATCCAATATAGCAATGGTGGATGAAAGCAACATCAAATGCTTTCCAGCTTTCACTGAGAGCATATTCTAAATTTAGCAATCCATGCTTAGCTCTCTACCATTTTTGGATCAAAAAAATCATAAGTAAATGCATGAATTTGACTTTTAAGCAAATAAATATATGATTAGAGCCTTTATGAGAGTATCTATGTATATATATGATTTCTTGGTATACATGTAAAAACGATGTGTGGAAAAAAGATAATCTAGAGAAAAATATATGTTGGATCAAGTGAGTAGACAAAGCTTGCCATTCAAACACATGTTGAGTAGGTAAAGAATGGAGTAAATTTACTAGTATTGTTTAGTATTTTTTTTTTTTAACTAAGTCTCCATTGTCACCCTGCAGTGACAACACATTTTCATCTTTACCTCTGTGGCAGTTGGGGATCAACAATATCACCTGTGTAACTATGTCTTTAAAAAAATATGAGATCATACTCTTCGTTTAATTCTGTGGTCTTTCTTTGCTCAAATGATTCCATGCTAAGGGAGCTTATGTCTCATTGAGCACATACTTCCTGCTTGTCAAACTGAAATGAATCTTCTCTGTAGATGAGGAGAATTAGCCTGAGTTTGGCTAATTGCAATACATAATAGAGAAATATAAAGAGCCACAAAAGATCCAAATAAATGTCATCAGAACATTATTTTTTTTTCTGTAGGTTTTGAACAGAATAGAATGCAGGCTTTAGAAACACTTTGAAGAAAAATTTTCTGTCAGAGTCTTCAGAATCACATTTTTTCCCTAATCTATTGTATTTGCATATGCCCAGTTATCTCCTCTACACTTACAGAAGAGAATTTTGCAGGCAGATGAAAGTTCATAGATAACATGCTCCCAAATTCAGTGCAATAAATTTACATTGGTTGTGTAAAGCCCTGAATATAATAACAACATATTCTATGTATGGATATTATCTTAAATGGTATAAAAATGATAAATTTTAATTAATAGCTCTTGGCTAGAACTGTTCCTTTATCAAAAACAAAAATTTACCCATTACTTTTTTAATACTGATAATTTATTTAAAAAATACATATTGAAATCTTACTCTGTGTCAGCACTGTATTCCTTGTAGGTTCCCACTTTATTGTGTTTTGTGACATATCTGACCCATTGGTAAGAATTTTAAACTCTTTTAAATGATCAGATAGATCTTTCAAGTTTTACTTCTATTTATTAACAAATACAGTAAAATAAAACTTAAATATGGATGCTTTGGAAAAAATATTTCAAATGAATGAAGTAACTAGCGTTCTATAAATGGTATAATTTATACATTTATTTGTATTTGAAGATATCATTTTTTTATTGTTATAAGAGGAAATTATTTATTTTTAAAATAGTGGTTATCTTCATGATTTGAAAGGGAACTATCAAAAGATTCTCTTAGGTATTATTAGGGACTAAACCCACAAAACAAACAATCAAATCTCCCTAAAACCATATAAATTGTTTATCTGAAAATTCTTGTTTTCTTTAACTTAAAATATTGGGAATCTACATTTGCTAAACAACTTAATAAAAATGAATGTGAAGTCTAATAACATTTCTGCTTCATATCTTTCTTATTTGCTACATCAATTAGCTCCCCTTCACAAATGTGGTACAAGTAAAAACTCTATCAGTTGTCAGTAGTGTTCAACTTTGAAGTCAAAGAGATTAAGAATTAAGTGATTCAATAATTCTTCTTTGTTAGCATTATACAAGCTAGAATCTATACTTTATAATACTTGGCAAAAAGTCCCTCATATTTTAGGATATGTATTTTTATCTCCCAAATAGATTAAAGATCTGATTGATGTAGAAACAAGTAAATCATAAATTTACTTTACAGTCAACTATAAAATGTAAAAACAATGTTTATAAATGAGAGTGACAAATAAATTATTTCCAGTGCTCGTTATCACATATATACAGGATAATTTAAAACCAAATTGAGTGATTGCTAATTCTGATCTCTTAAAAATTTCACCAAAATATACATGGTCCTCAAGGGAGGGCAGGAAAATTAAACGGTGCCCCAAATGCAGCGTGTTTCTTCTTATCCTGAAAACTTGAATTATGTCTCATTAATCTTTTTCACTGTGACAATGATGGACACTTTAATTCCAAAACCATTTCTCTAAATTACCAACAGACTTATATTCTTGATGCCTTTTTACATGGTCGCATGCCAGGCATGCATGTGATTCCCAAAACCGTGGTAGGTTTACAGTAAAATCCTTTCTCCAGTTAAAGTAACTAAGGTACAACTTATTGTTTTTGTCAACTTCCTTCAGATATTTTGCTAACTCACTGGGAGAGTTAAAATCTTCCACATGAATGAATGAATCAGCTGGAATATAATTCTCATAGTTTTCCCTAGATGGACCCAGGACAACAGGTACTGAACCAGCCAAAAATGCATTGTAGAGCTTTTCTGTGATGTAATCTTTGTGAATTGAGTTTTCAAATGAAAGATAAAATTTACAAGTAGATATGGTGGGAATCAGATTTTTATCGTTCACGTATTCTCCGAATGCTTGGCCATAGGTGTGGATTTCAATACTCTTGCTGAGCTCGTTGTAATACTTGACCCTGGCATGCTCAGGGTTCCAGTTACTCACAACCCAGCACACCAACTTCTCCTTGCTTGGCACTTCAAACACAAAGGGATTTGTGCTCACCGTCAAGAAGCCATAAGGCACTTGGATATCTGAATCACGGCGATAAGTTAGAGTCAGGTTGAACAAGTGTTCAATGCCACTCTTTTGGGGGGTGTGAGTGGGTGACTCTAAATTCATCCAAATCCATTTCTGAAAGGGTGGCCTGGCCTGCTGAGGTAAGTTAGTCAGATCCCAGCTGATGTCTCTATGGTGAATCAGGACCGCATGGGATTTGTTGTACAATGAGCGGTCTGTTGTGAGATGGCACCCTTGGATATTGAACATTGCTTGGCAGGATGTAAGGTCAAAGGTCTGCCCAAATGGCCATACCCAAACCAGAATGGTAGTTTCGTTAAAATAATCAGTTTTTGTGGAGAAGAAATTTTTCATTTTCAGCACAGAACTTGCAGACTCCATTGGACTGAAGACCCAGCTGTTGGTGGGCTTGATATAAATGAGCAGACATGCCATGAAGCAGCCCAGGATGATGCAGACGATTAGAAATGGGCGAAGAATGCCTTTGGATGTTGATGTCATAATTTTTCCTGGGGAAGAGAGAAAAATAGAAGGTAAGTTTAGAAACAAAAGAGGAAATTATAACTACAATGTAAGAGAAATAGTACGACTATTTTAATCATGAAACCAACTCTAATTCCCTTTCAGTTGTAAAAGTTTCCTTTTTAAGAAACAGCGATATGAAGTTGAGTGGATGGACAGAGGAATTTAGGAGAAGCTAGAGGGTGGAAAAGGATATGGTAAAATATTCTGTTTGAAATTCTCAAGGAATGAATAAAAAAATTAAAAAGCCTGTAGCATATTCTGACCAACAGAGTGACATTAATAAAATGTTAGTATTTTTAAAAAAGTTAATATTTGTTTCTGGGAAAACATTTATTTTTATGATTTATATTTAAATGCATCAAGATAGTCCTGTGAGAAAAATATAGCCTTTGACTTGATGCCTCCCTTTTATAAATAACCTCATTAATAAAGATCCTGCTGTATTTATTAATTTATACATTTCACATTTATCTGACAATTTTGTTTCACTAACCTGGTAGTGAACTCAGTAGTTAGCAGTATTTAATAATCAAGCACATCGTTGGTATTAGAAGCAACTCTCCCTTATCAGGGATTAGAGCATTAAGCTTAATTTTCAGAATTAAATATGGCTGATATCCTTAAGATAAAGATGAACGTCATGGAGAATGGTAATCCACTGTATTTTAATAGTTTATGGCTAAAGCTCCACTGAGCAGCTGGCTGAAATAGATGCAGAGGCCTAAAGCTAAGCTCAGGAGTCTTATATAGAAATATGGGGAAGATTTGAGGGCCACGGAGGGGATAGGATCTCCAGAGGAGACCAGCAGAGTCAACAACCTTGGGGGCTTCCAGAGATTGAACCTCAACGGAAAAGCAGAGACAGGCTGGAACCTAGGCTTCCCACATATATGTAGTTAATGTGCACCTCGATCTTCATGTGGGTCCCCCAACAACTGGAGCAATGGCTGCCCCTAGAGCTGTTGCCTGTCTGTGGACCCTGCTCCCTTACCTAGGCTGCCTTGTAGGGCCTCAGTAGGAGAGGATGTGTCTAGCTTTTCAGAGAATTGATGTGGCAGGGCAGGATAAGGGGTAGAGGACTCCATCTTCTCATAGGAGAATGGGAGGAGGTGTGCAGGAGGATGTGTGTGTGTGTGTGTGTGTGTGTGTGTGAGGAGGGGGCCAGTGATTGGGATGTAAAGTGAATAAATAAATAAATTGAAAGAGAAAACACACATATATTATTTCTAAGAATTATTTATTTAACCTTAGACTACAGAGAAAGTTGAGAAGTAATTACAAAGAATATCTTGTCAGGCGTGCTAGTGCACGCCTTTAATCCCAGCACTTGGGAGGCAGAGACAGGCGGATTTCTGAGTTCGAGGCCAGCCTGGTCTACAGAGTGAGTTCCAGGACAGCAAGAGCTACACAGAGAAACCCTGTCTCAAACAAAACAAAACAAAACAAAACAAAACAAAACAAAACAAAACAAAACAAAACAAAACGTCTTAATATTTATAATAAAGTGATATTGCAAATACTATTTGTCAAAGTTTATGGTATATGGACAAACAACAGTACTTAAAAGACGCTTAGAGGTACAGTTTCCAGGAAATTAATTATTTGATTAACCCAAGAAGATCATCAACGAACAATGAACAAAGCTAAAGGAAAAAAACAAAAAAAGAAGCAAATAAACCAAACAACAAAAGCAACAAAGAAAATAGAAGTAGAAGTAGACAAAGTCATTGAACTTGAGAGCTTAAATTTGAGTTGATTAGAATATCCCAATGTCTACTTATATCAATAAAACAGTCAAGATAGAAAATAAATCTAGGTTAATAACAGAAGTACAAATAATGGCTAACTTAATGTATATTAAAATTAGGAATGCCTAGTGAGTATTTATAAAGAAATATAAAAATTCTTGATAAAATAAGCGATTGTGGTTTGCGTGAGTTGAGAAAAGCACATTGGCCTATGGGGGGTGGAGTGAGGATCCATCATAATGGGATTTGTTAAAGAAATGGAATTCAAGAAAAACGACTGAGAGCAAGCATTAGGCTTAGAGAAGACTGAAGTACTCAAATTAGTAATTCAATAAATGGGGATTGCTATGACACTTTAAAAAATGGAATCATTTTACAAAACAGAAAGATAAGGATAAGTTGTTAAATCAATATATGAAGCCAACTATAATTTTGTTAACAATATATTAGAGAAGATATTTTTAAAGGCCAGTTTTACTTAAAGTTACAGACAAAAATTACCCAAGATAGCAAACTTAGATTTGTAAAAATACCAGAATGACAATCCAGAATACATTTAAGGAAATCTAGTTACATGGACTCCTGTAGATAACCATGAAGTCAGAACACATTTAACAGTTTGAAGAAATTCTGATGAGAGTCATGCTAAACTATGCTAAGGTGCTTTCCTGTGATATACCAATCAGGCTGTATATGACCAGGTCACAGTGACAGCAGCCAGCACACAATAACTGCTATTTCTGCCAATCCTAAGAGAGTGGCTGTGGAGAAGGCCATCTGTCACCGTTTCTTCAGAGATGAGCAAATGGGGACAGAGACACATCCAATAAGCAACAAGCTTAGTCACTGACCTGCGGTCTACAGTCAACACCAAGCAAATGATACATTCACTATTCATTCATATTTTTATATTGGGTTTCATTGTCTTGATTTCTCTGGCATCTATCCCTTTTAACTGAGAGCTATTTATTACCATTTTAAATGTAGATCAGGTTCTCCCATCAAACAATAGCTCACACTTACATTGTTCTTATTATGGCCAAATACTGATCTGAGAGCTTTTACTCACTCATACACATGAGCACATCTATTAACTCATATTACCATTTTACTAAAGAAAAAAGTAACTGAGGCACGAAATGGCTAATATGCAGCTTGCTCAAGTTTAGTCACCCAGGAAGTTGCAGCATGTGCGTTCTCCTGCAGGTTGTTGGCTTCATGGTATGAACATGTGATGACTTTGTTTTATGATGTACTATTATGCTCCCTGCAGGCAGAATTTGCAAACAGTATAGTGATATTTTCTTTCTTCACTGACATACCATTAACATCTGGGCAGAACACTTAATAAGTGTTTCATGTGTCGTGTGAATGAATGGGTGAACGACAGAGTTTCTGATAAGTGTAAGGTCCTGTGTCAGTAACTGTAAACACAAAATATGAACCAAGAGAAACTTTTTGTTTATTTGTTTTATCTATAAGTTTAGCATATGCTCATGTAGACAATGTAAACCAATGGAGCTGGCAGAAAATAACTGGGTAAACTGGGTAAAATTGAGCTTTGGATTTTCTTCTGTTTCAAAGTTAGTACACTTGTAGTCAGTTTTACCCACTCTTTGTCTGTTTTTCTTTCCCATTCTCTCTCTCTCTCTCTCTCTCTCTCTCTCTCTCTCTCTCTCTCTCTCTCTCTCCCTCCCTCCCTCCCTCCCTCCCTCCCTCCCTCCCTCTCTCCCTCTTGTGTGCTTTAGTTAAATAAAAATAAAAAGGATTTGGCCCTTTGGCAGAAAACAATATTGCTTCTGCTCTGTGTTCCACTTTCCTGTTTCCTAAGCATTTTGTCTTGTTGATTCTTCTCTTTATATGTTCTACCTCTAATTCTTCACTGCTACTAGGGTTAATTACTAAACAATGGGGCAGTTATTTATTGACCCCTACCATGCACAGAAATTGTTAGGAATGTTTGCCTCCTAGAGCCAAGTTGACATTTCTTTGACAGGAATTGTTTCATTTATTCCCCAAAACTGAAATTCAGGTGAAAATTCAACATGTTTTGATCTATCAATCACTCCAATCTATTTTTCAAAGCCCCTAAGCCGAGATGCTATATAGCAACGACAACAATGAATGTGTAGAAAAAGGGAAATTGTAGCCATATAGAGTAATCGAAACTTTTCACTTATTCTAAATGGCCTTACAGAATGTGAAAGATGACAAAGACTTAAGCTTTAAAGAAAAGAACAGAATCCTGGGTAAAAATAATGCTCGCTCAGATTTGGTAGAGGAAAATATTTAGAAAAAATACTCCTATTTTTCAATACTGCTCTAATGCATGCTTTAAAAAAAAATGGAAGTAAACTTTAAAATACGAAACACTTAGAATTGTGATTTGCAAATGATAGATTCATGTCCGGATACTTGGGAGAGAAATGAGAAACTAAGGCAAATGAGAAGATTCCTCAGAGACTAGTAATTCTACTGTAAGTCTCTGCACTTGTGGTGTTCAGGATATTATTTTAACTAGTATTCATCTCAACTTTAAAATAGAAATAACATTGAGCAAACTATAAGAGAGGACTGAATACTTGGCTAGTACTGTGTGATAAAGCCAGCTACCTGGGTGGTAGCTCACCCCTTGGCAACTCTCTCCATTTGCTGGCTATTGCAGTATATTGTCTCTCTCACATTACATCGTGATGTAAAGTTGGAAGACAGAACCAGTCAGCTCAATAGAAGATCTTCACTCCATATAGTCCTTGGTTAAAAGAATAAAGTTGACGATACCAAATTAAAAAGTCAAGAGTAAATTAGTGAAAAGTTGATGGTATGGCTAAGTTAGAAATAGTTTAAAAATAAAGCAAACCTTTGACTTAATCCTTTTGAAATAAAACTTATAAAGTGTGATAATTATCAATTTTTTGTTATTCTATTAATTTATGATAACAGATCAGGAATTAGTGTTCTTAGCCAAAACTCCTGCAATACTAGGTCTTGTCTGTAGATTACTGTCATTTGTAGTTAACTACCCGGACACATAAACTTCTCTAAATTTCAAAATATAGCTCATTAACTATTACATATGTATGTATGTGTGTGTGGGGGGGTATGTGTGTCTATGTAGAATGTCTAATATGTAAAATTCTGGAATATAATTAGGCTTTCATGGTTTATAGAAACTTCCTTTTTAAGGGGCATTATCCTAAATGTTGGTTTTAATTATGTGGATAAAACTCTTGTCTCATTCTCCTTTCTCCTGTCCTGTCCTGTCCTGTCCTGTCCTGTCCTGTCCTGTCCTGTCCTCTCCTGTCCTCTCCTCTCCCCTCCCTTCCCTTCCTCTCCCTTCCCTTCCCCTCCCCTCTCTCCTCTCTTTTCCCCTCCCCTCCCTTTTCCCCTCCCCCCCCCCCATGTATTGAATAAAACACACCCTTGTTCATGCTGTATTCTTCAGCTGGATCCTGGTTCATATTGGACAATTACCTTTGCTGGGAAAACTTGTAGGGACTATAGAAAAAACATCTTTTCTTTCTGCAGACAGTGGTGATCAAGGAGTCAGTTGGACCATGGTGATTTCTGGGTCTGAAGATCACAGTGGGGCTCCTTGGTGAATTATGGATTAATAGAGTTACTCTGGGTTCACTTTTCTTTGCTATTCTTCTGTTCAAGTGCTATACTATATCCATCTAACAGTTTCACTTGTGTAGATTAGCTATAACTGTTTTATTACTTGATGTAGACAAACCCAAAGAAAAGTACCAAACAACCTCCACTCCAAATAATCAGAGAAAAAAATTTGTATAAACTAATCTTTACACCAATTCGTTTCTCTTTCCCTCAAGATGCAAAGTGTAGATCATGAACCCTTCAAAAACTTATAATTATCTGGATTAAAACTTTGAAAAGTATAGAATATATACATTCTTAAAACTGGAATAATTATATTACTTTGTATAAATTCTTTTACCAACTCCAGGTAAAGTTTAGGAACTTGTCAGTTTGTAAATGGAAGTTAGTATGTGCATAGTAAGTTCAGAGAACTACTCTTTTTCAATATAATCATGATCTGATAATAGCATCATATTAGTTTGTGGTTACTCAAACTCCAAAGATACAAATTGCCATGGTCCATCTGATTCCTTGATCACCACTGTCTGCAGAAAGGAAAGATTTTGTTTGCTTGTTTTCCTTGCAATTTTCACACTAAGAATACTTAGACATTTTAAAACAAAATACTATTCCTTTATTCTATACCACAGTGTACTCTGTTTTATACTATGCAGCTGTATACATTCCTGACTTCTCTTTCAAGGTCCTCTGAAACTTCAAATGATCTCAGAGCTCTCCCTTTCTCGAGGGCTTTGTTGGCTTCAGTTCCCACAGGTCTCTACATTTGATGCTGAGCTGTACACCTCTTGTCTTGGGAGAGAAGCCGTTTACTTTTTGGCAAGAAGATACTTGTTGATTTCTGGAATGAACTCAAAATTGTGTCTCTGACTCTCTGTCAAAGATTCTTAAATAAAATGTCTGGTGTTTCCATGAGTAAGCCTGTGTTTTGCTTCCTGGGACTCTGGGGAGCTTTCTACTAATTCCTCTAGTAAGTACAGGGTCACCTGGGCTCCCCCAATGTCACTGGTCCTTTTGCTGAGTCCTTTTCAGAATGGTTTAGATTGGAGTTCTGTCTGTCTTTAGGCAACCCAGTGAAAGACATTTTTCTTTTACCCTGCCCCCCTTTCCTTTCCACTTTCAGATGTTTGTTTCTATTAATAAATGTGCTACCAAATGCCGTTTTTCATGCACTATTGACTCTTTTATTTCAGTGCTTTTTATGTTCATTCCCTTTGAATTTTTGTTTTAATTCAGGGATTAACCTCTTTTTCTTTGTGCTTTCATCCGATCTCTCTCTCCTATATCACTAGTTCTTAATCACTGTCTTTATTCACTGTAGAAGCTCTATTTACCAGCTTGAGCTATAGTCACAGCAATCAGATTTGACACAGAGCCCAAGTATAGTCTGGCTCATATTCCCTAGGGGATGCTGTAGACAGGAGCAGGCATTCCTTTATGACTTTTTTCTTTCTTCCTAGAATATGCTTATGGTGCCCCTGGAGGCCAGCAGTCTTTCATAACTGGGCTGTCAGTGCCAGCATTCACTATGATTCCTATGATTCCTGCCAGGTCTTAAATCAGAGCATATAGCCCATGAAACACCAGGAAATATTGCGCGCGCGTGCGCGCGCGCACACACACACACACACACACACACACACAGAGCTACCTCATTTTACTTTGGTATATTACTATATCTTCTTAGTTTAAATATGAAATTTCCTTACATTCAAATGATAAGACAGAGAAACTAACTTTGGCAGTCCTGCATCATTTATAACCACACCAGTCCCCCACCAAATATCTTCTAGGTATTTGTTGCATCATTTGATTATTCTTCATTTATTTAAGTAAAACACCCACTCTTTTTTTTTAATTGGATATTTTATTCATTTACATTTATCCTGTAAGACTCTGGTGAGCCTTAACTTATGGGGACTCCCTGAGTGAATGACATAGAGCTGGAAATTGATGCAAAAAGCAAGAGGAATTTATTGTTTCAACATGTTGGGGGGTCACCCTGCACATGGAGAGAGAACGACCAAGCACAGCCTGTCTGGTGAGCCTTTACACGGTTCTCAAGGCAGCAGCCGTTAGGCACAATGTGGTTGGCAGAACAGTGTGACTTTTAAACTGATTGATCTTTAGGGAATGGGATAGGTGGCCAAGGTCTTGGAATGTGTCTATGAGCTCTGGGCCTCTGCTACCCTCAGGTGGCCGGTTGTCAGCCCCTCCTCCCTGTGTCTGAGAAATGTAATTAGCCCCTCCATTCCAGAGAGGATGGGTATCTATGTTCTTTATGACTTTTCTCTTCCAGGAGGCGAGGGGTCCGGTGGAATTTTCTAAAGTCCTGAGCTAACCTCTTCAATCCCCTTTTCCGGTATTCCATTTGCAACCCCTCTATCCAATCCCCCATTAACCTGTTTCTATGAGGATGCTCCCCCACCCTACTACCCACTCCTGCCTCTCTGTCCTGGCATTCCCCTACACTGGAGCATCAAGCCTTCACAGGACCAAGGGCTTCCCCTCTCTTTGATACCAGATTAGGCCCCTTCAGCTCCTTCAGTCCTTCCCCTAACTCCCCCATTGGGGTCCCTGTGCTCAATCCGATGGATGGCTGGGAGCATCTGCATCTGTACTGGCAAAGTCTCTCAGGAGACTGCTGTATCCAGCTCCTGTCAGCAAGCACTTCTTGACACCTGTTCTTTCTTGAGTGGAAAAGTGACATTGCTTCTAAGTCACCTACTTGAAACTCACTTTTTAAAATTTTACTTTAAATGATATGTAAAAAACATAGAATTGTACAGGTAACAGAATACCTACCATAAAACGTTCAATAAATCATGTAATGTTTCAATCAGATAAAACTATTTTGAGCATTTACCATTTCTTTATGGTGAAAACCTTCAAAGTCTTTTCTTCTTTGTCAAATATCCAGTTCATAGTTGATGCACCTGAATGTATCACCATACTGCTCCGAACTACATATCACTACAGTGCGTAGTAGCTCTTAGCAACTTCTACATCGTTTGCAGTAACTTCTTAGCTGTGAATTCATCTTTCTCCATTGTTCTCACTCCTTCTCCCTTCTATCCCTGTGCTTGTCTCCTTCTAGGAAGTAGATGTAAGATCATGCATTATCTGTCTTTCTGCTAGTACTTACTATTAACCCTTAGAATTGGTTCACAAATTCATTAACACTTGTAGTCTGTAAGACATGATTCCAATACTAGAAAATTCATCTTTAGCATCTTGGCATTCAGAAAATACCACACCAATGAGAAGCTCAAAATCAACCTTAGAAAGAAAGCTTTTCTCTGACTTCCTGATCCCTTCCCATCTCTTTTAGTACCTTTTTTTTTTTTTCTCCCTTCAAAGCAAGCTATAGGAACTACAGTTCTTTTTCCTGGAGATCAGTCATACAAACTGGAAACCCCTTTTTCAAACCAAGCTGCACTATGCTTCCAAATATTGCTTTAATATTTCATGCCATTCTATCCTGGAACTGGCGCTGAAAACAATTCTTTGACCCACTCTGCCATTTAGTAGGTCAGACGATCCTCATTTCAAAAGGGTCCTGTTTTATGATGAAGAGGGCATGCTTCAGGGGCTTAGAAGAATCTCAAAGAACTGGCTTTGCAGGGGTGTTGTGTAGTCCAAGTATTAGACCATAACCTCTAGTCCAATCAGGTCTCTGATATAGCCCGTGTTTCATAAAATCTATACATAAAAATAGGTCCCTTCTCATGGATTTGTATATCCATGTCTAGGATTCCCTTGTTTTATGCAGTCAGCATTGGGCAAGAGATTTTGAACTTCAGTGTTGATCATCTTTCAGGATGTGTGTTTCTATAGATCACTTGGGATACGAAATGTATATTTTCCCAACAAAGCACCAATATATGACATTAGAAACTAGAGTGAGGAAAAGTTACTGTTCAAAGACCCCTGCAGGCAACCTTGGTGAACACAGATGTTCAAGAATTCGTGCAGATATGTGACACTCCAACCTCTAGACACGGGATACTTTTTGGTTCAGGCTTCTTCATTCTAATGGTGTTTAAGATGAAGTTTAAAGCAGACTTATAAGACATAAACAGGTCCTGATGATGGGGTCCTGTCAGCACCTTTAACCTCATTTTTGCCACTGATGCTTTCTTTGCATGTTTTTGCTCGTCCCTCCGGTACACCAGTTCTCATCTCTGCCTGTGAGATGAGGGTTTCCTACTTCTACTTTGAGTTACTGCTCTGCAGGCTTGGTTTCTCAGTTCTACCAGAAGGTTCTTAGAGAAGAGACTCCTAATGATCTTCCCCAACATACTGCGGCCAAACAAACTAATAAGTTCTGCTGGAAGGAGACTCCTTCAGAGTGCCTAAGTACAAGATTTTTTTTTCTAATTCCTCTTTTACCACATAATGTACTATGGATATGCTATAATGGCATTAATTAATTAACTAATTAATTAATAATAACAGCTCTGGGACTTGAACTTAGGCCTTCGTGGTCTATCACTAAGCTATATCTCAAGAACTCATTTTGCTTTTAAAGACAAGATCTCTTTAGACTGCCCAGGCTAGCTTCAAGCTCATTCTCTTGTCCAGGCATTTTGCTTCAGTTTATCAGCTAGCAGGGATTATAATCATGTGACACCAAACCTAATTTTCATCACAAATAGATTTTAATAGCTCAATAACATTCCAGTACACATGCTTTTTTTATAGTTTTCGCTGTTTAATAGGAGCAAGTTCACACATATTTATATTTGGCATTGCTGCCTTGATAACTGAAAGAAGGCTCATAGGGTAGAGATATACCTATACGTGGCTTTTACCTGTATCTTACCATACGAGGTCATATATTTTAAAAGACAATATCATGGTGGCTCAATCCTCAGCTAGCTGGCTAAAAGAAGTTTTCAGGTATGTTCCCTGGTTGTTGCTTTGTTTGGCTGCCATTAATTTAGGAATTCATATGTTCACCTTCATCCCTCTTCATATCCTTTTAATATTTGGAGCCAGAGTCTTAAATCCAGCTTTTCACTGAACTGTAGCCTCCTGGCTGCTAGTCTCTAGGTTCTGCTGCTCCTGCAGAATCTGCCACCTGAGTCAAATGGGTCATTGACAAAGCAGCTTTGAGTCTGCTGAGGTGATCACATTTCTCTCAGACTTTTGATTTCTAATCCAGTTTATAATGGAAAGTAGTGAAACCGTGAGAAACCACCTGCTTCATCCCACTTGGCTCTTCCCTGTACTACTCTGGTTAGCATATTTACTCTTTTTGTGGAGGCAGGTGTTCATTTTTTATTCACCTGTTTAAGCAGGAAAGTTTGCGTAGGTGCCACACTTTATTAGTGTATATATCTGGGAGGGTGACTTTAGGGACACAGGAATGTGTATAATAGGTGGGATGAGTAAATAAATGGTCCTCGGTGTGGTGTGGGAACTTGAATAGAGGAAAAAACTAACTTTGCTTTCTGCTTGGCTGTTGACTTGGCGTATGGTCTTCCATGTTCCTGATTCTCAGACCTTTAAAACTATAATGAAATCTACACTAACTGGACATTGTCTCTTAGACTTTATGTTTTCCCAAGGCATCTGCTTTGCAGATGGCAGATTGGGAAACTGCTCGTCCTTGAAAAAAAAAAGTGAAACAATGTCTTATGGTCCGTTTTTATGTTTGTAGCATACAATAAAAGTAGTTTTATAATAAATATTATTTTGTAAAATGCATGCATGAGAACTCTGCATGATACAAAACTATAAAAGAAACACTATCATGTAATCAAAAGCTAACTGGTTCTTAGTGGTGTAAGCAGGCCATCTACCTACAGAGTTATCTGCATTCCAGAAAGCATGACCATGATAACATGTATGGGTCTGACTAAACTTTGCAGGCTGATCATTTTTATAACTTACGTAAAACCAATTAGCACCAGTTGTATAGGTCTAATGAAAAGCAGATCACTGTAGATAATGAGGAGCACTCGAACCTCCATGTAAAAGTTGTGGGGAGAAAACAAGGCAGAAGGAACTGGAATAGGAAAGAGGAGTCACCAAGAAGTCCAAAGACTAAGAGACAATGAGTGAAAAGCAAAGCCAAAGAGACATTCCTGGCATAAGTTTAATTAACTTACAGCTGAATAATCTGAAACAATTCAGATATCTTTATTTCTGTGCATGTGTGAGAGTGGGTGTACTGGCTAGTTTTGTGTCAACTTGACACAGCTGGAGTTATCACAGAGAAAGGAGCTTCAGTTGAGGAAATGCCTTCATGAGATCCAACTGTAAGGCATTTTCTCAATTAGTGATCAAGGGGGAAAGGTCCCTTGTGGGTGGGACCATCTCTGGGCTGGTGATCTTAAGAGAGAGGGTTCTATAAGAGAGCAGGCTGAGCAAGCCAGGTGAGGCAAGTCAGTAAAGAACATCCCTCCATGGCCTCTGCATCAGCTCCTGCTTCCTGACCTGCTTGAGTTCCAGTCCTGACTTCTTTGGTGATGAAGAGAAGCATGGAAGTGTAAGCCAAATAAACCCTTTCCTCCCCAACTTGCTTCTTGGTCATGATGTTTGTGCAGGAATAGAAACCCTGACTAAGACAGTGGATATACAGTGTCACCTGTGTCTTCATGTGTGGAGGTCAGAAGTCCACATCTTCCTTTTGTATTGTTTTGGTAACATCATATTTCCTGCATTATTGTAACGGATTGCTAAATTTTAAAACTGAGATTAATTTTCACCCAATCACAGGCAGCACTCTGATTTGAGATCAGTCTCTCTCTCCCTCCATAGCCCTCCCTCTGTGTGTGTGTGTGTGTGCGCGCGCGTATGCGTGTCTGTGTCTGTGTCAATGTTTCTCTTTCTCCTTCCTTGTCCTCTCCTTCTTTCTTGTCCCCTTCTCCCTCATTTTGATATATGTGCTTGCTATGTAGGACAGGCTGGCTTGGAATTTGTGATCCTTCTAATGTGGCTTCAAAAATAGGTCAAAAGCATGCACTACCACACATAGTTTCTTTTGAAAGATTGTGAAGTAATGTGAGGAATTACAGCATTTACTCTTTGATTCCTCCTGACTACTAAAAAGAAAGTCCCGGAGAACAGAGAGGGAAATCTGTGACATGGTCTAATCTACCTGGAAATGTAATAACATACGGCAAATAGACTACCTAATAAGGTCTGTTGGAAGGAGACTCCTTATCCATGAAGTACTTTGAGGCAATTCTTAGTTTAGTGCTGCATTCTTTAAGCAAGACTGAACTTCTGCAGGTTAATAAGGTGTGGCTTTGTGGAGGATACCACATAGCCATTCATCTGTGTAACCTGGAAGGTTGGATGTTTTGTAACTTAAAAGTTTCCTCTGGGGATTGCTGTTTTTCTGGATCAGAGGTTATGTTTACCCTGGCTGTCTTGTTATTTTTGCCTCCTTCTGTTTCCTTTAGACTATTAGTAAAGCTTGATGACAGAACCCAATTTCTGGCTGATCTGAATGAGATATGATACTGTGTATCTTTCTTTAGACATAACCAATTGTGGCTCATGGGCAACATGTGACCACAACTGGCCATGTATGCAGCCCAACACAACAGTCTACACTTCCCAGATATTATGAGGGTTTTAATGAATATTTGTTTGGGGAGTTAACTTGATGTGCACTTTGAATGTGCACTTTGTTGATAACAGCAACCTGAAAGTAGTGTCAAAGAGTCAACATTCTTCTGTGTATGTCATATAAATTTTGAAAAGACACACAAAAAATAATTAAGAATTAAGAATCCTTTACTTCTTTTTATTAGTTTTAGTTTGAAGTCTTCTTTTTCCAGATTTTAGGGTTGTAGCCTCTGCTTGCTTTCTATTACTTTTCTATTTCTATTACTATTTCTATTAGTCCTATTTACTTTGACTATTTTTTTTCTTCATTTGTATTTAAGATAGTGCCTATCTGTAAAGGTAAGATGAGTTTCTTGTAGGTAAAGATAGGTTTTGTTTTTTAAATTCTTTCAATTAGCATGCTTCATTTGCTTGCAGAGTTTGCTATGAACCAAACCCAGGTCTTGCAAGAACAGAAAGGACTCCCAACTGCTGAGTCATCTCACCAGCCTCTCTTTGAGGATCACTCTATGTTTTTCTGGATTTTAAATTCTGGTTTTAAAATTTCTGTCAGGAATGCTCCCCCCTCCTGTCCCCCACCTTGTAACTTTCAGTGTCCTCTCTTGAACACTGAGGACCTCTGTATGTTTAGTGTTCTGACTAAAATGCAGCAAGGGGAGTTTCTTTCCTATTCCCTTCTGTTTGATGTATACCTATGGGTATGTTTCTAATCTGAGGACATTTTCTTCTATGATTCCACTGAAGATATGCCATTGATCTGAGAGGTTCTTTTCTTCCATCTGTGCCTACACTTTGAAGATTTGGTCTTTTGAGTGCCACAATTCTTTACTTTGTATGTTTAATTTTCTTTCCTTGAGACATCCAATTCTTCTACTTGATATTGAAGTTCAGCCTTCCCCCTAGATTTCTAGTTTGAGTTCCTGAGTTTTCAACACCATCTTATTTTAGCTTCAGTTCTCTTTCATCTTTCTCTCCCTTTTGAGTTCAGTTCCCTAATTCTGAGCTCTTTGTTATTTCATTCAGCTACATATTTGTCTTTCCTTGGCCCTTGCTCAGGCAGTTATTGCTGCTCCCCTTAAGGTCACTGGGCTTTTTGTTTATGTCTTTTTAAACTCCTTGAGTTATTTAATTACATTTATGATAGTTCTTTCAAATTCATCGAGGCATGAATCGAGGTAGTTTTTATTTGGTAAGATTGGCAGGCTTTTGGGGGGAGGGGGTAATGGGGGGTGCAGATTCTTTTTTAAGCTTTTATACTATTTGTGCTTTTCAAAGGGACCTGAGAATGCCAACTTTTCCCATTGGCTGTATAACTGAAGTGGGTTTCTGGCCTACCTGAAGCTAGGCTGGGGAAGAAGCAGAGAAAGCCAGTGGGTGAGCTGAGTATCCAGATATAGCCTGGGAGTACAGCACACATGTCAAGGACAGACTCCTAGACTTTTCTTGACAGACAAATCTCGTTCTGGAGAAATTAGTACCAATTATTAATTTAACTACAGGAATTTTTACATATAAGCCCAGAGTGATATACATTTGTAATTTGCTACACAAGCTTTTTTATTATTATTACTGCTAATATACCTACATAAAGAGATATATGTAATAGTGCAGGTATTATAATGGTCCTCGCTAAGTGCAAGTATAGCATAAATGCTAATATTATTTTTAATATTCATTTTATATAGTAGGTAGTATTTTCAAGAATTTTTTGTTTCGCAAAGGTCACCTTTCCTTTAGAAAAATCTTAATTGGATCTGATCTCCCATTTCTAATGCACTTAGTGACCTTTCTACATGAATTTTATTTCTATATCACTTGAGTGTATTTCTGATAATTATTTATAGTATCATTTTTGAACATGTACCATTTTTTGTATCTGCTTGTGGGTGACATTTGTTGAAAGGTAACAGTGACAACCAACACCAGCCCTGTGCTCTGATTTATCCCTAAGCCACTTCTCCTACATCCCATTCTGTATGTTTCTTCTTAAAGGTATGTGTTGCAGCCTTATTTTCTGTCATATACAAGAGGAGAGTCCTTTGTCCATGTACACATTGAAAATCAATGTCACTGGCTGTATTTGGGGATTGGACTTGAAGTAATTAAGGTTAAATGAGGTTCTAACTATGGAGCACTGATGCAATAGAAAGATTTTTAACCACTCCAATATCAAATGTTCTTTGAACATACAGACAAAGATGTACCTGCTAGACCATTGTATATAAAATGAAATATGCAATAACTAATGTTGTACAGTTCCCAGCACAAAGTAAATACTCAGTAAATATAGACACTAATCAGAGTTACATGTAATACATAGAGCTGAAGAAGTAATGATATTCCATTCTTGAATATAAAATTGCCTTTATAGCAGTAGCAATCTAAAAACATGCTCTTCTCTTGAGACTGAATAACAGGAAATTTTGCAACTTTTAACCTTGCCACTTAACTATGAAGCAGTAGGTGACCTCTCAGAAAAAGCAAGTGCTACTTGCATCATTACAGTGTCATTGGCCACATGAAAAATCTAATTTGCTCAATTTGAATTTGATTTTGTTTCATCTTTTAGAATAATTACCGGGCAATTATTTTGTCATAAACTGCATGTTCAGTAGGCAAATCTGGCGCCATGAGATTAAAAAACCAATTTCCTCTGATGTGGTTTACTCAGCTTTGACCTCCCACTTATGAAAACAGATCTTTTAAGATGTTCTGAGTAAGTAATTTTCCATTTGTTTTTATTCTCTTAATTTTCAGTGTTCTTAAATTGTTAAATTATAATATTTGATGACTAGATTTGTCATCTGTTTATTTTAAAAAGGCTCTGTTTATCACATATTGCTTAATAGCCAATGCAGATGGCAATGCACTCAGATAAAAGGTGGAAACAGCAAAGGGGTGAAATGATAATGTTATTGCTTCCCTTGTGCTCAAGAGGGGAGAACCACAAAAGGTAGGTGGGAGAAAGAACCAGGGGCTGCGGCCATCTCAAAGGTGGTCTTTCTCTTTGATGAATTCTAGGATTTATATTTATTTCACTATAGTCTTTGGGAATTAAGATCTAAAGGGGGCATTCCTTAGTTTTAAATAGTTCCCCACCAAAAATAAAAATAAAATCAAGAACAATTTTTCAGTCTGGTTCCAGGAAGGAGGACACCACTCAAACTTCCTTTGGGCAGGCAAGATGATGTATGGCAACTCAGTGGCAAATAGCAGTATTAAACCTACCATCCAGAAATGTTATCTAGTCAGATACCCTTTTAAACCAAATGAATATTTTAGAATTTGATAATAAGAAAAATGCATATATGTGAAATCATTTGCACTGAATTTTAGAGACCTTTGGTGGGGGTTTAGAGTTCCACATAATTTCTCTAGGATATTAAAAATAAGGAGGCATACAACAGAAAGTGCCCCTGGGTCGGCCCTTGCTCCCAGGTCACTTTGCCTGAGTTCTGGCTTCTATTTCCTCAACCCCATTACTCTAGATGCTCTAGATTACCCTTGTGTTTGTTTAATTTTTTTACCACATGGTTCCCAATAAAAGCATGACGGTGGAGAAAAACTCAAGTGTAGATACATTGTTATCATGGTAGCAATCAGGCTGCTGTATTTGGAGATCTATAAATCTTTTGCTACCAAGGGAAACATCGTGGCAGCCACTAATCTTGTCATCCTTTGTCTCCTAGTTCTAAAACTTAATCTCTAGAAGTGAAAAATAAATGTCCTACTTCAATGGCCTTCTTTATGGGTGAGATCTCTTTCTTGCTTTCTCATTGTCTTTTCATCTTACTTTTGGTTTTATTTTTCCAAGACAATCTTATATTGTAACTGTCGCTGATGCTAAATTCTTTCTCTAGTCACAATTGGCCTTTTCACCTTTTGTCTTTACTTTCTTTTTCTTTTTTCTTTTTTTAAATTAGGTATTTTCTTCATTTACATTTCCAGTGCTATCCCAAAAGTCCCCCATACTCTCCCCCACCCACTCCGCTACCCACCCACTCCCACTTCTTGGCCCTGGCGTTCCCCTATACCGAGGCATATAAAGTTTGCACGACCAATGGGCCTCTCTTTCCACTAATGGCCAACTAGGCCATCCTCTGATACATATGCAGCTAGGGACATGAGCTCTGGGGGGTAATGGGTAGTTCATATTGTTGTTCCACCTATAGGGTTGCAGATTCCCCCAGTTCCTTGGGTACTTTCTCTAGCTCCTCCATTGGGGGCCCTGTGATCCATCCAATAGCTAACTGTGAGCATCCACTTCTGTGTTTGCTAGGCCCAGACATAGTCTCACAAGAGACAGCTATATCAGGGTCCTTTCAGCAAAATCTTGCTAGTGTATGCAATGGTGTCAGCGTTTGGAAGCTGATTATGGGATGGATCCCCGGATATGGCAGTCTCTAGATGACCCATCCTTTCGTCTCAGCTCCAAAGTTTGTCTCTGTAACTCCTTCCATTGGTGTTTTGTTTCCCATTCTAAGAAGGGGCAAAGTGTCCACACTTTGGTCTTTGTTCTTCTTTAGTTTCATGAGTTTCACAAATTGTATTTTATATCTTGGGTATTCTAAGTATCTGGGCTAATATCCACTTATCAGTGAGTACATATTATGTGAGTTCTTTTGTGATTGGGTTACCTCACTCAGGATGATTGCCCTCCAGGTCCATCCATT
Organism: Mus musculus; assembly: GCF_000001635.26. NCBI lineage: Eukaryota > Metazoa > Chordata > Mammalia > Rodentia > Muridae > Mus > Mus musculus. The sequence goes on from NC_000070.6 coordinate 25,638,460, forward strand.
TGCCTAGGAATTTCATAAATTCATTCTTTTTAATAGCTGAGTAGTACTCCATTGTGTAAATGTACCACATTTTCTCTATCCATTCCTCTGTTGAGGTGCATCTGGGTTCTTTCCAGCTTCTGGCTATTATAAATAAGGCTGCTATGAACATAGTGGAGCATGTGTCCTTCTTACCACTTGGAACATCTTCTGGATATATGCCCAGGAGAGGTATTGCGGGATCCTCTGGTAGTACTATGTCCAATTTTCTGAGGAATCACCAGACTGATTTCCAGAGTGGTTTGTCTTTACTTTCTTAACATACTGCAAATTACATACATTAACTTTATTACCTCCCATGTATATGTAGTATATGGAAAATATCTGGTCACTCCTAAAAAGAGCATCTTTGTGCTTAAAAACAATTATAAGCAGCACTCAGCTATCCTGTCTTTAATAGCAGCATAAAGTGTCTTTAATACCCGTTTATTATAATGTGCTGGCCTTCAATTAAAAATGCTGTGATTATTAGGATATTAATTTTGACTCTTTTATGGGGCCAGTGAAGAGATTACTCTTAGTCTCTTCTCTGTTACTTACACCTGCTATGTGTTGTTTGTAAGTTTCAAAGTGGTGAATGTTGTTATCTATCTGCACACATGCATGAGGGAATTACTGGGCTTGCAGACCTGTTATCTGTCTTAACCCATGGAAGATATTAGTTATTTAGAACCCCCATTAATTAGTTATTTCTCAGAATCTTAGTTCATACAATAAAATTTCACATCTGTATTTAGAAAACTATGATGAGGCCATATTAGTAACCATTTTGCTAAGCAAAAGATTTCTTAAAAGATGTTTAATCACAACCATCTGGCAATCACATTCATTTGAAAACTCTTACCAGTGTTATAGCTAGACAGTAACTATTATAAAATGTTAAAGAATACAAAACAAAATCTGTAGACATTTTCTTTTAAACATCCACAATACATGCTAAATTATATTGTGCATGTAACAGCCCAGGTGCACCATTTGCCAAATTCATAAAATAGATACAAGATTATTCTATCTCAAGAAATAAGCAGTTAGCAATTTTACACTTTTAAAACACAAACATCAAATGAAGCAAGAGTATGGATCAAGAAAAACTCTAGTGAACTGACAGAAGAACGTGACCAACTCTAAGTCCTAAGAAAGGAGAAATGGTCATTGATCAGCATGGTCAATAAGTGATTGGCTCCGACATCATTTCAAACACTAAAGATTGTTGCCAATGCAGCAGGCAGAGAAGAAAAACAAGTTCTCACTTCTCACATGGCTAATTTCTCAATGGAGTATGGCAAAAAAAAATGTACTAAAGTTAAGGGTGTGTACTGGCTAGTTTTGTGTCAACTTGACACAGCTGGAGTTATCACAGAGAAAGGAGCTTCAGTTGAGGAAATGCTTCCCTGAGATACAACTGTAAGGCATTTTCTCAATTAGTGATCAGGGGGAAAGGCCCCTTGTGGGTGGAACCATCGCTGGGCTGGTAGTCTTGGTCTATGAGAGAGCAGGCTGAGCAAGCCAGGGAAAGCAAGCCAGTAAAGAACATCCCTCCATGGCCTCTGTATCAGTTCCTGCTCCCTGACCTGCTTGAGTTCCAGTCCTGACTTCTTTCAGTGATGAACAGCAATGTGGAAATGTAAGCTGAATAAACCCTTTCCTCCCCAACTTGCTTCTTGGTCATGATGTTTTGTCCAGGAATAGAAACCCTGACTAAGACATGGTGTAAATAGATAACTTTAGCTCAGGTAAATTCTACGAAGAAAATAAGGCAGTGTGTGTGTGTGTGTGTGTGTGTGTGTGTGTGTGTGTGTGTGACTCTTGATAACAGAAATACCATGGTAGGGAGAGGATATTTAAGGCAAGACATTGAGTGTGCTTCATAATGCCAGGGAAAGTGAGGGGAATGAAAAACATCCCTGTCATGGGGCAGAAGAATGTGTATCTGTGCAACTCCTTGTTCATTTTTCCCAAGAAATGATGTTTTTTTTAAGCCTGTTTTCTACCACTCAAACTCTCCATGGTCTGTGAGTCCTTCTCCAAATCCAGTCAGTTATTTTGTACATAAGTTCATTAAAAGGACCCCTTTCAATTAAAAACAATATTTCATCAGTACTTGGAAACTTCACATCTAATTTTGTATGTGAGTCTTCTATTGTAGCATGAGAATTGGGTTCCTTCTTTTGCTTTCTACTGTGTCAGTTTCTCTGAACAAATATTATTGACAAAATGAGAATCTTAAGCTTTGTGAAAGACTAGGAATCAGAAAGCTCTCTGATAGGCCGATAGAGAAAGGAACACTTAGGAAAATTAATGTCTTTTTCACTTAAACATTTAAGACAGAGGAGGCCCAAGGTTTTATTCTTTAAGAAAAAAATCTGATATCCTCCAATCCCCAGGGGTTGGCTAGATTCCAAGGCTAGACTTCTAAATCTTCCACTAGAGACCTGCTGTGGAGTTAACCAGTGATCTTCTTGGTTTTTGTCTAGTTTTTCAAACCCCTGCTATAGCCCAAACCAGCCAGGTCTGTGGGAAAAGGGAAACCTTCCCTAAGTCGAGCATGACAGGCTTATCGTCCAGGCAGACTCACACACCATCTTGATTTCCCCTGTCTACCTGGGAATCAATTTATTTGTTGTGTGCTTTGCCCAACATTCCTGCTTGTGGTGTGTGTGTGTGTGTGTGTGTGTGTGTGTGTGTGTGTGTGTGTGTCTGATTCACTTTCAACAAATCTTGGCTGAGTGCTGAGACCTTTCCCTTGACATTTTATTCATTAAAAAGGGCCGAGGCAAGGAACCCTTTCCTGTAAGCACAATCAGCATCCCCCTGGCAGCACAATGCCTGTAGAACTGACTCAGATATTCTATATTTAAAAAGAGGCTCCATGAAAAGAAAGGAAGCTGAGATTAATAACTGACAATCTTAAAAATCATTCTAAAAATATGGCAAGAAGCAAAGAAAATGATGGAACCTATCTGTATGGGTATGGTGGTGCATGTCTGTAATCCTGGCATTCTGTATGCTGAGACAGGAGGATTGTAAGTTTGAGACCAGTTTTGGCAATAGAAAGCTTGAGGTCAGGGAGAGTTGTCTAATGAAACTGTCTGGGAAAATCAACCCCCACAAAACAGTGATGTAGCTGATCTCTAGATTCTTGCTGGTGCTGTGATTAAAAACAAACAAACAACCCCCCCCCCCCAAAAAAAAATAGAAAAACAGTGACCAATACTAATTTTAGTTTGCAGGTGACAGTCTGTCATTGAGTAAAGTCTTAGCAGGGATTCAAGCACATACTTTTAGTTCAGCCTTAAGTGAACCACCGAGGAACACTGCTCTCTGTCTCACAGGCTCATGCTTATCCTAGCTTCCTTACACACTCCAGTAGCAACTGACCAGGGAATGGCCCTCTGACATCAATTAACAAAACAAACCCTAATATGGCCACGGTCAAATTTGATCTAGTTAATATCTCAATTGAGACACCTAATCAGGTGACTCCAGGCTGAGTGAAATTGATTGTAGAAACTAGCTAGGGAAGTCTACCTCTCATCGGAGAGAGAAGCTTCGATCCTTCATTTTGATGAAGAGCCAGGGTGTTTTTGTTCTCAGCCTTAAGTATTCAACGATTGTTCACCTTAACATTCAATGATTGCTCATTTTATTCAGCAACAGGACTGTTTTCCTTGTTATCTCTGACAGCCATCTCTGAACACTGGTGGGCTTATGTGGAAGCACACTACTGAGGCTTTATCTTCAAGAAACAAAAGAAAAAAATTAAGGTTTGATTAGCTAATTAGCCATGTGATGGTATACTGAATGTCAGAAAAAGATAAAGATTTTTTAAAAAAAAGTCACGTGAAATTGTCTTTTAGATTAGCCTACCATAAGTAGTAGGCATTCAGAAAGGAAGAGAAAGAAAACAAATGTTCTGGTGGAATGTGAAGTCACCTTTGTTAGACGGAACTCAAACCTGGTTCTGCAAAACTGTTGAAGAGTATTTAGCTGGAGAGGTCATAGGCCGGGCATGGGGGACAGGGGTGGGGGGTGGAGGGCTGCTGCTACTGTTTTTGATAAATAGCCATATTTTCAAACTGCCTTCTAAACACACTTGTTTATTCCATAGATAAGTGGTGAGCTAAGCTTTTATTGGGGAAGTTTCTTACTGGAGTGGGCAGTAGTTCATGCAGAGACTGGCAGAACTGCAAAGATAAGAGATACTCTGCCATAAACTGGAGAGGTGTTTTATCCCCTGCTTCCAAGACTCAGAAATCATATGGACGACGAGGGTGAAAAGAATACAAGATCCCGAGGATCAGAAGATGCATGGCAAAATATCTCTGAACCCCGAAGGACTGTCACACTAGTGAACTTTATGCAGCTATGATTGTGTGCCAACTTAATGGAAAAGATGGGTGTTCAACTCTAGGGCCTCTTTTGGCACGCTCTGAGCCCCACCTCCAACCCTAACTCCTAAGGTAGTAAACTGGCAGACTCCAGGGTGAGTTAGTTTGGGCAGTGTCTCAGCTCTTGAGGTATCTTTGACTGGTGAACAAGGGATAGTCTTGGAGTCTTCCCAGGTATACATTCATGATCAAGAAGAAAGTGCTGGCCAATTAACAGCTCCTTCCTTAGCCCTTTCTAAATGCATCTGGGGCTAGATAGTCAAATGCTTTTGTTTTTGATCTCTTGTTGCACTCTTAGTTATTGCTATAGGCTCGAGTGCTACTTAATTGTGTGTGGGTCAGCTTAATAATATATATTAGAAGCAGTTACACGCCCCCCCCCCACTCCTTTCCTTTGCTCTTATAGGATTCTATCCACTGCCACCCCAACTGAAGCCAAAACAGTAAGGACATAAGGACAAAAAAATCAGAGGCGAAATGAACCACATTTAACACCCCAGCACCTCTGGCACAGCCCTCCCTGCACAAAAAAAGGTTACTTCATTTATGTGTTCAATCACTGCTTTGAGTCACAGGGATCATCACAAGGTTTTCCGATCACTGGAATTTTCTACTTTCATTTAACTTGGAATAGTTTCCCATACTTCAGTGTCTAGTGTTTTGAATGTATATGAGTAGACAACCAGAAAAAAAAATTCTTTACATCTCACAAAGACTCATTTGCAATTATCATAATTTAATTGACATTTAGTAATTCAAAGAAAATATTTCCAGAAACCATTATCATGAATCTATAAAGTAATGATTTCATATGTACATATGTGCATATACACACATATTTAATCTATATCTATATCTATCATCATCTATATACCTGTGTGCATGAATGAAGTGTTTTTTATAGTGTTATAGTTCTTTCAGTAGCAGGAAAGAGCAATTTAATTTGTACATGATGTAGCTCTGACCTTGATACAGTAAGGTGGATTTTGTTTTACAAGTTTGTGGTTAGTACACACAACTTCTCTTAACATTAAAACTTACATATAATGTTTTTAAAAAGTCTAACAGCCAAAAGTAAGATTTGATACTTGTCAAGTGAAAATCACTTAACTCCCAGGGATCCCAAGATCTACTTGATCTGCAGTTAACATTGTAAGCTGCTTATGTTCAATTTCCCTCGAAACTTCTTAACCCTGCGAAACTTGGGTATAAATTCGATTTTCCTGCATGATTGCATACCACTGACTTAAGGATAAGAGAAATGTCAAACACAAAGTGATTTTGTTATGCTGTGTATATACATTTTCTTCTCTGAAATATGTAATTCCGTTAGACACTCAGAAACACATCTGAATGTAAGCATTTTTCAATATCAAACTTAATGTGAACTAGAGATGAGTCCTATTTGTTTTCAGGATTTGTTTTTAATCTCCTTAAGTCAAGAGTATTTATTCTATAAGCATATGCTGAAGTAAGTAGCCTTTCACAGGCTGATGTTACTTGTTTTCAATGTGTTTGGTTGGCAGGAAAATCATCTCTAATTCATCATTGCCCTATGATATTAATTTCCTCATCTACTACAATAAAAATTGGAGTACTACAAAAATTTTCCCCAAATGAGATAAAATAAAACAAAATTTGAAAACCAAAGAAGAAATACTAGAGAACACATTGTATTTCAGAGAAGAGGTGAATATTAGAGTGAAAACTCTGGTGTACAATATCTAGACACTTTAGAAAACTTACACAGTTCAGAAGTAAACAAAGGTGAGTTATTGAGTACCATGTGAAGGGAGAGACCCTGTCTCAAAAATTAGGAAATTAATGATTGAGGAAGATATCCATTATTATCCCCTGGCTTCCATATACTCACATACAGATATGCCCACACACCTTCATGCACACATACCTATATATTATACACATCCAAATAGAAATAAAAATAAATTAAAATTTATATATTCACTTAATATGCTTGTTTCCATAATCATCTTAACTATTTATTTTCTGGTGAGTCTATAGCAGACTGTGATATTCACTAGTTTTTCCATGGTTATATGTTATGTAAGTTTTCCTGGGGAGATTTGAAAATTGTTAGTTTATCCCAGGTAAGAAACAATGAGAAACCAAAGAAACATACAGGAAGTCTAGCATGGTGGACCAATCAGCTCTCAGTAATTACTTTCAGAAGCATGGATAACTAAAGGCAGAATCATTGGGAAACTAAGAGATCACATCTTCCAAACTGCAAGCATGAAGTACAGAGCAAAATCAGGAACTAGGAAGTTTAACTGTATAGTCTCAAAGCACATCCCCAGAGTCAGGCTTCTAACAAGGCGGTATGGTATGTCCTAGATCTCCAGACAGTACTATCAACTGGGAACCATGCGTTCAAACACCTAGGAGGGGCATTTCTCACCCACGCCTGGTATGTTGGTTCTCTAACATTTAGAATCTACAAACTAGCAGAGCTGTTAGTGGCAACTCTCCTCTGGAAGACGGTACATTTCATACCACTTCTAGGAAACCCATACCAGACTAATTATCTTCCAGCACAGACCCTTCTTGGTTTCTCCATGCCCTGTAGCCAAAGATGCCATGTGCTTAGCAATAAAAGTATCACCTACTAACTCTGGCATGGAACTGGTATCAATACATTATCTAAATGGTTTATAAGGGATTGGCAGCCACCCTGGCCAGAAAGTATTCGGAAACTTTTGCAACCCTGGTACTGAACAACCTAATGGCTCCTCAGAGTGTTATTTCCTACATTCACAGAAAGCTTTTCTTTAAGCTTTTACAGATAAGAACTCAGTCTAGACAGTGTACTGATGAGAGTCCCACAATTCTACTCACATGTAGCGTGGTGAATGAGTCTGTCCACTGTGGTTACTTAAAAAAGCATGTCTGACTCAGAGGCAGCTGTGTCACCAGGCAGTTTGTCTAGTCAGTCTGACTCTACTTCTGTTGTATACTTCTTTTATGAGGTGTGTGGCTTCTCACATCTTGTAAAGTCCAACCAACTTCCAGAATCTAATAATTTTTTCTTTCTTTTTTTACTTCCTGAGTTTGATGAATTCCCCTACTTGGTCCATAGACAAATGTTTCAGCTCAAAGGAAATAGTTCCACAATGCCACATGAAAACTATACACAAAGAAGTCAATACAGCAGCCTGCTAGTGTACTTTGCCTCTTTGCATGTTCTTCAAAGTGAACTTTATTCCTATGAAGGCCAATTTTTTAATTAAAGAGAGATTTCCATCACCATTTCCCAAATAAACATTTTGATCTCATTGCTAGCAACACTCATTTTTCTGGTGGGGTGGGGTTGGGGTTGGAGACATCCTGATGGAGACAGGGGGTAGGGAAGGGGTATGGGATGTAGAACAGTCGGAGGGTGGACCAGGAGGGGAATAAAATCTGGAGTTAAAAATAAATAAATAAATAAATAAATAAATAAATTTAAAAAAAAATTGATTTCATCATCAAAATACAAACAGATCTCCCATGTAAAGTAATCAGACATGTCTGTCTTGCTCACTGATCTTTCCTGTATTGTATCTTGCAGTCCACCCAGAACTACACTGTGTTTTTATATTCTTCACTGTTTTTGCTCCTGAATTCTTTTGAACTCATTATAACCTGGCATTTTCTTTTGCTGCCTCATAAAATCTTTTAATTCCTTTGGTGAACCAGTGATCTCTCTTCAGGATCTTCTTTTCATTTTCTTACTTTATAAAAAGCACTTGGAATATTTACTTCCCACCTCCAGCACAAACTGTCCTCCGAGAAACCGTGTGTGCTTGCTGTTTTTTTTCTTTCTCCCGCACTAGTCACTCCTATTCTGTCCATCCTTAAGATCCGAAGTCTCCAGTATCCCCCAAAGCAGTACCTACCATATACTATTTCTTCTGTTAAATCAATAGATGGTCAGTAATAACATTTTTATCTCCAGTTCATTCTGAATGCTATCTCGTTTCAGATACAAAGGTGTCCACTTGGTCTTTCCATCTATCTTTTCCATAAAAAGCTCAAATTCTTTTTGAGATCAATGAAAATGCATCAAATGACAAAAAAGTCAAATATTGACTTTGCTTTGAGATGGAAGAAATTGTGAAATCCTCACTTACTAAATGTACTCTTCCTGCCACCCCTCTCCCTCCCTCCATGATAAACTCATCCTATCAGAGTACACATTTCTACATATCTCTCATGCATTCATACCCAGGGAGCCACAAACTGTTTCTGGCCATATGTGTATGATATGTCCATGATTTCTAGATCCTTGTGTTCTACCCACTTGTCCCCTTTATTTCTTATACCACAATGAGTCCCAAACAGCAATCTGTGTGCTTTAGTCCCTCAGGTGTTGTGTAAATAGATATCGCCACCTGGAAGAGTCTTACACACCATCTCTCTCTATGCTCCCAAACACTGTATTACATAGGGATAGGAGCTAACTAGACTGTCAGCTCACTCACAGACAAAACTCTTTCTCACTGGGGACAGCCCACATTAATATTAGAGTACTTATGAGGGGATAGAACTTGTTTAACATACAAAAGCTTTAACCTAAGGACTTCCCATTATTTTGATGCCTTGCAGGTTAACTCATTCGGAGAAGAGCAATATTACCAAGCTGTTGAGACTACTTCATAGGTACATACTAATAGTTTAACTAAATGTGCTTCTTCTAATGTTTTAGATAATATAGACCTTGGACTACACACACACACACACACACACACACATAAAGCTTATTTTGTTTAATTTTCTTAATTAATGATTCATGTAGCAGAGTTCTTCTCCATGTGATTGGTTCCATCCCTGAGCAGGTGATGCTGGATAGTGTAAGAAAGCAGCTTGAGCAAGGCTGAGCAAGCTAGTAGGCATCATTTCTCCACGGCCACTCATTCTGCTAGAGCCCTATGCAGGTCTCTGCCTTGAGTCTGTGTCCTGACTTCTCTTAATAATTAACTGCAAGGTGAAAAACAAAATAAACTCTTTCCTTACCAAGTTGCTTTTGGTAATGCTCCTGCAGCAATAGACAGCAAACTGGGATGGAAAGCTGTATCAAAGTGACAACTGCTGTGACACACTTGATCATGGTGATGCTAGAAGAATTGTTGACGCTATTTGTAAATGTGGACTTGAAAAGCCACAACAGGATGCAGTGCTGGGTCTGTTATTAGGAAGAGACAAAACTGGAAGTGTTTCCTTGTGGTCAGCACACAGAAGTTGTGGTCCAGATTGAAGCTGAGGCTGTTTTCTATTAATACAGTAGCCAGTTTTGACTATGTATAGGACTCTCCCAGGTGGTAGTAGTGTTTATAGCATAGAAGCCATTATGTGGTTGAATAGGTTCTATATTATAGAACCCGTTCTATATTTTATGGTTGAAAGGTTCTATATTATATGGTTGAGCAGCTTGTGGATAGCTGAGACTTGGCACCAGGAAAGGCTAGGAGAGGCCACTGGTCAAAGTGCAGTCTTACTTTCAGTGAAGACTTACTATACTGAAATGTCAGGACTGTGGAGTGATTACCAAAGATGATAGCAGGTGTAGAAATGAGAAAGCCTGGAATAGAAAGCAGGCTATGTGTGCGGTAGATGACAAAGCCAGAGAAACTGAGCTGGCTAAGCCTCCTGAAGTCCAGAATATTATAAACTCAGACACTTTGTTGCAAATTTAATCTTACACTGCTTGAGTTTTGTTTTGCTTTGATTTTTATATCTGTGCCATGATTCTTTATATATGTTGATATAATTTTTGATTTTACAGATTTTAGGAGGAGACATCAAACTTGTAAAGTGACATTAGATACTTTAAAGAGACTAAACATTTTAAATGTTTGAAATGCTAAAGACTTTGGAGTTTTCAAAATGGTAGTATGGTTTATATTGTGATATTAACATGACCTTGGGGAACAAACAGGTTATGCTTTAGAGTGGTGTATTTGGGAGTCAAGTTGACAGGGCATCAAGAGTGAAAGTTATTTTATTATTATTCATTCTACTACTACTACTACTCTACTACTACTACTACTACTACTACTACTACTACTACTACTACTATTTTGTTAACTTGACAAATGCTAGGATAATCAGGGAAAGGGGAACCTCAACTGGGAAAAATGTTCCTATTAGATTGGCTGGTAGAAAAGCGATGAAGCATTGTCTTACTTAGGACTGATATGTGCGTATCCCGCTCTCTATGGGTTGTGCCAGCTCTGGGAAGATGGACTTGAGTGGTGAAAGAAAGCAAGCTGAGCAAGCCAGAGAGAGTGAATCCACCTCATTCCTCCATGGCATCTGCTTTAGTTGCAGCCATCAGGTTTCTACCTTCAGCCCCAGCCTTGACTTTCCTCATATCAGACAATAATTTGTAAGATGTAATGCATGTTCTCTTCTCCAAGCTGTTTTGGGGATCATGGCATTTACCATAGCAATAGAAAGCATACCAGGACAGTATGCAAGAAACATAAAACTTTTAGATCAACGGTGAAAGTTTTAAATGATTAAACATAGTGTAACAAAGGCATACATTCTGATATGCAATGCACATTAAAAGTATTTAATTTTCACTATGATATTGTAAGTGTGCAATAAAGCGGTAGCATTTTAGTAGTCAATACAAATTTTGAAGATCAGAGGTCTCATAACAAGAATGAAAATTGGCTTTGATATACTCTAAAATGTATTGCAGATTGGAGAGGAAAGAATCAATGACTCTATAGAAAAATGTGTGTCTCAAATCAGAGCCAGACATGAGAGTTAAGTTAATAGTCACAGCAGCAGAAGTCAGACACATGTGGATGAGGAATTTCTGTAGTAGTTATGCTTCTTGTTGCTTGCAATAAAATACCTGATAAAAGCAACTAGAAAAAGAAGAATAGAGACTGGAGAGATGTGCCAGTAGTTAAGAGCACTTGTCAGCCTTGTTCAAGCCCTTGGTTCACTTCCCAGAACCAACATGGTGTCTCACAACCATTTCTAACTCTAGAGACATGTTTCAGGGGACTTGACACCCTCTTTCCATCTCTCCAGACACTGGACATACATGTATAAACATAGAGAAAAAAAAAACTAAATACGTGTATTTTCCTAAGGTACA